>NC_136065.1:843607150-844207150 GCF_964261635.1 Lissotriton helveticus
GGGCGCTCCGTTGGCCTGTGAGTTCACGTCAGTCAGTGGGGGTTGTTTGAGGATCTGACTGCATTGGAAAGCAATGTGATGCTGTGCGTCGCCCCCAAGATGAAGGTTCCTCGGCTGCAGTGGGGCGCCCCTTGGTGTTTCACTCGCTATGCAGCTGAGTTGCGTGCGCACTTGCGGCGAATAGGCCGAAGGCAGCACAACAATATTTTCTGAATAGAAGACACCACAAGGCGCTGAGATTCGGTTGGCACCGAGGTGGTGTCTAGCAAGTTGCCGCACTGGTGTGGCCATCCTACAATCCTGCTCCGAATAACGGCGTGGGGTGCCTGAAGGGGGGGGGGAGGCGGCGTGAACGGGCCTTCCCAGGTGGAGGCTCGTCTGCTGTAGTGGGGCGCCCCTTTACCGTTTCAGTTGCCATTCAGCTGAGTTTCGGCCGCTCTTGATGCTACAGCGACAGGCGGCTGCAACAGGACTCTCAAAATGGCGACCTGTTCTTTGGATTTGGGCCTGGTCCACTAAAATGGCCCTGGGACACCTTAGAACTCGGACGCTCGAATTTTTTTTCCTTTCCACTACATGCAAAAAAGGTAAATGCCCGGTACGTTACCTGCCTCATCTGCCACGATGTACTCTCCAGAGGAACCGAAAAAAAATATAGTTATGGTAATTATACCATGCATCGTCATATGGAGAGGTGGCACCGATTAATTATAGTGCTGCACAAAAGAGAGATTTGGAGGACAACCCCCGACCTGCCAGTACATTCACCAAAGAAATGGCACTGACAGCATCAGAGGCAAGGGAAACGGTCCCAAATATTCAGAAGAACTTTGGAAAGATTAAAATGACATGTTTAGATTGTGGCAAATTAATTTCATGTGGACAGATGAGTGTTACTCTAATAAATACAGCATATGAACATCATCATAGTCGATGGTTGGTAGAGACATTTTGACTATATCCTGGACCTGCCCGTCCTCGCCCAAAATGGCGCCGGAATAAATGGGACTCGTAACTCCTTGTTGTGTACTGGTTGCTGAACCTTGAAATCACGAGATACGTATGCAGTTTTGAAGCACATGGCGGGCGGGGACGAGAATTGATTGAATATTTCGACATCCCTATTGATATTAAGTTCTGATGTGTTATTGATTGCTGTACTATTGAAAGTTCGAATTAACGTCACCCATGGTACTTGCCCGCAAATGTATATCTAGATAATTTTATTGTAACTGGCTCTGTCGTATTTTAATGATAAAATGTACGTCCACCGATTCCGCAACTGTTAGACACCTTAGTTCTTGCAACCTAATGGCCCGCCCGTTACGTTCCTCTACAGTGTAAATGTCTACTCATCATATATGATTACAGTTTGCTCCGTGGCCGGCCCACGTGGTTATAGGCCCGTATTTGTATACTGACATTTTCACAATAAAGGTTTTTAAAAGAAAACATGGTAGTAGTATTTACATTGGTAAAGTTTTTAATAATAGTCACTGTTTTAGAATCAGTAAAAGGCAAGTGAAATAAAGCAGTCCAATTACATGAAGGGTAAAAGGTATAATACGCAGGAACGCAGTAAAGATAAATGGTCAAGGGCTGTTGTGTTTCTACTTCTGCAACATAAAGTGATCGATAAGAATCTGATATTCAGGCGTATCGGCGACTAAGACAGCAGGCCGAGCCTCTTTTGCTCAACGGCTCCGTCATGGGACGAAGAAACGCCCTTTTTCTCGAAAAAGGAATATATTTTACTTGCAGGACAGTTGTAAATTTTCCGGGAAAGTACATTAGCCTGGAACATTATAACATTTGAGATGTCATCAGTGATGTCATCAGTGATGTCACTGACCATGTCATGAATGATGTAATATGTGACATCATCAGCAGTGGATTGCGGGGGCGCGATATATAGTTAGTGCAACTAACTATATATGGAATTTCAATGGTTTTGTGTGAGTAAAATAAGGTTTTTTAAATGCTAATCCTAACTATATATGGTCTATAACCTATGGTTTTTTCAGTGAATTTTCAAGGTTTTTTAAATGCTAATTCCTAACTATATATGGTCTCTAACCTATGGTTTTTTCAGTGAATATATTGCCTACTGGCGGTCGCCAGTAGGTATATATAGTTAGGATTTTTTCTCTATGGGTTTTTTGAAAATTCTATGTCTAATAACTTTGGCGTTTGTGGACGGAATTGGCTGAAATTTTCAGGAAAATGGCACATTTTGTTTCTGAGCAGCCCCTGAAAATTTCGGGGGGGTTCATCAAGGGGGGGCCGAGAAAAAAGGGGGGTCCCAAAACGCGTTTTTCCCATGTTAATTTCCATAGGGCGGTTGGCCTCACTTTTAGCCCGAACGGCTGAATGGATTTGCACGAAACTTGGCAAAATTGTAGGGACTGGTAGCCCGATGTGCCTTTTGTAGGTCTCAATATATGTGCTCCAGTGGATTTTGAGAAATTAACGTTTAAAAAAAGATATATATCTGTAACAGCGGACCGGGCAGCGGCCCAGGACGCGTACTTTTCGCGCAACGGAGCTTTGTGAAGCGAAGCTGATTGGTTCTCCGGCGTCTGTCAACATTCCAAACAGTCCGTAGCGGCCGCCATCTTGTCTCTCGGTAGGATTGAGAGACAAGAGGAGGCGAAAGCGAAGGGGCAAATGACCATAAGGGGGAATAGTAGATCCTCGCTGACCCCCTAGGTTTGATGTGGAGGTTTTAAAAGGGCCCCGCGGGGCAAAAAAAAAAATAATAATAATAATCGAACGGCTGAATGGATTTGCACGAAACTTGGCAAAATTGTAGGGACTGGTAGCCCGATGTGCCTTTGCTAGGTCTCAATATATGTGCTCCAGTGGATTTTGAGAAATTAACGTTCAAAAAAAGATATATATCTGTAACAGCGCTCCGCTTCGCGTACTTTTCGCGTTACGGAGTTTTGCGAAGCTGATTGGTTTTTCGGCGTCTGTAAACATTCCAAACAGTCCGTAGCGGCCGCCATCTTGTCTCTCGGTAGGATCGAGAGACAAGAGGAGGCCAAAGCGAAGGGGCAAATGACCATAAGGGGGCATAGTAGATCGTCCCTGACCCCCTAGGTTTGATGTGGAGGCTTTGAAGGGGTCTCGCAGGGCAAAAAAAAATATACAGTTTTTTTAGTTTTTTTGCGTGGAGTGCGCCCGGTTCGCGAACCGGGAAGCGTTCTGGGGAGCGTACTTTCTTGAAAATTAGTGAAAAAAGTTAGAGTAAAATAATAATTGTGAGTGATCAGATGTAGGGTAGCTCTGAGAAGAGCTTTTGGGTTTATGGTACATTTAGGTACTTATAAGTAGGTACCAATGCACATTCTTAAATTCAGAGTGAAAACTCTGTTGCCCTCATCTGAGAAGTGAACTCCATCTCCTCTGTAGATATCTTGCATGTAGTAACGCAAGTTATTGTTGTACAGGGAGCCCATTCCATGGTCTCTCATGTAAGCTGAAACAGATTTGTTTACATGCTTCCTCGACTTCTCAATTTGTGGACAAAATTGGTTCGACCACCTCCATTTCTGTCTTTGGCATATATTTGAATATACCAAGGCAGTCTGAGGAAAAAGTGCCATCAATTGCTCAAAGGTGTCCATTAAAAGCATTTCCAGACCTACCCCAGTCAAAGTGCCCAAATCATTACCTCCACAGTGCACAATTAACAGGTCAGGTTTTGGCAAATGCATAAAGGTTTTCACCAATGGTATCAATTGGTGACATTTTAATCCTCTGTGGCCAAACCACTTAATTTCCACATCTTGTAAATTGAGGTTAGGTAAATTCCTGTTTTCAGCGTACCTTTGAGCCCAATATATGTAACTATGTCCAACAATCCAGACAGAAAACATGGTGAGAGAAGGTTCTGCTGCAGTCAGATGAAGTGTGGCAATGAAATGGCAGTTGAAAAAATGAGAGTGTAAAATGAAAAAAACTGAGGAGTTTCTGTGTTAATGAAGCAGTAAGAGTGATTGGTGGATTTTGATTGCTGAAAACAGAAAGTTAGTGTGCATGGATGAGTTCGTTGAAAGATGTATTTTGAGTGGCGAAGAAAAAATCATTAAATGAAAGAATGCTCTGGATATGCAGGTGCACTGAGAGTTCAGAGTTCAATTGCAACATTGTTGTGTGAGAGGTCTTGCAAGAGGTGGTTGCTATGCAGAAAAAGCAGAGAGGGGGCAGAGGGGGGAAGGGTTTTGCTTTGAAAAAAAGTGAGGGAAGGGTTTTGATTGGGTGACATGAGAGATATGTGTGAGGAATTACAGCATTTCTGTGCTTTTGATAGCTGCAGACTCTGGAGTGCATACCTTTTGCTCTGCTGAAGACAAATTGGTGTGTTTCTGAGACTGTTTTGAAACTCAAAGTATTTGCTAAGGTGAGAAAAGATTTCTTTAATTTAGATAGAAAATAGTGTGCTTTAAGGAGAAAATTATGAAGAAAGTTGTGTTTTTCAAATGTTGCTTTGTCTCAAGTGTTTCACAAATAGATTTTGTTTCTTTGAGAAATTGTAATTGGAGAAAATGTGAAGTATTAGTACTGACAGGGCTTTTATGTGCATAGGAGCTGTGGAGTGTTTTCAAATTATGACTTGTAAATCGTTTTTGAGAAAAAGCAATGGTTTTAATATTGATGAGAAGGACATAATGGTGTCTGCTTCTTTATAAGGTAATTGAGAGTCTCTGATGTTATTTTTCCCATTTCAATGTAAGAAGTTTGTCTGTGGAGCAAATTGCTTGTAAATATGCTCCCACCTGTGCATGGCAAATTTAGATTTTGAATGTTTCCGTTACATAGGCATGTTAAAGGTGACTGAAACATGCTGCAAAGGCAATCAAAAAATGCTTTTATGTGTCTTAAGGACATTTTAAGTAATTTCCCCATGTGCAGTGTTTTCAAATTATGAGTTGAAAATCGTTTTTGAGGTAAAGGAATGTTTTCAAAATTTATGTGCGCCATATGACCCCAAATTTCTTTTTCAGGGGTGCAGCAGGGTGTTCTTGAGACACCCCTGCACCGTCGGAAAAATTCGTAATTTGCGATGAGGTAATTGCTAATCGCAAATTGCACCTTCATTCCTATGGGCCTCCTGCTGCATGGAAATGAATGGGTAATTTGTAATTAGCAAATAGGTCATCGCAAACTAGGAATGGTAAAGAATCGCTATTTATTCCTTAAAGTTCGCTATTTAGGAAATGCAAAAAACGTTGATGATACATATGGCGGTTTATCTCTAACAAGATAAGAAGCATAGGGATAGATTTATGATGACTGGCGCATCACCAGGGATGTGTTAGTCATTCTGTGCCGCTGTTCCGTCACCTATGGTGTGCTGCATTTACAATGCGGCGCATCATGGGGCAAAAACAGCACAGATGCGTGACGTATTTGTGCCGTAAAGTTGGCGCATTGCTGGAGTTGTATCGCAAGTGTGATGAAGCTCCAGTAAGGTTGAGGGGTGCCCCTGTCGCAGGGTTTCTGTTCTGACACAGAACTGTGGACAGAGGATTGGAACCTCGGCGAATTAGGGTGTCCCAAAACTCACGTTAGTAATCAAAAACTCCTTAGTAAGCTAGGTACAGTGTCACATTGGATATAACAAACTCTCAATGTTTAGACAATCCAGAATATGAACTTATAGTACCTCAGGATACGTGGAACTCATGAACAGTCGGTCGTTATATATTTCTTAGAAACGAGAACATGGAGTTAAGAAGAACACATGTGTATTTGAAATGTTTATTTACTAATGCCGTCTTCTCAGGCGTAGTATCTTAGATTATACAAGTACACATATTATCAGTAGCAAAATTACCAGCATAGTCAATAGTACATAAAAAGCGAATGGTGACAGTATGTTAACATGCTGTAAATGAATAAGAGTTAGCAACACTTATAAGCAGCCGCGGGCCGTGGAGGGAGTTACGGTGGGCAGGGAGGCGGGGAGGGGGAGGGGCAGGGTGGAGAGGGCTCCACCCTGCCCCTCCCCCTCCCCGCATCCCTGCCCCACCGTAACTCCCTCCACGGCCCGCGGCTGCTTATATCTCACCCTCCCTAATACACATAATATATTATTAGCTAAGAAGGTCTCTTTGTGTTGGTTTAGGGCGTGCCGATACTTTAGTGTCTTAGATTTGAAGGAATCACATCAGCATAGAAAAGATAATCCATATGCCGTGCTTAATATCGCCAACGGCATTGTGCCATAATATTCTAGCATGCGATTGCGGAACAGTGTCAGCAGCTGCAGGGCGGGAGCTTGCACAGGAGGGACATCCATATTTAAAAATGTAAAAAAGCACAAGAGCGTCCGCTGGTAATGCAAGTAAAAATGGGAATCCACGAAGCAGAGTGGAAAAAATAGAATGTAAGAAAGCAGGGATGACTCCAAAGATTTTCTCAAATTAAGTCACGAGACCACTGGTAACAATTTTAAAAAAGTGCGCCAGGCCCTTTGTGGAGGACGCGTTAGAGATAGTCCGAACCATCTTGCTGAAATGGAAAGGCGAATCTGTATTTAAAAGGGTCTGCACCTCTGTACGGGTGTTCGCTGTGTGAAGCACGAAAGTTTCACGGGCCGAACTCAAGGCCACCTCTCTCTGAGACAAAATAGCTCTTATTCTTGCCATGCCGTTGAAATGTGCGGCCAAGGTTGGTATTTGTGGCCAGATTGAAAACTCCCTATGTTCATGTGTGGGAGGAAATAGAACATTTCTGCAGCAAATAACCCGTTCATTTACTGTTACGATAAAATGAATACTTTTAATTAACCCAGAACAATCTTCATTATTGAGCATCAAATAACTACCATTTTCCAAGAACTTGAACGTGGGGATGATAGCAGGAACTGGTGTGCCTTGCAACACGCAAGCCATATTTGGTCGGTGTTTGTTGCATGAACCGTGTAACTGTATGTGCCTACACATTAGTGAATGATCTGGCGTCTCAGTGCATTCCTCTCCATTCAGATAAAGTTCTTGATCATCTTTGAAAATCTGTATGTGTATGGAAGCGACCAGACTTCATGAAGAAAACCACTACCTAAAGGTTAATAACGACCTATTGGTATATATTTCATACAATTTGAAAACTTATATAAAGCAAAAGGCAGCGTTATTAAACCGTGGATAAGGCACGTTGCCAAAGCAGTCAACCTTTTGGATTTATACTGGAAATGTTAAAGGAAGAATTACGGAGTAGGGCCTGTAAATCTTTAATAGACAACGAGTAAAATTACTCCAACCATCATATTCCTCTAACTCCGGGATAGTAGGGGTGTTTAATTTTTTAGAAGTAGCCAATCCAAAGCATTTGGTCTGGGAAATTGTTTCATTCACAAACCACATATGTTTTGGGATGAGACATGCACGGTGGAAAGCCTCAGTGCCTTGTACCTGCCAGGTTCGTGAACCCCAAACTGATGTAGATCCTGGATATTTTTACTCTGTATTACGTTAGCATGGTCTCATTACTGGTTTAAACGCCATTTTTCCTTTTTTGTAACTTCTGCACACGACACTTAGTTGTTGCTTTAGCTTTCAGCCTACCTGCGTCAAGATCTATGCCTGCTTCAAGCAGGCGCAGGGTTTTGATGTAGCTTTGTCCTATCTGATTGTAAATGCGGCACACCGTGGGTGGCAGAGCAGCGGTGCACGTTAACTGGTGCATCCCTGGGGATGTGCTAGTTAATATAAATCTGCCCCTTTACATTTAATTATGTGCAGGGGACACAGAGTAGGTGAGGTTTATCCAAGGTTAAGAAGAGATGAGTCCTGTTCAGTGAAAAATTGGAGATAGGCTTCAGTATATTATATACTTAAGTAGTGTGTTAAGTTTTTGATGACTGTTATTAATTTACTGTTGGGTAATAGTGGTTAATAACATTTTTTATTATATTTTACCACAGATTCAACTGCAGATTATTTCAAGATTTTAGGATGCCTAGCAAAGAAAGAGTAAGAAAGGCTGCAAAACGTCAAAGACAGCAGGACCATGGAATAATGCAGCAGTCCTCTAACAAAAAGATTTGTCAAGTCACCAAGAAAGCACCGGGTAAGAGTCGAAAAACAGTCATAAGAAATATGTGTAGTAAAAAAAATATTACTACAGAAAATGTTTCAGTCCAGAAAAGGAGAAAAAATTCAAATGGTAAGGAAAGGCCAATGAGAAATGTTACTGCTAGAGTAAGAGATAACTCTATGCATGAAAGTAGAAGGAAACAACAGTTTAGGGATATTCGTAAACGAATGTTCCGCCACAGGATAATTTGGAATTTGTTAAAAAATATTAAGAAAGGTCAGCAGAAAGTGGTTTTTTATAAGAGAAAAAAAATAGTTGAGAAAGTTATTGATCAGGCATTTGAAATTAAACGTAAGTTATTTATTTTGACAATCAATAGAATTAGGAAGCTAAACAAGGTAATTTATGATTTCAAAAGAAATAGTAGATGGAAGAGAATAGTTAATCGTAGTAATTTTTGTGAAGTTTTTTCTGGAGAATGGATGCATAGTTCAAGCTGTGAGGCATTTTTTAATGAGGAGAGTTATTTCCAGGATAATGATTTGGTGCATGCAGTTGACACCAGTGGTCGAGCTTATGAAGTGAAAGATGGTTGTCCAGTTGAAAAAGAAAAACTTGTGAGAACAGAGATAGAAGAGGTGTTAGGTAATGAGGTTTTAGGGAGACGTCCTAAGGGTCCTGTGTACACCTGGAAGTGTAGTAGTATTTGCAGTGTACGACAGGATTCCATCAATTTGCTTTGTGATTTTATACGGTCATTTAGTAAGAAAAGTTTGAAGCAGAAAATGAAGTTGTTGCAAGAATTAGATCCTTGCAGAGTGAGAGAAGTGATAGGTTTGCATGGTCATTCACTGGCTTGTCTTTCCAGGAGAGTATGCCAGAGTGTTTTTCATCATTTCAGGATGCTAGCAGTGCATCATAATAAAGTGAGGAAATTAGTTAGAATGTTGTATTATGCTAAGAGTCCAGCAATTATGCTTAAACAATTATGCGCTGCTCTTTTGCATGGTTCTGAAATAGATGTGAAGAATATATGTGAAGAAATTGAGTTTTGTTACTTTGGAAGTAAAGAGGAGAATGTTGAAATTGACCAAGAAGAAGAGAGTAATGTGGAAGATAGTGTACAGGTTTCCAGTACAGATAATTTCCAGAGGGAAATTGCGACGTTTGAGGTGAAATCAAGTGAGAGGCCAAATTTCACTTGTGTGTGTTGTCGACGCACTTATTATAAGAATCAGACTAAGTTAGTGGATTTATATGGAAAAAGTGAAAGGGAAAATAATAGTGAATGGAAGGATTTTACAACATACTTGATGGTAGAAAATTGTTTTGATTTGGGATTGGATCAACGTGTGTGTACTTATTGTTGTAACAAATTAAATCAAAACCAGATGCCTGCTAGAGCAGTTCATAATAATCTGGAATTGGTTGAGATTCCTTCTGAATTGAAGGATTTAAATACTTATGAATCTATTTTGATTCAAAGTATCCATCCCTTTCAGGCTATTGTAAGAATGGAGCCAAAGACAGGGAAATTGCCTCCATCAGATTTACAGAGAGGATTAAAGGGAAGAGTTGTTTATTTGCCTCTAGATTTGAAGAAAAACATTAACACAATTGGAGTAGAAAAAGTGGAAGAGGAACCTCTTGTTATCTTAGTTAATGGGGTTCCGACAAAGAATAAGAAAATATGGCAAGATTTAGTAGATGTTAGGAAAGTCAAAAGGGCAACATTGTATTTGAAAAAATATAATAAATACTATAAAAATGTATATGTTGCAGAAGAGGAAGTAAGTGAGGAAGAGGATAGCGATTTGTGTGCTGGTCAAATTGAGAAAGTAGAACCCTGTACTAGTGAAGAAATATATGAACATTATAGTGTTCATCCTTTGCATTCCAAGGAAGTCATGGGGAATGCTATTGAGTTGTTTCAAATGAAACAAGCGAAAGGGAGTCCCATTAGTGTTTGGGAGGAAAGTTTGGAAGCTCAGTGTTTCCCACAGCTTTTTCCAACAGGTCAGGGAGGAAGATATGATGAGCGACCTCATCAAATTCCTGCTTCTGAATACCGGACTTTGCGATTGTATGCAGGAGATCCTAGGTTTCGAAAATGCATTCCTTATCTGTTTCATCTCCTGTTTGAAAGCGATCTGTCTGGACTGTCATATGCAGTGAACCACATCTTGAAAAGTGGTATACACATGCAAAACATCTCAGCAAGTGACTTTATGGATAAAGTCAATGTCCAAGACAGTATTTTGGATTCTCACCTGATTAATCTCATGGCGTGTCAGCGTGGTACTAATGAGTACTGGTACCGTCGTCATGGTGATTTAAAATGTATGCTGAGGAACTTAGGAACTCCCACATGGTTCCTCACTTTGAGCTGTGCTGAGTATGGCTGGGAAGACTTACTTGAATTTCTACGAGAGGCAAATGCTAACGTAGAAAACATCGAATTCAAGACACCCGGAGAACTGTGCTCTTTGGATCCAGTCAATGTATGTAGGTACTTCAATCATAGATTTGAAGGTATGATGTCTTTCATCATGAATAAGAAGAATCCACCTCTTGGAGAGGTGTTGGATTTCTTCTGGAGGAAGGAGTACCAAGCAAGAGGTGCTCCTCATATACATATGTTGCTGTGGATCAAGGATGCACCTAAATTTGGAACGGATGCAGACGACTCAGTGATGAGTTTCATAGAACAGTATTCTACGTGTGCTGTTCCAAACGCAAAGGAGAAAGAAAGCCTAAGAGAAAAAGTTCTAAGTTTCCAAAGCCATCGATGTGGAAAGTACTGTCGTCGTAAATTCCGGAACAAAGACAAGTTCTACACCAAATGTCGTTTCGGCTTTCCACGATCGGTGATTTCTAAAGGAAGAGTGAACAGTTTGATGTCTTCGCTGCGACATAATGTGATGAAGAAATCACCTAAAAACACATACAATTTGAAGAGGAACGAAGAGTCTAAGTACATTAACGACTACAACCCGGTGATTTTGTCCATGTGGAATGCTAACATGGATATACAGTTTGTGGCTGATAACTGAATGGCTGTGGCTCGGTATGTGACATCTTACATCACCAAAAAAGAGAAGACAGAATTGAAGGATATGTGGGAGGACATTTCCCATGAAAAGAGCCTCAGCAAGAAGTTGTACAGTTTCAGTCTGAAGATGTTGTCGCATCGAGAAATCGGAGCTTACGAATGTTCTGACCGGTTGTCTTCAGCAAGTCTCTATGCCAAGTCCAGGAGTATCGTTTGGGCGAGTGTTGGTCTTGCTGCAACGCGTAATCGAGTTCTGAAACCTGTGCGGGAAATTGAGTATTTGGCGGAAAAGGAGCCAAACAGTACCGACATTTTGAAGAGCAACCTGTTGGATACATATTATCCAAATCGAAGCAGTCACCTCGAGAATGTTTGTCTGTATGAGGTTCTGCAAAATTACATATTCAAGAGGAACATCAAAGAAGATACTGAGAAAGGAGTGTATGCTGTAATAGGAAGTGAGGGATGTCTGGTCAAGCAAAGAAAATGCCACTTGATAAACCATCGAAAATTGAGTGGCGAATCTCCTGAAAAAAATGAGTTTTTCTATTTAGCACTTTTGCAACTTTTTAAGCCTTGGCGTGCAGAAGAGGAACTGCTTGGAGATTTCCTTTGTTACGAAGACTCATTCAATGCTGCCAAGGAGACCATAGAATGTCCTGCTTTTCCCAAATATGTAGAAATGTTGAATGTGGAAATTGAGCAGGAAGCAACGATTGCAGCCGAGATTGCCAGAGACAGTTCTCAGGACAGTCAGAGTTCTGCTTCATTGAGTCAGGATCCACTAGGAGGACCTCTTATCGAAAATGAAGCTGCCACTGCTATGAATGAAGTGGAAAGAGCCATGGCACATGCTCAGGAGGATGCGGTTAACTTAGAAGAGTTGGAAAGACAACTCAACGTTGAGCAGAGGAAAATATATGACGAACTTACCATGCAAATTGATCATGGATTAAGTCATGACAAGAAAGAGTGCTCATGTACGTCGTTGAAGCCTGTCCGACTGTACGTGAGTGGAGAAGCGGGAACTGGAAAAAGTTTCCTTATTAAAACAATTTCATGTTATTTGCAGGAAAGGACAGAGTCATCGCTGTCTTGTGTTGTCACCGCTCCAACTGGACTGGCAGCACATAACATTAAAGGGATTACTTTACATCGTTTACTGATGCTGCCAGTGGAGCATGACAACAAATTAGAATATCACAAGCTATCTGGAGATGCTTGTTTTGAAGTTTCAAGAGTCTTGAGGAAAATGAAACTTCTTATCATTGACGAAGTAAGCATGGTTTCCAATGTCATGCTTGCCTTTGTGCATTTGAGAATGCAAGAAGTTCTCAAAACAGAGTATGATGTGTTATTTGGTGGCAAACACATCATTGTTTTCGGAGATCTTCTGCAGCTGACACCAGTGAAAGGGCAACCTGTGTTCAAAATGCTCACGCATGAAGATACCAGGAAGTGCTTAGGGAGTATTGGCAACGTCAATATATGGTTAAACTTCAATTATGCTGAACTGCATGAAAATATGCGTCAGGCAAAGGATGAAGTTTACAAGACTATTCTACAAGATGTTAGAATTGGAAAAGTGACCGAGCATGGGAAAGAAGCTTTACATGCATGATTACTGACAAATTTATATCCAGACGAAGATGTTGTGCCTGAGAATATTTTTCAGAAAGTTACTGAGAAAAAATCTGGAATATGTTTGATGCCAACTCTTGCAGAATGTGCCAAATTCAACAACAAAATGTTGCATTTAGAAAAGCAAGAGATTGTGAAATTGGAAGCTATTGACAGAGTAGAGCATATGGGATCAACAATTATTTTGTCTGAGAATCTGAAAACAAAATTGGATTCATTAGAGAAGAGTATATCTAAAACTGCGGGTTTTGAAAAGACTCTGAATGTGTGCTTGAACTGCCGTATAATTTTAAGAAGGAATTTACATGTTGAAAGAGGTCTGGTAAATGGATCAATGGGTAATGTTGTTGATTTTGTGAAATACAGAAATAGAGATGGAATTGAATTTTTAAAAATTAAATTTGATGGCATTGAGGAAGTACAGCTAATTGCTCGTTGTTCTGCTAGATTTTTGCTTGTAAAAGACTTATATGTTCGTCGTAAGCAGTTTCCTGTTTGCTTGGCATATGCGGTGACAATCCATAAATCGCAAGGTTTAAGTGTAGACTGTGCATTGGTGAATATTGGCAGTTCTGTGTTCAAGGAGGGTATGGCATATGTGGCATTGTCACGAGTTAGGACTTTATCGGGATTGTACTTGATTGAGTGTGATGTCACAAACATTTGTGCGGATCTAGATTGTGTTAAGGAATACAATAGGTTGAGAAGAGAGTATGCGCCACATTTGCCTCAGTATCCTTTGTTTGAGAAACGTGTGGTAGGCCGGAAACGAAGAAATGTGACCAATACTGGGGAGGTTGTAGCAAAAAGACGAAAAGTCGATGAACCTGAAATTATAAGCAGAAACAAAAAGGATTCTGTTGAAGATGTTGTTGGTTTTCAATTTGAAAACAGTTCTGGTGTCAACTGCTATGCTAATGTAGTGATTAATGTTTTGTTTTCTCTACAAAATGTAAAAGAAGAGATTGTGGTCAATTCTGATCAAAGATTTTGCAGTTTGTTAAATTCTGTGTTAGAGAAATGTAGCACTGATAGAACAAACATAGAAAGTGTGTCTGAAATTCGAAATCTGTTAGACAGATGTTCAGGCCAAACACAATTCTCTCAAAATAGTCAGCAAGATTGTCAGGAGTTTTTAATGTATATGCTTGATGTATTGTATGCTGAAGGTGTAGATGTAGATCATCTGTTTGGGCTTTCTTATCAATGGCAGCATGACTGCGAGAACTGTAGGGTATCAAGTAGTACTAGTGTAGACTCAGAAAGATTTATATATTTAACTTTGCCAGACAGTAAATCAGTCTCTTTTAATAAGCTAGTAAAAGCAGCTGATCACAATATGGAGTGTAGGCAATGTAAATCTGAAATGATGTCCACATTATTTATACGAACATATGGCCAGTATGTCATTTTAATGTTCCAACGATGTAGGCCTGATGGAACAAAATGGACAACTTTAATTAAAAATTTTGTGGCTTCACAGTTGTCAATATCAGGAAGGACTTTTGTAACTGTAGCAATTATATATCATGATGGTTCTTCAATAACATCAGGACATTATACAGCTTATTTAAAGTGTAGAAATGGCTGGTCATTCTGCAATGATTCTGTTTTAATTTTCAAAAAAAAATTGCCATATGACCTTAAAAACTCTTACCTGGTGTTTTCAAAACCAAAATTTTAGGGAAAGAATCTCGGGATGTGCTCTGAGGAATTTCAAGAAGTTCTCATGGCTCCTACACTATTTGGCCTTGAAGATAAGTGTAGTACAGAGACATAACTTTTTACCATAACACTGGACGTTATTGAGAAATATGTGCACTTTGAATGAGTTCAGAAAAACTATTTCTTTTTATAAGCTAATTGAAGCAGCGAATCAAAACATGGAGTAGAGGGAATGTAAGTCTGCAATGCTGTCTACTGTTTTACATTGCTTTGTGATTAAAAGTGATGTAGAGAATTAAATAATTGTACTAGTCATAAAGGTAGTGTAAGTCTGCTTCATAGTAAGCAGTATCAGTGTGATAGGAAATGTAGAACATGATTGAGCAAGAAGGGGAAGATATTACTAGTCGAGGATTGTGTAAATGATCTTCAACATTTTAATTCTGAAAGTTGTGGAAATGCGAAAAGACGGGATTGGCTAACAAGAAATCCAAGAGTTATACATGGCTCTGACAAGATTTGGCCTTGTGGAATCTTGTGGTAGAGAGCAAGAAGTCATTTATTGTATGTAACATGTTTTTGAAAACGATGGAGGTTTTCTTTCAGAAAGTGGCGGGTTGAAAGTAATAACAGCACAACAGAGTGTAAGCTGTTCATAGGACATCCTTGGCCGTCATGGAAAGTAAGTTAACTTTAAGGAGTTCTGAATTCTGATTTCTAATGTAGTATGGGTTTTTTAAACACAATCATTTTGATTGTGTTTTTTTTCCCCGCTGTTATATGATGAATACCTTCAAGTCACTGTTTTAGTGAAATTTGATACATTCTGAGAACAGCAAAAATAAACCATTTAACATGTATAATTAATTCTGTTCTGTTTGCATTTATGATGTACATGTAGAACTGTGTAGGAGGCATGGAGAAGGTGAGGCTTCTGTAAGTGTCAAAGTTGTTGCATACAGTGCTCATATTCTACGTAGTCTTTTATATTTCATTACTTTCACTGTTTCTGACTGATCTAAATTTTTTTTTTTAAAAAGAACAGTAAGTATAAGGGAAGGAAACAGACAGTTATGTTAAAAGAAACACAGCTATAGGGAATAAACTAGGGATACTGTTACCCGCAATCCTCTGCTGATGATGTCACTGAGCATGTCATGAATGATGTAATATGTGACATCATCAGCAGTGGATTACGGGTAATAGTATCTCTAGTTTACTCCCTTATAGCTGTCTTTCTTTTAACATAAGTGTCTGTTTCCTTCCCTTATACTTACTGTTCTTTTTAAAAAAAAAAATTTTTTGGGTTCGCTTCCGGTTCGCGTACCGGGGAGCGAACTGGGAAGCGAACTAAGAGAAATAGAGGTTGGCACAGTTGCAAATATTGTACCAATTTTTTAATAACGGGGAGGTAGTTCTGAAAAGAACTTTTTTTTAAATTGTTTTTGTTGTTTTATATTTTTTTTATTATTTTTCTGAACATTTTTTTACTTTTTTTGAATTTTTCTGAACAGTTTTATATTTTTTTTGTTTTTTTTTCGGAGGGGGCAACGAAAACGATTCATTGTAAAGGGCTCAACAGGAGCAAGAAAACAAAAAAAAAGAATTTATTGTTTGGGGAGTTTCGGACAAACATGAGCATGATTGTCAATAGCTCTGTTGATCAGAGTGATGCTACTTTCTGCGTAGCAAATGAATCCACTGCAATGTACGCAGACTTGTTTTACTTCACGAAATCTCGTTTGTATATTTGGCACCATCTCCCTGCCCTCTGGTCCCGTTACTTCCGGTACAACAGATCTTCTGGCCATAATAGGGAGATTATCTAGGTCGTCCTGTTCCTCTTCTTCCTCTTCTTGCTGAATTATAACTTTAGCAGGTGGTCCACTTTTCCTTGGATGTGGTGGAGGTGGTGGGGAAGCACCAGCTGAAGCTAGTAAAGAAGCCATTGCTCACTGGTAACAAAGGGTCTTTCTCTCACAATGATGAAAGTCAGAGTGAGGAAAGAAGGAGGGATTTTCACCATTTGGGAAAAAAAATAGTTCTCAACCAATGAAAAGTGTTCATTTTAGATCATATGACCTAGTCTTACATCATTAGGAAACCGAAAGTGAAATGAACCAATGAAAAGTGTTATTACCAAGTCACATGACCTGCTGTGTGTATGTTACGCGCTTTGCAGGGCCTCCCGGTTTGCTTCCAGAAACCTGTGCTTTGCGACTCGGTAAGCGTACGAGTTCGCTAACGTAGCACGTCATATGACGTATCACGCGACAACGCGAAACGTCATGCGGACGGGAGGCGTCACGATGTTGTTTTCTAACGCGGCAGTTGCGGTAAAGAAACGTTTACCGGCTCGCGGTCTATTTCGCGGCATCAAGGTCAGCTAACGGGAAGCTTCCCGATTCGCGAAGCGGGAACGAAGAAAAAAAAATATTAAAAAAAAAAGTTATTAATAAACATATAAAATATATTTTTGGATTTAAAGAAGAATACATTTTACAGCTACAGATATTAGCTGTTAAAAAACCAATGAAATTCACTGAAAAAACCATAGGTTATAGACCATATATAGTTAGGAATTAGCATTTACAAAACCTTGAAAATTCACTGAAAAAACCATAGGTTATAGACCATATATAGTTAGGAATTAGCATTTAAAAAACCTTATTTTACTCACACAAAACCATTGAAATTCCATATATAGTTAGTTGCACTAACTATATATCGCGCACCCGCAATCCACTGCTGATCATGTCACATATTACATCATTCATGACATGGTCAGTGACATCACTGATGACATCACTGATGACATCTCAAATGACATCACTGATGACATCTCACTTGACATCAATGATCACATCACTGATGATATCATTCATGTGATAATACAATGCATCTCCTCACACTCTAATATAACCTCCGTTACACCCAGTGTTAAATAGAGAGTATCATTTTTGAAACCATTGACACACCAATACTAGTTACTACATACGCACTCACTGATTCCTATGTCTACACACACATTCACTCATACAATCATTCATACATACAATCACTCATCTTTACAACACTATCATATGCACTCATACACCTATACAGACACTCACACTCTGCCACTCATCCATGGAGTTACTCACACACCTAGTCAGTCCTGAAAAGAATCAATCACACTTCCATTTTCTCATCTATACAGTTAAACACAGAACACCTTACATTTTTGAAACATATACTAACACATAGTTACTCTCTTATAGAATCACTGATACAAGTACACATTGATCTGCACAGAGTCACACACCTCCCAGCCAGCCATACACACACTCAGTCTCCCATACAAATACTTGTGCAACCAATCAATAACCCATATAGCTACTTATATAGCTACTGATTAACACGTGCAGCAGCTTGCACAACAACAGACATACTGATGCACACTTTTAGACAGTTTAGTCACTAACCCGTGCATTCAGTAAGACGCATTTAATCACTCACTCATACAGTCAATCACGCACCTACTAAAACCTTTATTCAGACACTTATACATCCACTCATTCTTCAATATGTAAAACATATTTAAACTTTACAGAAACACATAATCACTGGATGTTGTCATCAGTGATGTCATCAGTGATGTCACTGACCATGTCATGAATGATGTAATATGTGACATGATCAGCAGTGGATTGCGGGTGCGCGATATATAGTTAGTGCAACTAACTATATATGGAATTTCAATGGTTTTGTGTGAGTAAAATAAGGTTTTTTAAATGCTAATTCCTAACTATATATGGTCTATATCCTATGGTTTTTTCAGTGAATATATATATATATATATATATTACCTACTGGCGGTCGCCAGTAGGTATATATAGTTAGGATTTTTTCTCTATGGGATTTTTGAAAATTCTATGTCTAATAACTTTGGCGTTTGTGGACGGAATTGGCTGAAATTTTCAGGAAAATGGCACATTCTGTTTCTGAGCAGCCCTTGAAAATTTGGGGGGGGTTCGTCAAGGGGGGGGCCGAGAAAAAAGGGGGGTCCCAAAACGTGTTTTTAACATTGAGTTTTCCATAGGGCGGTTGGCCTCACTTTTAGCCCGAACGGCTGAATGGATTTGCACGAAACTTGGCAAAATTGTAGGGACTGGTAGCCCGATGTGCCTTTTGTAGGTCTCAATATATGTGCTCCAGTGGATTTTGAGAAATTAACGTTTAAAAAAAGATATATATCTGTAACAGCGGACCTGGCAGCATCCCAGGACGCGTACTTTTCGCGCAACGGAGCTTTGTGAAGCGAAGCTGATTGGTTCTCCGGCGTCTGTCAACATTCCAAAAAGTCCGTAGCGGCCGCCATCTTGTCTCTCGGTAGGATCGAGAGACAAGAGGAGGTCAAAACAAAGGGGGAAATAACTATAAGGGGGCATAGTAGATCCTCGCTGACCCCCTAGGTTTGATGTGGAGGTTTTAAAAGGGCCCCGCGGGGCAAAAAGGGATAATAATAATAATCGAACGGCTGAATGGATTTGCACGAAACTTGGCAAAATATTAGGGACTGGTAGCCCGATGTGCCTTTGCTAGGTCTCAATATATGTGCTCCAGTGGATTTTGAGAAATTAACGTTCAAAAAAAGATATATATCTGTAACAGCGCTCCGCTTCGCGTAACGGAGGTTTGCGAAGCTGATTGGTCATTCTGTCACTGGGCTATAGTTGGGCTACATCTGGCTGATATTTGGGCTACATTTGTTTTTTTGTGTGTCTGGCGGCCATCTTTGGGCTACATTGGGCTACATTGGGCTTCATTGGGCTACATTGGGCTACATTTGGGCTCCAACATATATATAGGCCAATGTAGCCCAATATATATTTTTCAAAGTTAATTTTCGTAAAAACCACTGGAGCATATATCCTGAGACATAGCAAAGGCACATCGGGCTACCAGTCCCTACAATTTTGCCAAGTTTCGTGGAAATCCATTCAGCCGTTCGAGCTAAAAGTGAGTCCAACCGCCCTATGGAAATGAAGGAAATGAATGGGTAATTTGTAATTAGCAAATAGCTAATCGCAAACTAGGAATGGTAAAGAATCGCTATTTATTCCTTAAAGTTCGCTATTTAGGAAATGCAAAAAACTTTGATGATACATATGGCGGTTCATCTCTAACAAGATAAGAAGCATAGGGATACATTTATGATGACTGGCGCATCACCAGGGATGTGTTAGTCATTCTGTGCCGCTGTTCCATCACCTATGGTGTGCTGCATTTACAATGCGGCGCATCATGGGGCAAAAACAGCACAGATGCGTGATGTATCTGTGCCGTAAAGGTGGCGCATTGCTGGAGTTGTATCGCAAGTGTGATGAAGCTCCAGCAAGGGTCGGGGGTGCCCCTGTCGCAGGGTTTCTGTTCTCACACAGAACTGTGGGCAGAGGATTGGAACCTCGGCGAATTAGGGTGTCCCAAAACTCACGTTAGTAATCAAAAACTCCTTAGCAAGCTAGGTACAGTGTCACATTGGATATAACAAACTCTCAATGTTTAGACAATCCAGAATATGAACTTATAGTACCTCAGGATACGTGGAACTCATGAACAGTCGGTCGTTATATATTTCTTAGAAACCAGAACATGGAGTTAAGAAGAACACATGTGTATTTGAAATGTTTATTTACTAATGCCGTCTTCTCAGGCGTAGTATCTTAGATAATACAAGTACACATATTATCAGTAGCAAAATTACCAGCATAGTTACTAGTACATAAAAAGCGAATGGTGATAGTATGTTAACATGCTGTAAATGAATAAGAGTTAGCAACACTTATAAGCAGCCGCGGGCCGTGGAGGGAGTTACGGTGAGGCAGGGAGGCGGGGAGGGGGAGAAGCAGGGTGGAGAATACAAGTACACATATTATCAGTAGCAAAATTACCAGCATAGTTACTAGTACATAAAAAGCGAATGGTGACAGTATGTTAACATGCTGTAAATGAATAAGAGTTAGCAACACTTATAAGCAGCCGCGGGCCGTGGAGGGAGTTACGGTGGGGCAGGGAGGCGGGGAGGGGGAGGGGCAAGGTAGAGAGGGCTCCACCCTGCTTCTCCCCCTCCCCGCCTCCCTGCCTCACCGTAACTCCCTCCACGGCCCGCGGCTGCTTATATCTCACCCTCCCTAATACACATATTATATTATTTGCTAAGAAGGTCTCTTTGTGTTGGTTTAGGGCGTGCCCATACTTTAGTGTCTTAGATTTGAAGGAATCACATCAGCATACACCAGCTCTCTCTTCATGTGAACCGCATCAACTGTTGTGTATGTGTGTTCGGCAAAGCAATATAAAACCCGCCTCATGCCCAGAATTGGCAGAAGTTGCACTTATGTTATGAGTATGAAGTCGTGGAGATCAGACCTCATAACAATTCTGTATCGTGTTGTTCTTGAAACTTTAGCACTCGCTGTACAGATATAGTTTAACAAGCAAAGCAGATAGTAGAGCAATAACATATTATTCTCATGTAAACCACGATGAACTACTAGGTGGAAAGCTAAAGCAACAACTAAGTGTCGTGTGCAGAAGTTGCAAAAAAGGAAAAATGGCGTTTAAACCGGTAATGAGCCCATGCTAACTTAACACGGTGTAAAGATATCCAGGACCTAGATGACACCTCCCCATGATCCGGAAACGAACTGAATAAGATAATAGAAGTGCCATCTCATGAGAGCAGATTGCAAGTTTATATGTGGACAGTCCGCAAGGTAAAGCATTAAAAACTAGGAAAATTTAATGCTAAAGAAAAATAAAACAGCCAAGTACTTTATCGAGTCTTAAGCCAATAGGCAAGGTAAATAATAAAAACTTGACAAATAAGTCAATGAATTGTCAATGAAATGCTAGTACTCAGCATATCAAACATGAAAAAGGTCTATGACATAACTGTGTATGCAAAATAAGCTGCAACAGCCTCCAATAGGAAGTCACCGTCTTCATCCGAAAACAGTTCAGCCATCCAATTTAAAAGCGGAAAAGAACATACGTGCTCTCCCAGCACCGGATCCTCTATCACCATCAGAGGACAGCTCGGTGGGTTTTCAAGAAAGCTCTGTTCCAAGAAAGACTGTGCTGCCGCCAGTAAATTCCAGGGACCAAGTAGTCCATGCATCAATGCCACAGCCATAATCCTTTCGCCAGGACAAACCAACTCGTGAGTAATGATAGGAGTCATCAGCTGATTAAAGTCGACGTCAGGAGAAACCGGTCCGCAGAGACACAAATCAATGGCCCAATCGAAATCACAGGTCAGGCAGTGAAATACAGGCTGGACACAGGTGAAGTAGGAGAATCGAAAAGATAATCCATATGCCGTGCTTAATATCGCCAACGGCATTGTGCCATAATATTCTAGCATGCGATTGCGGAACAGTGTCAGCAGCTGCAGGGTGGGAGGTTGCATAGGAGGGACATCCATATTTAAAAATGTAAAAAAGCACAAGAGCGTCCGCTGGTAATGCAAGTAAAAATGCCAATCCACGAACCAGAGTGGAGAAAATAGAATGAAAGGAAGCAGGGATGACTCCAAAGATTTTCTCAAATGAAGTCACGAGACCACTGGTAACAACTTTAAAAAAGTGCGCCAGGGTCTTTGTGGAGGATGCGTTAAAGATAGTCGGAACCATCTTGCTGAAATTGAAAGGCAAATCTGAATTGAAAAGGGTCTGCACCTCTGTACGGGTGTTCGCTATGTGAAGCACGAAAGTTTCACGGGCCGAACTCAAGGCCACCTCTCTCTCAGACAAAAGAGCTCTTATTCTTGCCATGCCGTTGAAATCTGTCCCAAGGTTGGTATTTGTGGCCGGATTGAAAACTCCCTATGTTCATGTGTGGGAGGAAATAGAACATTTCTGCAGCAAATAACCCGTTCACTTACTGTTACGATAAAAGGAATACTTTTAATTAACTCAGAACAATCTTCATTATTGAGCATCAAATAACTACCATTTTCCAACAACTTGAACGTGGGGATGATAGCAGGAACTGGCGTGCCTTGCAACACGCAAGCCATATTTGGTCGGTGTTTGTTGCATGAACCGTGTAACTGTATGTGCCTACACATTAGTGAATGATCTGGCGTCTCAGTGCATTTCTCTCCATTCAGATAAACTTCTTGATTATCTTTGAAACATCTGTATGTGTATGGAAGCGACCAGACCTCATGAAGAAAAGCACTACCTAAAGGTTCATAACGACCTATTGGTATATATTTCATACAATTTGAAAACTTATATAAAGCAAAAGGCAGCGTTATTAAACCGTGGATAAGGCACGTTGCCAAAAAACCCGCAATCCTCTGCTGATGATGTCACTGAGCATGTCATGAATGATGTAATATGTGACATCATCAGCAGTGGATTACGGGTAATAGTATCTCTAGTTTACTCCCCTATAGCTGTCTTTCTTTTAACATAAGTGTCTGTTTCCTTCCCTTATACTTACTGTTTTTGGTTCGCTTCCGGTTCGCGTACCGGCGAGCGAACTGGGAAGCGAACTAAGAGAAATAGAGGTTGGCACAGTTCCAAATATTGTACCAATTTTTTAATAACGGGGAGGTAGTTCTGAAAAGAACTTTTTTTTTTATTGTTTTTGTTGTTTTATATTTTTTTTATTATTTTTCGGAACATTTTTTTACTTTTTTTGAATTTTTCTGAACAGTTTTATATTTTTTTGGGTTTTTCTTGGAGGGGGCAATGAAAACGATTCATTGTAAAGGGCTCAACAGGAGCAACAAAACAAAAAAAGAAGTATTTATTATTTTGGGCGTTTCGTACAAACTTGCATATGATAGTCAATAGCTCTGTTGATCAGAGTGATGCTTCTTTCTCCGTAGCAAATGAATCCATCGCAAAATACGCAGATGTGTTTTACTTCACCAAATCTCATTTGTATATTTGGCACCATCTCCCTGCCCTCTGGTCCCGTTACTTCCTGTACAACAGATCTTCTGGCCATAATAGGGAGATTATCTAGGTCGTTCCGAAACTGTGCAGCACTGTAGTTGTTAGGATGCCACCTAGTCATATGGCGATGCATTGTGTAGTTTCCGAAACTGTATTTTTTCTCGGTTCCTCTGGACAGTCTATCTTGACATATAAGGCAAGTTACGTATCTTGCATTTACTTTTTTCTGACCTTTGGGAATTTTAAAAAATTGCCAAATGAAGTTTTCTTTCCGGTGAGACGTCCTGGGCTGCTCAGGCAAAAACTGCCTCTCTTCGTGCTCGTCATCCTGTTCCTCTTCTTCCTCTTCTTGTTGAATTATAACTTGAGCAGGTGGTCCACTCTTCCTTGGATGTGGTGGAGGTGGTGGGGAAGCACCAGCTGAAGCTACTAAAGAAGCCATTGCTCAGTGATCACAAAGGGTCTTTCTCTCACAATGATGAAAGTCAGAGTGAGGAAAGAAGGAGGGATTTTCATCATTTGGGAAAAACAAGAGTTCTCAACCAATCAAAAGTGTTCATTTTAGATTATATGACCTAGTCTTACATCATTAGGAAACCAAAAGTGAAATGAACCAATGAAAAGTGTTATTACCAAGTCACATGACTTGCTGTGTTTACGTTAAGCGCTTTGCAGGGCCTCCCGGTTTGCTTCCAGAAACCTGCGCTTTGCGACTCGCTTCGCGTACCAGTTCGCTAACGTAGCACGTCATATGACGTATCACGCGAGAACGTGAAACGTCAAGCGGACGGGAGGCGTCACGATGTTGTTTTCTAACGCGGCACTTGCGGTAAAGAAACGTTTACCGGCTCGCGGTCTATTTCGCGGCATCAAGGTCAGCTAACGGGAAGCTTCCCGATTCGCGAAGCGGGAACGAAGAAAAAAAAATATTAAAAAAAAAAATTATTCATAAACATATAAAATATATTTTTGGATTTAAAGAAGAATACATTTTACAGCTACAGATATTAGCTGTTAAAAAACCAAAGAAATTCACAGAAAAAACCATAGGTTATAGACCATATATAGTTAGGAATTAGCATTTACAAAACCTTGAAAATTCACTGAAAAAACCATAGGTTATAGACCATATATAGTTAGGAATTAGCATTTAGAAAACCTTATTTTACTCACACAAAACCATTGAAATTCCATATATAGTTAGTTGCACTAACTATATATCGCGCACCCGCAATCCACTGCTGATGATGTCACATATTACATCATTCATGACATGGTCAGTGACATCACTGATGACATCACTGATGACATCTCAAATGACATCACTGATGACATCATCTAGTGTCTATGTGTTTTTGTAAAGTTTAAATACGTTTTACATATTGAAGAATGAGTGGATGTATGGAAGACTGAGTGTGTGTGTGGCTGGCTGGGAGGTGTGTGACTCTGTGCATATCAATGTGTACTTGTATCAGTGATTGTATAAGAGAGTAAGTATGTGTTAGTATATGTGTGAAAAGTATGGTGTTCTGTGTTTAACTATAGATGAGGAAATCGAAGTGTGATTGATTCTTCACAGGACTGACTAGGTGTATGAGTGCATATGATAGTGTTCTAATAATAACTGACTGTATGTATGAGTAATTGTATGGGTGAATGAGTGAATGTGTGTGTAGACGTACGAATCAGTGAGTGCGTATGTAGTAACTGGTATTGGTGTGTCATGATGTCATCAGTGATGTCATTTGAGATGTCATCAGTGATGTCATTTCAGATGTCATTAGTGATGTCATCAGTGATGTCACTGAAGTATGGTGTTCTGTGTTTAACTGTATAGATGAAGAAATGGAAGTGTGATTGATTCTTTACAGGACTGACTTGGTGTGTGAGTAACTCCATGGATGAGTGGCAGTGTGTGACTGTCTGCATAGGTGTATGAGTGCATATGATAGTGTTGTAATAATGAGTGACTGTATGTATGAGTGATTGTATGGGTGAATGAGTGAATGTGTGTGTAGACGTAGGAATCAGTGAGTGCGTATGTAGTAACTGGTATTGGTGTGTCATGATGTCATCAGTGATGTCATTTGAGATGTCATCAGTGATGTCATCAGTGATGTCATTTGAGATGTCATCAGTGATGTCATCAGTGATGTCACTGACCATGTCATGAATGATGTAATATGTGACATCATCAGCAGTGGATTGCGGGTGCACGATATATAGTTAGTGCAACTAACTATATATGGAATTTCAATGGTTTTGTGTGAGTAAAATAAGGTTTTCTAAATGCTAATTCCTAACTATATATGGTCTATAACCTATGGTTTTTTCAGTGAATATATATATACATATATACATATATATATATTCACTGGAAAAGCAAGGTTAAAGGGACATTATAGTTAGGTGAACATGTCCGTTAAGACATATCGTTTTAAAATAACAAAACTACTAAAATTCACCAGTTATCTCAAGTAACTATATCTCGTGCCCTAAAGTAACTATAACTTGCACCCCTGCCAGGCACAGTGTATCATCAAAGATGTCATTTCAGATGTTACAATCATTTGTCAATGATGTCACAGAACATGTTATGGGTGATGTAACATGTGAGGTAATTAGCAGTGCATGGCGAGCTTGCAAGTTATAGTTACTTTAGTACACAATAAATAAAACTACTTGAGAAGAGTATAACTGGTGAATTTCAATGGTTTTGTTTGTTTAAAACAGTATGTTTGAACTGACTTTCACCTAACTATAACGTCCATTTAACCTTTTTTTCCCAGGCAATTTTGGGACTCGTATGTGAAACCAGGTACCATAGTAAATTTTTTGCCCCAGGGGATCCATCTGGGACCCCCAGCCGGGATCCATCTGGGACCCTCAGCCGGCCTAGAGGGGTTGGGTATCCCTTCCCTGCAACCCATATGTTTATTTAATTCCTTTTCTAGGACAGGGGACCAAGTCCCTGAGTCCTAAAGTTACTACTGTCACATCTTTGTTGTTATGTTGGCAGCCAATCAGCTCTTATCCATAGATCTGTTGGCTCAGCGTATTCCCCGCAGCATGAGGCACACTTACATTTTGAACCTTCATTTATCTAAACCAACTGAATGGATAAATACCACATGAGATGAAGCCTCCTTTGTGGACCAAGAACTAGCTTTCTGACAAATGTGGTGTAATTCCATTAAGCCATTTTGTCCGTAGCTGTGTGTAATTTTCCTATGGAAATTTGTATGGGGAAAACACGTTTTGGGGCCCCCAATTTTCTTGGCCCCAGCTTGATGGATTACTTCAAAACCTTCCAGGAAGGAGCTGAGATGGATGAGATTTTTTTTGAAAAATTTTGTGAAGATTCGTTAAAAGGCATCAATGTTATTAGCAAACCAAAAAAATCTATTTCCTATTGTTAGAAAGGCGACCCCGGGGGAGGCAGAAGATGTCTGACTGACCACCCCTAGGTCCACCTCTCCGTCAAGAAGTAGCCGAGCGTTACTGAGAGGCCTCCTGGGTGAGGGCCCTCTCCTAGGATCGTACAGCAGAGTAACCACAACACTACAAATGGACACCACACCAGAGGTCGAGTTCGTAAGCTTTATCAGGAAATAAAGGCTGCTGGTTCTCAGCGCTATGTACAAGTAGTTCGAGGGGTCTTTAAAGTCTCGTAAAAGGGGGTCAGGGTAGCGGGACAGTCTCGGTTAGGGTGTAGGACGGGATACCCTGCGCACAGCTCTCAATCCTCGAGCCGGGGGGTTCCGAGAGGTCGAGCCGCGGCAGCGCCAGCAGGCTCTCCAGATGATTCGGCAAAGGTGGGCCGCGGCAGCGCCAGCAGGCTCTCAAGATGGTTCAGCAAAGGTGGGCCGCGGCAGCGCCAGCAGGCTCTCAAGATGGTTCGGCAAAGGTGGGCCACGGCAGCGCCAGCAGGCTCTCAAGATGGTTCGGCAAAGGTGGGCTGCGGCAGCGCCAGCAGGCTCTCAAGATGGTTCGGCAAAGGTGGGCCGCGGCAGCGCCAGCAGGCTCTCAGGGTATCCTCGGGTTACAGGGACAATGAGTTCTTCTGGTGTCGGCCGTGACAGCGTCAGTAGGGCTTTCCAGTCCAGGATACAACTGCCGTCCTACCCTGGGGCTGGCCCAGATATAGGACTGGAGTCCTTTGATGTCCGGACCCTCGCGCCTGGGGGCCAGAGGGGCCGGGAAGATGGTGTCCAGACACCCAGCAGGGGGGTGGAGCCAGCACCCAGGGATGCCGGGGGCGATCGATACCAGGCGTCCGGGGAGGGTTGGAGGCCCATCGAAACTTCCCTCCTCTGGGATCTGTGGAGTGGCCACTCGACCACCTGGGTAGATCTTGGCGCCTCGATGTCAGGGCTTCGCTGGGGCCTGGGCCGGGGCCGAGGCCACGTGTTCGTGACGTGGTGGTCCCAAGATGGAGTCGGGCGAGGCCTCGTGCTCAGGACGTGATGGGCCCATGATGGAGTCAGGCCGGTGTGGTGGCCCGTGGTGGTAACCGGACCGATAGTGTTGGTGCGTGCAGGATCGGGTGGAAGGGGCCGCCCGGGGCTCTGTGGAGGGCCGATGTCGTCCGGGGCCCGCCACGCGGGAGGGGTAGGACCACGCCACGAGGCCGGGTCCAACACGCGTCCCCCCCCAGCTGAAGGCAGGGGAGAGTCACCCATCTTCTTGGGGATTCTCCTCGCCGAGGCGGAAGAATCGGGACAGGCCGTCAGCATTGGCGTGGTCGTTGCCGGGGCGATGCTCCACAGTGAAGTCCATCCCTTGGAGGGAGATTGACCATCGCAACAGTTTCGAGTTTTCTCCCCGCATCTGCATCAACCACCGTAGAGGCCGGTGGTCGGTCTGGACCCGGAAGTGGGTGCCGAAGAGGTAGGGCCGGAGCTTCTTTAGGGCCCACACGACGGCGAAGGCTTCCCTCTCGATAGTGCTCCATTGCTGTTCTCTGGCCAGCAGCCGCCGGCTGATGAAGGCAACGGGGAGGTCGGCCCCTTCAGGGTTCACTTGGGAGAGGACCGCCCCAATGCTGTGCTCCGAGGCGTCGGTTTGGACCACAAACTCCCGGCTGTAGTCGGGGGCTTGGAGCACAGGGGCGGTGCACATAGCGGTCTTTAGGGTGTTGAAGGCTACCTGGCACTCGGGGGTACAGTGCACCCTTTGTGGTAGTCTCTTTGAGGTCAGTTCTGTGAGGGGCCCCACAATGCTCCCATAGTTTTTGATGAAGCGCCGATAGTATCCAGTGAGCCCCAGGAAGGCTCGGACGGCGGTCTGGGTGACCGGGGGCGCCCAGGCCTGGATAACGTCAATCTTTGGCTGGAGGGGAGCCACCTGGCCGCTCCCTACTTGGTGTCCCAGATACGTCACGGACCCTTGTCCTATCTGGCACTTGCTGGCCTTTATGGTTAGTCCGGCCCGACGGAGGGCCGTCAGGACCTCCCGGAGGTGGGTCAGGTGCGCATCCCAGTGGAGGCTGTACACCGCAATGTCGTCTAGGTAGGCGGCGCTGAACTCTTCTAGCCCGGCCAGCACTCTATTCACGAGTCTCTGGAAGGTGGCCGGGGCGTTTTTCATGCCGAAGCGCATCACCTTGAAATGGTAGTGGCCATCAGGGGTCGAGAAGGCTGATCGCTCTTGCGCTCCAGGTGTGAGGCCGATCTGCCAATACCCGGCCGTGAGATCGAAGGTGCTGAGATACTTTGCAGCCCCCAGGCGATCGATCAGCTCATCCGCCCGGGGGATGGGATGGGCGTCGGTCCTGGTGACGGCATTCAGCCCCCGGTAGTCAACACAGAACCGGAGCTCCGGGGGCGTGCCGGGTGCGGCGGCTTTAGGGACCAGGACAACTGGGCTGGCCCACGGACTGTCGGAGGGTTCGACTACCCCCAGCGCTAGCATCTTGGCCACCTCGGACTGGATGCAGGCCCGCACTCGGTCGGGCACTCGGAAAGCTCGGTGTCTTACAGGCGGGCTGTCTCCGGTGTCTACATCGTGGACACACCACCGGGTGACTCCAGGGGTGAGGGAAAACAGATCTGCAAACTGCCCCAACAGCTGCCGGCAGTCATGGTGCTGTTCGGGGGTCAGGGTGGAGGAGAGCATGACCCCTTCGATGGAGCCGTCCTTCTCAGTGGTGCTCATGAGATCTGGCAAAGGTTCGGAGTCGTCTTCAGCTCCGTCATCGGTCGCTAATAGCAGACTTAGTTCAGTGCGGGCAAAGTGCGGCTTGAGCCGGTTAGCGTGTAGAACCCGGAGGGGGTTCCTGGGGGACTCCATGTCCACCAAGTAAGTGACGGGGCTCTTGCGCTCCACCACCTTGAAGGGCCCCGTCCATTGGTCCTGGAGGGCGCAAGGTTCAACCGGGGACATGACCCAGACCTGCTGGCCCGGCTCGAATTCGATGGACGAGGCGTTCCGGTCATACCAGCGTTTCATCTCCTCCTGACTGGCCTCCAGGTTGGCTTCGGCCAGTTCCCGGAACTTCCGAGTTTTGTTGCAGAGGGTCAGGAGGTACTGGTAGACATCTGGTGGAGCACCTCGGACAGCCGTCTCCCAGCCTTCTTTGACCAGGCTGAGGGGGCCTCAGACCGGGTGCCCATACAATAGTTCGAAGGGGCTGAACCCCAGGGACTTCTGGGGTACTTCGCGATACGCAAACAGGAGGAAAGGCAGCAGAACATCCCATTTGCGTCGTAGTGGCTCCTCTAGGCCCTTGATCATTCCCTTCAGTGTTCGGTTAAACCGCTCCACAAGTCCATTCCCTTGGGGGTGATATGGGGTGGTGAACTTATATGTGACCCCGCACTGTTGCCACAGGGATCCCATATACTTGGAGATAAAGTTTGTGCCCCGATCACTCACGACTTCTCGGGGGAAGCCGACCCTGGAGAATATCCCCATTAGGGCTCGACCTACTACTGGGGCCGTGATGGTTCGGAGGGGGATGGCTTCCGGATAGCGGGTGGCATGGTCTACCAGAACGAGGATGAAGCGGTGCCCTTGAGAGGTGCGGGGGTCCAGGGGCCCCACGATGTCTATCCCCACTCGCTCGAAGGGGGTGGTGACCACGGGAAAAGGCTGGAGCGGGGCTTTGACTTTCCCCCCGCTCTTCCCGCTGGCTTGACAGGTCGGGCAGGTTCTGCAGTGATTATGCACATCGTTGCGCATTTTCGGCCAGTAGAAATGAGTCACCAGGCGGCTGTAAGTTTTGTCCTGCCCCAGGTGCCCGGCAAGGGGCACATCATGTGCTAAGTTCAAGAGGAAGTCTCTAAATCGGAGGGGAACGACCAGCACCCGGCTGGCCCCTAGTTCGGCAATCTTCTGCTCACTGTAGAGAAGGTCGTTGTCCCAATAGACCCAGTGGGACCCCGCCGGGTCTCCAGCGGCTTGAGTGGCGGCTTGTCATCGAATTCCCTCGAGGGAGGGACAGGTGCTCTGTTCTTGTCGGAATTGTTCCCGGGTGGGACCACCTTCTTGGCGCCACTGAGCTAGTTCTGGTAGGTGGCCGAGCTCGGTGATTTCTTCATGGCTGGGCCCCTGGGGGCCGGGTTCAGGGTCGGCGTCCTCGGGGACGGCGGGCGGTGGAGGTGCGGGCCACTCCGGCTCCTCGATCGGGTCTTCCTCCGTTGGGGTGGAGGCCCGGGCGGACATGGAGCGGGTGGTCGCACAGACCCACTCGGGAAGGCCTAGCATCCCCAGATGCTCTCTCCGCTCTACGCCGGCCCAGAGGGAACTTTCCAGGTCGTTCCCGAGGAGGCAGTCCACGGGGGAATCGTCTCGGACAGTCACTTTCAGCATGCCCGACACCCCTCCCCACTCGAAGGGGATGCGGGCCATCTGGCACAAACTCTCAGAGTTGTCCGCCGACCGTACTGGGCACAAGATGTTGGGAAGAATTTGTTCGGAGGTCACCAAGTGGCAGCGGACCGCCGTCACGCTGGCTCCAGTGTCCCGGAGGGCTTCGGCCCGGCGTCCATTGATGGTGACTCATTGGCGGTATTTCTGGGTGTTACCTGGGATCGGGTCTCGGGGGATCATGTCTCGATCACCCAGGCATGCTAATATCATGGCGGCGGGCTCCCACTCGGCCTGCTCGGTGTCGTCGCCTTCTTCTTCGCCTCCCTCTGCACTCAGGGCGGCGGCCGCGATCTGGCAACTCGGGGGACCGGTGGTGCCGGGTCGCTGGTTCATCGGGCAGAGAGGGTCGTTCGCATAATGGCCCTGTCGCTGACATCTGTGGCACGTAACACTCGGGCGGGGCCCGGGTCTTGCTGGGGGGCCCCCCCTCCAACCCAGGGATGGCGACGGGGAGGTAGGGGATGACCCCGTGGGGGTGTCTCGGCCCCTGCTCTGGCCTCCTCCGCCGCCTCGTGGTCGGTGGTTCCCCGGGGATCCCCGGCCATAGTCTCCCATCGGATTCCGGGGAACTCGGGTGCTCACCCATCTATCTGCCTCGACAGCGAGTTTTCGTGGCTCTGTCAATTTGCTGTCGAGGAGGTGCTGCCGGAGTTCGATGAAGCAGTTATTGGAAAGATGTTCCCATAGGATGAGGTCGACCAACTGCTGGTAGGTGGTGACCTGGCAGCCTCTGATCCACCCTTCGAAGTCTCTGCTGTAAAAGTTCACGTACTCCACCCAAGTGGTACCGGGGATTTTTTTACAGTCTCGGAATCGCTGCCGGTACATTTCGGGGGTGAGTCCATAGCGAGTGAGGAGAGCGGTTTTCATGTGTTCGTACGAGGTCATCTCGGCGTCGGGGAGCTCTGGCAGGGCGTCTCTCCCCTCGTTGATGAACTTTCCCCATAAGCCGGCGCCCCAGTCTTTGAGGGGTACTCGATGGGCGGTCATGGCGACCTCGTAGGCTTTGAACCACTGTTGGATGTCGTCGTTCTTATAGTATTCTTTGACGACCTCCTTGGGTATGTGCACCTTCGTGTCCACCAGCGGGGGTGAGGTCTTGCCCCCGGCGGTGCCGGTTTCGTTTGTCTTGGCCTTGATTTCCAGTTCTTTGAGGCCGCGCTCATGCTCGAGCACGAGTTTCTTTTCTTCGAGGTCTCGTTGTCTTCGCCTTTCCTCTAGGTCTCCTTCCAGCCGTAGTTGCTCGAGGGCTAATTTCCTTTCTGCCAGCTGTATCTCTCCTTCTTGTCGGAGTCTGGCGAGCTCCAACTCGTGGAGCCGGTTCCTCTCTCGTTCTCGGGCGTCTCCGTGGGGGAGGCCCGTGTCTAGGTTTGCGGGTCTTTCCCCCGCTGGGTTCGCGTCGGTCTCCGGGCGTCCATTCGGGCCCGGGTTGTCTTCATTCTGAGGTGGCGCGTTATCGGCGTCCGCCCAGGCTTGCAGGGCTGATTTAAAGTCCTCTTTGGTGTTGAGGCCCGTGGTAGCGATGGCTAGATCCTTGCAGAATTGTTTTAATTCCTTGTGGCTGTAATCTTCCATCTTTTCTTTCTGGAATTCCGCAGTCGGTCTGGTTTCCTGAGTAGTCATGGTCGCGGTGTGTTTTTCTCGGTAGTGAGTGAATTACTCTCTGTATGATCTGCGTCGGCCGGATCCCGTCGCCTGCCACCAATGTTAGAAAGGCGACCCCGGGGGAGGCAGAAGATGTCTGACTGACCACCCCTAGGTCCACCTCTCCGTCAAGAAGTAGCCGAGCGTTACTGAGAGGCCTCCTGGGTGAGGGCCCTCTCCTAGGATCGTACAGCAGAGTAACCACAACACTACAAATGGACACCACACCAGAGGTCGAGTTCGTAAGCTTTATCAGGAAATAAAGGCTGCTGGTTCTCAGCGCTATGTACAAGTAGTTCGAGGGGTCTTTAAAGTCTCGTAAAAGGGGGTCAGGGTAGCGGGACAGTCTCGGTTAGGGTGTAGGACGGGATACCCTGCGCACAGCTCTCAATCCTCGAGCCAGGGGGTTCCGAGAGGTCGAGCCGCGGCAGCGCCAGCAGGCTCTCCAGATGATTCGGCAAAGGTGGGCCGCGGCAGCGCCAGCAGGCTCTCAAGATGGTTCAGCAAAGGTGGGCCGCGGCAGCGCCAGCAGGCTCTCAAGATGGTTCGGCAAAGGTGGGCCGCGGCAGCGCCAGCAGGCTCTCAAGATGGTTCGGCAAAGGTGGGCCGCGGCAGCGCCAGCAGGCTCTCAAGATGGTTCGGCAAAGGTGGGCCGCGGCAGCGCCAGCAGGCTCTCAAGATGGTTCGGCAAAGGTGGGCCGCGGCAGCGCCAGCAGGCTCTCAAGATGGTTCGGCAAAGGTGGGCCGGGGCAGCGCCAGCAGGCTCTCAGGGTATCCTCGGGTTACGGGAACAATGAGTTCTTCTGGTGTCGGCCGTGACAGCGTCAGTAGGGCTTTCCAGTCCAGGATACAACTGCCGTCCTACCCCGGGGCTGGCCCAGATATAGGACTGGAGTCCTTTGATGTCCGGACCCTCGCGCCTGGGGGCCAGAGGGGCCGGGAAGATGGTGTCCAGACACCCAGCAGGGGGGTGGAGCCAGCACCCAGGGATGCCGGGGGCGATCGATACCAGGCGTCCGGGGAGGGTTGGAGGCCCATCGAAACTTCCCTCCTCTGGGATCTGTGGAGTGGCCACTCGACCACCTGGGAAGATCTTGGCGCCTCGATGTCGGGGCTTCGCTGGGGCCTGGACCCGGGCCGAGGCCACGTGTTCGTGACGTGGTGGTCCCAAAATGGAGTCGGGCGAGGCCTCGTGCTCAGGACGTGATGGGCCCATGATGGAGTCAGGCCGGTGTGGTGGCCCGTGGTGGTAACCGGACCGATAGTGTTGATGCGTGCAGGATCGGGCGGAAGGGGCCGCCCGGGGCTCTGTGGAGGGCCGATGTCGTCCGGGCCCGCCACGCGGGAGGGGTAGGACCACGCCACGAGGCCGGGTCCAACACCTATGGAAATGTGTTCCTAACTATAACTACCCATTGGCAAGTGATCATGGTCCTTAGGAGTACTGAAGATCAATTAGACTGCTGCATTAAATAGCTCAGTTTAAGTCATTTTCTTCAGTAATCATGAGAGTCATAACAGTGTTATGAACAGTGGAAACAGGTAAGTAAAAAATAACTGCCATCTTGGAATGTTGGAAGTCAGACAAAAAATAGATGGCATGAACATAATTACGATGAACATAAGAATGTACAAGTCAGAATTCACAAGGCATGAGTATGTGCAAATATGATGTTAAAAAACTAATTCACAATTCAATTCAATTCAAAACAAGCTTCATTCGATTTTGAGCATTAAAATCATAAAAGCAAATATATAAAAAGAGACAATACATCATCATATCATATAGATTTAAGAAAATTCATTTATGCACGGCTATCAATTTACAAATAATGAAATAAATAACTTAAAGTGTCTGTGTCTTACATACCCCAAACATATCAAGTTTGTCAATTGGAGTTTAAAGGTAAAACCAAATTGTGAGTCTTGAAGGTGAAAGTGAAAAAAATCATCCCACTGGTAGTGTAACTCTCCTAAGAGGTAACACTGATAATATTATTTCTATTTTGTATTCATAGTACTATTACGTGTTCGGAAATTACAAAGGTCCCTCCTCTAGATATACGAAACATGAATATCTTATGTGTGCATGGGAAAATACAGCGGTAAACTTAAATAGCATCTCGTAACTGCATTGCAGCAGGTTAATATGTGAGATACGGTGAGTCCACTCATCTGTGATGAGTTGGAGGCAGGACTTGGCCAAAGGCAAACTCTTGCTTGCATCCTCTGCTGCTTACAGCTTAAGGGCATGCACAGAGGTGGCTTATTGCCCACTGAGGGCTGGGAAGGTGATGCATACAAACCCTGCTGTCCATAGCCAAATCCACGTGGAGTTGGGACAGGTTATCGGCAGTGATTGGGCACAGGGCCTGATCTTTGGCTAGGCTCTGCAGCCAACCCCCACTACACACAGTCAAAGGTGGTGCATTGCATTCAGTTTGCTAGCCTCAAAGGTTTGGACGTAGAGCCTGAGGCAAAAGGCCATGCTTAGCAAGGTTTGGGGGCTGGCCAGAGGCCCGCTGTACAGCCATCTCTCACTACACACAGCCAGTGGTCGTGCACAGGGGTTTTGATGTCTTTGAGGGAAGGGCGCAGGGCCGCCAATAGCCCAGGATCCATAGCCAACCACCTGCTGTGCACAGCCACAGTCCATGTACAGTGGGGGTTGACTCTATGTTTATGGTAGGACATAGGGTTTCCAAAAACAACAAGTTGATGGACAGAATGCAGAACAATGTCATACAGTCACCCAAGTTCAGAGATCTGGGCCTAAAAAAATCGTTTTTTTGCACTCCACACCACCCCAGTTCAGACATGGCCATATGCAAATCAGCCTTGACCCTGTGCCTCATGGGAACAGTGCAGCCCGAACTGCCAAGCCATGTCTTCCCTGTACCCCATGAGGCACAGGGTCAGACTGATTTGCATATGGCCATGTTCTGAACTGGGGTGGCAGGGTGAGCTAAAGAATGGTGATGGATTAAACCCAGATCAGTTGACTGGGGGTGAGTGTTTGATTTGCTCAAACGCTCCATCCATCATCTCCTTTTGTATCCCTAAGACATAGGGTTTGGCCATGGTTTGGCCATGGACCGGGCCCTTCAGTGAACTCACGCTGTGCATGACAGAAGGCTGTGGTGCTCTGATGGTCATGGAGGGTTGCATGAAGGTGTGTGCTGGAGACCAGACCCAAGACCCAACCTCCACTGTGCACAGCCGAAGGTCATGCGCAGTGGAGGCTTGCCACCCATGGATGCATAAGTTGTATCAAAGCCATGACGGAGCTTCACATCCCTGAACTCTGACTTTCGCTGAGGGTCGACACAAACCTTACTCCTTTCTTTAATAGTGCCCTCATGTTAAAAGTGCCTGAAGCCAAATTCTGTACAAATGTATTATACTACTTGGCTAGCCCAAAGAAAGTAACTAAATCATCCCTAGTCTGAGGAATTTGTATATTAACAATAGTGTTGACAAGACACTCAGGTTAATCTGTGTCCTTAATAATCAATTTCAGAGAGACTAAATTTACACTTACTTTCTCTCAGACTGAGACCCCTTTCCGTAAACCTAGTCAAGAACTGTCTCACTGTCAAATCGTACTTCTCTTGGGATGAACCAAATACCAGGACGTCATTCTGATAAATGTTGACCCCTCTAATGCCCTGCAGAACATCCTCCAAGGCTCTCTGAAAAACAGAGGACGCAGAATTCAATCCAAAGGGTAATCTCAGTAACCTAAATAACCCAAAAGGAGTTATAAATGAGGCAGAAGCGGCCTGTCCCCTGCCAAAGTGGGGAGGCGGGCCAGAGGAAGGAGGTGGGAAGGGTTTAAAAAATAAACTTACTATAACGCTGCCGCCGCCGTCTCTCACGCACCGGCTATTCCTGCCTCTAGCACTGGGGCTGGGCACAGACTCCCAGCATGCCCTGTGGCCAATCCTGAAGCTGCTCTCGCATGAGTGCTGGCAACTTGTTCTCCCAGGCTGACTGGGAGTTTGTGCCTGCTCTCTCCAGCCCCAGCAACGCAGCTGAGGCTGGAGAGAACTTCATTGGCATTAGAGGGTTGGCCAGCCTGTGACTGCTGGCCAAACACCTCATGCACAGTGAAAGGAGTATCCCACCACTCCCCCACCAGCAGTGTCATCACCTGGACTGGCCCTAAAATCTTGTCAGAGTCCTAGGGGCCTAGGGGATTAAAAGAAAAAAATAATAAAGCGGGTTTAAGAACCCATTTTATTATCATTTTATATTCTACTGGTGGTAGGGGGAGGGCAGCTGCTGCTGAAATGAGGTCAACATTGAGGATTCTCTGTCAAGACGTATCTGATGGTACGCGGCACGCAAGTCAAGGGTTGAAAACATGGCCGTCCCCTTTAGCAAGGCCAACATCTCTAAAATATTAGACATTTTTTTTCCCTTCTAAGGATAAAAATACGAAGCGAGAGAGAGAAAGAGCGAGAGAAAAAAAAAGTTATTTTCAAAAGCACAGTCCAACAAGATCTCCTCAGAGGATGACTTTTTCCTGTCATGTGCGTCAATGGGATCAAGACACCTTCCCTCGCAGGTTCATCAAAACAATGATCCTCGGGGAAGGATGTGACAAACGCTAGAGCGGTCGACATCGAAGCTGGGGAACCGGGTTCGAGTCTTGGCAGGGACGCTCAACATCCTGTGATTCTGGGCAAATCAATTTTAATCACCTTGTGCCTAACAAAACAAGCATTTGCAATGCAATAGGTCTCGCATTTGCGCAAGTCGGAGCTATTGACATTAAAAATAACAATGCCTTTTATTTTGTTTTTTGTTTTTTAAACATAAATAAAAGGCTTTGTCATTTACAATGCCAGTAGCTTAAACTCGCATAAATGCGAGACCTATTACATTGCCGCAGCTAGCACTGGAAGTGACGTTTTGGCTGCCCTGGCAATAATCCATGCCTGCAAAGAAGAGTGACCCTGAAGACCCTGAAGAAGACAAATAGTAAGCAACAGGCATGCTTTCAAGCCCTTTTAAATACAAGAGAGTCTCACAAGTGAGACCATTCACTAGCACATGCTCTCGCAGTTCAACCCTGGAAAAGCACACAGAAACTGCTAGAAAGTTGGTGGGGTACCACAGGAAATGGATTTCTCACAGCAGAAGGATGAGGGTACTGAACTAATTTTGAAATCTAGTTAGCAGCCGGCATTGCATGGAGTCCATAGTTTTGCTTCAACACTGTAATCTAGTTCGCTCAATCAATATCTTACAATTCTTTCCACAGACTTTACCCTTACACCCCCCCCCCTGAAAGCCCTGTTTTAGTGAAAGGGTGGGGGTGGTTTGGGTACGGAGGTGGTGGTGGCAATAAAACTGGTGAGGGTGGTCGGCTGGTGGTGGTGCTGAGGGTGGGTAAGCAGAGGAGTTTTAAGGCATGCGCAATTGCCCGTGGCCCCCACCTTTGAAGGGGCCCCATGGTAAAATTAACTCCATCTCTATTTGGCCTCTGTTTATTCTATGTCTCTCCCTAAACTTCCACCCCTTCAACTGTCGTTAACTCTAACTTTGTCTCTTAAAATAAGTTTCACTGTAAGGATTTTTGGCATCCCAGATAAGACATATTTTAAAAAAAATTTTATATGACCTTGTTCAAAATTAACCCAGAATTTAGTATTGTTTAGCATCATGAAGTATTAGAATGGGTTATAAAATTCAAACATGGTTTGTCCAGGGCCACTAGAATCCCTAAGGTGACAGGGGTGGTGGTGGTAGTTAGGGTACTGGTGAGGATGGTGATGTTGTTTGTGGTTAGGGTAGGGTGGTGGAGGTTACGGGGTGAATTGAGTGAGGTGGTTAGGGTTGTGGTAGGGTTAGTTGTAGTGGTGGCAGGGTGATGGTGGTGGGGTATAGTGGTGGTAGTATTCTGGTTAGGCATGTGGTAGTTCAGGTAATGGTAGTGAGGGTAGTGGTGGTGACTTAGTTGGTGGTTAGGGCGGTTATCGGTTGAGTGGGATGGTGGTGGTAGTTATGGTATAATGCTGACGGTTAATTAACAGTGTTGTGTTGGTTAGTAGGGTGGTGGTAGGTTGTAGTCTCTGGTGGTTTGGATGATGAGGGGTGATGGTGGTGATGATGGGGGATGGTGATTAGGGTGGGAACATGATGGATTTAAAGATAATCACAGACTGTAGGGGCATGGCCTGGAAAACTCAGGCAACTGAAAAACATCAGAAACCCATCTGCATGGGCTGCGGCCAGGAGCTGGAGTTGTGATGGGACCCTTTTGGATCTGGGCCTGTGGCGTGCATCAGCCCTTTGTGACCTGCTGCGGCTGCCATTGATTCTGCGGAAAGGGGCAGATGCTCAGACCCCGACTGCCTGAGCCGCGCTCCCAGAGACCTTGCAGTGAGTAATTCCTGGCGGCCTGAGGGCGTTGATGCACCACCCCTGATGCCTGCTACCCTGACATGTGGTGCGAAGCCTGACGATGTAGCCTATGTGGCCCACGGCAGACCTTAGACTCTGACAAGGAGGACTGGTGAGCAAAGATTCGGGAGGTTTTGGCGGACGCGGTCTGAGGGGCCCGGCACCCAGTGCATGGGAAGGTGAGAGCAGCTCTGCGGCCTTGGGTCGTCTCAGTGACGCAGGCTCTGGATGAAACAGACTGGGCCCTGTGGTGGGAGAGGTGGAGCCACCTGATGGGGGCCTCAGCACCCTGCGAGGGGAATCGCCAGAGAGGGACTGGCTAGCTATGATAGGCCGCGACACACTGCACTGCGGACCAGCTTGGAATTACCGCTGGAAACAGCTGGGGTGGGCCTGGGCTGTCCCTCGGCCTGAGCAGGGACTGCCGGGGAGCTGCTCATGATGCCCCGCATGCTACTAATAATGAAGCCTGAGGCGGCGGGGTGGAAATGTTCCCGGATCATATTAAGAGCACGGTCGCTGGCCCCCTAGATACTTCCAAACACAAAGGAGGTCCCAGGGGTGAGTTTATCGACCCTAACTGTTAAGCCCCCTGTACATAATTGACACCAACCTAAAATTAACAGAGAGTCAAGAAACAAACAATGTACCCAAATATACAGAAACAAAAGGAAATAGTTATTAAACTATACGAGTTCCCATCAGTCTACCATCGAGACCGCCCTTCATCATCTGGGATTTCTTGTGCATATATCTTATCACATTCAGGGGTAAAAAACCTGTGCTGGCAGATGACTACGCCATGCGCAGGAAAAACCACAGTGTTGTTTACAGATGTGAAAAGAATGGCGTGTCTGGTGGGGAACTGAATAGCAGTGCTTAGAAAAAAGTGTATTGTGAAAAGAAAGAGAGAAGGCTCTAAAATTAGGTAGTGATCGGGAAAATAATTTTAATAGACACCCTCACACTCCTAAATCAATAAAAACAGTGCAAAAGTGGTTTAACAAATGACCACTAGAGATGTAAGGTCGACATGTTTCTGCAGACACACGGAGTCTAGAGATCTCCTGCTGCTTCTTCAGGACCATTAGTGCTACCGCTAGATCTAAATAACATAAACCATATCACCTGGAAGTGTATGTATAATCATCTTCTCATCCTATGAATAGGAGAGAAAATAAGGATATAAGGGTACAGAGTCATGAATACAGATACAAAAATAACATGCACATTGTGCCAACGTTATTATGTGCTAGTCATAAGCCATTATTGCCCAACACTTAGACCGTCAAAATCGGCCACAAATCACCAACTCAGCAAATTTGTAGGTTAGAGTTCACTCACCCACGTAATGGGAAGGAACAGCTCCACCTCACCTGGCACGAGCTCAGGTAGTGGATGCACCGCACTAGGAAAAAAACAACAGATAAAAAGATGTATCTACATCTAAATATGTTCCTAAACTGACCAGTCTAGACATGCGCCACACCAAGCATCACAATCCTGCCAGTGCCAGGAAACATCACCTAGTCACGTTATCTGTTTATTGTAAATAGATAGTTAACGGTCGATCGGCTCAAATGCTAAAAAACTCGCCGACCCCCATCTCACACACACGCATACTCATTGACTCACCTCTCCGTCGGTGCACCGGTCGTCCCTCTAAGCTCTATCGTAGGGAGGAACCGACCCGGTTCACCGGCGAGGTATAAAAGCCTCTCTCACTTCCGCACTCGGAACGTGACGTGTTCCGACGCGCCCAGTGCGTAGTGACGTCAGGCGCACTCCTCCTAGTGGATGCGCCGTTGGTAACGGGAAATGTAGTTACCAGGCTCTTCGTCTACCGCGCTACTGCCTCTCTTGCTCCCGCACGCAGTGCGGGCTTAGTGCGTCAATATTTCAGACATACTTCTACTGATGGGCACGCTGTTTGTGCCGGGGAGTATACTCTGATGCTAATAGATCGAATCCTCAAGAGGGACGTCAGTGAATAAAGAGTGGTGATAGTTAAAATGTCACTGAGTTAATCATTTCATCACCATCGGTATTTTTAAAAAAATAAATCATTTTGTACATAAGGAGAAGATCAATGTCCGCACTCTTATGACACAAATTGGAGAGGACCGAAATGAGTAAGTATCAACAATAAAGATAAAGCTTAGAATTTCTGAACATAAAAGTTCGATTCGTTGCTGTAAACAAGCCACCAAATTGACGAATCACTTTTTGCAGGTGGGCCACCAACCTACTGACATCGTGTGGACGGTATTAGACCAACCATGGATTCCGCCGTCTGTAACTGACACTGCCAAATTTTTGTTCAAATGTGAACAAAAATGGGTCTACCGTCTTCGAAGTGATAAATGTGGGCTGAATGAAGACATCCCGTGGATGTCCCTCTAATTGCAAGTTGTGTTTCACTAACTTACTCATTCAACCCATATCCCGATGACAATACATGATATGTGACTGATAAATGGCCTGTTGGTCACCATTGTAAAAGTCATATCTACGTTTGAGCTATGATATAACTATTTTCAGCACATATCAAGGGTTGACATGTATAGCGAGTCTATCATGGTTTTGTCTATTAGCATCAGAGTATACTCCCCGGCACAAACAGCGTGCCCATCAGTAGAAGTATGTCTGAAATATTGACGCACTAAGCCCGCACTGCGTGCGGGAGCAAGAGAGGCAGTAGCGCGGTAGACGAAGAGCCTGGTAACTACATTTCCCGTTACCAACGGCGCATCCACTAGGAGGAGTGCGCCTGACGTCACTACGCACTGGGCGCGTCGGAACACGTCACGTTCCGAGTGCGGAAGTGAGAGAGGCTTTTATACCTCGCCGGTGCACCGGGTCGGTTCCTCCCTACGATAGAGCTTAGAGGGACGACCGGTGCACCGACGGAGAGGTGAGTCAATGAGTATGCGTGTGTGTGAGATGGGGGTCGGCGAGTTTTTTAGCATTTGAGCCGATCGACCGTTAACTATCTATTTACAATAAACAGATAGCGTGACTAGGTGATGTTTCCTGGCACTGGCAGGATTGTGATGCTTGGTGTGGCGCATGTCTAGACTGGTCAGTTTAGGAACATATTTAGATGTAGATACATCTTTTTATCTGTTGTTTTTTTCCTAGTGCGGTGCATCCACTACCTGAGCTCGTGCCAGGTGAGGTGGAGCTGTTCCTTCCCATTACGTGGGTGAGTGAACTCTAACCTACAAATTTGCTGAGTTGGTGATTTGTGACCGATTTTGACGGTCTAAGTGTTGGGCAATAATGGCTTATGACTAGCACATAATAACGTTGGCACAATGTGCATGTTATTTTTTTATCTGTATTCATGACTCTGTACCCTTATATCCTTATTTTCTCTCCTATTCATAGGATGAGAAGATGATTATACATACACTTCCAGGTGATATGGTTTATGTTATTTAGATCTAGCGGTAGCACTAATGGTCCTGAAGAAGCAGCAGGAGATCTCTAGACTTCGTGTGTCTGCAGAAACATGTCGACCTTACATCTCTAGTGGTCATTTGTTAAACCACTTTTGCACTGTTTTTATTGATTTAGGAGTGTGAGGGTGTCTATTAAAATTATTTTCCCGATCACTACCTAATTTTAGAGCCTTCTCTCTTTCTTTTCACAATACACTTTTTTCTAAGCACTGCTATTCAGTTCCCCACCAGACACGCCATTCTTTTCACATCTGTAAACAACACTGTGGTTTTTCCTGCGCATGGCGTAGTCATCTGCCAGCACAGGTTTTTTACCCCTGAATGTGATAAGATATATGCACAAGAAATCCCAGATGATGAAGGGCGGTCTCGATGGTAGACTGATGGGAACTCGTATAGTTTAATAACTATTTCCTTTTGTTTCTGTATATTTGGGTACATTGTTTGTTTCTTGACTCTCTGTTAATTTTAGGTTGGTGTCCCCTAGATACTTCACCACGGCTAGGCTTGCTCCCTACCTCCCGGCAGACTACGGAGCCCATACGTATGTGTCGCTTCGAAAGCACAGTCCCCTTCATCTCCCCTGCGGCGAGTGGGCCCTGCGTGCAGGCCACTGTGAGCGCTAAGAAATCCGAACAAGCTGTCGCCTTTGTGCGAATGACACAAAAAAGTGCTTACCCACTAATTAAAGGAGACAGTATAATGATCCAGTCCTAATGTGTGGTCCCAAAAGGAGACAGGGTGGTAACAAGGAAGGACTAAGAAGCCTTATTTTCAATCGGAAGCCAGCATTTACCATGGAGGATGACGCAAGCCAATGAAAAATATGGGCAGGGTTTCCACTCCACTTCTAAAAAATAGCCTAATACAGCATGCCTCACAAAGCGAGCGATGCATGCGCTGCAATGCTAGGCAAGACCCAATGAATGTGTCCGTCTGTAACGTAACTGTGCTCATGTAAAGCGCTCTGATATCTTTGGGTCGAGTTCGCGCTAGATAAAAAAAAAGAAAATCTCCCACTCTATTTTTAGTAAGTACCTTGTTATATTCTCATATTTGGTCCTATTGCTTTAAGGAGTGTTATTATGGTCGCATGCCTGTGCATGCGACATGTTTTCATTTAATGATGTTCTGCATTCCACATGCTGGTGGAACTGTTATGTTACAGAGTTAAGTTCAGTTGATGCTGGACCTCAATGCTGAAGGATGTTCACCGTGCTGCCATTAAAGATTCATCTTATTTTACTACAAAATAATTGATTATTTAACATAATATGGCGACGAGGGTAACCACCACTATGCAGCACGGGATTTAGTGGTGTTTGAACCCATTTTACTTCAATTTCATGAAGATTACTTGGTATGTACTTTCGTCTTTCTTTGATGTACTTTGATTGTACCTGCGGCTGTTTAAAGATTTCATAGTGCTCTGATTGCACCTGCGGCTGTTCCTTCAATGCGCTGTCATTTTCACCACTTTTTATTACGACCTCAAAGTTTTTCAAACTCGATTTTCTTTCACCACAAATTTACTTATATTTAATCGCTTTGTTTATTTGCGAAACTCCCATATTTTTATGACATTCACGTTGTCTGATTTTTAATTTTAAAGACTTTGCGTTTCAAAAACAAATACCTGCATTTCGAACGTCTCTTTCTCGAGCTGGCTTGCGCTGTGACTCCTATGCATAGCGTTCTACACGTTTGCACGCATGCGCCCTGCACGTTCCCATGTACTACGTCACACGCATGGCAGCCATTTTGTTTACTTTTGCCATGGCAACGCGATATGTTAGTTTTCTCCGATTTATCCGATTTTAAGGCGCTTTCATTTCAATTAATGGCGGAATTTACCCAACGCTTGGAAGTAAGTTCTCAATTGTTTTAAAATACTGTACACAAGCTATTTATTTCCTTTATTTTAAGAAAAACCGATCTACAACAATTTTCTTTTATTCTATTTTCAAAAAATTTTTGAGACAATTTTATTATTAGTTTGTGTTATACAGCACAACATTTGTTATAATGCAATTTGACCTTCCTGCGAAGTTTTTGCAGGTTAAAGGTGATCCTCCTATGCCTTGGACTAGGTGGAAAGAAGAGTTTGTAACGTATATGAAAGCTATTGATGGTGAAAGAATGGGGTCTGAAAGAAAGAAAAGCATACTCTTACATTGCCTTGGTTCTGAGGGCCAAGTTATTTTTAGTTCTTTACCCCAGATAGTTTCTCAAACTGACGGAGGAGGAGATTCTATGAATGTCTACACTGAAGCTTTGGCAAGACTGGAAAAGAGATTTAAGCCTAACGTTAGTATTGCTCTCAATCGTTTCAAATTCTACACCAGGAAACAAATGGAAGATGAATCCTTTGATGACTTTTTAACATCATTAAGATCATTAACTCTACATTGCAATTTTGGTATGATGACAGATGAGATGATAAGGGATCAGATTATTGTACACATTAAATGCAAGAAAACACAGGATAAACTTTGGGTGATGGGTGATCCAAATTTGACAGAGACTATTGCGATAGCTAAAGCACAAGAACAGTCTGATCTATGGATGAATACTATTAGGAATAACACAGAAAGGAAGGTTACTACTGAAGAAGTCTGTGTTGTCAAGACTAAACAAGATAACAAACAATTCTCTTCTCAACCCTCAACAAAATATAATTTCTATAATCCTAAACCTTTTTTGTCACCAAAACCTTCCAATTTTACTAACATTCAGGGAATGTGTTTTAGGTGTGGTAATAGAACTCACTATGCTTCTTTTCCAGGTTGTCCAGCACTAAAGAAAGAATGTAATTTTTGTAAAAAAGTTGGTCATTTTAGCAATATGTGCAGAGACAAACGTTCTCAAAACTTTAATAAGGGTTCTGTTTCATTGATTTCAGAAGAAAATGTTAATGTTATTAATGATATTGACTTACAAACCAATATGGGTTTTGTAGTATCCATTGTTGATGACCAAACTATGCTACATTTTAAATCACCTAACTGCATTTTCAAGGTATATGAAAGAGAATTGTCACTCATGGTAGATTCTGGTTCACCATGGACCATCATTACGCAAGAATATTTTAACAATACATTAGCTAAATCTGAAATGTTAAATGATATGAAAGTGTGATGTATTCCTATAGGTTCTGTATCGATCCCCCTATTCCTGACCCTATTCTGGTTAACAAATTAACTAGCAGCCATCCCATGATGCAGAAACCGTTATCTGATTACGCCAGACCACGGCACAGGAGCGCGTTATCTGATTAGGTCATAACGCTTGCCATCTAATTAGGCAAGCAATATTCCTCCAGCCCCTGATAAGGCATACGGAGTTCTCAAAACAAATCAAACCTATGACAACCTGGGAAAAACCCTGCGCCCATTGTTTTGATTTCACCGAGAACTTCAGTAAAAGAATGTGCTAACGACCAGCTCGTATGACATCCTTATTGACGTATCTATGTCCATCCTTACGTCAATCTCGGCACCTTACAGGTATAAATATTACCGATATTGCCTTAAGCAAACACACGCGGTGGTGACGAGATCGGAGCAGCGAGACTTGCCGAAGCTCAGCAGAGAGCGAAGCCCACTGACACTGCCCCGCCTTCCTGACGCGCTGAGAACGAGACGCTGCCTTTCTCCTGCCGAGAAATCCAGCTCCGGCGCTTCCGAGCAGCCCTTGCAGGCAGCCTGGAATATCGAGACCAAAGATGAGAGATACCATCCCTCAATCATCCTAGATTCAAGGTACGGAACTGAATAACCCCTTGCAGAGAATTCTTGAATCAGTCACTTGGCAAAACAAACTTAACTTAAACTACTACTTTCTATCCCAGCCCACGTATTAGCCTTAGGTCAGGTACACTGGGGTAGGCGTAGTTAGAAGCACCAGTTGAGTACGATTAGTCAAATGTTTATATGTATGTATCTATTTTATCCATTTTAAACCACCATATGGCTTAGAAACCATATAAATGTTTTTACAGTATTATTTTATACTTCTGCTTTTATTGTATGCACTTTACTTAACCATAAGTATTGCAATAATATCGATTCATTTCTCTTGTACGAGAAAAGAGACTGATCAATAAATAACATCTTTCATTGAACACGCCCGTCTCTTCCTTTTCTCTACAAACTGGTGAAACTAAGAATGCACGTACTGACTGAGTAAAATAAGTTGTCTTTTGTTTTCACACGACTCTAGAGATACACTCTTGATTAGGGGAGAGCAAAGTTGTCATGTTCTATGGTTGTCAGAAACTAAATCCCTTCTTGTCTATCCAGGGAGGTTCAACTCCTCCTTGCCTATTCGAGAAAGTTTCTAGTGAACTCTGAGCTAGCTGGCAAACCCAAAACTTTAAGTCTAATATCGACAGTAGAAGACCTAGTTAACGTCTGGTCTAGGTCTATACTATTGGAGGTATTATTCCAATGCGCAGAGCCTATTGGGATAATAGGAACTACACTACATGGCGCCCAACGTGTTTGGATAGGCGATAAAACTAACGCAAGACTTTAGAGTAACTCAGTCGTGCTTTTTCACTCAGACCCCTTTTTTCCCATAATACTCCAAAGACGTCTGGAGTGGGTGAGAGGTAAAATCCGCCAAACCTCGCAGGAGGGAACTCCTATGTATGGTTTTTGGTTCAATCAACGTTGAAGGATACACTGTTCCAAAATATTGTGCATCTCATCTTTGTTTCCACAAGAAACCTGATCTGCAAACAAACAGAATAACCATCCTGACAGTAAAATGCCAGAAAGTGATGATGAAAGAGAGATAGCTAGAGTAGCAGCTGAAGTAATAGAAGCTGATAATACTATGCAAGAAGCAGACCCGGATATAAAACTCATCCCGGTCAACATAAGAAGATCTATAACGTTAAAACTTATAGACAATGGACTGACACCAAGAGGTGGTACAGTCATATTCGTAATTGAGGCACACGAATATCGGCAGACAGAGGTATTCTATTCATGGATAAACTTTCCAGCAGCAAATGCTGTAACAAAGGAGTTCCACTGTTATAAAATAGAGGAACCTCCGGATACCTACACTCCTTTCGAGGAAGTGGAAGTACCACTCAAATTCCAAGAGCATCTGCTCTTGTTTAATGGCGCCCTAAAACATAATAATCACATCACCAGGCTCGGTCCACTAGGTAGACCAGGAGCAACGTGGCCGGTCCTAGCCGGATACACACCACATCCAGACATCGAAAGGATGTCTGCAGCAGATGTTTTAGTACAACTAAAACAATTAATTAAAATATATAGACAACTAGTCCAATATGTAATGCGGACTTCAACCATCCAACCTGTAGTTAAAATTCCACAGCTGACCCCACATCAGGGGAACACAAATAAAATTACACCACAGAACATACAGTCCTGCCTAGGTAAAGTACCAGCTAAACGGGAACAAATACCATTCTGGTTAGCACAAAAATCACCCAAATAGAGCGGTGTTTCCAGACACCACCCCTGTGGATAAACACAGGATTTTGACTATCTGTCTTCCAATGGGAATCGCACCACACGTGGAGGACTGTGACACTTGGGGTACAGTCTTTGCTTCCATTTACACAAAAACACATGGAGTTCCATCCATGTCAGTAATACCAGATGTGCTAAAACAAATTCAAGACGAATACGGTCCAGAACCCGCTTTAACTCTTGGTATGAAATTACTAAAAGACTTCAAGCAGGTCTCGGCAATATTACTAGCCAACATAAAAGGAGAAGCAGCGAATGTGGCGATCCGCCAGAGGTTAAAAGAGACAGATATAGCAGACCAACCAGCTGAAATTGCCAGAATTATAGAAAAATCCTATGAAGAACTAGGTAGAGATAGTTTGGGTGGAATACCAGTAAAGCCCCAACTAATTGAAAGTCCTGAAAAAATATTTATTAAAAATAATCTAAACAGTCAAAAGAAGAACTGGGATGGAAACAAACAATCCAATCCAAAAGAAAAGAGATTCCAGTCCAGAGGAAGGTCTCCTCGGCGGAGAGAAAGATCTCCGGACCAAGGACCCAAGTTTTCCCAAAGGGAGCCCTCTGTGAAAAAATACAACCTTAGAAATAGGGATAACATAAAGAAACCTGATAGATATCAAGACTTTGATACACGTCCCTCTCAATCTTTTCAGACTTCCTCGCAGAAATCGGAAAGAAGAGGACGATCGGAACCCAGGGAAGGGCACGTCAAGTCCAAAGACAAAGAACCTGCTCATCCAAATAAAAAATTACAGTTTCCAAAAAAGAAGGTAGCCAGTATTAAAGTATTCAACAATGCCGAGAATACTGAGGACACAGCTGAAAAACGGAGAGTGGGCTCAGACAATGCTAGACAGCGCAGCAGAAGTGAGCATAGCACGCAAAGTCCTTATGAATCATCTGGAGACAGTGGACACGAATGAATACATTCAGGTGGAAACTGCAGACACCAGAGTTAGCAAACCTCACAAAATATATGAAATAACTTTACGTATAGAAGGGGATAAGACTAGAAAAATAAGGGGTCTTTTTTGGGATAATCTCTCCAAGGGCTATGACATCCTTCTAGCTGAAAAAGATTGGCCACCAGAGTTCGTCAGGGAGTGCCCACATGGCGAAGAAATAATTATGCCTGCCTTCTCAAATCATATTCCAATTCATAAAAAATATACACTTGCAAGAAAGTGGGCAGTAGCTCAAGCTCCTGCTTTATATAAAAATCATGTAGGATGGGATGAGGACTCTCCTCCTCACAAAATCCAGTTAAAATCACAACCTACTGCCCAAAGGCAGTATCCAATCAAGCAAGAAGCTAAAAAACAGGTAAAAGAAATTCTAGATCAACTAGAATACCAGGGGGTGATTGAAACTTGCACCTCACAAATGAACAACCCTCTGTTTCCTGTCTCCAAACCAGACAATTCATATCGTCTAGTTTTGGATTACAGACACCTTAACTCGTGTTGCAAAACTTTTGCAGTACAAAACTCGCATAGTGCTGCACTAATGAATAACCTAGTGCGCAAAAAATATAAAACAACATTAGACATCTCTAATGGATTCTTTTGTCAAAATATAGCACCAGAGAGCAGATACTTATCAGCGTTCTCAATAAATGGCGCTCAAAAAGAATTCTGTCGGTTACCCCAGGGGTACAAGAACAGCCCAGGATTATTCTCAGCGAGAGTAACAGAGTTACTACAAACATATGATGACGAAGCATTATCGTATGTCGACGACATATACCTAACAGACGATGACTTGGATACTCACTTGAAGAGAGTGAACACCATAATACTTGGGTTCGCAGCAGAGGGTTACAAATTCAACTTTAAAAAATCTAGAATTGCCCATCTAACAGTCCTGTTCTTAGGATATGAATTATCAAGTGAAGGCAAAAGCCTGGCTGACAATTTCCTAGAGAAATGCGCCGTACTCCAAGCACCTAGAACACTAAAAAACCTAAAGTCAATTCGGTGCTTCCTAAATTTTGGAAGAACATACATTGCAAATTACGCAGAAAGGGTCAAACCCCTTTATGATCTAATAAAACCAGATTTAAAAAAAACAAATTGGACTCAAAAACACACAGAAATTCTGAGATCCTTACAAACAGATATGTTAATTAAAACAAAATTAGAAACACGTAATAACACATGCAACCTTGTGATTCGAGTCATCCCAGGAAGATGCGGATTCACATACCTGACCTCTAACGAGGGAGAAAAGGTACCAATTGCATACAAATCACACTTATACACTAAAGCTGAAATGAAATTTAGCCCAACGGAAAAAATTCTTACTGCAACACAGACAGCTATAGCAAAAGAACGAGCCCTTTCACAAGGTAAACGATTAATCATCGTGACACCAATACCAGCCCTGGAGGCGGTAACAAAGGCAAGCATTCCGAATGCTAAGGCACTCCATCCGAGATGGATACAATGGGCTAATTCTCTTGCTGCAACAGACGTGGCATACGAATTTGATCCTAACTTAAAAACACAAGAGTTTCTCCAATATGAATTCGAATGTCCACCGCCGACCGAAATTCTGCCTCTAGAACATTACGGCTGTATAATATATACAGACGGATCAGCACAACCCGCAGTAGAAGGTAAACAAGCTTACAGTGCTGCGTGCGCGATTGTTAAAGGTCGCTGGCACGAAGGAAAATTTAAACCACTGGTCACTAAAACGCAATCCCTAGGAGATTGTACAGCTCAGCGAGCAGAACTACTAGCATTCAAGATGGCGCTTGAAAATACCGATCGAGAATTCCCCACACTCATAGTGTGTGATTCGTATTATTGCGTTCAGTCTTACAATGAATACTTACAGATCTGGCTTCAGAATGGTTTTAAGGATGCAAAAGGAGGCACAATCAAGCATAAAATGCTTTGGGAACAAGTAGTTCTTTTACAAAAGGAACTACCAAAGACTCACATGATACATACACTGAGTCATCAACGTGATGGCGTTTACGTTGCAGGGAATTCATTGGCTGATGAGGCCGCGAAGGCAGCTGTGCAAACGGCTTCCGTAGCTGCCATCACTCGGTCAAAAACAAAAATAGACAGCGATATATTACAAGCTGTCAGCGCTACAGTAAAAGACGCTATAGAAACACTCCCGAAAGGCTTTCCAGTAAAGTACTCATACATAACTGATGCAAATAATGTTCCATTTGCTCGAATCCCTGGAGTGGGGGATAGAGTAATTCCAAACATGGAACATAGGTCAGGACTCATCATAGCGGCACACGAAGGACTTGCTTCTGTACATGCTGGCGTCTCAGCCACAGTATCGTTATTAAAACAGAGATACTGGTGGCCACAAATGAGAAGACAAACCAGGAACTATGTTCTAGAATGTGACATTTGTCAGAAAATGAAAGTATCAACAGTAAGACGACCAGCACAGACGCCCCTTCTAATCTCGGATAAACCATTAGCCTGTGTTTACCTGGACCACTGTGGTCCCTTACAAAGGGATGGTAACTATAAATATATCTTGGTCGCAGTGGATTCATGCACGAGATTCATATGGATGTGGCCCCAGCGAACGGCTGATGCCAGAACTGTTATAAAAGATTTGCGAGTCTTTATCGGCACATACGCAATTGGCGTGCTGCATTCTGACCAGGGTCCTGCTTTTAGCTCTAGAGCTTATAAGGAGGCCATGGCCAGCATGGGCATTGCATTGCGGTATTCTTGTCCATTTCATCCCGAGGGAAACGGAATTGTTGAAAGAAAAAAACGTGACATAAAGCAATCTATAACAGCAAAGGTATTAGGTTCGGGAGCTGGGTGGGTCAAACATCTAATAAGTGTCCAACGTAGTCTAAACAAACTTGCCAAGAAATTCTCTGAGGGGATTCAGTCCGTACGAATTGTTGTTTGGAACTAGGATGTTAGTCTTAGATCTTGACAGTCAGACTTCAGTGGTAAAAGAAAAAGGCTTTGATATCAAAGACCGTTTGGCTATTTTGCAGGACTTAAACGAAACAAGAAAAGACCTGAGCAACATAAAGTTGAAACAGCAGCCAACAACCACTGAAGAACCACCACCTGTCCCAGCAAGACCTGTCTGGATTCCAAAAGTCGGGGATCTAGTCAGAGAAAAGATCGCGGTAAAGAAGGAATTTGGGCCTTCTTACAGAAAAGCAGTTCCTGTCTTGTCCATCAACGGGACAAGATCAGTTGTACTACCGCCGCTTGCTGGTAAAAAGGAGAACCGAGTTGTATCCATCGACCTGGTAAAACCACAATCATGTGGCCGATAACAAACAGTAGGCCAAGTGGACTCCCGATAAGTAGTAGAACACCGAGGTTTGCTACAAGTACAGAGGTGCTAACTAAAAGGCTAATCACATTCGAAACGCCTACAGAACAACAACAAGGACTATGCAACAATGCAATGGAACTCACACCTCTGAAAACCCAAATAAAAACATTTAGTAGAGACACACCAACCTACAATGAAGTAACAAATGAATATGCTGAAGCTGCAAGAAACAGTAATCCTGAAGCAATTGGAACAATAGACAGAACGGCATCCGGCTACTTCATCAACTTTGAAGATTCTTCTGAAGATCTAAGTGAATCAAAGACACAGCCATCAACAAAAACTTTTAAAGATAAAGCTAAGGAACTTTTGAAACAGCTGAAAGAAACCTATCTGATTTCTCCGTGGATTGAATTTTGGGTGTCCTTTGGTGTATTTATCCTGATACTTTGGCTCATCATGATACTATGTTTGGGACGCTTCATTGAGGGAAAATATGCTAAAATGGACACAGCAAGCCAGAAAATCAACTTGATCCTCAAGCCACACACGTCTTCACACGTCAAGAAAAGAGAACTTTCTTCAGTCAATTTCACAGCCAATCCTATACCGGGTGGGGTAGCATGGGACAATACTGACTATGAAATTTATGGTCCGGTCGAAATCCTCAAATATCCACACCAAATCAAGATCTCGTTGAGTGACTTTGTAAAACCAAACTCATTTGCTGATGATTGGGACTTTGAAAGTATCAATGACATGATGTCTGACCTAGTGATGTCTGCTAAATTTACCAAACATGATTATTTGCAGGGTTCGTCTAATTATGATAGTATGTACTGCTACAACCACTATGGTAACCATTTTTTACATAAATCAGCACAACCTAGAAATGTTTTAAATTATAATCAATGGGAACATTGTGCAACCCCTCCAAAAGGAAGCTCAAGAACCATTTATGACAAATATTCATATTTTTCAGGGTTCAACACAAGTAATGCTGAAACATTTTATTTCAAATTGTCAAATAAGACAGGAACAAAAACCATGCTTTCAAACACAAAATTGATATATTCGGACTCATTTTTTGAACAAATGAATACATTTGGTTTTGATTATTGGGACAAAAATGTTGAAGTAAAAAGTGTTTGGGGTACAAAAGAATGGCAAGTACAAGGTATAGAATCATTGTTTAGAGCCTGCATGATCCCAGAACAAATTATATTCTTGAATGAAACTATTCAACAAACTACCTGTCTTGGATTAGCCAAAATCAAAGACTTAAATAAACCGTCTATTCCAAAACCATCAATGAACAGCAATAACTCTGCAGATGAAGAGATAGACGTAAACTATGTATTAAACCAAAACAGAACAAATCCTGATTGGAAACAATGGTTAATCTGGCCCACAGATACTAATAACTGTCAAGACAGATTCCTGAACAAAACACAGGGGTTCAAATTGACCAGGCCAGACCCTAGATATTCCCAAAGACAACACCCAGGGATAATCACCACCTACAGTGTGGGCAAACTCTGCCTTCATTGGCTAAAAACTTCCACACTGACAGAAATTAAGCAACACCTAACTTTACTTATTGATGGTGCTGACTTGCGTGATTTCATTATGGGACCACGCAAACAGCGTCAAAAACGCTTCATAGCAGCCTCTATATATGCAGCTTACAACGAGGCCTGGAAGATAACTCAAATTGAGACAGCAGAAAGTATACGGGAAATTGACCGCAAGACTTACTGTTGTTACAACACGGTCAGTCTCAATTGCGTTCTATTGTACAGCTTGGCTGGACGTTACAAAATCTGCGTTCAGGCTATGTGCCTTGGCGTTTAATCAACACAACGTCACTATTCAATATCTTTAACCTTACTGATAAACAGATCAGTATGGCACAGAAGGGTGCTGATTATACAATCCTGAGCATTGAGAAACTCGAGAGATTACCATTGACAATGTCAGAACAACCTGTCATTGAATGGATAATACATGGGATAATTAATATTCCGATATCTACTTTCAGGTTTCAATACTGCCAAAAATATATACAGGCTGGCATGTACGAAAAATTGGGAAAAGGGTACATTAAGACAACATGGAACTTGCCCTATTCACATGCATGTGTCAGTAATAAAGGACAGAAAGTGTTTCTTAGTGGCAATAATTGTGCAATGTCACTAAGCGGTACACTTCTGTGTAATGGAATTAGTTTGCATGGAGCCTGTGAAGGGAACTCAAATAACCTTTCATGTCACCAGCTAGGCACACCTGCAACAGAGATAGAACCATTCTTTAAAAGACTCTATAACGGGAGTTACATTCTAATTGTGGATCGCAGATGTTGTAGTCTACTGCCCGGGGTTCCTTATCTCGTTAGTACGACTGCGAAGGTCATGTGCTGTGGACGCTTATTGTTCCCCAGCTCCTTTCCAGACAGGGAGGCAAGGGCATGGCCTAACTTGAAATTTACTTCTATTCGAGTTGATACTTTAAGCAGAATGAAAACAGTGCTTCTTCAGACGCCGACCAGGCTCACGTCATCAAAAGAAACGTATGATCTCCTAGTCGCAAGGACGACTGCAGAGATTCACTCATTGTTATCAACTAATTCCCCCATACATTTCGCAGAAATCCTGAATGAAATCTTAAATATTTCTGATACCAGTGGAGTCTCAAATGTATTTAAGACAGTATTTTCGATGGCATTAACACCATTCAAAGCCATACTGGGTATTTTTCCAGACTTCGTCCATTCGATTTTTGGAGGAGTTCCCCTCATTCTGGGACTAATTGCAGGAATCCTATTCTTAGTCCTTATATTTCGTTATGGCAAACCATGTCACAGACAAAACACCTGCCACAAGGGAAGAAACAATCCGAGCCATTGGATACCGGGACCGGATATCAAAAATCCTGGGACTAACCCGGCTTAGAGACCTGAACATGACTTGGTTTCTTTCATTTCGGCCGATATGGCAAAGATGTGTTTTACCTGTATTAAGGTGCATGCTGTGCGGAGAAGAATGCGTGTTGGACACCTGTCTGACGCTACAATCGGATGCGCCAATGGATGCAGAAACATTGTTGGGTCCGGTAAAGGCTCATGCATTGTGCTGCCCTCAACGGCTGCCAATCCTGATGACGGCATTCGTGGAAACTTCACCACTACGATTAAGGGGTAGTGAAGATCAAGACGAAAGCAGCATTGATCAGGTACAACCTTCTGCCAGCAATACTACTCAAAACGTCAATGGAGACAATCATGCACATGAATGCATGGTTACATCCTTTTCCGAGTTAGTGGAACTCTCACAGGAAGCTGTTGACAGCTTTTTCAGCAGTCTCAACGCTATGATGTTCTCACCAGAGCAGAAATAATGACTCTTGAACAAGCTAGCACACGGCGTTCCCGACACCTTGAATTTGGCCTTCAACTTTAATAATAAAGTAGCAAGATCGACTTTTCCTCCAGTTCACGGACAGCAATTTTTTAGCAGCCCCAAAATATTTTTGTTAAATTTTACGGGACACTTTTCTTCTGCTTAAAGTAAGAACTATTCTTAGAGAACTAATTTCTATTTTTAGAAACTTCATAGACATTAGCTGCCCGCTGGTATGTTTATAAATATTTTTGAACTGTGATGAAGTGGTCTCGAACTTTTCTTCTGTATTAAGAGCCATTTCATGTGTAATTCTAATATTCAATTACTAATAATGTATACATATGCGTGATTATTTTAGCATTATTGTACTGCTTGAGTGCATATAGTACATATGACTATTTTTTTTCCCGTATGTTACATAATTTCAAAATGCATTATGTGTATTTTGGGGTGGTAAGGTATACACGATACTCTACAGTATGTTTTACTATGCCTAGATTCGTAAATATGGCCATAGTTAGCGTGGAGTGGGTGTGATGTATTCCTATAGGTTCTGTATCGATCCCCCTATTCCTGACCCTATTCTGGTTAACAAATTAACTAGCAGCCATCCCATGATGCAGAAACCGTTATCTGATTACGCCAGACCACGGCACAGGAGCGCGTTATCTGATTAGGTCATAACGCTTGCCATCTAATTAGGCAAGCAATATTCCTCCAGCCCCTGATAAGGCATACGGAGTTCTCAAAACGAATCAAACCTATGACAACCTGGGAAAAACCCTGCGGCCATTGTTTTGATTTCACCGAGAACTTCAGTAAAAGAATGTGCTAACGACCAGCTCGTATGACATCCTTATTGGCGTATCTATGTCCATCCTTACGTCAATCTCGGCACCTTACAGGTATAAATATTACCGATATTGCCTTAAGCAAACACACGCGGTGGTGACGAGATCGGAGCAGCGAGACTTGCCGAAGCTCAGCAGAGAGCGAAGCCCACTGACGCTGCCCCGCCTTCCTGACGCGCTGAGAACGAGACGCTGCCTTTCTCCTGCCGAGAAATCCAGCTCCGGCGCTTCCGAGCAGCCCTTGCAGGCAGCCTGGAATATCGAGACCAAAGATGAGAGATACCATCCCTCAATCATCCTAGATTCAAGGTACGGAACTGAATAACCCCTTGCAGAGAATTCTTGAATCAGTCACTTGGCAAAACAAACTTAACTTAAACTACTACTTTCTATCCCCGCCCACGTATTAGGCTTAGGTCAGGTACACTGGGGTAGGCGTAGTTAGAAGCACCAGTTGAGTACGATTAGTCAAATGTTTATATGTATGTATCTATTTTATCCATTTTAAACCACCATATGGCTTAGAAACCATATAAATGTTTTTACAGTATTATTTTATACTTCTGCTTTTATTGTATGCACTTTACTTAACCATAAGTATTGCAATAATATCGATTCATTTCTCTTGTACGAGAAAAGAGACTGATCAATAAATAACATCTTTTATTGAACACGCCCGTCTCTTCCTTTTCTCTACAAACTGGTGAAACTAAGAATGCACGTACTGACTGAGTAAAATAAGTTGTCTTTTGTTTTCACACGACTCTAGAGATACACTCTTGATTAGGGGAGAGCAAAGTTGTCATGTTCTATGGTTGTCAGAAACTAAATCCCTTCTTGTCTATCCAGGGAGGTTCAACTCCTCCTTGCCTATTCCAGAAAGTTTCTAGTGAACTCTGAGCTAGCTGGCAAACCCAAAACTTTAAGTCTAATATCGACAGTAGAAGACCTAGTTAACGTCTGGTCTAGGTCTATACTATTGGAGGTATTATTCCAATGCGCAGAGCCTATTGGGATAATAGGAACTACACTACAAAAGAATCTGACATTGTTGCTAAAAAAAAATTCTAGTACAAAAATCGACATGATTGGTTTCTTCCAGGTAGTAATTCAGTTTAAGAATAGAAAAGCTGACATAAAATTGTACATTTCCCTCAAGGGTGTTAATGTCTTGGGATGGCTCGACCAATGGAAATTAGGAATCCAACTTAATCCACGTGCTAAAAATCCCATTTCTCTTTGTGATGAAAGTTTAATGGGCACTGTTTCTCTAATTAATCCATCTATTACAAATGTTGAAAGAGGTTCTAATCTGGTAAAATGTTTCAATTCGGTTTTCTGTGAGAAGTTAGGCAAGCTTAGGAACTTTTCACACAGTATTGTCCTCAAAAGAAATCACACACCAGTAGTACAAAAACTTAGAGGTGTTCCCATCAATATCAGGGAAGAACTTAAAGGTATGTTGAAAGACTTACTCGATGAAGGAATCATTGAACCAATTGATTCATCAGAATGGGTTTCTCCCATAGTTTTGGTAAGAAAACCTGATCAAAAATTGAGGCTGTGTGTTGATTTAAGAGCTCTGAATGCCAACATTATAATTGATTGTCATCCGTTGCCTAATATAAATGAATTAGTGTCGATGTTGGAAGGGGCAAAAAAAATTTCAACGTTAGATTAAAGATCAGCCTACCACCAAATTGAATTAACAGAAGCTTCCAGGAAACTGACAGCATTCATAACACCTCAAGGTTTATTCCAATACATACGCATGCCGTTTGGCCTTGCGTCAGCGGCGTCTGTCTTTCAAAGAACCATGTTTCATATTTTCAGGGATTTAGACATGTTTGTTAAATGTTTTCAGGACGACATTTTAGTTTTTTCAAAAGATGTCAATGAACACGAGACTCATCTACAAGTTGTATGCAAAAGGTTGGAATCAAATGGTTTAACGTTGAAAGCACACAAATGCAAATTGTTCCAAGAGTCAGTGGAATATTTAGGGCATACCTTATCAGGGGATGGTGTTATTCCCAAGAAATCGAATGTAGATGCAATTACTAAAGCCCCTGCTCCAACGAATAAGGACCAGCTGTTGTTGTTTGCAGGGATGTGTGAATATTACAGCAAGTTTGTGTTAAATTTTGCTACCAAAATGGAACCCCTGAGGAAATTGTTCAGGCAAAGGAAAAAATGTTGTGGTCCAATGCACAACAACAGGCTTTTGAGACAATAAAAAATGATATCATACATTCACCTACACTCAAACCGTTTCGTATGAACAAGGAATGCATAATTACTGTAGATGCAAGTTTATATGGTCTGGGTAGTGTATTGTCACAGAGAGAAGGTAGTAATGAATGGACCGTAGCATTTGCATCTAGAACTCTCAATGAGTGTGAGAGAAAATATGCTGTAATAGAAATGGAACTTCTGGCTTGTGTTTGGGCGATTGAGCATTTTAGACTGTATGTATGGGGTTCAAAGTTTACACTTAGGACAGACCACAAACCGTTGGTCAATATATTATCTGTGGGTGGTGGATGGAATGCTACAGCTAGGATTGCCAGACTTTCCTCAAGGTTACAGGAACACAATTTTGTTACGGTTTTTGTTCCTGGCAAAAAGAATGTTACGGCTGATTGTTTATCGCGTCTTCCGTGTGCGCAAGATGTGGTTAGTATGTTAAATGAAGGGGATTTTGTGGTAACTGTTCAAGATGTTTTGCAAGATAAATTTCAGGATATTTCTGAATCGTTATGGTTGGATTGTATACAGAAAGATACTAAGTGGAAAGAACTCAAGACTTATATTAGTGAAGGATGGCCAAGTAAGGATAAGGTTGGAGCAGAGTTATTACCATTCTACAATGTGGAAGAGGAGTTGGAATTAGAATCAGATTTTATTTTAAATCCGGTAAGTGTGTTCTTCCGGAGGGGATGCAGGATGTCATACTTAAGGTTGCACACAGGACTCATCCTGGCATATCCTCTATGAAGCGTTTAGTTAGGTCATATTTTTGGTGGCCGGGAGTTGATAGATTCATTGACAGAATTGTCAGAGAATGTCAGGATTGTGCATCTAGTGATAGGATGTTAAGGACTGTTACTCCACCTCTTAAAACAGTAAAATGGCCATCTGAACCCTGGGAAAAGGTTGCATTTGATATTTCTGGGCCTTTTCATAAGTTACCAGAGTCTTCACGGTATGCTTTGGTTATGATAGACTATCATTCCAAATGGCCGGAGGTCAAGTTTGTTCCTAAGGCCACCACCGAAGCAGACATTATTTTTTTTAAAGAAATTTTTACTAGAGAAGGTTGTCCTTCAACAATGGTCACTGATAACGGTGTGCAGTTAACGTCTGTGGAAATGTCTGAATTTCTTAAAAAATGCAATATTGTTCACAGGTTGACTTCTTTATACGAACCACATGAGAATGGGCAAGTCGAGAGATTTAATCGGGTGTTGAAGAATTTTATTGTAGAGTCTGTCAAATGCGAGAAGAATTGGATAAGTGCCTTAAGAGAAAGGTTGTGGATCTATCGTATTACGCCCCACTCCACTACAGAGGTGAGTCCTTTTAAACTGTTCAAGGGTCGCAACCCGGCTTCCAATGTTTTACCATGGTGGTTAAAGGAGAAATATAGTTATATGTCAATTCATGATAAGGAAAGTATTACTGATGTGGCCAAATGTGTAAAAAACAAGCAGTTGAAAACAAAATTATGGTATGATAGGAAATGGAATGCAAAAGAACAAAATTTTCAGATTGGAGAGTGGGTTAGAATTCTCAAACCAGGCGTTCTGGCAAAAGGGGTTAGCAAGTTTAGTGATCCAATTCAAATAAAAAAAGTATTTTTTAACAGTGTTATGACTCAGGATGGTAGAATATGGAATAAGGGAAGATTGGCAAAATGTTCTAAATTTCATAATGATCACAGTGTTTTCCCTGACAAAACTACACTTGTTGACAAGAAAGACTCTGTAGCTTATAGAGTCAAGGATGCAAAACGGATTATCAGTTTACCTAAGAGATACTCTGACTAAGTATAATGTCTTACATTTTTCGTTCTAATGTTGTACATCTTTCTCTTTTGTTTTAGTTATTTTGTGAAAAAGGGAGATGTGTTATATTCTCATATTTGGTCCTATTGCTTTAAGGAGTGTTATTATGGTCGCATGCCTGTGCATGCGACATGTTTTCATTTAATGATGTTCTGCATTTCACATGCTGGTGGAACTGTTATGTTACAGAGTTAAGTTCAGTTGATGCTGGACCTCAATGCTGAAGGATGTTCACCGTGCTGCCATTAAAGATTCATCTTATTTTACTACAAAAGAATTGATTATTTAACATACCTCTAGTTTTGTGTCCTTCTCTCGTGGTTGCTTTTGTGAACACATGCAACAAAACACCGGTTAATTGGCTACACACCACATGTAGTCGTATTGAGACCGATATACACACTGAATGCAGCCACGTGGTAAACTGAAGCTCCGAAGACAAACTTCTGTAAACAAACCGCTGTCTTGAAAAAGGCCTCTGATGAAGCTGCGTAAAAACTGTGCCACGCAAGAAGACACCGGTCACACGTTCAATGTGCGTTCCACCCCTGGCTCCAGGTGCCATCGCAGTGGTTAGCGAAGAGACGTCAGAAGGCACAGTCAAACTCATAGTCCCACAGCCAGGAACGAGGAATGTGTGAATGCAGGATTCAACCCGTAGGTCACACAAGGCTTGGAATAGCATGGTAGGCAAGGCCGCTTGAGATGACCATTAAATATGCCCAAGTATGCACCAGGCTTTCCCTGAAATGGCCTACAGTGCTAGATATTGTCCCTTTCAAACACAGTACCTTAAGACTATCAATAAAGTGACAATGATTTCGCAGGATAGTCGCATCATCAATATCAGTGAAGTGTTGAAATGTTTTAGTTCTCAAAATGATATTGTTGAATTTATGCTTCTGCGTAGTTTGTGAATACTGAAAGAACGTTATCCAAGGTCCTGCGAGTGCTCCTATAAATCGTCACCAATGTGGAAATGCAGCACACATATAAGTCATTAGTTCCTGAATTAATAATTATGGAGTAAGGAGGAACATCAAAATGTCCCATTCACAGTGGCAGCAGACAACTGTGCACCAGAGTTCTACATCATATTAACATTGTACTGTTAGGTTTTACATTCTACCATACCCTAGAACCAACACCAGGATATCACACAGCAGAATACCACACAATCCCACAGTTTTGAAGTTAAGATCAAAGGGCCATATGCATGAACACATTTTCCCATAGACACAGAATGGGCAAAACCCTTTGATGCATCTGGCCCAAAGTCTTTTTCCACATTCTGCAAGATACATTTGGTTGGCCTCTCTCCAGCATGGGTGGCATACAGCATGGTTGCCGAAAATATACTAGCCACTTTGGACCATGTGCTACTCGGACAAAGTGCAAGTCATGTATTTGGTTGTCAGTTTTTTTCTTTGGGTGGAGTGATGAAACCTTTCCATACAATGGATGCTGGTGGCAACCCGGGATGCTCAACCAGAACATCTTCCAGTTCTTCATTTCTTTCTTCTCATTTTGGATTTCTCCTCTCCTGTTCTTATTGTTGTGAGGACGACCGGGACTATGGGGGTGAGCGTCCCAATATTAGTATGCCCAACTGGACTCCTTACCGTCCTTATGATGAGGGCGATGATACCGACACCAACAAAACAGACTGCTCGATAATGAAGAGTCTTTTCCCCGCCCCACAGTACGCCGGACTTGACCCAAAAGTCGTTCCTCCCGGAAGCAATGGGACCAAGCGGCCTAACCAATGGGAAGCCATCCGAACAGGCCGAGAGCAGCAGAAAAAGCCGGAAGCTCAAGCAATCAGCGCACCAGCTGAAAGCAGATGCCGACGGAACCGAGGACGCCGCTATTCACCGAGAGACTGCCGGGGAGAATCCCGACAAAGACCCGGAAGGTCCCGATACCTGGACCAAGGAGTGGTGGAGCCTGGGGGGACACACTCGAGCCGCCACAACTCAAGAGAGTTGTGCCAAACAGCGGTATGTAACGGGAGCCGTGGGGACAACGGGGGGGGGCAGGGTGGGGCAATTTTGGAGAAGGTACTGTAACCCCTTGACTCTCGCCTTACCCACACTAATCCTTGAGCCATCCTACACCTCCCCGCCTGGTAAGAGTCATACTTGTGCTAAAAGTTTTAGAGACTCGCCTTTGCTAGAATCACAACTACTCATATTCTTGACCTTCCAGTACACCTGGTCAAAGCCCTGCCATGCGTTTTTCCTGAACTCACACATGAGAAAACAACCTTGCACGTGGTGTGATGATGGACTAGCTAAAATATGTACACAGGATGTGGACAGTGACCACTGTTTTCTTTTCTTTATTTGAGTGATTGCGGTACTCCGGGGAAAACCACATCAAAGAGAATATCAAGAGCTGCCTGGACCATCTGACAACCCCGATAAAAGAGAACCCTTGGAAGACAACTCCATAGAACGTTCTGTGCTCTACCAACAGGAATATTTTTTTGTCTGTAGAGACTTTATTTTTCTTCTTGATTTAAACTACATCCTGACTGTTACTGCGGGATATTAAATACCCTCAATAAAAAAATCCTACAATATTCATCCTATACGCCTCCTCGCTTCTGTTTCCGACCCACCCACCGCCATTTGGTGTCAGAAGTGGGATCGTAGGAAATGGAGGCCGTAGTCAAAAAGATGGCTGACGGACAGGACCGTCTCGAGAAAATCATTGTCAGGTTTATAGATACCGCCGAAAGTGAGAGAGAAGCCTCGCATAAAACCCTACAGGACAAAGCCAAACCTAGGAATCCACCATAGGCAAACTTGCAGAGGCACTGGGACAACCCAGAGGCTACACCGCCCCTTCCTCGGTAGTCGTACAGAAGTACGTTATGGGGGAGGACCCTGATTTTTCTCTATCAAACTTTGAGAGACTAGCCCGTGCCGCCCTTTGGCCTGAGGACAGTTGGGGACAATACCTGGGACCCTTTCTTTCTGATGATCTCCAAGCCGCCTACCAGACCACCAACGCCCTGGGGACCACACCTTACACAGATATAAAAAAAATGTATACTAGAACGTATGGGCATCGATGATGAGACCTACCGAATGGGGCTCTGCCACATACGAGAAGGGCCGCAAGAAAATCCTAGAGCCCTATGTTATCGTATAAAAGACACTGCTGACCGCTGGCTAAAACCCCTAACTTCCTCTAAGGATATCATACTAGAAAAAATCTACCTTGAGCAATTCCTCAGTTCCTTGCACCCACCCATTCAGAGATGGGTACGACAGCATATAGATTTAACCCTGGATAAAGCAGTAGAAGTAGCAGCCGCCTATTTTCGAGCCCAAGAACTACAAAAGGGAAAGGAAGAAGGAACCTGGAAACAGCCAGTTAGTCATCCTATAAGGAATCCCAAGACAACCCATTTCTCTCGAAAGCCTGAGACTGTGACAGTAGTCCCCAATCCTGTACTACCTATACCATGCCCCACCGTTCCTTTGGGACCTCGGTGTTTCCATTATGGTGCCTTTGGACACATAGCGCGTGTATGCCCACAAAAAGAGGACCCTATGGAGATTGGGTACTTGAGGACACTGTATGGTCAGACAGAGGGGGACCCATATCCATTTCAAAGACAGATAGCTATCAATGGAGAACTCAGAAATGCCCTGATTGATACGGGGAGTCGACAAACCCTAATGAGACCCCATGTTATACCAGGAAGACCCCAGCTACCACAGGGGTCATTAATATACAATGTATTCATGGAGACTGTAAAACATATCCCATGACTAATGTAGATATACAACATACAGCAACCAAAAGTCAGGTTAATATGAAAGTAGGACTTCTTCCCCACCTTCCGGAACCAGTGCTCTTAGGCACAGACTACCCCCACATTCACAGCTTACTACCTAACCAAAATCCGGAAAAGATAGACTGGAGAGAAGAGGCCCCGTCCTTCCATGAGGTAGAACCCGGGTGGGAACAAGGGAAGGACAGGAAGAGTAAGCAACAAAGAAGAAAGGAGAAAAGAAAGGGGAAACCCGTACTTTTAACCCAATCGGATGTCCCTCTATGGGATCACAACCATAATTTTCATACAGCCCAGAGAGAAGACAACACCCTACAAGCAGCTTGGAACCAAGCAGCCGAACAGGAAATTCCACAACAAGTAGGTCCCCAATTCTTTATAAAAAGGGGGTTATTATACAGGAAGGGGGGAGAGATCCATGCCTGTCAAATTATTAGTGGTACAAAAGGGGGTGGTGATGGACGGAGCATCTGAACCAATCAAACACTCACACCCAGTCAACAGATCTGGGTTTAATCCATCACCGTTCTTAAGCCCACTCTGCCACCTCAGTTCAGACATGGCCATATGCAAATCAGTCTGACCCTGTGCCTCATGGGAACAGTCCAGCCAGAACTGCCAAGCCATGCCTTCCCTGGACCAGAAACAAGCTTCCGAGGACCGGTTTCTGGCATTTGAGCCGTATTCAGCCAGGCTTGCTTCAATCCAGTGACAAAGTGAGCAAGGGACTCACGTCTGAGCATACCCTGCCAATTTATGGCGAACAAAGCGGTACAAAACGGGGTGGTGATGGACGGAGCATCTGAACCAATCAAACACTCACACCCAGTCAACAGATCTGGGTTTAATCCATCACCGTTCTTTAGCCCACTCTGCCACGCCAGTTCAGACATGGCCATATGCAAATCAGTCTGGCCCTGTGCCTCATGGGAACAGTCCAGCCCGAACTGCCAAGCCCTGCCTACCCTGGACCGGAAACAAGCTTCCTAGAACCGGTTTCTGGCATTTCAGCCGTCTTCAGCCAGGCTTGCTTGAATCCAGTGGCAAAGTGAGCAAGGGACTCACGTCTGAGCATACCCTGCCGACCTATGGCGAACAAAGCAGTCCAAAAGGGGGTGGTGATGAACGGAGCATTGATGGAGCGAGATAGAAAACAAAATTTTGTTTAAACTCGCGAAGTCACATTTCCATAACATGAATAATAATATTAATGATTTGTGATATGTCGTGCTAATACAACTTAGATTAAACTTTACACATGGGGGGACTAACATGTATGCTCATAAACGTGCATAATTGTTGCATCTTTTTGTTCGTGCAAAATAATAAAATATTTTCGTTTTTGTCATTACTAACTGATGCAAACTTAAAAGAAGCATGTGCTTGTTTTGCTTTTCCTTGTCTGTGTGATGTCACTTCTACTATTCTAGGTGCATATGAGTCTCATGGAATAACGGAGACTGGTAGATATAAACGCTGCTTTATTTGTTTGCAATGGCTAGGTAACATTTTGATTAATCGGGTGGGTTAATTAATTAGTGAACCAAAGGGTGGATACAGAATCTACATTATTTCTTACATTAATATTTTTCTTGTGTTTGTTTTATACTAGAAATCATAAGTTGCCTGCTTTTGGGCCTAGTCACTTGAGTCGCAGAAAAGAGCTGACTTGTAATTCTGCAAAAGTCACGAGACGCCCATTCTGAAATAAATCATTTGTCAAAAGCTGCGTTCACAAAGCAAAAACTAATGTGCTGTCATCATTCAGTCGGACATGGCCAAGGTCGAAAAAGAACATTTTGTCAGTCCTTAACTTGGCATCCGCGGAAGTCTATTGAAAGTCAATGGACGCTGCGAGAATGACTTTATACATTTGTTGCAAACTCAGGAAGCTTCTGGTTTCACGTGGAAGAGACAATGGTCTCTAAGAAATGTGATTTAATGGAAGTTTTGAAAAGTGGGTGACATGTCACTTGTCACTCTCAGCCAATGGGACGTCGAAGATTTCTGAAAACTTTCCTTTGCGTAGTTTAGTTAGCATAGAAAGGTATAAAAAGTCATGCCCCTAGGGATGGGCTGGCTGCTGCTTTCTGACTTTCCGATGAGGGTGAAGTGCTGACGGACTTTGCGTGGAGCACGTAAGAATCCTCAAAGAACTTTACTTTAATTTCTATCTATTTAGTTCAGTTAGGGAATTAGGTTTTAGAAATGCTAAACTTTATATATTCACTTTAATTTTGATTTACTTACTTAAATCGTATTTTCTCATAATTTTTACAATCATGCTTGCTTTATTGCTAATAAAATTCATTTATAAAACTATCAACTTATATACCATAATTTAGTAAATAAAATCCTACTTTTGACAAACAAGCTGGTCTTGATTATTCAGAAGTGTAGGTTACTATTAGCTAGATCACGTCGCCAATGGTGGTCGTTTAAATGGTCAAGTTTTATTCTAATGACAGATGTATAAAATGTATATAGTTTGTAGATAATGTGTATATAGTTTTAATCTGACCACCTGATTCAGTAGGCCCAAAATATGTCAGGTTTATAAATGGGTCCATATTTAGTATAGAATTTTGTTTATAGGTTATGAAGTTGGGTAGCGTTGTTTATGATATATTTTCTATAGGCCGCTGGATCAATTCTCTGGTAGCAGAAATTGATGGTTGCTAAGGGTAACCAAGGTAATATGTTGGTTGCTAAGGGTTACTAAAGTGTTATGGTATGGAAATAGGATCGATGTTTTAACACATGTTGAGTTCGTTTTTCGTGCTATCTGTAAGCTATACCGGTATAGATTGTGTGGCGAGAAATTAGTCACGCAAGCCATCTGTTCTGTTTGTAGTGATATCGCCGAGTATCACAAGAGGTATCGCCGTGTACCATAGTGTTGTCGCCGAGCAGCACAGTTTTAGGGCTAGGTCTGAATCTTGTAAAGTGAGGGTTTTCTAAGAAATTAAAGCAGCATGAGAATAGGGACAAAGCGCCTTCCATAAAACTCACTGTGATAAAAGTATTAGTTATATCCGAGCTTGAGTGAAGGGCAAATTAGCGTCGGTGCATGATTATCTATAAACAGGTTAGAGTCCTGTACGGGTACATGTTTCATATCTATAAACAGGTGAGAGTCCTGTACGGATAACGTCGTTATTTTGCTAACGGTGCATGATTTCTATAAACAGGTGAGAGTCCTGTACGGATTTCATGTGTGTTTGAAATTAGGGAAATTTCAGTGTGAAAGTGAGAGTTTGAATTGTATTTTATGTTCAAGTGGAACTCTTAGAACTTTCACTTCGCGGTGGGTTCAGAGCAAAGCGAGTTCATAATTATACGTGTTAGAAGGGTGGGGTAAGGGTTACTCTACTGACAATTGAATATTATCCTTAGTGTGAATAGCGCCGTCTATTCCGAAGTGTGGATACTTGAATGTATGTAAACTATCCTAAATAGTGAAACGAACAGATGTTGTCTTTATAGTCATTGTTAAGAATTAATTTACACTGAAAAGTGTTCTTAAAATGGCGCTGTGAAAAGATTTTGTGAAGGAGGGGTAAGCGCCAGGAGTGAGAAACGAGAAACCGCAGCTGCTGTGTACGTCACAGAGCCGCGCTGGGATTGGGTGACCTACGTCACAAGCTATATTCTGATTGGCTCTTGAGTCTCTGACGGCCTGTGAGCTGATTGGTCCTTCGGAAAAACTCTAAATTTATTGGTTGAGCAGAAAAGTGACGTAGCTCAACTGTCATTGGCTTGTTGGTGTGTTTCGCGCACGGATTGGTTGTTTTACGGAACATCCCGGAAATATTTTACGAACAATTTTGTGAATTAGACTTAACTCTTAAAAATGAGTTATCATTTTAAACATGTTGAGAAAAAGCCAACATTATTTCAGAAGTTTAAGAATTTATTTTCACCTGACAAGAAAATCGAAACGCGAGGTGGTAAACTACTTCATAAGTATAAAACACCTGCAGCGTATATGGAAGGTGAATATGGATATCATACTGTCTTATGGTTCGATAGTTGGAAACGATATACTAAAAACGACGGTGTTTTAACTTGGCCTGATGAAGGTTCATTTAATGTAAAAGTTTTAAGAAATTTACGAGAGAAAATGAATGCTCTTGTTCCAAAACCGAGACCAACTCAATTTGAAGCTTTAGTTGAGTGGGAAGACGAGATGTATCAGTTACAAAGAGAAGCTAGTGGGATTAAAAGACCTTCTAAAAATCCATCTTGGAAAAGAGAAACTCATGAAGATAGATTGCGAATGTGGAGACAGGGAAACATGAGTGAAGGATTGTATTTAATTCACGAAATGGTAATGGGTTCTCCTACAGGGAAATCTATGGAAAGTGAATCTGAAGATGCAGTTATGGAAGAAATATATACAACTGCTAGAAAGAATCAGCCTTTGAGACCTCCTAGATCATGGTCTACTCCGGTGGTTTCTACTGAAACTTCACCGAGTGCACCTCCAATTAGTGAAGCTCCTAAACTTTATCCAAATAATTGTGAAATCATTGAAACTCCTAGAAGACCAGAATTCGAGAATGCTCGAAATGAAGGTAGACATTTTACAATGGCTCCAAGAGCAAGAGAACCTCCAAAAGATTATACAAGAGAGGCAAGAAATGTTGAAGATGTTGATTATAATGAATATTTAAGATCAAAGGAAGAATTAATAAAAAGAATGACAAAAGGCTTGGAAGCTGTGACAGTTCCAGTAACAATTGGTCCTGTTCAGCCCGTATTTGACCAAAGGGAAACAAACAAAACTGGATTAACTATTCCTTTAAATACAGAAATTCAAAAGGCTGCTGAAAAATTTTATTCAGATTTATCTGAAATAAACACTTCTAAATCGAGAATGCCTGATTTAACCTTTAATGAGGATTTATCTCCAAAAACACCAATGGGTGCTATATCAGATATAGGGAGTCCTGAAGTCAGGGTAACCACACCAAAACTTGATGTAGCCAAATTAAAAGCGAATATTGAAGAATTAATAATTGGAACAATTGGTCCAGATAGTTTAAATTACTATCGAGATGATGAACTACTGTTCATTTGCAAAAGCATTCAGTGGAAAACGAAAAACAAATATGATCAACTAGAGGATCTAGCAGCAGAACTTGAAATCGATGTGAGTAAACAAAAGAATTTTGCAAAGCATTACAGATTAGACTTTTCAGAAAGTGACATTGAGAGTTTAAACTCAATGGGAAGAATAGTTCATATTAAAGATTTGATTGTCTATATCAAAAAGCTAGGAGAACTGAATAAATGGAGAGTAAAATGGACGAAAAAGAAGGAAGATGAAAGATTGGAAAAATTGTCAAAACAATTTCCAATGAGAGAAATTGCAGGTGGAGGATATGTTCATGTCCCTTGGTCGAGACAGGACATTCTGTTATTTACAAATGACTTTCCAAAATTGAGGGAAAAACCAGTTGAGTGGTACAGGCAAGTCGATAGATTCATCAAAGTGTCAAAAGTTCTGTGGATTGATTTAGATGGATTTTTTGACATTGTTGTTCCATCTGATCTTTGGACAGAATGCAAGATATCGATTAGTTGGCCAAAAACAGAACCTGAGAGAATCAAAGAAACAGGTGCTCCTAATCCACTTGTAATGGATTTTTATGAAAAAGTAATTGTTTGGATGAAAAACAAAATTCCACCCAAAGAAGTCGATTGGGTTAAAATAGAAAGGACAGAACAGGAAACAAAAGAATCAGTTCATTCTTTTTATGAAAGACTACTGTTAATCTTTAAACAATACAGTGGTTATGAAAAATTAGATGAAAAAGACATGAGTCATTTTGTCTATAGATTTGTTTATGGACTAAAACCTGAAATTGGAGAAATGATCAGAAATAGTATTGTCGGATGGCAATCACTATCTGTAGATGATATTCTAAGAAAAGCAAAGTATTGCAGCGATGAAATAGAAGTAAAACAGAAGAAGCTGAAGGAGAAAGCCATGTGGGCTCAGGTAAAAGTGGCTGAACAACAGATTGCCAGCATGGGTAATAAGAACACTAATTTTGTTCAAACTGGAAATACAAACCAGATACAAGGAAAGTTTAAAAATAATAATTTCCCAAAGAAATTTAGCCCAAAGATTGAAGAGTTAAAGCAAAGATTACCTTGTTTTAATTGTGGCGAAATTGGACATTGGAGAGACGAGTGTCCTCATCCTCCTAAAAACTTAAAGAATCCCTTATTGAATCCACAGATGCAGAATGGTGTTGACCTGCAGCGACAGCTACAGATGCAACAGGGGTTAAACGAATTTAATATTCAGCGACAGTTACAGCAACAGCAACAACAACAGGTGAATAATCGTCAAGACCAATTGCCACAACCACCTTTTCCGAATTGTGGGGGAGTTCAAAAATATAATCCAAACGTGGGATTTCAGGGAAGTGAACAGGTAATAAAACCACAAAAACAGCAAAAGCAGCAAAGGGTTCAAATGCAAAATGCTTCACAACAATTCTTATTAACAGAAAGTCAGGACAGTGATTCTGATGATTATTGCTGACGGTGCCCGAGAGAGGAGGAAGAGTGTGTTGTTGGAGCCACTCTTGAGGTTGACCAGTCTGGTCCTTTTGTAAACGGGAAAGTTAATGATGTAGACATCACTTTTCTAGTGGACACTGGTGCTACCCGTTCTACTGTTAGATCAGTGGAAATTGAAAACCTACCTCTCTCTGGGGATACCATCCAAGTTGTCGGAGTAAGTAATCAGCAAATTAAAACTGACTTAACTGATCCAGTACCAGTTGAAATTGGAAATTACAGAGACAAACACAGATTTGTGGTTTGTAATAGTAGTCCAGTGAATCTATTAGGCAGAGACATCCTATGTAAAATGAATTGTAGAATATATTGTTCTCCTGATGGAGTTGAGTTACAAACAATGGAGGAAGATGGTTTATACAGAATGACAATGATGATGATAGAAGCAGAAGAAACAAAATTGTTTCCTGCATTTGAAGAAAAAGATTTACCTGAAGAACTCAAAGAAACAGTGAAATCTGAAATATGGGATTTTACTGGAAATGAGATGGGTCTGATGAAAAACGTAGATCCAGTAAAAATTACATTGAAACAGGGAATAGAATTTCCAAACACTCCACAATATAAAATGAAAACAGAGACAATTGAAGGTATTACACCTATAATTGAAAAATTAATCAAGCAAGGTGTATTAAAAGAAATGGAAAGTAGCTCTTGTAATTCACCAATTATGGGAGTTAAAAAGTCTAACGGAACATTTAGAATCGTACAAGATTTGAGAAAGGTTAATCAAATTGTCGTTCCATGTTGTCCTGTGGTTCCAAATCCAGCAGTAATTCTATTTCAGATTCCACATGATGCTGAATGGTATACAGTCATTGACCTTTGCAATGCATTCTTTACTGTTCCCTTACATCCAGACAGTTATGAAATATTTGCTTTCAGATTCCAAGGTAAGACCCTCGGATGGTCAAGAATCCCTCAGGGCTATACAGAAAGTCCTTCAATCTTTAACGAACTGTTAAAAAGATCATTAGAAGATCTAGACTTACCTGGTAGGTCTACGCTAGTGCAGTATATTGATGATTTATTAATAGCTGCAAAGACAAGAGAAAATTGTGTAACAGACACAATAATTCTGTTAAACCGCCTTGCAGAAGAAGGACATAAAGTGTCCCCAGCAAAACTACAGTTTTGCAAACAAGAAGTAAAATATCTTGGTCACAGAATTGCAAAAGGAAAAAGACAAGTAACAATAGAGAGAATAAAAATGATTCAAGCAATGTTACCACCAAGAACACAAAGACAGGTAAGAATGTTCTTGGGAATGGTTGGTTACTGTCGACAATGGATAAGTGGATTTTCAGTAATTGCAAAACCACTACAAAGACTAACAAAGTCAGATGTAAAAGATCCAATTATTCTCAATGATGCTGAGATGGACTCTTTTGAGAACTTGAAAAAGAGCTTATGCCAAGCTCCTGCTTTAGGTATGCCAAATTATGAGAAAGATTTTGAATTGTATTGCAGCGAGAGAGAAGGATGTGCATTATCTGTGTTAATTCAGAGACATGGAAATTTAAAGAAACCTATTGCATATTTCTCTGCAGTTCTTGATCCAATTGCAAAAGCATTACCAGGTTGTTTGAAAGCAGTTGCAGCTACAAGTATCAGCCTTGAACAAAGTGAGGGGATCATAATGGGATTTCCTGTGAAAGTTTTTGTGCCTCATTCAGTTGAAATATTACTGACAAGAGGTAAGACTCAACATCTAACAAATAGCAGATTGACAAAGTATGAGAAAATCATACTAGGAGCAGATAATGTTTCAATTTCAAGATGTTTAAATCTGAATCCTTCTACATTACTGCCTGATTCTGAAATTGTTGATGACATTGAAACAGAACATGAATGTTTAGATGTCATGGAATTCTGCACTAAACCAAGAAAAGACATCAAAGACAGACCTTTGTCTGAATCGGATTTTGTCTATTTTGTAGATGGCTCATGCTTAAGATCCGAAGGAGGTGTCTTAAAAGCTTCATATTCAGTTTGTACAGTCGTAGATATTGAAGAAGCATCATGTCTTGAAGGAGTTCGTTCAGCACAAGTGGCTGAATTGATTGCTTTAATTCGTGCATGTGAAATATCAAAAGATATAAGAGTTACCATCATTACTGATAGTCAGTATGGGTACGGAGTTGTGCATGATTATGGACAACTCTGGTCACAGAGAGGATACATGACATCAGCAGGATCACCAATTAAAAATGCAGTTTTCATTAGGAGATTAATTGAAGCAATACAATTGCCAAAAGAAATTGCCATTGTTAAATGTGCAGCGCACACTAGAGGAACTGATTATATTTCCAAGGGAAATGCCTTCGCAGATGAAACAGCTAAATACTGCGCAAGGAAAAATTATTCATACAATCGGGAGAGGAGTAAAGAAACTGATTCAAATTCATTAATGCTAACAACTGTTGTAGAAACATGGCATGAGATTAGAGATTTACAAAACGAAGCAGAAGATGATGAAAAGGACTTATGGTTAAGATCAGATTGTAGACCACGTGAAGAAGATGGAGTGTGGGTTTACAAAGATGGCAGAATAGTCTTACCAAATTGCTTGATTGCTGACATGGCCAGATTATATCATGGTCCAGCATATCTGGGAAGAGATTCTATGGTTAGACTTTTCAGAGAAACATGGTTCAATACCAAGTTTAGAACTATTGCTGAATCTTTTTGTCAAAGGTGTTTGTCATGCCAACAAATGAATCCAAACAGAAAATCAGTGGTGGGGACAGGAATAATTGGTCGAGAAGGTGGTCCCTTTACCAGGTTACAAATGGATTTCATTGAAATGCCCTTACACAATTGTTTGAAATATGTGCTTGTAATTGTATGCTTATTTTCACGATGGGTAGAAGCTTTTCCTACACGACATTGTGATTCAATTACAGTGGCAAAACTAATGCTCAGAGAAATCATCCCAAGGTACGGTTTTCCAGTAACTATTGAGAGTGATGGAGGAAGCCATTTTGATAACAAACTAATGAAGTTAATTTGCGAAGCTTTGAGCATTGAGCAGAAAATACACTGTGCATACAGACCAGAGGCATCAGGAGTAGTTGAACAAATAAATGGAACAATCAAAAACAGAATTGGAAAAATGTGTCTTGAAACAGGTATAAAGTGGACTGATGCTCTTCCACTTGTTTTGATGTCATTAAGAAGTACACCAGATAAAAAGACAGGTTTGAGTCCTCATGAAATTTTAATGGGAAGAGTTATGAGGCAAGCTTTTGTACCTGTAGGTAAACTGTTGAGCATAAATGACAGTGCAATTTTGGATTACTGTAAAAGGTTATCTGATATGGTAACTTCTGTGTCTAATCAGGTGGGAACTGAAGCTCAATCAAATGAAAAGGTTTTGACACATGATCTGAGACCTGGCGATTGGGTCAGAACAAAAGTACATCGGAGAAGGAATTGTCTAGCTCCTAGATGGCAGAAACCTAGGCAGATAATCTTGATCACTACTAATGCTGTAAAGTGCAGAGGATTGAAACGTTGGATACATCCTAGTCATACTATTCCAGTACCAACTCCTGAGAGTTCTGATGTTGAAAGTGATACCACAGATGATTCTGATTCTGAAGCAGAAGGCAAAACAGAAGGTGAAATAATTCCAGATTCTGAAGATCGACAAGAAAGTCGACATCTGGAAACTGTGCCAGTGAATGGAAATCTGACAAGAAAAGACTTGGAAATAATTGAAATAGATTCTGAAGGTGAAGAGAATCTGTTGAAAGGAAAAATAACTGAAGATTCGGTTGTCTCCATTGAAGACAAAGAAGCAGAACAAAAAGAAGTTTCAGACCAGGAGAGTATCGAAAGGCAGAGAACAAACTCTGAAGTAAGGAACAGAAATCAAAAATCTGGGAAGTTAGAGGTAATTGAGGAAGAGGAGGAAGACGAATTACCGAGTACCAGTGATGGAAGACAAAGTGAAGTTCCTGAAGGAGTGAAATTGCCGAATAGAGAAGTTCCTGAGTCAATTGAAATTTCAGACTACGAAACTGAAGAAAGTGACGTGGAAGGTGAAAGTGAAAACAGAAAGAAAAGGACTTGGAAGTCAGAATCAAATAATTCTGAACCAAAGAAAAAGTACGTGAGAAAAGCAGATTACTGGCCAGGTGGAAGATTGAGAGTCAGATTGATTAAAAAGCCAAAAGAACAAGTTGAAGAAATCAGTAGTCAAAAGAGTCCTGGAAAAGAAGTTGGAGTTGGAAGAAAAATTGAAGTGATATCGAGAAAAGGGAAGAGAATAATAAGACCAAACCAAAAATACAAGTCTCCTGAGTGGACTTACTTAGTAATTCCACCTGTTATTGACATATATAATAGTAGTGAAGAAGAAAACGAAATCCAAGAAATTAGTGACAATGATTGAAGTACAGAAATATTAAATTGGCAAAAGGCTGAAGAAAATTTGTTAGTTGACACAAGGTCGAAGAAAAACTGTTTAGTTGAAGAAAACTTATGTATGACATAAGGTCGAAGAAATCTTGTTTAGGGTTTTAAAAAAAAAAAAAAAAAAAAAAAAAGATTTTAAAAGGGGGGTGTATATAAATTTTAAAATTTATTTTTAATTTTTTTTAGGCTAAACTAACCAAAAATGCCTTATGTTAAGGAGAGCACTTCAAAGTGTTCTGTTTTTAAAAGATGCTGTAAGATGACTCTGGTGTGTCTGCTCATTTTAATTCTGCTCTGGTTGGTTCTAGCTGTGATTATCCCTTTAGAAATGAATAGAGAATTACACAAAGTTAACATAACAAGCAAAGCTCTGGTTAGCCAAACTAAACATAGTGCGTCTGCAAAAGTTATTGATCATCAGCCTAACATTCATCAAGATAAATCAATAGGTGATTTTTCAAGTAATACATTCACAAAGCTATTGAGTGAATATGTTAAGGTAATGGATGCAAAAGACTGCTATGTCTGCGTTAAGTTACCTGCTTCTGTTTCTGAGGGAGTAACATATAATATGCTTCCTCTCACTTATGCTGTAACATGTAGTGTATTAACTAGTTTATTTTATCAAACTGGACGTTTAGAATATTACTATTCAAATTATGATGACATTTTTGCTAATATTAAGATTGATAATGCTTTAAATAAGCATAAGAAAGCAAAACAAATGAGAGAATTTTTCCTTGTTACTAATGAACTCACTTACGAGTATGCTTACAAGAATAATTTAACATGTAAATTAAGTGCTGAAGGAAAGAAATTTTTGAACATGGTTGAGGAGAGAAGAGCAATTTATAAGAGGAATGAATTAGTCAAGCAGACTAAGTCAGCTTTCTGGCAAAAAGAGGATGAGAAATTAAATGGCAAAATGCTTGAAAATATTGCAATTCACATAGACAAACCAGTTAGTGGAAAACTTTGCATTAGAAGAGATAATACACTTTTTGATAATTACTTTGTAGGTGCAAGTAACTGTGAAGATACTTATCAGATTTTGGGAGGTTGGGGATTTAAAGGTGGAAAAGATCCTATCTTTCCTGGGATTTATTTTGTTTGTGGTGACAAAGCCTACTACAACCTTCCAGACCACTGGTATGGAACTTGTTATGTGGGAATTGTTTTTCCTAAAGTATTTCATGTTGACAGAGATTCAGAAGGATTGTTTAAAATTCATAATTATGTAAATAGAGCTAAAAGAGAAACTTTTACTGAAGTTTTGGGAGATATTTTTCAAGCTGTAATACCTTTTGTTGGTATAACCCTAAATGCAGGGAGAATCAGAAAATTATCCACTATAGTTGATAGATTATCAACTGACACAGCTGATGGATTTCAATTAGTGAATGTTGAAGTTATTGCAATTAGATCTATGGTAATTCAAGACCGCCTTGCTTTAGACATACTCCTAGCAAAAGAGGGAGGAGTCTGTGGCATTTTACATGTACAACATTGTTGTACATATATACCTGATGAAAGTAAGAATATTGAAATGTATATTAAGAATATTACACAAATGCATTCAGAGATAATTCCTTTAGAAGAAGATGACTTTACAGGGAAACTTTCAAAAAGGTTTCAAGCAATTAAAAACTGGTTTCATAATATCGGAAGTTCAATTCTTGGCAAGATTCTGGCACCTTTGATTATAATAATATTCATTTTTATTTTGACCAAAATAGGTTGTTTGTTACATAAAAGAAAGAAACAGTTGAAAGAAAAGAAAAGAATCTATAAACTTAGAAAAGAACAAGAAAGAGAGATCGAATTACAGGAGTTACATGGAGAGCGTTATGCTAATTCCAAAGATTATGCAGAAACAGATTTTTAGGTTTACGGATACAAATGAATTTGAATCGATTTCTTAGAAATTTAAATTATCAAAATTTTGAGTGCTGGTGTGGTGATTTGTTAATCACCAGATGAGGGAGTTGATGGAGCGAGATAGAAAACAAAATTTTGTTTAAACTCGCGAAGTCACATTTCCATAACATGAATAATAATATTAATGATTTGTGATATGTCGTGCTAATACAACTTAGATTAAACTTTACACATGGGGGGACTAACATGTATGCTCATAAACGTGCATAATTGTTGCATCTTTTTGTTCGTGCAAAATAATAAAATATTTTATTGTTTTCGTTTTTGTCATTACTAACTGATGCAAACTTAAAAGAAGCATGTGCTTGTTTTGCTTTTCCTTGTCTGTGTGATGTCATTTCTACTATTCTAGGTGCATATGAGTCTCATGGAATAACGGAGACTGGTAGATATAAACGCTGCTTTATTTGTTTGCAATGGCTAGGTAACATTTTGATTAATCGGGTGGGTTAATTAATTAGTGAACCAAAGGGTGGATACAGAATCTACATTATTTCTTACATTAATATTTTTCTTGTGTTTGTTTTATACTAGAAATCATAAGTTGCCTGCTTTTGGGCCTAGTCACTTGAGTCGCAGAAAAGAGCTGACTTGTAATTCTGCAAAAGTCACGAGACGCCCATTCTGAAATAAATCATTTGTCAAAAGCTGCGTTCACAAAGCAAAAACTAATGTGCTGTCATCATTCAGTCGGACATGGCCAAGGTCGAAAAAGAACATTTTGTCAGTCCTTAACTTGGCATCCGCGGAAGTCTATTGAAAGTCAATGGACGCTGCGAGAATGACTTTATACATTTGTTGCAAACTCAGGAAGCTTCTGGTTTCACGTGGAAGAGACAATGGTCTCTAAGAAATGTGATTTAATGGAAGTTTTGAAAAGTGGGTGACATGTCACTTGTCACTCTCAGCCAATGGGACGTCGAAGATTTCTGAAAACTTTCCTTTGCGTAGTTTAGTTAGCATAGAAAGGTATAAAAAGTCATGCCCCTAGGGATGGGCTGGCTGCTGCTTTCTGACTTTCCGATGAGGGTGAAGTGCTGACGGACTTTGCGTGGAGCACGTAAGAATCCTCAAAGAACTTTACTTTAATTTCTATCTATTTAGTTCAGTTAGGGAATTAGGTTTTAGAAATGCTAAACTTTATATATTCACTTTAATTTTGATTTACTTACTTAAATCGTATTTTCTCATAATTTTTACAATCATGCTTGCTTTATTGCTAATAAAATTCATTTATAAAACTATCAACTTATATACCATAATTTAGTAAATAAAATCTTACTTTTGACAAACAAGCTGGTCTTGATTATTCAGAAGTGTAGGTTACTATTAGCTAGATCACGTCGCCAATGGTGGTCGTTTAAATGGTCAAGTTTTATTCTAATGACAATATTCTTTCCGCAGATGTATAAAATGTATATAGTTTGTAGATAATGTGTATATAGTTTTAATCTGACCACCTGATTCAGTAGGCCCAAAATATGTCAGGTTTATAAATGGGTCCATATTTAGTATAGAATTTTGTTTATAGGTTATGAAGTTGGGTAGCGTTGTTTATGATATATTTTCTATAGGCCGCTGGATCAGCATCTGAACCAATCAAAAACTCACACCCAGTCAACATATCTGGGTTTAATCCATCACCTTTCTTTAGCCCACTCTGCCACCCCAGTTCAGACATGGCCATATACAAATCAGTCTGACCCTGTGCCTCATGGGAACAGTCCAGCCCGAACGGCCAAGCCATGCCTTCCCTAGACCGGAAACAAGCTTCCTAGGACCGGTTTCTGGCATTTCAGCCGTATTCAGCCAGGCTTGCTTGAATCCAGTGGCAAAGTGAGCAAGGGACTCACGTCTGAGCATACCCTGCCAACTTATGGCGAACAAAGCGGTACACAAGGGGGTGGTGATGGACGGAGCATCTGAACCAATCAAACACTCACACCCAGTCAACAGATCTGGGTTTAATCCATCACCGTTCTTTAGCCCACTCTGCCACCCCAGTTCAGACATGGCCATATGCAAATCAGTCTGACCCTGTGCCTCATGGGAACAGTCCAGCCCGAACTGCCAAGCCATGCCTTCCCTGGACCGGAAACAAGCTTCCTAGGACCGGTTTCTGGCATTTCAGCTGTCTTCAGCCAGGCTTGATTGAATCGAGTGGCAAAGTGAGCAAGGGACTCACGTCTGAGCATACCCTGCCAACTTATGCGAACAAAGCGGTACAAAAGGGGGTGGTGATGGACGGAGCATCTGAACCAAGTTGGCAGGGTATGCTCAATATTCACGGAGTATCCTGATAAAGCCCCAAACTCCTCTGCCAGCTGTTCTACCTAGGGTATGGGCTGGGCCAGGTCTGATATATATATTATAAGTTCAGTGGTTTAGAGCCAATATATATATATTTCTATAGTGCTGCAAGGAAAAGGGAATTTCCTTTTGATCTCTTCCAAGTAACTGGATGAATGGTTCGATGTAGATGTCAAAGAGGTGGGAGCAACCCTGTCTCATGCCTAACAATGCTGAAACTCAAGGGCCCATTAAATAAATTCAGGTGGACGAATTTTCATATAATCTCTAGAGAGTCGAGATAAAACATGAACTAAAACCTAGGCCTGCCATAACTTCCTAGAGATAAACCCAGCATACACTATTGAAAGCCTTGGTAGCGTCTATTGTAGGCACTGCCATAGGGATTGAATAGGTTGTGGCTAGATTGATGGATAGCTCTAAGATCTTACGCTTCAGAACAAAACCCTTCTGATCAGGGTGGATTAACTCAGGGCCTAATTTGGCCTATCTGCCGGCCAAAATACTCAGACAACATTATAATTGGCTTTCAATAGAGAGGTTGGCTGATATGAGTCTGCCTTTCTGGGATCCTTAGTAGGTTTTAGAATCAATACTAATGTAACTTCCCTCCATGAATCTAGGATCTGGGCATTCTCCAAATAAATAGAGTTAAACAATGTTTCCCAGACCGGTACAACCACTTCCTTTAGGAGCTTATAGAGCTCTGAGGGAATGGCATCTGGGCCCACAGCCTTCTCATTCTTAATATGTTTCAAATGTTCCAAAATGTCTGTCTCAGTTACCTGTGCCTCAAGTAAATCCTTTCCCGACTCCAGGAGCCCAGGAAGTTTCCTATCCCTCAACAATTCCCTAAACCTATCAAGGTCCAGATAGACCTCCTCTGTACATAGTGGTAAAAATAGGGAGACCAAATGTCCCTGTATTTCTCCAGCCTTTTTAGAAATGTCCCCCGGGAATTAATAATCCTCTCCTTGATGTTATACTTATTCCTGGACCTCTCCAATCTCATCTACCATGCCAGGAGTGATCCTGATCGTTCCCCACACTCAAAGAGTGCCATACGCCATACACTTGACCTGCTACTTTTCCCTGCACTACTTATCAAGCTTGATGTTATAATTTAGCTGCATCTCATCTAGCCTCTTCAGGGCCTGTTGCCTGCCCAAAGGAGAATTTTGTGTCGGTAAGGTAGCCTCCAGTGACCCCATTTCTTGTTCCAGGGATGTAAACTCCAACCTCTCTGATTTATTCTTAAAATGTGATTGACTCTGCAAGATCCCATATAAAACTTTGAAAGTATCCCAGACTATAGCAGGGGAGGCAGATACTGTGTTATCAGAGACAAATCACTGCTATCTTTTTTCAGGACCAATGCCACTCCCGCATTCAAGAGAAGGGCACAATTAGCCATCCACCCAGTGCTCTGCACACCTCAAGGACATTGAAGAAGCATAGTTATGGATGAGTGGTCAGGGATATGCACTGGGAGGTGGTTGACCTATTTAAATGTATCAACTATAGCATGATCCCCGAAACATTCAAGCCTTGAAAAATGGCCATAATTCTTGCTATGGAAAGTATACCCCTTAGTCAGGCCCATTGGATAACACCAAACATCTACCAGGCCCAAGTCCTGTAGCATACTTCCTAAAGCCTGCCTAGTCTTGGGCGTATGAATACAATCTCTCCTGGTGGATCTATTGAAACTAATATCCAACAGAGTGTTAAATCAACCCCAAGACCACCGGTAGTGAATACTCCACCAGGTTTCCTTCCAGGATCGAAAGATGGGAAGGATTATCAGCATTCGGGCCATAAATTCATGATCAGCACATCTCATCCCTGCCAAAATCCACCTACCTGAGCTATCTGTTTTTGAGAATAGGACTTCCACCCCTACTTCTTTCCTCAAGAGAATCACAATCCAATTGCAATACTCAGCTTGAACCGAGACTACGTAGTTTTCTATCCACCTGAATTTAGCCAAGAGAACTTGGGCGGTGCACTCTTCAAGATAACGAAGCTCTGCCTCCTCTTTGACTAAGGCTGTTAACCTTCCAAGTTAAGAAGCTTATCTCCTTACCTACACCCATTTAATTTCTAAGTGTTTCCGCCACTTCTTCCTGCAGTATAGTTGATGCCAGTAATTAAAAAGATTGCGGTTTGGTGAACTAGCGGACCTTTAATGTTATTTTACCCCACTGTTCCCCACTCAGTGCCCCTTCCCAAGCCCCACCCAGAGGAACCCACTTATTACTGATTGGCATTATAAATGCCTAAGAGCATCCCCGGGAGGGAAAAAAAGTAAGCAAAAACTATATTCTACACCAGTATTCACCCACCCTCGCCACTCCTAGACCCTACATGAAACCTAACTTCAGGCATTTGTGCCCCTTTTAATAGAGCCAATCAGAGCATCCACATCTTTCAAAGCACATAAATTATATATCTGATTGTTCCACATAATGCGTAGCATCACCAGCGTTTTAGTTGCGCCTTAGCCCCGAACTTGTGGAACTCTTTCATTGTCCTGCTGAGTTCCCACTGCCGCTGGTCTGTTGCCTTACATAGATTGGACCTGATGGTGAAGGAATAGCCTTTGGCAGTAAAGGACCCGCACTTCAGCGAAATAGTCAGGATGGCCTCTTTCGCTGCGTAGGAGAGGACATTTACCATGATCTTCCTTGGTTTCTGGTGCTGTAAATTCCTTTAGAATGGATCCCTGTCCATCAATCAATCAGGGCCTTATAAAGCATGGCTACTCACCCGTGAGGGTCTCAAGGGGCGTGGGGGGCTGCCGGACCCCTGGACCCCCTGTGTGCTCTCTGTATCTACTGTTCTAGATTAATAGCAATCCTACCCTTGAGGACTGTGTCCCGTAATAGTGCTGTGATTAAAGTCTTCATGTCACCACCTTCACCTGCCTTTAGGACATTGAGAATCCAAAGGTTACTTCTCTGAGAATGATTCTTGATCCTCTCTAGATCCTCCCTCAGACCTTGATTTTGTTTGGTCAGCAGACCTATTCCAGTTTCTTTCTTCTGTGCATCTTGTTTATCCAAGACAAACTCTTCCTCTAGTGTTCTAGTCCATGCGGCCACTTTCTCCAGTTTCTGTGTTAAAGCTAGGCAGGAAGCTTGAAACCCCAATTGATTAGTCTCAGAATCCTCAAACCAGCTCTTAATCTCTTCCTTAATGCCCAGGAGGATAGCTGCCAATGAACCCTTTGTCTGTACCCCGGCCGTCTCTACTCCATTTGGTCCGGTGAGAGTCACCAGAAAGGGAGCCTTTGTCTGCTGATTTCCCTGGCAGGACTCACCTGCCTGCTCAAGCATCTCAAGGTAGGTTAAACCTCAAACCTATTCCTGGTGGTTATTTGCGGGACATGCTGGATGAGGCTATTCATACCTGGACTGCTCCTGCGCCAAGTATGTGCGCGCTAGTCGTACTGATCTCACCTGCATGGATGAGGGAAGATTCTGTATTCTGACTGCGTCTTTCCATGACCCCTTCAGGGGCCCTTCAGCACACCGTGGGCAGGCAAGGCCATAACTTTAGAAAAGGAGTTAAGGGATGGTGTCTCTTTAATCTGGAGAGCCGTTGCTTTCCTACCCCATCCCTTCATATCTTATTAGGTAGTTTTGCAGGCTTCCCAGATATTCAGATTTGAAACTACAAGGACCACCCTCTCCCCAGCAATACTATGTCAAGGCTTTACAATGACTTTGGGGCTGCAGAGGAAAAATCCACTTCAGAACTTACCCTGGAGATGGCTGCGGTGTGAGTACAAAGCATATACCTTGAGGTTTTACCAAGGCTATGTATGGACCCTCCTATCCATAGAAACAGGATACTAGCTCCTCTTAGCCACCTCCACAGCCTCCTGCCTTCTCCAACTCTACCTTGCTGCCCTGCAGGCAAGGGCCTATTTGCTCTGCTGTGATTACTGGGGTAATCCTTCCCAAGCCATCCACTGCCGCCTGGCTCCCACTCCAAGTCCACCCCTCGGGGCTTTTGTTATGTTATGTTATGTTAAAATGGAACTTTTATAGCGCAACGGCTACTCCGAAGGAGTGTCCCGGCGCTTTGAGCTCCTGACCAAAGAAAAAGAGCTGAAAAAACATAACAATAAAAGTGAAAGAACAGGGGCCTAGAAGATGGGACAGATTATCCAGCGAATAGCCAAGTTTTTAAGTCTTTCCTGAAGGCAAGCAGGTTTGCGGTGTTTCGCAAGGACACCGGTAGAGTATTCCATAGCTGAGGGGCAAGGAATCTGAAGGACCGGCCGCCTAGCCGAGCCCTTTTGACGCGTGGCACCCGAGCAAGAGCCAAGGCTTCTGACCTGAGGGATCGTGCAGGTCGATAGAAGTCCAGCCTCCTCTGAAGATATTTGGCACCATTGCCATGCAAGGCCTTATGGGCAAGCGTCATGGCCTTGAACAGTATCCTCTTCCGCACCGGAAGCCAGTGAAGGGATACAAGGAGATTAGAGGCACTGGTGCGACGGAGTAGGCCAAAAATTGCACGCGCAGCAGCGTTCTGGGTGACCTGCAAGCGCTGGAGGAGGTATTCAGGCAGACCCAGATATAGGACATTTGCATAGTCCAATCTGGACCCTATGAGTGCCTGGACAGTGATCCTCCGATGTTCCACCGAGAGAAGGGGAAAGAACTTGCGTAGCATTTTAAGGATCCCAAAGCATGTTCCCGTAAGAGTAGAAACCTGGGATTTGAGCGAAAGCTCGTTATCAATTTTAACTCCCAGGTTCTTAGCCCACTTAGAGGACTGAGCGGGAGGGAACATGTCAACAGGCCACCATCCCTGCCAATCTGGTTCCGATGGGCATCCGAAGAATAGTATTTCGGATTTGTCCGAGTTGCACTTAAGGCTGTTGTGTGAAAACCAGCTAAAAACAGCCCCAAGGCACTCACGGATCCTTTCTCCATCGAACTCTTCGCTCTTACAACAGGTGAAAAGGAGCTGGGTGTCGTCAGCATAAGAGACGATCCGGGCCCCGTAGGACTCCGCCAATGTCGCCAGAGGGGTCATAAAGATGTTAAATAGAGTAGGGCTCAATACAGAGCCCTGAGGCACTCCGACTCCCAATGGCGGCATCTCGGCGGACCCAGATGGGACCCAGACCGTCTGCCGGCGGTTGGCCAGAAAGGAACAAAACCAGTTGAGCACCGTCCCCCCTAGTCCGATGTCATGAAGTCTAGTGAGGAGATCCTCATGGGGGACGGTGTCAAACGCCGCCGACAGGTCTAACATGACTAACATCACCCTGCCTCCCGTGTCCAGCACCTCCTTAACGATCTCCGAGACTTCCAGGAGCGCCGTCTCGGTGCTTAGGTTGGAACGAAAGCCCGATTGGGATTCATGAAGTAATTCATTAGCCTCCAGGAAGTTGGAGAGCACGCAGTGCACGTGCTTCTCCAGGATCTTAGTCAGTGCTGGAAGGAGCGAGATTGGCCTATAATTGGAAGGCGCCTCTGGGTCAAGATTGGGCTTCTTGATCAGGGGGATGACCATGGCTTGCTTCCAGGCCTGGGGCAGGCAACCCTGACTCAGGGATAGATTAAGAATAGGATTAGCTATGGGGTTGATGACGTCTGCCATTTTCGCTAGGAATTTTGCTGGGCACGGATCTAACGGTGAGCCCGATTTAAGGTTCCTCATCAAGGCTAAGGAAGTAGCAACCGGAAGGGAAGGGAAGTCTAGCAAAGCTAGGCCTGGGGGAGATAAAGAGACTGTCTCAGTCGGCACCGCAGACAAGTCATCTGGAGATCTCGACGAAAAAGAGTCCTGAATTTGCTTGATTTTGGTGGTGAAGAAGTTGGCAATAGTATAAGCCCAGGTCTCCACCGGGGCATCCTGAGTAGAGATTGACCGGGGGCTGGTGAATTCACGCACGATTGAAAAAATCTCCTTACAGGAGCTAGCTGCGCCTTCAATCCTCTTGGCGTAATAACATTTCTTGCCCTGAAGAACTAGATCATGGTATGACTTCATCATGATTCTATAACGTTGTTTAGCCTCAGGCTCATACTGGGCTCTCCAAGCCCGCTCAGCAACTTTGCATTGCCTACGGGCGTGGGCTAATTCCTCCGTGAACCAGGGGGCAGAGACCCGTGGGGCAGCGGATCTGGGTGGCTGTAAGGGAGCGAGCTCATTTAGTCTGGCAAGAAGCCAGGATTGCAGGCTCTCCAGATCTTTCTCCAGGTCGCCCATACAGGGCACAGGGTGATCAACCCAAGCATGCATTAGCATATCTGGGGTCACCCGATGGAGTGCCCTATAGCTGCTGCCCTGCTGCCTCGTGGCCCTGGCCGGAGAAGCCTCGGTGGATGGTATTTCAAAATGGGCAAGATAATGATCAGACCAAACGACTGGCAGAAGTGTTACAGCCATGATCGGTGTGGTGGAAAAAACCTGATCAAGTGTGTGACCTTTGTCGTGAGTCGGACCAGAGAGATAGGGGGAGAGACCTAGGGTAGAGGCGATATCCAGCAATTTTATGGCGTCCTGGTCATTGTGGTCGTCCATATGGAAATTGAAGTCTCCCGCCAGTAGGCACCGTTCCGATCTAAGGACAAGGACCGACATGGCCTGCTGGAGATCATCAAGAAAGGATCCCACTGGACCCGGAGGTCTATAAACAATCATACCCTTCAGCGCTTGTTGCGGCGTTAGGGAGATGGTAAAGGCTAGAGAGTCAGCCCCTGCAATGTTGTGAGTATGCGTGACCGTGCATGGAAGAGATTTTTTCACAACCAAGGCAACTCCTCCTCCCCTGCCCTTGTCCCTGTCCTGTCGATGGATGGTATAGTCAGAGGGAATGGCTGCCACAATATCCGGGTGGGAGGAATCATTAAGCCATGTCTCAGTGAGCATCAAACAGGTGGGACTGGTCGTCGAGAGGAGATCAAAAATCTCTTGAGTGTGTCGGTGCAACGACCTCGTATTAAGGAGTAAACAAAGGTGTTTTATGCTACACTCCTTAACAGGGATAGGGGAAGGGAGGGAGCGAACAGGGTGCCAATAGCAGGCAGGGCACTTATGTTTACCCCTATATCGGCCAGGATAAACTAAGTGACACGACGTATTCCAGTTGCACAACGAATAGAGCTCTTGAGCGGAGTATGAAAGCATAGTGGCCAGAGGTACCTGCCACGCCCAACGCCTCCGGGACGCTGACGGGCGCAGACGGGCAGGACTCTGGCGCGACTCAGGCGCAGGTCCGGCGCGTCCGCTGACCGCGTCCGCTGCGCGGAGGGAAAGGGGAGCTTTATATAGCGCTACTAGAGCGCGAGGGCGGAGAGTCCTACCCCCAAGATGGCGGCCGAAATGCGATCCCTGCCCTCGACGTCAACACTCAGCCTGCTGATACTGCCCGGTGGGACCCAAGCAGGAGCCCTCTTGCAGCACTGAAGCTCCTGTGCGGCTTCCTCGCAGCTCATTTTTCCAGTGCCGGCCACTGCGTCAAGAGACAGTACCTCTAACATTTAGTTGAAAACCATGAAGAAAACGATATACCTGCAGGGGGGCAGGGGCTTATAACTAGGTATGTATGCTGCGAAGCCGTGGGTGGGATAAAGTCACACATTGCGGCAAGAAAAGCTTTCTGCCCAAGGAGCTTGCAACCACCTGGTGCACGCCACCCTGTTCCATGACCTCCAGTAGTCTCAATATTTTGACCATGATATTGTGGTCACATGATCTTTTGAATAAATATTTAGGAGGAAAACCGAAACCTCTGATAGCAGAAGCCCTCCAATGCCAAGCATCCGTTGTTGAACATCAACAAGATCATGTATTGCTAGCACCAACATCTTCCAAGGGTGATAAAGCAGTTCATTCTCCACATAAATCACTTGTGTGTATATTTTCCCACACCCCAGAGGAGATAAGAAGATAAATATGTGAAGGTGACATGCAAATTCTGTAGCCAAGACCTGCAGCATGGCCATCTGAGATTGTACTTTTTTGGCACAACTGAAACGATGAAACACCCATGAACTATGCACTGGAATAAGTACTCCAGAATAGAAGTAATTGTGATTGTATTTATAAAGTGCTTACTACCCCTGATGAAACATTAAAGTGCTTTGCTGGGAGTAGCCTACTACTCCAAAACCCAAGGTTAGCGGTTAATCCAGTAGTTATCCTAATTTTGTTAAAAATTTTCATGTTTGTGATGATTGTGCATTGACAATTTTCATGAGGGTCATCAGTTCGCTCAAATTTTAATGGTTATATGTCTTCGGTTTTAGAATCCCAATTGTCATCAGCATTTATTTGTAAAGTATCCATCATAGAGAAAATTGGCCAGTGCCTAAATCTATCCATATTGTGGGCGGGATTTTTGAAACTCATTCAGGCAATAAAGATAAATGGTTTAAAGTGGTTGTTCGGGCAAGACTGGTTTCTCTTACTCCTTCAGGCAAAAATTCCAATCAAACAATAGTTAATTTAGTTGGTTGTTTATAACGGTGTTATCACTCTATCCGTGAGAGTGAGTGAGAAACAAACAAACTGACAGCCAACAAGTGTTTCACCCCTTTACACGGCCATCCGGTCTGGGGCTTCCTCAGGGCTGTACATACATTCATGGAGAATAGAGAGGGGGTGGTGTGTATCCTCGTGACAAAAATGAAGGAGGATAGGGAGATAGGAGGTAAAGACGAAGAAAGAAGGAAATATAAGACATTAGAAGAAGGGGAATTGGGAGGTGAAATTGTGGTTTAAAAAACGATAGAAATGGGGAAGGGAACACAACAAACATTATGCGGTTGTTTGAACATCAATATAGAGCATTTAAGCACAGTAGTTGAGTGAAAGACCAAGGAAAGAAAAAAGGAAAGAAAAACAAGGAAAAACAAATTGAAGACAGGAAGCATATAGGCAGTTTGCAAAGTGCATTTGTATTGAATTATTACACAACAGAGCGGTTCAGATATTGTTAGCGAGTCATGGGATGATATATATCATTATACAAGTACATCAAACGAAGTATTGAGGGTCAAGACATATGAAAGTAAATATTTACAATAGTTTGGTGAAACAAATGCACATGGATTGGTACATAGTTGTGTGGGTGGAGAGGCGAAGTAACAGTATGTAAGGTGTAGAGTATTGAGGTATCATGTTGAGTGACGAACATAGATGGCATCCCGGATGCACAGTGAATAGGATAGTAGATAACAGAGGCATAAATAAGGCATGATAGGCAGAGGCAAAAGTTATAGGTGGGTGAGAATTCAGCGATAATAACAAATTAATGTTCCACTTGTAATAGCGTGACATTCATCAATTCAGGTGATTTATGATTGTATGTAATAAGTCCACGAGTTTAGAAAGGGAGGGATGGAAAGGCATAATAGAAAAAGAGCGAGGGGAACATGTGTTTGAAAACCGCATGTGTAGAACAGAAATAAAGACGGGAAGCGATATAATTACATATGTCGTTGAAAAGTCGCTTAGCCTGGTCCGACTGGATCCAAGGGATGTACATATAAAAATACAAATGAGGCGAAACTCATTAGTCAGTGGAAGACAGGGTCATACTGCAAAAGTTCAATAATGGTGAAACCTCTGGTTAAAAAGATTAAAAAAGTGACTCTCGGGGCTCAATATTCAGGGTAAGACAGTGTTAAATTACATTTGTGAGTGAAATGGAGACTCATTCGGTTCAATTAAAAGGAGGTGCCTCCCTGGTCTAGTTTTGACGAGATCATTAGTGTGTCTCCCATGCTGAAACACGGTATTTGAGTTACCAGGGCAGCATGGTTGCGGTGCGCTGGATGTGCTCGCCGCTAATGGAGGGCACATGGATACAGCGGGTGGTGACGCATGCACGTCTAGAGTGAGATTGGTATCAGGTCTTACCGTTGCGATAGTATTGATGGAATTGAGTCATCTGTGTAGATAAGGTCCTGAAATTTCTACGAGAAGAATGGGAAGAGGTTGAAAAATTACTAAGGGCAAAATGAGGGATTTCAATGGAGTCGTTCCTGGGGGGGGGGGGATGGATTAAATGAAGCTGACAGCAGCGATGCGCAACTGGCGAGGTTTGACCGTTAATACCTTTAGTCATTGGATTCTGGTTTCTATTGTATGGCCTTCACCCTCCTGTGAGAGGTGCGCCATACTTGGTTGCAGTAATATGATCACGAGGATACTTCATTGTACATAGTGTGGCCTTCACCCTCCTGTGTGAGAGGTGCGTCTCACTTGGACGCAATAATACGATCACTAAGATATTCCACTATACATAGTGAGGAACGCTACTTCATCCTCTGTGTGAGAATTGTGGACCTGACCTGTAGGCAGGACAAGGCACATCTCTTACTGCCTCTTAGATCTCCAATGAATTAGACTTTTTTCCGGTGATAATGTACAGACATTGTAACTCAAATGATAAATATGTGGTTTGTCTCTCTAAGATGTATGAAAATATGACATTCATAAGATGTGTTTTTTTTTATTTTTAGGATACTTAAATAGCTGAGGTTACACCGCTAGTATTAGGTTAATTTGATATTATTTTCCCTCTTAAATCATTTTATTTTGTCCTTTTATTAATTTGTTGCAATAATTTTCATCAAACAAGATGCGGTATGAAGTCCACTTTGGCATCATGAGAGGTGATGTTTTTCCGGCCTCTACGTTGTCCTTTCTCTATATCCATTGCTATTGATTAGTCCTTTTTCTATATCAGTAGCCCGATCCCAATGTCGCGTTATTCCGGTGACTGACCCGGAAACGATTGGTGTGTTAGTGGACGCAAAAGTTTTCCCGCCGACCAAGGTAGGACAGCCAGCAAATTAATGTTATTGAGTTTTCAAGCCACTTAGTAACTGCCCGGCTAATATCACCTTTTTCTCCATAGGAGAATGGCTCGATCGGACTGATTTACAGCTGCCGACATCCTTGCCTCCCTTAGGAATAGGTACGTGTTACTTTGGCACGCGATTAAAATACTGGTAGAGAGAGACTAAAAAGTTACTTGATCAATTACACGCACTCCGTTGCGCTTTTATTTTTACATCCAAGGTCCCGAGGTGTTGCTGGCAATTGGGACCTTACTTAATTGATTTAAGAAAACCTTTGACAATTCTAAAGGTAGGAACGTGATAATATATTTTGAACATGCTTTTTGACCTACCTACGTGTTTTTAAATGTGAATTTGAAATTTGAAATGTGACTTTACAATCAGACTTTAAGTAACGACATACATGTTGAGTGGAGCGCTTTTGCGCCATTGTAGTTTACATACCATGCAGAGTGTGTTTCCACCATGATCCTTTGATTTTGGTGTGACTAAGCTTAGGATCGTATTCGCTTTCTTAAACTCACATATACAAGTGGTAGATTGCTAATGACAATTGAACGCTACATATACCATGTTTGCTTTCTAAATGACCTATGTATGTTATCTTTAGAAATGTATCACTATGCTGGTAGTGACATGTGAATTAGGCTTTCATCTCACTGTGTTGGTTTAGTTTTGGTTTACCGAAGGTCCTGTGTTGTTTCTTTTTAGAAATAGGTGAATTTATACTGAAAATTCATTGATGTGGTTCTTGATAGTGATAAATTGTCCTGATTGGGACTCCATTGTTTCAGATATTTGATGATCCGTGAAGTATCTGCATGATATTGAAGCTGTCCGATTGATTGACCCTGTACGTTGGTCCACTATTCAAAAATTTGTATTCCACCCAACATGGTAACATTTTCCTTTTTCAATCATTGTTGACGCTATGCCTTTATATTCTCTCCGAATTTGGTTGTCAGAGGACTAATATATTATTTAATTCACTTTCATAGAACAACCAGTGTACCCCTGGGTTTCACTTTTATGTCCTGATGAAGACCCCAGTGTAAGGTGCTAATTACGCCTACAGTTGTAGTCTTGGGGTCGAAACGTCGACGGCTACTTCCTTCTACATCGGTTGACGCCACCTCTATTATGGATATTAAGTACCAGCGTCATATACACTATTTTTGATTGACATTTTGGAGATAAACTATTCCATCGTTTGGCTCAGGGATCTGAAGCCAATATACTTTTGTTTGTTTAATGCTAATTAATTTGTGGTTGCACCAACTATTTATTCTTGCACATCCCTTTTTCCCTTTTCACTATATCACACTACTTTTCCCTACCCTTCCTGGGGCACTATGACGAACATGATGTTATTAATGTATTGAAGCCAGCTCATTGTGATTAAATAGCAGTGTGCTTTGACAAAATTAAACTTATGTTTTCAATGTGAATACATTTGATAAATATATAACGTTTCACTGGGACCCCTTCTTTTGTATACCATATAGCACCCAGGTCCCTAGTGACTTATTTGGGTATAACCCCCCTAGATTTATCTACCCGCAGAGCAAAGGCTGGATAAGGTAGAGGAAATATCCAATAGAGGATAGACTGGTAACCGAGCATACGTAGGGCATATGTGGAGTTCTTATTTGAACATGGACTATGCTATGTTTATTAAGAGATTTCATAATAACGAGAGAAATGGTCCTGGCACAAGTGACTTATATGGGTCATAAATGGGTCTATTTAGTCGCTTCTGGGACTACCTGTGGTGATAAGTCTGGGCAGGGTGGAACGGGGGGTTATTTAAGGGAGGATGGGTGGTAGACCTATCCTATGTAGGTCATGTGTGGAAGTTTGGTTTACGTCAGGAACAGACCTGGGCATCACAAAACTTGCTGAGACTAATTTTTTATCTGTAGGTTTCCATTGTGAGGAAAAACCAGGATCTCTTGAAGGTGGGTTGGGTATCTTCGTGGTTGCACTGTAACCTGAAGTAGGTGGGCAGGCATGGTAAAAGGCCCTAGCCAGGTGCAAGAGGGAGAGAGGCATACGGGTTGTAATTTACACTGTACAATCCCCCAAAAGTCATGTAGTTTCAGTTATATCCTTTTCTTTGACAGGGCAGAAACTCTTGGGTTATTCATCTCCCAGCCATACAAGCATTTCCGCAACTTTTTTTAGACCCAGTGCCATTGTCGAACTTCAGGATAAGTTTGCTTTCTCGTCTCTTGAGTTTTAGTTCACGATCTTCCCCTCTTCTGGCTGGATGGACAACTTCCAGACCAAAGAAGATGAAGTCTTTCTTGTGTGGGTGCATGCAGTGGAAATGTTCTGTAAGTGGATGGCCGGTGTTGTGATTGTGTATGTTATGATAGTGTTCTTGTATCCGGGTGCATAGTGGTCGTATTGTACTCCCTATGTATGGAAGGTTGCAGGGACTGATGATTACATAGATAGTAAATTTACTGTTGCAATCAATCCATTCTTTGATGGTAAATTATTTTCCTTGTGTCAATGGTACCTGCGTCGTTTTATTTCTGCTCAGTTTGCAAATACTGCAGTTTTTACAGGTGTGAAACCCTGGTGGTCTATCCAGAAATGTGGTGAATGATTTCCTTTTGTCCTCAAATTCAGATTTACATAGTAGGCTCTTTAGGTCGGGGGCTCACCTGAAAGTAATTTCTGGATAGTTTTTCAGATGATCAGTTAGGCTGGGTGTTTGTTGTAAGAGATGCCAGTGACGTTTCAAAGTTTGTCTGATTTGGTAGTCGCGTTTATGGTAGTCAATAATGAAGCGGATCATAGTGTTGCTCTCTTGCTGCTGTTTGGGTTGGCACATTCTTTTACGTTCCATTTCAGCCACTGAAGTGATGGTGTTGGTGAGTGTGTTGTGATCATGTCCTCATTGACTTAATCTTGATACAATTTCTTGTCTTTTTTTCATTGAAGACTTGGTCTTCGCCACAGTTTCTGCGTGTTATCAGTAGTTCCCCCTTCGGGATGTTCCTTATGTTATGGCGGGATGACTACTGTCTGCTCTCAGTATAGAGTTGGCTGCTGTTTCTTTTCTGTAGAGTTTGCTATGTAAGGTATTATCCTTAGCATAGAGTGTGACATCCAGAAAGTTGATCTCCTTCTGTGAGTATGTATGTGTGGTTTTATTCCCCCAGAGATTTCTGTCCAAGCTTTCCAAGAATCTTTGGAGTAATGTCATGTCTCCATGCCAAATACAGAGAATATTGTCAATATATCATCGCCACAAAATTAACTATTGTTTGATTGGAATTTTTTCCTGAAGGAGTACGAGAAACCGGTCTTGCCCTGACAACCACTTTGAACCTTGTATGTATATTAGGGGGTAAGGGGTTTTAGCCCTGTCAAGGGCAAGTATGACAACAAGATTTTTTGCTCAATAAATGGCCAGTAAGGGATCGGGACCTTTTTACCTATGATCTCACACCCCGAAACACCGGCGAGCTCAATATATTTGTCCCAATAACAGCGAACTAAGCTTGTTCATCACACCTGCGGATATAGTTCCAATTCAAACTCTTATCCCATGGCATTTTGCCAGAATCGCAGAGCACATCACTCAACTAGAATTGAAGAAACTTTTTCCACTAATCCTGTGACTAATAACGACCAAACCGAACTTTTGCAATATGACCCTGTCTTCCCCTGACTAATGAGTTTTGCCTCATTTGTATTTTTATATGTACATCCCTTGGATCCGGTCTGACCTGGCAACCCGACTTTTCAAAAACCTATGTAATTATATCGCTTCCCTCCTTTATTTCTGTTCCACACATTCGGTTTTAAAACACACGTTCACCTCGCTCTTTTTCTATTATGCCTTTCCATCCCTCGCTTTCTAAACTCTGGACTTATTACATACAATCGTAAATCACCTGAATTGATGAATGTCACGCTATTGCAAATGGAACATACATTCGTTATGATCGCTGTATTCTCACCCACCGATAACTTTTGCCTCTGCCTATCATGCCTTATTTATGCCTCTACTATCCTCTTCACTGTGCATCCGGGATGCCATCTATGTTCGTCACACAACATGATACCTCAATACTCTACACCTTACATACTGTTGCTTCGCCTCTCCACCCACACAACCAGGTACCGATCCATGTGCATTCGTTTCACCCAACTATTTTAAATATTCCTTTTCATATGTCTTGACTAAGCATGGGCGTAAAATCCGCTCCGCTCGCGTATTTTTCAGATTTTCGGCAAATTCGTTTGTCGAAAATCCGTGAATCCGTTCGCGGCGGATTTTTTGCTTGGTTGCGGCGCGCGGCGTGGTGCACGGCGTTCACTTTCCGTCATTAAGCGTTTGCCGAGTTGTTTTTCTCGATCATATTTTGCGAGTGCCGCGCCATTTTGGATCTTGCTGCGTGATCCCGCGGGAGTTTGGCGCCCGCGAATACGTAATCGCGGCTTGCCACCTTGCACAGCACACCTCGCGAGAGTTCGCAATTGCGAACACGTAGTTGCGGCGGAAAGGAACAATCTCGCACTCGCGAAATAGAGATTTTGCAATTCTGCACAAGAAATCCACCAGCAAACAGGATAAACCTTCAGAAAATGATGATTTTTATCAGAATCACTCCTCAGGTTGACATTTGCATGGCCTTTTTTTTGCAAGGAGTCCATTTTTGGGGGGGGGGAGGGAAGAAAGTGCCCCACAGTCTCCAACTTCCTGTTCCTGTCCAGCAGGCTCCTCCCAGTGCTTTGTCCATCTCCTGGTCACTTTCATTTGGATCTGGAGCTGGAAGGATTACTTTTTGTGGGTGCTGCTGGATATTTGGATTTGAGGCCTTTTTGACTTTCTTCAGATCACTTTTGGATTAGAAATCAACTTTCACAAGTAAGTTTGTTTGGGGCATTACAGTTGCTGCAACTACAATTTTGGAACTTTTTCAGAACATTAAATAAATTATATTGTGGGTAGCCACAGTATCCAGTAGGACCAGGGTTGGTTATGGGTGCATGATACAACTGTTTTGTTGAATTTAAACACCATTGAGGCCATGGATGGGCTGGGATTGTGCTGATTTTTGTTGTTTTTGTCGTTTTTTTGGGGCTGCTGGTGTAGCCTTTTGCCCAGGGGTAGTGGTGCATGGACTGAGTGTGCCTGTAGTGTGGTCTCACTCTCTTTAATGTAAACATCTTGGATGGCATTGGATTGTGGTGATTTTTGGCTGTTTTTCAGTTTTTTGGTGTGTACTGTTGATGTGGACTGGCTTGGGGTGTAAGGGGCCATTTTGAAGAGAGGCAGTGTCTGAGGCCTGCACTTATTTTGCCTACTTTTCATCCATTATGCCCAGGGGTAGTGAGTGTTGCATACTTGCATGGCCCTAGTCTTTCTGTGGGGTGTCTTCAATGTAAACATCATGGATGGCATGGGATTGTGCTAATTTTTCTGTGTTTTGTCGATTTTTTGGGGTGTATAACTGGACTGATGTTCCTCTGTCTTCCATTGCTTTTAGGTGCACAAGACTTAAGAGAACCACCAGTGCCAGGAAGAAGTCCTGCAGCGGTGTGTGTGTGCAGCATAACGTCACGCGACGTCACGTCTGGACACAGACAACTCTGCAACTCGTGCAACTGCTGCCTGCTGTTCTGACCTGCTCTGAAGAAGATGGCCCCAAAAAAAGTTACCCGTAGCTCCTCTAGCAAGAAAGGTGCCAGTAAGGAGCAGAAGAAGCAAGTTACCAAGGAGACTGGTGTGCCGGCCGCTCCTTTTTTTGGGAGTAAAAAAAAAAGTATGCCTGCAGCAGCAGCGGGATCTGCTGGGGACCAAGCTGGGAGCAGCACCCCCGCTCCATTGGGCTCAGTGCCACCACCACCACCACGCCAACTTAAGTCCAAGCCCTTGAGTGCTGCAGAGGCAGCCAGTATAGTTGTTCAATCACCATCGACCAGTGATGTTGGCTCATCGCAAGAAAGCAGCAGCAATGTCCCTCAATCAACACAGGTTGTTGTAGCTCATCTGACGAGTGTTGAACAACCACAGCCGCAACAACTATCACATGTGCAAGTACAAGCCCAAGTACATGTGGAAGGAGAGGCAGCGCAAGGAGATGCGCAAGCAGAGGTGCATGGAGGGTCACAAGTGCCCACAATAGTTGTTCCTCCCGAAGTAGGGGCACATCAGGAAATCGACAATCAAGGCGAGGTATCATTTGAGGAAGACACTCCTCCTGATGATCATTCATTGTCTTCCACACCCCTAGCAAGGAAGAGATCAAGGGTGGTGTCTACATCTTCTTCAAGCACACCTCCTTCTGATGATACGGATCAAAATTGGGAACCAGCACCACTGCCGTCTGAGAGTGAGGCACACCATGATCTGACAAAGGTAGTTAAGCGTAAAAGGAAGCTCGTCCAAAGTCTCAGACTTATGGAGTGTGATGATGAGGCTCAGCAAGAAGTGGCGGATACTGCTGCTGATGAAGACTCTGACAACAACGACCCAGTCATCATAAAGGTCACTGCAGCCCCAGCGGGCATGCAGCAAACAGACATTTTGACCCTAGCCCGAAAAGCTGCTGAGCGTGATGATGATGATGTTGTCGACGAGGAGGCAGTGGAAACACCACAATCATTGGAGTTAAGTAGTACACCAACTCGTACCGCTTCCATATTTCTTTCCTCCATCCATTTCGACCTTAATTAGTGGCGGTGAAAGTGCACAACGTACAAAAGTTGGGCAATCCAGATCCTCCACTTCATCTGGCATTAGCAGCATGACCACCACCACCAGTATCGCCGCCTCCTCCGGCCCCCACAGACACTTCAAGTCCCCAGTTTGGGAATTCTTTACTGTTTGCCCACAAAGGGAAAAGTTCGCCATTTGTACCATTTGTAAGCAAGCAGTTAGTCATGGTAAGTTTGGTACCAACTATGGTACCGGAGGCCAGAGAGGTCATCTTAGGAGACAGCACACTGTCCAATGGTTTGCGCACCTAAAGGCGATCAAGGAAGCCCGAATTGGAAGTCAAGAAAACGTTGATGTTTCATCCGATGATGACGAGGAGGAAGAAGACGTGTCAAACACTTCACTTACACCCAGTACCCCTGTCAGCAGCACACCCCATGTGAGGCACACTAAGAGTGTTGGAGCGAGTGAGACACCAACGCGAAAAAGTTCACCAGCGAGCATAATTGGGTCAACGAAGTCATTATCATCCCGTAAATGCTTGGTCCAGGGCAACATTAGAACCATGTTTTCTTCAGACGCGCCATATGAACGCAACCACCCACTGACGCGTCTGTATAACACTAAGCTGGCTAAAATGCTAGCTGTGGACCTTCTCCCTTTTTCTTTTGTAGAAGCGGTAGGTTTTCTAGAATTAGTGGCAGCGCTCTGCCCTAAATGGAAGGTTCCTAGCCGGTTCTATTTTGCCCGAGTTGCGGTTCCAGCACTACATGAAGATGTGCTGGAGGCGATTGGGGCAGCTTTGCAGAAGAGTGCTGTTCACACTATACATCTGACAACAGACATGTGGACCAGTGGCGCAGGCGCTGATTACATGAGCATCACTGCACACTGGGTCTCTTTTTCAGGTGTTAAAGCAAAGCTAAACGCAGGTGTTGACCCGGACCAAGTTTTTAAAGCTGCTCGGAAACATGCAACACTAGCCATGTTTGGCTTGGAGAAAAGTCACACAGCAGAAAACATTTTGGACGAGTTCACCAAAAAGGTCGTTCACTGGCTGTCCCCAAAAAAACGCCAGATTGGTTATGTTTCCACGGATAATGGCGCCAATGTAGTTAAGGCCATGGCGCTGGGTGCATATTTCAGAGTGCCGTGTTTGGCGCACTGTATCAACCTGGTAGTTCAAAAATTCTTGAGTGATAGAGACAGTACAGCGTTCGAGGTAATGGCCACCTGCCGCAAAATGTGCAACCATTTCAGCCATTCTTTTAAGGCCCGGAAGCATCTGAGGAGCCTGCTACTTGAACGTCGAATGCCAGTGAAAGCACTCATCCAGGAGGTGGCAACACGTTGGAACTCAACCTTCTACATGCTTGAGCGTCTGTATGAGCAGTATACGGTACTCGATCACTATTTCTTAACAGAGGGTACAGCTCAGAAGGACCTGCGGATGGGTGCGGCGCAATGGGACATAGTTAAAAGCCTGACAGACATGCTTCGTCCTTTTGAGTTCTTCACGCGTGCAGTCAGCCAGGAGGACTGTAATTTGGGAAAAGCTATCCCATTGTTGTGCATGCTGGAGCACCAACTGAAGGCGGTGTCTTCTGAGTTTGAAAAAGATGAAAAAAAAAGACCCTTTTATTTTGTCGGAGAAATTATTAGAGCGCCTACGTGGTGATGAACGTCTTAAAAAGATCAACTCGGAACAGCATTACATTTGTGCTACTATTCTGGATCCACGCTACAAAAAGGCGCTGGCAGGCCAAGCATTCTTTCCTTTTGCTGATGAAGATGTTAAAAAGTACAAACGTTGGCTAGCCTGGTCAGCCAAGAGGTTTGAAAAAGAACGGCAGGATATTGAAGGAGAAGGCAGTACATCAGCATTAGCATCAGCAGGCCATCCCCAGTCAAAAAAATCCACTTCTGCACCTGTGGCTGTGGCACAAGTGACCTCTCAGCCGTTAAAGACACCGGCAACCGGATCATCTGCACCACACACAACAGTAACAGTGGCTGCTGTAGAGGATTGGCTAACTTTGCTTGGGTATGGTTCTCGAAAAAATGTCACAGGCACAGCAAAAAGTAAGCAAAGTGGAGGAACCGTTGGCGTTGAGGACCTTGAGTCGATGGTGCAGGACTATCTGAATGACTCAACAGAGGTCTTTCTTAATGATGAGCCTTTGCAGTATTGGCATGGGAAAAAACAATTGTGCCCACAGCTCTCCAACCTGGCTATAAACTATTTGTCTTGCCCACTCGCAAGTGTGTCTTCTGAACGTGTTTTCAGTGCTGCTGGTGGCATTGTAACTCCCAAACGGAGCCGCCTCTCGCCCAAAAATGTGGAGCGGCTGACAATGATCAAGATGAATCAGCACCTCATACCACCAGATTACAAAGTATGAGAAAGCACGCCGCATGAAGATGAGGAGGACGGCAACGTAGATGAGGGGATTTGTTCTCTGTTCGGTGACACTGACCTCATCCTGCCTGAATTCGCAGAGTATGATGACGAAATCTTCTTCTTATTCCCTGACACCGAGCCCTGAAAATGAGACAATGAATCAATAACTTTCTTTTTCGTCCTTATTCACTTTTATTCCTGTGTGTCTGTCTTTCTTTGTTATGCACAGTTAATTTAATTCAAACTTTAATCACCTAATCCCAAAAACAAGCCCATCAGCAGAACTGTCTTCACTTGTTTGCTTATTGATTTGAAGGTGCCGCAGTCTACATTCCTCATGTTCACAAGTTCTGAAGAACATGCTCCTCTATCCTCCTCCTCCAGACTCCGATTTCCCTCAAAGCAGAGGGCTGGATTATGCCCAATGAAGAAAGACTCAGCACTTGTGGGGGTGTTCTACTTCTTTGCGGGTGAGTTGACGGCTCTGGGCCCATTGCTGTGAAGCTCTAATAACGGATAAAAGTGTTTTGGACCAAATATGAGGCGGAAATTTCTTGCCGTTTTTGCTGACTTGCTTGCCTTTGAGGTGCTCTTTGGCGGGGTTCCGGGTGTTTGTGGGTGAGTTTTGGGGTCTGGGAGCACTGCTGCAACAGTCTAATGTTGATTGCATTTGCTTTTCAGGAAATCCATGGTGGAAAACAGGAGTTATGATGATGACCTAGCTGCACAGCGCGTTTGGACCGAAGGCCGAGAGATATTGTAAGTATGAGATTTTGCTATTTTGCTGTTTGGAGGTGTTGTCGCGTGCTTTTTTGCGGGTGGGTTGGCGGGTCTTGGGGCATTCCTGGGAAGGTCTAATACCGGATAGAAGTGTTTTGGACAAAATCCATAAGGAAAAGCCTTTTATTTGCTATTTCTTCTGACATCTTGCTCAATGTAGCGTTTTGGGGGGCTTCCTGGTGTTTGTGGGTGGGTTGCGGGGTCTCTGTCGAAGCACTGCTGCGACAGTCTAATCTTGATTGCATTTGCTTTTCAGGAAATCCGTGGTGGAAAACAGGAGTTATGATGATGACCTAGCTGCACAGCGCGTTTGGACCGAAGGCCGAGAGATATTGTAAGTATGAGATTTTGCTTTTTTGCTGTTTGGAGGTGTTGTCGCGTGCTTTTTTGCGGGTGGGTTGGCGGGTCTTGGGGCATTCCTGGGAAGGTCTAATACCGGATAGAAGTGTTTTGGACAAAATCCATAAGGAAAAGCCTTTTTTTTGCTATTTCTTCTGACATCTTGCTCAATGTAGCGTTTTGGGGGGCTTCCTGGTGTTTGTGGGTGGGTTGCGGGGTCTCTGTCGAAGCACTGCTGCGACAGTCTAATCTTGATTGCATTTGCTTTTCAGGAAATCTGTGGTGGAAAACAGGAGTTATGATGATGACCTAGCTGCACAGCGCGTTTGGACCGAAGGCCGAGAGATATTGTAAGTATGAGATTTTGCTTTTTTGCTGTTTGGGGGTGTTGTCGCGTGCTTTTTTGCGGGTGGGTTGGCGGGTCTTGGGGCATTCCTGGGAAGGTCTAATACCGGATAGAAGTGTTTTGGACAAAATCCATAAGGCAAAACCTTTTGGCACTTTTTGTAACTTAGGGTTCGTTAGGGTTAGCCCTAGCAGCAGGATTGCATGTGTTTCGGGGTGTTCCATTGCAACTCAGTTCTGGGGTTTTAAAGCACTCTTGGAGCGATGCTGGCTATGGATACTTTTGCTAGCTTGCAAGTGGTTTGAATACAATCCACGGTGGGTAAGGGTGTATTTGGGCCTACTTTTACTTTTAAAGTACGTTTTGTCACCATTTTTCTGCTAGGCCTCGTTTTTTGAGATCTGATTTGGGGTCTTCTACATTTGCGACTGGCTTTAGTAAGGGTCTTGGTGGGAGCATTGCTGGGAAGGTCAAATTTTGTTCTAAAACACAGTTTACAGTACACCTACCTTGAGGGGAAAGATCCGCTATAATATTTTGGCCATACTTATTTATCCTTAAAAGGTGACTCAGACAGAGTACGCAATTTCAAAAATATTGTACTGTCTATTAGGGAAATCAAAGTGTGACTTTTTGCACCACACAGCGTACATACCTTATATTTATTTATCAGTGGTATTGTAATAGCACTTCCTGTTTTCCGTTCAATAATTACAGGCCGGGTTTCAGTCAACATCCGCCAGGCAGGCAGTGGACAGGGTGTCTTCTGTCAGTGGTCACCAACATTGATGGACGAAGCGTCAGCTGGAATGGAGGAGTGCCGCTAATAAGAGGAATTGTTTGCTGCATGCAACTTACTTACCAAATTCAACAGGACAACTCCAACAACATACAGAATACAGATACAGTATCCATTGTTTTCTTCTATGAGTGTGACTGCATGTGGTTAGCTTTAGTTTGTACCCAAAGATTTCTTTATCTTCAATTATTGTTTGTCCATGCTGTGCTTTTTTTTCTTCTCTCAACAAAACCTACCCAAAAAGAAACCCCCATTCCCATCCATTTTCCAAACCCTAACCCTCTTCCCCCGGGCTGTGTGGTTTTGCTTGATGTCTGACTAAATGACATCAATAATTCCACACACTTGCTGGGGAGGATAAGGTCATAGCAACAGGCTGGTGAAGGAATACGAGGATATATTCTAGACTTACTCAGCTTCAGTACTATTTCTTGTAGTAGTAGGAGCCAATGTCAAATAAATTCAACGCAAGTACTAGTTATACTTGCAATACTTTACCATTTGTTAGGCTACATTGTGGCACTGTTCTAGTGTACTGTCACCTGCTATATTCTCGAGCGTACCGTAACCGTTGTAATGCTACAGTAAGGACAAACCAGGTTTCGTTTTCTTTTTTTCCATAGGCATGCAACTGCCACTGTGTCACACCACTAGTACCACCGCAATGAGGAAATTTCATCCGCCCAGGATTGCCAACCTTAATCCCCATTTCACGTGGAGCCAGCCCTGGGCCTAGCCCTAATTTCTAACACAAATTACAGGTAAGATAAGCGTTTGGTGGGAGGTAGTATAATGGAGTATTAGGACTAGACGAGAGATTGACGGTAGTACTACTAAAGTCCTAGGACTCTTCAGGAAAACAAACTTACTGTTACACCCCCACCCACCAGACTGAAAAGCAGTAAAAAACAGGTATGGTCAGATAAAGTTTAAAAAAGTATATTTATGTAGCTCTAACAAAATAATCTCCCTCAAGACCCTCCCTAACCCCAACGATTGTCTTTGAAAAGTCCCAAAAAGCACCCAACTCCCAAATCCCACCCCCCAAAAGTCTCTAAAAAAAGGGCAAGGGACACTCCACTACTGGAGGGTGCTGGTGAATTTTGCGGCCAGGGCATCATACTCCTTGCGGAGGGTGGCATGCTCGAAGCGGAGGCCCTCCACCAAGTTCTTGTACCTATGGACCTCCTGCTCCAGGTAGGACATTCTCACTCCTAGGCGGCGCTGGCGTGCCTTGCAGCTCCTGTGGGGGCAGCTGGTCTTTTTGCTGCTTGGCGGTGGTGGTTGGCTTTGTTAGCCCGGCTCCGTACCGCTGGAGCACTGCGCTGGCTGGCAGCCCGTGGGGTCACGGAGGAGGATGCAGCTGTCCCAGTCGAGGATGTTGTGGTTGCACCGGTCGACTGCGTGTCCTCCGACTCCTCCAGGGCCACCAGCCGCCGATATTCCGCGACAGTGGCATCCAGCCTCCGTTGCCGGGCCATTCTTGCCTGCTCCCTCCGTGATGTCGATTTGGAAGGAGCAACTATATGAAGAAAGAAAGACATAGTCTGTAACCAATGCTCCTTAACATTAATAACACAAAGTGATTGAGCCGAAAGTTGTGTCACAGTACAAGTAGCAAATTGAAAGCACAGTACATAACTATTGAGGACAGTATCTATCTAACCTCCCACTTCTGCATCCTTGCTCTAACATTAGTGGTAGTTTAATGAACAAATTCTACGACCACTATGGACTTCCATTACAGTTGACTATGACAGTACACCAGTCTTATTCTTCTTCTTCTCTCTTGTTTCGGAAAATTGGTACGTTATCTTATGCAAGCCGGCAGAATGCCAGCGCAGTGAACTTGCACCCGAGAAAAACAGACGCACACCATGATGAGTGAGACAGACTTGCGTTACTGTACCGGTCCAGTACATGCAGGTGGTGAAGCTATTACTTTTCTATTACGGGTGGCACTGAGAATACTCTGTTACAAGGGCTACTGCTTAATTAATTTACCTTTCACCCTACAGTGCAAATGAGTACTAGAAAAGGAAAATGAAGAAGCTAAATAATTAGATTATCTATCACTTCACATGGGATGTATTTGATGACATATGGGATGACTTTAGGTGCTTTGCTTATTATTGAGTGAACAGTGATACACCCACACATGAATGACGTACTACTACTAAACTAAAGTTATTAAGAGAGGTACGGAGTGTCCACCGTAATAACCGGATATATGCTGTGCTTGCAGTTGCAATACAAACTATTGCTACTATTCATGGTAGTATTGGACAAATTTACAATTTCTTTTCCTTGCCTTCCCTACACTGGAACGGACGTGCGGGTGCGGTGTTACATGCTCTTCAAGGTAACACTTAGTTCATCCAGTGACCATCTACTCTCTCTAGATACACATGTGCTATCTAAGAGTCAGATAATACCATGCTCCAGGCATCCATCCATTCAAAGTATATGCACACATACAGTTTATGTTTCACCCACCCAGGCTGTTGTCCTTCCACCCATCCTTGCTTCATCATTGACCCAGCCATGCACCATACCATATTCTTTCCTTCCCAGCCACCTCGGGGGCCAAGCAAACACATATCATTCTTCTTTGCCAGCCATCATAAAATTTCTCGTCCTTCCACACTTACTTACACCCTTCTTTCGCTTTTCGAATATATAACTTACCTGTGCCCGCCACCACCGTGTCAACCCTCACAGGCACATTGGTGTCGTCCGGCACTCGCACCGCCTCCTCCCCAGAAGTGTTGTCCTCCTCATCCACCACCTCCGCGCTGGCCCCGCCACCAGATGTTCCACCTACAAAGTGCATTTAAGAATGTTAGAATAGAGCACTCACTACTATATAATATTTGGTCTAGGAGGAATAAAGAAAGTTAAAAAAAAACGAAATACAATGTAATAATTTGTAACTGTATACTCTACAGTAAAAATGTCCCTTTTTCCAGGGAAGGCTGTTGTCTTGCTGCACTTTTTGGCACAACTGATGAATGCTTGCTTTTTATTTTTAACACACAACACTTTTTCTCCTAACAGAAGCTTGACTTCTAAGAACACGATCAGGGTCAAGCTCAAGTTCAAACCAGGTGAGAGCTCAGCTCGACCACAAGAAATGTGTCCAATTAATCGTTAGCACTAAGCACTTTTCCATTTTCAGTTAAACGGTTACTTTTATGACAAAGTTGATTTTAATAAATGTGTTTAGTTTTAATAAAGCTTTTAAACTTAAATAGACTCTGTGGTTTTTGGTCCTCCAGACTAGAGTGGATGAGCTAAAGGTTTTGGAATTTTTGCAAGCATGAGTGCCTCTGACACTTCTTGACTGTGACTCCGTACTCTTGCCCTGCGTAGGATAATCTAATGATCATTGGGGATCAATCATCGGTGACTTAGGGAGCTAAATGACTCTGCCACACTATCTAGTCAGTAAGGAGATTGGGGGTTCTTCAAAGTCTGATATCACTGAGGTATGTGGAAAGAAAGTCTACCTGCGCCTATTATAATTGATAAACAATGCACTATTTAGTGTTCATAGTTCGGTTTGTGCAGATTTGTCCCTGCAACAGTAGTAGCATGGATTGTCCTCCTATCCAAAACAAAAGGAAAGTAGTATCTTATTCTTTCTTGGTGGTCATTCACCTTTTTATTGTTGGCAATTGTCAAAGCATAAACATTTAGAAGACTTGAAAAGACATTATGGACAATCCCAGAGGACTGCACTCAGTGCATAGAGCTATTGCTGACTAGAATGGGAGTCCAATGGAATTGCCAAATGTGCAATCTTAGTTAGCTACACACACAGACTAATAAGAATAATCTAGTAATACCACAGGGAGTCATAGTCGAGGCAGGATAAGAATTTAGATCCAGTCTACAAGAAGATCAAAGACGATTTAGAAAAAATCGAATGAGGAACGCTAGGAAAAAATAGGTACTCTTTATTAAAATTAAAACTTACTGGGGCCAGCAAAGGAGCCCTCGCCTGCCCGATCCTGGCCTGCATCCTCCTGAACAGCACCCTCCTCCTGTGTCCTCTTGCCCTTGGGGGGAGCTGATTTACAACATGAAAGAAAGAAAGACCAGAAAACATGGATGAGATTTGTCAACAAAAATTAAACATTTCAAAAGAACTATAACAAAATATTTTTGAGAAATAGCAAATAGATAGACAACTATTCCACGGGATATATTGACCTATCTCATGTGGTATACTACGTTATTCGTATTGCCTGATTTGCGGACCGTTGACTTTCAAAGTTCCTATGTAACTCAATAAACACTCTACTAAAAAGGTTTGCCTAGGCCTGGCAGGCAGCAGTCCGCAGCACGCAAAGTGACAGACAAAGTCCATCCTGCTTGCAGATCAGTGAATACTCAAACTATCAATCCACCGACCACCACCACTATTTCTTCTTATAGCCATGTGTCTAAAGGAAGGACTGGACTTCAGTCTGTTGGGGCTGATTTAGAAGTCCCTTGCGGCTCATTTTCCTCCATTGTTGCGTGACTTTTGTGACGCAGCGGCAGAACAAAAGAGTCGCCATGGTGCGACGTATATATTAAAAAAAACGCATATGGGAGATGCATCACGTTGTAAAGCCCTGCACCATCAGGGGGCGTTCCGGCGCAAGGGAGGGCGTTCCTGCGCAGGAACGAATCCTAAAAGTGGGTGAGGGAAATCTACAAGATGTCAATCAGTCACATTTAGGACAATGATGCGTGACTCAAACCCTGCGCCTGCTTGAAGCCGACGTACGGCTTGATGCAGCATTGGGGAGATAGGGCACCCCAGAGCATTGCTGGAGCTGCGCCATCGTTGGCACGCAACTCCAGCAATGCGCCGCCTTTACGCCACAGATGCGTAAGGCTTCTGTGACGTTTTGGGCCAATGGGTGGTGGTGGCATGGCGCACAATTACTGCCGCATCCCTGCTACTTTGCAGGGATGCGCCGGTAATTGAAAATATGACCCTTAGTGTCTAGCATTACGCAGTTCTTTACACTACACTCATACATAATTTCTCAGGCCAATGAAATGAACACAAAATACAAAACAAATAGGCATAGTAGCAAGCAAGGCTACTGAGAAGGAGAGCAGTGCACCTGAAATGCATAGAAGATTTTGAAATATAATTTACCTAATGTAATCGGCAGCATTATTGCTCTTGGTAAAGAACAAAGATTTGCAAATAACAGAACCGGATAAAACAGATTAGTGATGAAATAGCTAGAAATGGCTACTACTACTCACCAAGCCCGGGGACCTCTACGCCGACCACGTCCAGCAAGTCCCGTTCCCGGTCCATGACATCCGTCCAGCGGTGGGTGGCCTGGTTATAGGTGCGCCGGACCCCAGAGAGCTTAAACATGGCCCGGCACACCTTCTCCCACCGCTTCCGGCGCTCCCGGATGCCATAGCCGGTTGCGATCTTGCCGCCTCCCAGGATCGTCTTGGGGAGGCGGCGCTGGACGTGGAAGATGAGTGCGGCCACCTCCTCCACGCTAAAGATCTCCCGTGGCATCACTTGCTCCCCCCTCAAACGCCCGCACGGGAGCCGGGCACGGGGTGCGGGACCCTTCCCCTTCTCAGGGTGCTCCCTTTACCATGGTCTGGGCAGAAATGAGTTAAATAATAAAGAAGAAATAGAATAGGGAAGAAGAAAATAAAAGAGTTTAAAAAAGTAGTTTAAAATTAACAAAAAGTAGCCGAAAACACAAAAATATAGAGCTAGAAAAATAGAGGGATAGATAATAAGTAAAATAGATCAAATAAAGTTCAAAAAAAGCAAAGGATGGCAGAGATTCAGAGAGGATACAGAAAGCATGCCCAGAACCATAGCAATGAATGAGAAACAAAATGGCCGCGCCCATTCACGACCGCGTGGGTAAGTTCGCGCGAGATTTTCCTCGCGATCACGCGCGAAATTGTACTAGCGAGCAGCACACTTTGCGAGATTACACATAGCGGCCGGAAATGGAATTACGTCACGCAAACAAGATGGCCGCGCCCGTGTACGACCGCTAGGGTAACTTCGCAAACGTATAGCTACAAGCGCCTTGCGAACACGCAAAAAATCACGCGAACATACACGCCGCAAAACAAAAATTGTATTCGCACGCATTCGCGGCTTCCGAAATCGATCTCGCACGGATTCGCGCCCCGCAAATCGCGCGAAATTGCAGAAAAACGATTTTTGCTAAACTGAAAGCAATCAGCAGGTGCAAAAGTTCAAACTTAACATTAGTAACCATTCACTCTAGTGCTTCCTGAGGGGCCCCTCCAGAGTTCAGTTGCCTATTTGCAACTATTCCATGACCCTGCTATGACCCAAACAGCAGGCTCATAGAATAGCTACACGTAGACCATAAAGGTCCTGTGAAAAAAAATTGCACTGCAACAGAAAGCAAATTACAGATAAGGAAGGAAGCAGGTGGCAGCCAGACTGGAAGTTTCAAAATTACTGACACATTAATCACCCCCAAATTAATTCATGGCAGTTGAAGAAGGGCAGGTGTGCTTGCTTTCACTGCAACAGAAAGCAAATTACAGATAAGGAAGGAAGCAGGTGCCAGCCAGACTGGAATTTTCAAAATCACTGACACATTAATCAACCCCAAATTAATTCATGGCAGTTGAAGCAGGGCAGGTGTGCTTGCTTTTTTTCACCCCCATAATCTACAGTGATAAACAAACCTAATGGGTGGCAGTGAGGATGTACCAGAGGGTGGCATGGGTGTACCAGAGGGTGGCAGTGGTGAAACAGAGGGTGCTGTGAACCTGTGATCATAAACCAGACGTAGAAACAACATAGTCGCGGCCGTTGCGAGCCGAAAAGTAAGTTCGCAATTGCGAAATGGTCCACAAATCCTCGCGAACGCTCGCCAACACAAAAAACGTAAAAATCCGCAAATCCGCGAGAGTTCGCGGATCTTGCGTATTGCGAATCCGTAAATACGCAAATTCGCGTACGCGAGATCCGCTAGATCTGCCCATGCTTAGTCTTGACCCTCAATACTTCATTTGATGTACTTGTATAATGATATATATCATCCAATGACTCGCTAACAATATCTGAACCGCTCTGTTGTGTAATAATTCGATTAAAAAAAACTTTGCAAACTGCCCTATATGCTTCCTGTCTCCCATTAGTTTTTCATAGTTTTTCTTTCCTTTTTTCTTTCCTCTCGCCTTGGTCTTTCACTCAAACTACTGTGATTAAATGCTCTATATTAATGTTCCAACAACCGCATGATGTTCGTTGTGTTCCATTCCCCTTTTCTATAGTTTTTTTAAACCGCAATTTCACCTCTCAATTCCCCTTCCTCTATTGTCTTATCTTTCCTTCTTTCTTCTCCTTTACCTTCTATCTCCCTATCCTCCTTCAATTTTGTCAATGGGCTACACACCACCCCCTCTCTGTTCACCATGAATGTATGTACAGCCCTGAGGAAGCCCCAGGCCGGATGGCCGTGTAAAGGGGTGAAACATGTGTTGGCTGTCAGTTTATTTTTATTTATTTTATTTATTTTATTTATGGTCTTATATCGCGCCTGAATAAACCCCCGAAGGGGTATCTCCGCGCTTTTGCCTGGTGAAGGAACATAGGATATACAGGTTCGTGCTCAAAGGTGACTGAGTGGGGGAGGTGTATTTAACTATTAGTGAAAAGATGGGTTTTGAGAGTTTTTCGGAAGGACAGGTGATTGGTGATTTGTTTTAGTGTCTGGGGGAGAGAGTTCCAGAGAACTGGGCCTGTGTGTGCCAGGGCACGACCTCCCTGTCTAGATTTTTTTATTCTAGGCACCTGCAGCAGCTGAAGGTTACTCGAGCATAATGATCGCCCAGGGACATAGGGTTGAAAGGTTTTAGACAGGTATTTAGGCCCCATGCCTATCAGGCATTTGTGGATGGAGCATAGAATTTTAAAGTTGGCGCGTTGTCGTACAGGAAGCCAGTGTAGTTCAGTAAGCAGAGGGCGGGAGGGAGTTCTAGGTGGAACATTTAGAACTAGCCTTGCTGCCGTATTTTGGACTACTTGCAGTTTGGTAAATTGGCCTTCATTAGTTGAAAGGAGAAGGCCATTGCAGTAGTCCAATCTGCTTATGACTAATGCCTGAACTAAGGTCTTTCTGTGTGTGTCTGGGAGGTATGGGAACACTCTTCTCAGAAGTCCAATGGCCCGGAAACATGTACCGGCGACTTGGTTAACATGATCTTTGAATGTTAGGGCTTGATCGAATAGCACCCCCAAGTTTTTCACGATTTGTTTCGGAATGGGAACAGGTCCTAGTTCTAAAGGCCACCACTCATTAGACCATAATTTCCCCGCATCCCCAAACAGTAGTACTTCTGTTTTGCCCACATTACATTGAAGGCAGTTCTTGGCCATCCACTCTGATACTGCCCTCATTCCATCTGCAAAGGATTGTTTTAAGGCAGGTGTAAAGGTTTTAAAAGGGAACAGAAGTTGGGTGTCATCGGCGTATGACACCGGGGTGAACCCAAAGGACCTCACTAAGTCGGCCAGGGGGGCCACGTACACATTAAATAATGTGGGGCTAAGACATGAGCCCTGTGGCACTCCCCTTGTGAGCTCCCTAGAGATGGATTTGTGGGAGCCCAGCCTGACTTCTTGAGAACGGCCAGAGAGAAAGCTCTCCATCCAGGACAGAGCTACGCCCCCCAATCCCACATCCCTCAGACGACCGAGAAGCACTTCATGAGACACCGTATCAAAGGCAGCGGATAAGTCCAACAGCACCAGAATCATAGACCCCCATCATCCAGTGTCATCCTGATGTTGTTGGTCACTGCTAGGAGGGCTGGTTCGGTGCTGTGGTTTGGCCTGAACCCAGATTGTGATTGGTCCAGGCCATCCGTTGCCTCGATATAATTTGATGGGTGGGTATTAACATGCTTCTCAGTCATCTTCCCTATGTGTGGTAGGAGGGAGATGGGCCGCAGGTTAGGGAGGTCTGTCCAGGGAGAGGCCAACTTTTTCCTTATTGGGTTCACCACCGCAACCTTCCATTCCCTTGGGACTTGACCTACCGTCAGTGAGATGTTCATCACTGACTGTATGGAGGGTCCCAGGAGGGAGATCAGAGGGGGGAGCATTTTAGCTGGAAGGAAGTCGTTGGGAGACCCAGTTTTTATATGGTTGATAAGGAGTGGTAGATCAAGATCGCTAACTGGTGGGAAGGAGAGTAGTGAATTTTTGTTCTGAATTGGCAGACCTATAGGGAGGGGAAACGTGATTCCAGCACCGTTGGACGCTAGGATTTTATTATAGATGAGGTTAATTTTGTCCTCAAAGAACATAGAGATCTCATTACAGAGTACTTGGGAGAATTCATCGGGGCTCTCACTAGCTGTGGGTTTTACAAAACTCTGTAGTATTTTGAACAGCTCTCTTGGACAATTACCTGCCTCTGCTAATTGTGAGGAAAGACAGTTCTTCCTGGCTTGCTTTATGTTTTTGTAATAAGTTAACTGGGCCTTTTGATAGATTATCCTTTTCTCTTCAGTTTTTGATTTCCTCCATGCTTTTTCTAGACGCCTGCATTTCTGTTTCTCTTTCCTAAGATCAGGTGAATACCATTTTTCTTGCTTGGTTGAGAGATATTGTTTATGAGGTTTTAGTGGGGCCAGAATGTCGATGGCGGATTTTAGCGATTTGTTGAGTTTCCCTAAAGCAGTGTCAGCTGTGTCTTCATCAGTGAATATAGGTTGAATCCATTTATCCCGCAAATTATCCACTGATATTTTATGCCATTGACGGCGCAGTATTGGCGTTTGTTTGTTTCTCACTCACTCTCACGGATAGAGTGACAACACTGTTATAAACAACCAACAAAATAAACTATTGTTTGATTGGAATTTTTCCTGAAAGAGTTCGAGAAACCAGTCTTGCACTGACAACCACTTCGAACCTTGTCTATATATTAGGATGTTAGGGGTTTACCCCAGTCAAGGGCAAGTATTACAACAAGATTTGTTGCTCAATAAACGGCCAGTAAGGGATCTCGACCTTTTTACCCCTTATCTCACAGAACAAATAAAGATAAATGGGTTTAGATGTACTAAAATTTGGTAACAAAAAGCAGTCAAAAATTGTGCAGACTTTCTGCAATTAGTAGCTTATTTTGCCAACTGACCTATATAATATTAGGTCATTTCACAAAAGAAGGAATTGGAGTGGGTCGTACATCGAACTGCCATACATTCATTCGAAAGGTCCCAAACTGCTACTACATACGTTTGGCTTCAAAGACAGGGATGGTGGCCATCAAGGTTCAGCAGACCACCATGCCTGTTTTTACATGTCTTTGGAAAAGTTTCCCAAATCATTAAATGGGTTTAGAAAATCCCAAAATGCTTTTGGGTGATCACAAACCCGCTGATTTAGCAAATCAGAGGGTTTACGACCATGAAAAGTTTACTTGTTATATTGTTCCAGTCATGTAACAATACTGCACTTTGGATCAACTGTTATGAAATAATTGTAGATGAAATTCATCAATGCGCTAAATTTTTTTGTTTCAAGTACCGCACAAAGAGAGTTGGGAGTAATACTTTTTATGATAAGGAAGTTAGCAAACTTCATAAATTCATTCAGCTTCTCTGTAGGATGTTGAGATTTCAGCCATTAGCAAAAAATAAAATATCCTCTGTTAAACAGGATAATACATATAATGTTGCCATCAAAGAACTAGGACATAATTGTTAAGGCACTAATAACTAAAGATGTGAAGCCTTCTATAAATTAATCACCCAAGGGACAATAACAGATGATGGCACAGAAAAGTCAATACTTATTGGTGAAGGTTTACCACACATCTTTATGGTTCCACTACACATCTTTTAGTGGTGAAAAGTGATTTTCCAAGGTTCCCTGACTCCACTGTTACGGTATCCAAAGTGGCAACTGCAATTGCAATTGTAAAGCATTAAATGCCCATGGGTCAAATGTTCTCATCGATACATTCCTTAGGATTGCACCTAATTATTGGCCATTGTTTTTGCTTATCTTTTCATTCAATCTAAATAATACCACCAAACACAATGCTAGGTGGAGAAATGCAGGTATCTATCATTAAGGATGGAAACAGATGTAAATCTTCTCATTACCTACTCCTGACCCAGCTCAGCCTACTGGAAAATGGGAAAATGTTGTCAAGTATACTAATTTATCTTCTCATTGCAAGGAAACAGACTAAATGCCTGCTGTCTCCCACACACAAACGTTTTAGGAAAGGAAAGTCAATGACGACCAATGTGATGATGCTGGCTATTATTGCACATACAGCACATACGGCTGGGTCGCTGCCATTACACTGTGACCAAGTCTTGCTTTGGACAAACATGCTGTGTAATGATGGCTCTTACACAGATATGAAGCTTGAGTACTTTAATTCTACATCAGGACCGGAGGCTTCGGATTGTGCTTTATCTTCCTCCACTGTGATTTAACAGCATCCATTTTAACAGTGAATCAAACCACATTTCTCAGATTTCCAGGGAAATTGGTGGAATAAAAAACAGACAAGCACAGTCCATCATGAGCCATTGTCCAATCAGGGTCCAGGATCCAGCACATAGCCATTCTCTGTGTCCTGGTCTTCCTCTTTCTTCACTGCTCACAGCAAGAGATGAGTGCATTTTTCCTTTTCTCTTCATATGGTGGTTAAATGTTTATGACTGTGTGGGTATGTTCGGATTTCAGTCACAGGACCACATTTGTGCTCCTACGTGACTCAGCATTATAATTTCCCTATTTATGTGGCAGAGTGCGACGGTGCCCTCCAACCACGCGGTGGCCCTGTTGCAGCGCGACTACTATATGATTTGTGATGAGCAATTTTGGAATCCCTGTCAGGATTCAAGATTGCCCGTCGCTTGTCAGTGACTCCACATGCCCCTGGAGAGTAACGCCCTCATTGAGGGTCTGTACAGGCTGTGAAGCCTGCAAAACCTTGCACTCCCTGGGTAGCCACCTGGGGTAGGTTTGCTTGGTGTCATAGATGCCCCATCGGAGTCTGTATTGCTGGCAGGCATTACTACTGGCCTGAAGGGATCACGCTCCCAGGTGGTTAATTGTACCCTAACTATTGTATCAGTAAGAGAGGGTAGTGTCCCCTGGGCCTCGACTCCTATTGAGATGCAGCTCTGCCCTCTGTGTGATTTGTTGGCCCCCAGCACTTGAACGACAGTCTCACTGAGACTGCTTGGAGGCCCTACTCTACCCCACTTGCCTTAAGCAGAACTGGTATCATATAGCGACTGGCAGGGTCCCTTGTATTGTTACCGTGGTGCTATCTGTGCTGCAAGCATGTGGAAACGAGGTATTATGCAGTGGGATGAGGATCCCTTGGCCTAGGTTCCAGAGATGGTGACTTTTACGATGCAGTAGACGCATCCATTTACACGGCCGTTGAGGAGGCTATGGCCCCCATGGAAGCGCGACTAGCACAGCAGATTGTGACCAAATGCGCAAAGTGGGCTCAGCCCACGGCGAATGTCACTGAACGCCCGCAGACTGCTCAGGGGAATGTGCAGCCTACGTCCAAAGGTTGATAGGTAGGACCGGGATGCTTTTGCAAGTGTGCGGGGAAAGCTTTTCTCACTCAGAATCAGTCACTGGCTGTGCCCACGGACACTGACCCCAACCGAGCTGCCTCTACCCGTGGGCCCGGCAGAAGGGGTGGGAGATGATGCCCAGGGGGATACAGATGAAAGAGGCAGGTCCCTCCAGACGATGGCACCCTTCCACTACACCATTACCTAGTGACCCTCAAAGGGTGGATGATGGTTCTGATATGCTGGATCCTAACCAGATCCTAAACCCTTGGTCATCTGAGTGGAGACCCGCTTCCAAGGTGATAAGCTATGTGGCTAGTAGGATTCGTACCCCCATGGGTAAAGAGGCTCATAATCAAATCTGGACGGAGTGTTCTCGACCCTCTCTGGATGGCAAGGTTGGACCCCAGGATGGCCACTTTACTGTCTACATTTATTAAGGACCCCAAGAAAAGGATCAACAGGTCCTAGCAGGCATGCCAGGATATGCTCTTGAATGCCCTGGTCCTGTCACTATTATTCTGGACATGGCCGAATATGCAAAAGCATTGGGTGCCCTTATATTTTCGGATGCCCTCTCCAGCTGGGCCCAGCATGCAGTAGTGTTCCTCTGAAATATCAACTGCGCACTCTCTACTGAGCGGAGAAGATCCTTTCTTATTAAGGTTGACCTGAAGTTGGGTGACTTAGCAGATTCTGAGGCTGGGGCGGTGGCCCATGGAGGGTTATTTGGCAAGCCTTTTAATACATTCACATCCCTGGATAAGGCCCAGTCTTCTATGAAGTGGGTTTCCTCCTCCTGGGTTTTCCATAGGGCCGGTCGAGGTAGGGGGCCGTTTGACCAGCAAGTCCTTCCAAAACTCTAGAGGGTACGGCTACATGCACAGGCAGTTCAGCATCAAGCCTGCTATAACAACTTTTACCCCACCCGCAGAAGAGGCTCAAGGGGCCGTGGCTTCAGAGGAGGTGACGCTGCCTCAAACTCCAGTAAGTGTATCTTCCTCTTCCCTCTTACAAGTGGGGGCCGCTTGGCCAATTGTACAGGTGTGGGTGTAGCAAACTGTGCAGGGGTTTTGCATAGAGTTCTGCCCCAATCCACGCCAGGAGATGAGGCCCAGGTCTCTCCAGTTTTCGCTGCAGGAGGCAGAACTGGTCGATGCTGAGGTTGCATCCCTTCTCGAGAAAAGGGCTATTTGCCTTACATCTCCGCACCCGCAGGTTTTGTAAGCAACATGTTTTTAATGGAAAAAGTGGACGGTGGTCAGCATCCAGTGTTGAATTTAAGCGAGTTCAACAAGTGGTTGCTTTACCGCCATTTCAAAATGGAGGGAATCCACCTCCTGAGAGATGTCTTACGCCTGATGGATTGAATGGTCCGTTTGGACTTAAGGAATGCGTACCTTGCTAGTCCAAATATTCTCCCTCACAGGAAGTTCCTGTAGTTACGTTGGCGCCTGCAGGCATACCAGTTCACAACTCTGCCTTTTGCACTTACTCCTGTTCCTTGGTTTTTCACAAAGGTGCTCAAACCTGTCGTGGAACACCTTTGGGCACAGGGAATTCACCTTATTGTGTATCTTGACGATATGCTTCTTTTTGCAGAGGATCCCCAGCTGATAAGGCAGCAGTTACAGCGGGTGGTCGACCTGTTGGAGAGCCTTGGTTTTGTCATCAATGTCAAAAAGTCTCTTCTGGTTCAGTCTCAAAAGGCAACCTTCCTGCTTTTAGTGATAGACCCTACCGAGGCTATTCTCAACTTTCCTTTGCGAAAGATGTCAAAAATCCAGTACAAGCTACGCCGGATGCTGGTCTAGTAGAGGGTGCCCCTCAGGCAGATTGCCTGGTTGGTGGGGCTGTTCTCGGCTTCCATACAGTCCATATTTCCAGGCTCATTGCATTATTTGGCTCTGCAGAAGCTGAAGGTGGGGATCTACAGAGAGACCTTCCTTACTGTCACTCTTTCGCCCCGTCAAGCGAAGCGCGCAAGGAGATTCACTGGATGCCTCATATCGAGGCATGGAATGGACGAGCAATATTTAGTTTCACCCAGACCTGGTTATAAAGTCGGTCGCCAGCAGGTCAGGCTGGGTCGCCCGGTGTTGAGATTTTTCCACAGGAGGTTCATGGTGTCCGCAAGAGCAAACACTGCACATCAATTGTTTAGAGCTTTTGGCAGGGTCCTTCGCAATCTGTTGCTGGACCAAGGACAGAATTCAGACGTGTGTCCTTCTAAAGATGGAAAATATTTTGGCAGTCAGGTACATAAATCACCTGGGCGGCACTCTGTTGAAGTTTCTCTCAGATCTGGTGACATTTTTTGGGTAGTTCTGACTTGACAACCAGATTTCAGTGACGGCTGAATATCTCCCGTTGCAGGAGAATCAGGTGTCGGATTAGCACTCACACCTTTTTCAAGATTACAGTCGTTGGAGGTTACACCCAGAGGTTTTTGCTATGCCTCAAAACCAACATGCCCGTTCTCAGTAGATCTTTTTTCCTCCAGACTGGATCATCAGATACCCTGGTTCTTTAGTTGGAGGCCGGATCCTGTGTCAGCTGCCATGCATGCATTCCTGCAGGATTGGGATCAGGAGCAAGCCTATGCATTCCTGCCATTTGCGATGATCACAAGACTGTCAGCCCGGATCAGTTGGCAACGTGCAGAGGTAGTTCTTATTACCCCAATTTGGAGGTCACAAATTTGGTTTCCGGTTCCTCTGGAACTTTCTTGGGGTTTTCCAATCCGTCTCCCCTAGTTTCCAGAGCTTTTTCTTGACCTGGATCAAGTTCCGCATCAGACGGTGCTGGACAGATCAATACACCTGATGGCGTGGAGGATTACAGGAGGAGATGGTCAATACCAGGCCTTTAGGCATATGCTGGACACCTCTTGTCCAAGGCCCTGTCTGACAGCACAGTCAAGAGATATTGGTCAGTCTGGAGGTGATGATGTCGTTGGTCTGTGCAATGGGGTTGTGATCCCGTGGGCACTGACATAGTTCAAGTCTTACATTTTCTAGCACGCTTGGCCCAGCAAGGTTTGGCTTATCGCTCTTTCAATACCTTTTGTTCTGTCATTTTGGCAGGCCACATTCCGATGGAAAGCTCCCCAGTTGAGTAGCACCCGTTTGTGTGTCGGCATCTGAGAGGTATCAGATTATCTCTTCCACCAGAGTCACAATATTCAGAGCTGCGAGATGTGAATAGGGTCCTGAACCTGTTCTTGTCTTGGCAGTCAAATAAGTTCTTGTCGCATAAGAAACTGTTGGCAAAGCTAGCAATGCTCCTTTGTTTGATCTTGTGTAGACGGATCTCGGATGTAAGAGCCCTGGATATCACAGGAAGGGTTTTATCTCCTATAGGGGTTTCTTCTACGATTTGTCAGATAACTAAATGTCACACCAGAGTGATTGAGTACACCGCATTTTCGGAATTTCCTAAATTATGTGTGATGCAATGTCTAAAGGCATATGAGGAGATGTTAGCGTAGCTTAGGCTTCCGGGAGAGAGTCAACTTCTGATTGCTCTTTGAAAACCTAATAAAGTGGTTTCGTCTCCCACTATTGAACGTTGGGTGCGGTGGGTCATGCAGGAGGCAGGCAGTGATCTCAGGATTTTTGGAGCCCATTCTGCCAGGGGGCTATGGCCTCCAAGGCCTTCACTCTAGGTGCACAGCTTGAAGACATTAGGAATGCAGCCAATTAGTCTTCAGAGTCAACCTTCAAGAGGTTCTATGTTAAGCCCATTATTGATATGCACCATTTGGAGGTAAGTAAGCTTTAAACTAGCATAATCCGCAGCCTCTGTTCCTGACATAGAATGAAAAATATCCTAGCTAACGTAATGGAAAGTCTCAATTCTTTTAAGGACTCTGAGGCAAGGATTATCCCAGCCGCGAATGTGCTCTGGAGTTCCCTTTCCGTAAATAGTAAGTAATTTTTTTTGTTGGAATATTTTGTACGTGCTCCTAATTCCGGAGCCTTGATAAATAGAATGTATTTCTTTGTTTAGAATGGTTAGTAGTTTTGAATTAATAGCATGTTTTTCTCTGCGGAGAAATGGCGATTTTTCTTGAATGTATTCAATCATCATTGAGTTCATTTCTAGTGCTGATGTCGCTTCTTTGGTTCCAGGAGGAGATGATGGAAAGCAAGAGGTGTAGGAAAAGATTAATTGCATGACTTGCGCGACGAAAGAGGAAGACTAGAACACAGAAGAGGGACTATATGCTGGATCCTGATTGGACAATGGCTTGTGATGGACTGTGCTTGTCTGTTTTTTGTTTCACCAACTTCCCTGGAGTTCTGGGAAATGTGGTTTGATTCTCTGTTAAAATGGCTGCTGTTAAATTAAGGTGGAGAACGATAAAGCATAATCCTCGCTTCTTGGTCCTTAATAGAACTGAAACTTTCCATTACGTTAAGTAGGACATTTTTAGGTCTCGGCTAGCCGCGCGGAAGCGCGTCTCCGCCGAGAACCTATTGCTGCCGTGTCTGCTTCCCAGGAGACAATCCTGGCCACGCGCATGGCGATTTGAAACTGCCACGCGCACGCGAACGCACGCTGTGGCCAGGCGCTGTCTCCTGGGAAGCTCGAAACACCACAGACGCATGCGCATACACACACAGACACACACACAAGCGCCCACGCACGCACATACATACAGAGACACCCCCCCCCACACACATACACACACAAGTGCACCAAGGCCCCCCCCCTCCCCCTCCCCGCCGCCGTCACCGTCGCACACATACATACACACACGAGCATACACACACACACACACACACGAGTGCACCAAGCCCCCCAACCCTTTTGAACGTACCTGGCCAATCTCGGGGGACTCTGCTCTCAACACGCGGCGCGCAACCTCCTGCTGGCGCGGCCCTGGGGCTCTCCACAGCTCACAGGAGCCCCGGGGCGCGAGACGCATTGACTCCGCCTGCCTCCTCTTCCGGTCCGGACGCGGCCCCGCCCCCGTCACAGGCGACCTTGCCTGACTTCCGGTGCGGCCAGGGCGGGATTCCGGGGGCATTTTCTGTTGCTCCCCCTCCCCCCTTTTGCTCCTGCTGCTTGTTTCTCCTGCAGTAGGGCTGTATTTTATTTTTCGCTTGTGCGCAGTTTATCGGCTCTGAACTCGCCTATTCATCGCTGGATTAGTGTCTCACGCTCACTTACCCCGCACTTCCTGCAGCGCTTTAAGACATTAAACAGCGCCTCTTATTTCCCAATAATTTAAACATAAAGCAGGCCAGGCTGAAATGTGCTGCGGGCTCCGACTCCCCTGGTGCTCTGACTCCTTGAGGCACTGGGCCAATAGGTGTTCGAGCCTCCGGTCTTTCTGGGATAGCGCCTCCAGACAGAACACTGAAAGAAGGTAAATATATTTCACCTGCCCCAGACGGGGGGTAGCACGTGCCCAGGGGCCCCTGTTTACAAATACCCATGCTGTAAAGGCAGGCTACATTCGGTGGTGTCTGCATACATTTCCAACCTACCTGGGATTGATAATGAAAGTAAGACGTGCGCCTGGAAACCTGGGACTCTTGCAGATAGCCACAATCTCTCACCGAGAGGGTCTCGATCATCGAGACTTCTTTCCATCTGCTGAGAACAGAGCTGGCCTGGTCGTCCTGTCGCTCTGGCATGCCCCCAAGGGGCTGCAGGGTAGGGAACAGAATGGACTGCAATGACCCGACTATTCCCACAGGGGCGTAACATGGTCAGTAAGATTGAGGGGGTGTGAGCTTCAGGTTTTCCAACAATCAGGTTGGCATGTACTGTTTCAATACATTACAACACAAGCAGGGTGCATGAGAGAGGCCCAAGTGCCAATGGAAAGGGAAAGGAATGCTGACTGGTTACAGTGGTAGGAGTACTAAGAGACAAAATACAATATTTTGTAAAATAAGCAATATTGAGAGGAATCTAAAAACAGGAGAGTGTGTGTGTGTGTGTATTCTTGTCTGTGTGTGTGTGCAAACATCCCTAGTGAAATCCGACAACATCTCACAATACCCAACTGAAAGCTCCTGTACCCAACTATTTATCATACAATACATTTATTAGAGGGGCGTAACACCCCCAAACCCCCCTGAAGCAAAGCCACTGATTCCCCCATGATCGCATATTAGTCCCAGCCTCCTAAATGTGTAGCTTGTCTGACCCTTTTCCCTGGGTCAGATGTTGGTTTCCAGTTGGCCTTAGCTGAGAACAATCAGGAGAATGTTGTACTTCAAGCACCTTCAGCACTACATCATAAATGTGATTCACCAAAATGCAAGAGGCAGTGGGAGTGGCCATATATGCCTGTTGACATATTAATGATACTCATAGGGCCAGCCTGGTCCTACCATTAGGGTACAAAGTGCACAAGCATGGAAGGAAAAATATTAATATCATTTAAAAAGAAAAGAGAATAACATGATTAGAAGAAGCACAATACAAAAACCCAAACTTAAGCATCAAGAGAAGGGCAAGCAAGAATCAAAATCATTATATAATATGCCAGTTGATAGTAGCTTATAAACTAAATACCTGACAAATTCATTCTTTGTCAAAGTAGGATCATTCTATAATTGCCATTATAATGGCCACTTGGTTTGCTGTTTGCACCAATACTCTCTAAATTACACCCACATTTGGGCATTAGCGCCTCTGTGTACTCAACGGCACCCTACTAGTCATGTAGCAGTCGAGGCGGGCGAACCACTGAAAAGCCGATCCAGGCCTAAGCCAGACGCCAGGCTCTGGCTCGGTTAGAGGTATTCTTGGACCTTCAAGCTCAGAATAAGCCGAGCTTGCATGTGGCGTTCGTCTGCTAACGCACTCTGACCTAATGCATCAAGAATTGAGCGTTAAACTTTGAAATGAGATAGATGTCTGTGCGTGTGGCAGTGCCGAGGGCACCCTTTCCAGGAGGTGGGTATCAGCGGAGAGGGCAGAGGCATCTGCGCCAGGGTTACAGGGAGCTCGGGAGAAGGGAACCTGAGCTCCCCACTGACGTCTTCCGTTTTTACAACTTTTCTTACTTTTTGGCCTCGCTGTTTCTTTTTAGGCGCTCCGAGACCCCCGTGTGCCATGTAACGCTATGTACAATTAAATGTAGTTATTAACCTGTTGCTAATGCCTGCCTGTGCCTCATTCAGTCCCTCCACCTTTTCTCTGACTGCCTCCTTCTCACGACATGCAGTGAAGCCCCCACAGTGCCCACATCTCATGTGTCTCTCCCCTGTGCGCAGCACGCGCCTCACTGTGCGCTATAACAATACTTTCCCCCAAAGCTATCCTCTCGTTCTCTCCTTCAGGTTCATAATTCCTCTTCTCGCTAATTATCCTCCCTCCCCGCCTCCACCTTTACTCCCTGTTCCCTTCTCCACCTGCACTGCTTTTATCCACCCACCCCTCTAACGTTTTCTTGCAAATTAAAAAAATAATAATACAAAGCATTGTGATTTACAATGCCAGTAACTCAAACTTTAATGCTGCGAGACCTATTGCATTGCAAATGCTTGTTGATTCATGCAAACAGTCACGTAGAAAGAACCATCTCCTTTCCATCTGCCATTGCCCTTTCTGCTCACTCACTACCCACCTTGTAGTACTCCCTGCTACCAACCTCCCAGAATGCCCTTTGGGTTTACAACATAACACAGTACAATGCCTGTAATACATTCAATGTAAAAAATATGTAGGTGAACAATACAAAAATCCTTTTTTTTTTAACCAACACATTAGGCCTGAACTAACCATAGCAATTGGAAAAAAGCATAATGAAAGAAAAAATGGAGATGCAAAAGAAAATGTATGTATATTTTAAAATACTTATAACATTATACATTCATAATTAGTCTTTACATTTGGAATGTCTTTTTGTAAAACTATCAAATTTACCCACTGTTAGAGTATGTGTTAAATTAGAGCGAATGGACTCAACATTTAATCAAGTGTCATTTTGTTGAGTACTAGACACATTTCTATCAAATTTTGCTGAAGTTCCATAATAACCTATTTATCTTCAGGATTCAAATTATTGTTGCTCTGAAGAGATTAAAATTGAGACATCACTCTGCCATGTAAATCCTTACAATGTGATCACCTAACAGCTGCATTATTATCACCACAAGTTCCACCATCACAATCATCATCAATGAGCCACCAAAACCTTATCTTAGAGTATTTGGAAATGCTACTTAAGTGACACACACGTCCATCATCTAAAACTACAGAATTTCTGAGAACATTAGCAACTCGTTTGAGTTTGCTTTCACCTTTTTGTCATTTTTTCATGTATAACATTCACCCACTGTCTGACACATGCACACAAGTGTCTTTGACTCCATGTTGCGTGTCATAATAATTCTTATATTTTCTTTATGCCACATAAGTTGGAAGTCTAACATCATCCAAACTCCATTGAACTATGCTGCTTCTTCAAAGCAGATTCATTTTTGAATAAGGGATGAGCCTTCTCATGACTATAAATGGGCTTAATCCTGTACATTCCAATTTGGTTGCCCTGTATGTATAGAACGTTTTCTCTAATTCATGCACCAAGTCTTTCCTGTAAGCTTTAGCAAGTTGCAAGGGAGGTTTGATATTGCGATTCATTCTTTTCATGCACCATTCCTGCTGGGATGATACAACAAGGTAAATGTATATTTATACCAAAACATTGCAAGAATTCTAACATTTCATATGATTTGACTTGTACCCTCTTGTCTGTCTAGTTTAAAGCAAAGAAAGTCTTCTTTTTGAAAAACCTCATACTAAAACTTTATTACGCATTGTGTGTCTACGTTGTCTACAATTTTCACTTTAACCAATTAAGAATATGAGTCTACCAGGAATAAGAAATATTTGTAAAATCCTTCATCCTAGATTATGGGTTCCATGAGCTCTAATCCAATGCTATTCGAAGGTACACTCGGAAATCCAATGGAACACAAAGGAGGATTCAAAGCTTTTTGTGATTTGTCATATCTATCCCTCTCGCTCTCAACACATTCTCTGCCAACCCTTTGTTTCTATGGGCCATATGTATCAAGATAATTTTTAGTCGCAAACGCTGCGAATCGCAAAAAACAGCGTTTGCAAATAAAAATGAGCTATTTCCAATGTATGAAGCAAAATCCCATCGCAAAATGAGAAATCGCAAAAATTGCGATTCCTTACGTTGCGAGACCCAGAATTCTGCGAATTTCCTAGCGATTCCTTATTTTGCGATTTCTCAGTTAGCAAAATTCGCAAACGGGAAATTGCAAATTTAGACATCGCTATGGCATGTATGACAAATTTGCAATTTGCAAATTTACGAAAATCGCAATTTAGAGAGTCGCAATTACCATCAAGTAGGAGCGGGTGGTAACCAGGTGCAAACTATTTAAGGAGTCCCAGAATGCAACAGACTCTTTCCACAATGGCTGGACTGTACATGATAGCCAGGAGGCTGCGACTCAGAGCTGCTGCACAGAGGAGGCGACGCCAGGAGAGAATATTCCGTGCACCGAGGAGGACATCTATACACACTACAGACTAGATGAAGAGAGTATCCTTGATTTAATTGAGGAACTCAAACCCTTCCTTGAACACCCCACACGCAGGACACACTCCATCCCCACCCACATCCAGGTCCTGTAGTTGAAGTTAGAAGTTAAAAGCATTTATAGAGCGCGCTAACACCAGGCAGTTTCATGGCGCTATGACCAGATTTTAGACAGAAAAGGAAAAGATAGAAGAAGAGCTAAGACAGTTATTGTGAGGGGAAAGCTAAAGAGAAAAGATGAGTTTTAAGAGGTTTCCAGAAATCCATATAGTTAGTTAGGGACCGGATAGAGAAGGGGAGGGCATTCCAGAAGGTGGGGGCAAGGGTGGAGAACCGAAGGCCACCGTGTTTTTTCCTCTTGAAGCGAGGGACTACCAGAAGGACTTGGGTAGAGGAGCGAAGGTTTCTCTTAGGGAGATAGGGCCGCATTTTAGATTTGACAAACCCAGGAGCAGTGCCTGCAAGAGCCATGAAGGTGAGACAGCCCAACTTGAAAAGGGAGCGTTGAGAGATGGGGAGCCAGTGAAGGGATTTGAGAAGAGGGGTGACACGATGATACTTAGGGAGCTGGTATATCAGGCGGGCCGCCTGATTCTGAATGAGCTGGAGGCGCCGGAGCTCATACGCCGGAATCCCTACAAAAAGTCCATTGCCATAGTCCAGGCGGGAGACAATCATGGCCATGACAATGAGCTTAAGGGCCTCAACAGAAAAAAAACGGGAAATTTTTCGGATGATGCGTAGGGACAGAAAACAAGATGAAACAACGGCGCTGATCTGAGGGTGCATAGTCAGATCTTGGCTGACTAAGATACCCAGGGTTTTTGCTTTAGCGGAAGGGAAAGGAGGGGGACCAAGGGCAGGGGGCCAGAATGCAGGAGACCAAGGACTAGGGAGGCTGCCGGTGAGTATCAGCTCTGTTTTGTACGGATTTAATTTTAGCTGGTTAGAGTTCATCCAGTCGAATATGAAAGTAAGGACAGAACAGAGATTAGACCTGGAGTCGTGGGAGGGGGAAAGATTGAAAATGAGCTGGAGGTCGTCTGCGTAGTTGTAGACTGACACCTCCATGTTTTGTAAAGCCGAGATAAGGGGGTGAATATAGAGGTTAAAAAGAAGAGGAGAGAGAGCAGAACCCTGGGGGACCCCACAAGTGACCAGGCAGGAAGAGGCCGAGAAGCCATCCAGATGGACGGCCTGTGACCGATGCCCTAGGAAGGAGGTGAGCCAGGCCAGGTCGGACCCCCGGATACTGGCGCCTCCGACACGGTCAAGAAGGATGGAATGGTCGACCGTGTCGAAGGCGGCGGACAGGTCGAGGAGAACCAAGGCTTGGGAGGAGTTGGAGTCCGCACATTGCCTGAGCTCGTCCAGGACTGATAGAACCACAGATTCCGTCGAGTGAACTGGACGGAAGCCGGCCTGGTGGGAGGCTAGAAGATGATTATCCTCAACAAAAGTCGAGAGGCAAGAGGTGATGTGGTTCTCAAGAGTCTTTCCTAGGAAAGGGAGTAAGGAAATGGATCGGAAGTTAGGGAGGGAGGAGGGGTCAGTCCCGGGTTTTTTCAGAATGGGAGTGATAATAGCCGATTTGAAAGCAGCTGGGGCAATGCCCTGTTGAATAGATGTGTTGAGAAGGGTAAGAGGGGGTCCAGGACAGTTGGAAAAGACCTCCTTAAGTATGCGGGCAGGGCAGCAGTCCAAAGGGGACCCTGATTTAACTTTCCTTAAGAGACTAAGGAGAGTCTCTTCTGAAATTAGAGAAAACGTGTCAAGAAAGACGGATGGAATGGCAGGAGGGGGGGAGAAAGGAAGGGGAGGGCTGGGGTATGTTATGTCTAATGGCAGCTATCTTCTCAATAAAATAGGAGTTAAGTGAGTTGCAGAGGGATTGGGAGGGAACCGGTTTGGGTTGTACTCTATCTGCAGCTGCTAGATTGTGAACAATGGAAAAAATCTCCTTGGGTTTGTTACTGGCTAGGAGAATTTTGGCAGAGAAGTACTCGGTTTTGGCCGTCAGGATAGTCGTTTTATATCCGCGAAGAAGGGCGGAATATTGGGACTTAAGGGTGGGACAATACCTACGCCTCCAGTGGCGTTCAGCTTGTCTTAGAGAGAGTTTAAGAGCTTTAAGGTTTTCGGTGAACCACCTATTAGCCTCATGGGAGCAGCAGGACCTGACTAACTTGGGGGGGTGGCTGAGTCACAGGCTGCCGAAAGCCAATTGTTAAGGATGGCTGCCTGTGAGTCCGGGGAGGAGTCCGCTACGCGAGGGGATGAGGCCATAAGGGAGGCGCACAAGGCGGGCATGTCCGCACGGTTCCAATTGCGGAGCCACCTGTTTTTAGGTGGGGAAACTTTATTGACAGCCCCTAAATCGAGAGAGAAGGAAATGAGCGAGTGGTCGGACCAAATGCAGGGGGAGATGGACAGAGACGAGGTGGAGATATTGGCAACCCAAATCTGGTCCAAGATATGGCCACCAGAGTGGGTGGGGAGGTGGATCAAAGGGGTGAAGTTAAGGCAGCCAGGAGATTCAGTGAATTCTTTGGACGTAAGATCTTCCCGGGGGTCATGGGGCCAGAAATTAAAATCTCCCAGAATGAGCACAGAGGAGTTATTTACCACAAGAGTGGCCAGCCGGTCCTCTATGGGGGAAACAACCTTTACAACGCAACTTTTACAACGCACTACCATTACAACGAAACTTTTACAACGCAAAAACTTTTACAACGCATACCATTACAACGCATGTTTTTACAACGCAAGTACTTTTACAACGCATGCCATTACAACGTAAGTATTGGTAAGTATATAATTATATTTAATATTTTATATGTTTGGTTTTTTTTTACGTTTTCAGTTTTTGGGTAAAGGGGTATTTTTAGGGTTCAGGGTCAGTTTTCAGTTTTTGGGTAAAGGGGTATTTTTAGGGTTCAGGGTCAGTTTTCAGTTTTTGGGTAAAGGGGTATTTTTAGGGTTTAGGGTCAGTTTTCAGTTTTTGGGTAAAGGGGTATTTTTAGGGTTCAGGGTCAGTTTTCAGTTTTTGGGTAAAGGGGTATTTTTAGGGTTCAGGGTCAGTTTTCAGTTTTTGGGTACAGGGGTATTTTTAGGGTTCAGGGTCAGTTTTCAGTTTTTGGGGTACAGGGGTATTTTTAGGGTTCAGGGAAAGTTTTCAGTTTTTGGGGTACAGGGGTATTTTTAGGGTTCAGGGACAGTTTTGGGTTTTTGGGGTACAGGGGTATTTTTAGGGTTCTGGGTTAATTTGGGTTTTTGGGGTACAGGGGTACAGGGTAAAAAAAAATTAAATTAATTAAATTAAATTAAATTAAATTATATTAATTACAATTAATTAAAAAAAATATATTATATACTTACCAATACTTACGTTGTAATGGCATGCGTTGTAAAAGTACTTTGCTTGATGTCTGACTAAATGACATCAATAATTCCACACACTTGCTGGGGAGGATAAGGTCATAGCAACAGGCTGGTGAAGGAATACGAGGATATATTCTAGACTTACTCAGCTTCAGTACTATTTCTTGTAGTAGTAGGAGCCAATGTCAAATAAATTCAACGCAAGTACTAGTTATACTTGCAATACTTTACCATTTGTTAGGCTACATTGTGGCACTGTTCTAGTGTACTGTCACCTGCTATATTCTCGAGCGTACCGTAACCGTTGTAATGCTACAGTAAGGACAAACCAGGTTTCGTTTTCTTTTTTTCCATAGGCATGCAACTGCCACTGTGTCACACCACTAGTACCACCGCAATGAGGAAATTTCATCCGCCCAGGATTGCCAACCTTAATCCCCATTTCACGTGGAGCCAGCCCTGGGCCTAGCCCTAATTTCTAACACAAATTACAGGTAAGATAAGCGTTTGGTGGGAGGTAGTATAATGGAGTATTAGGACTAGACGAGAGATTGACGGTAGTACTACTAAAGTCCTAGGACTCTTCAGGAAAACAAACTTACTGTTACACCCCCACCCACCAGACTGAAAAGCAGTAAAAAACAGGTATGGTCAGATAAAGTTTAAAAAAGTATATTTATGTAGCTCTAACAAAATAATCTCCCTCAAGACCCTCCCTAACCCCAACGATTGTCTTTGAAAAGTCCCAAAAAGCACCCAACTCCCAAATCCCACCCCCCAAAAGTCTCTAAAAAAAGGGCAAGGGACACTCCACTACTGGAGGGTGCTGGTGAATTTTGCGGCCAGGGCATCATACTCCTTGCGGAGGGTGGCATGCTCGAAGCGGAGGCCCTCCACCAAGTTCTTGTACCTATGGACCTCCTGCTCACTCCTAGGCGGCGCTGGCGTGCCTTGCAGCTCCTGTGGGGGCAGCTGGTCTTTTTGCTGCTTGGCGGTGGTGGTTGGCTTTGTTAGCCCGGCTCCGTACCGCTGGAGCACTGCGCTGGCTGGCAGCCCGTGGGGTCACGGAGGAGGATGCAGCTGTCCCAGTCGAGGATGTTGTGGTTGCACCGGTCGACTGCGTGTCCTCCGACTCCTCCAGGGCCACCAGCCGCCGATATTCCGCGACAGTGGCATCCAGCCTCCGTTGCCGGGCCATTCGAGCCTGCTCCCTCCGTGATGTCGATTTGGAAGGAGCATCTATATGAAGAAAGAAAGACATCGTCTGTAACCAATGCTCCTTAACATTAATAACACAAAGGGATTGAGCCGAAAGTTGTGTCACAGTACAAGTAGCAAATTGAAAGCACAGTACATAACTATTGAGGACAGTATCTATCTAACCTCCCACTTCTGCATCCTTGCTCTAACATTAGTGGTAGTTTAATGAACAAATTCTACGACCACTATGGACTTCCATTACAGTTGACTATGACAGTACACCAGTCTTATTCTTCTTCTTCTCTCTTGTTTCGGAAAATTGGTACGTTATCTTATGCAAGCCGGCAGAATGCCAGCGCAGTGAACTTGCACCCGAGAAAAACAGACGCACACCATGATGAGTGAGACAGACTTGCGTTACTGTACCGGTCCAGTACATGCAGGTGGTGAAGCTATTACTTTTCTATTACGGGTGGCACTGAGAATACTCTGTTACAAGGGCTACTGCTTAATTAATTTACCTTTCACCCTACAGTGCAAATGAGTACTAGAAAAGGAAAATGAAGAAGCTAAATAATTAGATTATCTATCACTTCACATGGGATGTATTTGATGACATATGGGATGACTTTAGGTGCTTTGCTTATTATTGAGTGAACAGTGATACACCCACACATGAATGACGTACTACTACTAAACTAAAGTTATTAAGAGAGGTACGGAGTGTCCACCGTAATAACCGGATATATGCTGTGCTTGCAGTTGCAATACAAACTATTGCTACTATTCATGGTAGTATTGGACAAATTTACAATTTCTTTTCCTTGCCTTCCCCACACTGGAACGGACGTGCGGGTGCGGTGTTACATGCTCTTCAAGGTAACACTTAGTTCATCCAGTGACCATCTACTCTCTCTAGATACACATGTGCTATCTAAGAGTCAGATAATACCATGCTCCAGGCATCCATCCATTCAAAGTATATGCACACATACAGTTTATGTTTCACCCACCCAGGCTGTTGTCCTTCCACCCATCCTTGCTTCATCATTGACCCAGCCATGCACCATACCATATTCTTTCCTTCCCAGCCACCTCGGGGGCCAAGCAAACACATATCATTCTTCTTTGCCAGCCATCATAAAATTTCTCGTCCTTCCACACTTACTTACACCCTTCTTTCGCTTTTCGAATATATAACTTACCTGTGCCCGCCACCACCGTGTCAACCCTCACAGGCACATTGGTGTCGTCCGGCACTCGCACCGCCTCCTCCCCAGAAGTGTTGTCCTCCTCATCCACCACCTCCGCGCTGGCCCCGCCACCAGATGTTCCACCTACAAAGTACATTTAAGAATGTTAGAATAGAGCACTCACTACTATATAATATTTGGTCTAGGAGGAATAAAGAAAGTTAAAAAAAAACGAAATACAATGTAATAATTTGTAACTGTATACTCTACAGTAAAAATGTCCCTTTTTCCAGGGAAGGCTGTTGTCTTGCTGCACTTTTTGGCACAACTGATGAATGCCTGCTTTTTATTTTTAACACACAACACTTTTTCTCGTAACAGAAGCTTGACTTCTAAGAACACGATCAGGGTCAAGCTCAAGTTCAAACCAGGTGAGAGCTCAGCTCGACCACAAGAAATGTGTCCAATTAATCGTTAGCACTAAGCACTTTTCCATTTTCAGTTAAACGGTTACTTTTATGACAAAGTTGATTTTAATAAATGTGTTTAGTTTTAATAAAGCTTTTAAACTTAAATAGACTCTGTGGTTTTTGGTCCTCCAGACTAGAGTGGATGAGCTAAAGGTTTTGGAATTTTTGCAAGCATGAGTGCCTCTGACACTTCTTGACTGTGACTCCGTACTCTTGCCCTGCGTAGGATAATCTAATGATCATTGGGGATCAATCATCGGTGACTTAGGGAGCTAAATGACTCTGCCACACTATCTAGTCAGTAAGGAGATTGGGGGTTCTTCAAAGTCTGATATCACTGAGGTATGTGGAAAGAAAGTCTACCTGCGCCTATTATAATTGATAAACAATGCACTATTTAGTGTTCATAGTTCGGTTTGTGCAGATTTGTCCCTGCAACAGTAGTAGCATGGATTGTCCTCCTATCCAAAACAAAAGGAAAGTAGTATCTTATTCTTTCTTGGTGGTCATTCACCTTTTTATTGTTGGCAATTGTCAAAGCATAAACATTTAGAAGACTTGAAAAGACATTATGGACAATCCCAGAGGACTGCACTCAGTGCATAGAGCTATTGCTGACTAGAATGGGAGTCCAATGGAATTGCCAAATGTGCAATCTTAGTTAGCTACACACACAGACTAATAAGAATAATCTAGTAATACCACAGGGAGTCATAGTCGAGGCAGGATAAGAATTTAGATCCAGTCTACAAGAAGATCAAAGACGATTTAGAAAAAATCGAATGAGGAACGCTAGGAAAAAATAGGTACTCTTTATTAAAATTAAAACTTACTGGGGCCAGCAAAGGAGCCCTCGCCTGCCCGATCCTGGCCTGCATCCTCCTGAACAGCACCCTCATCCTGTGTCCTCTTGCCCTTGGGGGGAGCTGATTTACAACATGAAAGAAAGAAAGACCAGAAAACATGGATGAGATTTGTCAACAAAAATTAAACATTTCAAAAGAACTATAACAAAATATTTTTGAGAAATAGCAAATAGATAGACAACTATTCCACGGGATATATTGACCTATCTCATGTGGTATACTACGTTATTCGTATTGCCTGATTTGCGGACCGTTGACTTTCAAAGTTCCTATGTAACTCAATAAACAGACTACTAAAAAGGTTTGCCTAGGCCTGGCAGGCAGCAGTCCGCAGCACGCAAAGTGACAGACAAAGTCCATCCTGCTTGCAGATCAGTGAATACTCAAACTATCAATCCACCGACCACCACCACTATTTCTTCTTATAGCCATGTGTCTAAAGGAAGGACTGGACTTCAGTCTGTTGGGGCTGATTTAGAAGTCCCTTGCGGCTCATTTTCCTCCATTGTTGCGTGACTTTTGTGACGCAGCGGCAGAACAAAAGAGTCGCCATGGTGCGACGTATATATTAAAAAAAACGCATATGGGAGATGCATCACGTTGTAAAGCCCTGCACCATCAGGGGGCGTTCCGGCGCAAGGGAGGGCGTTCCTGCGCAGGAACGAATCCTAAAAGTGGGTGAGGGAAATCTACAAGATGTCAATCAGTCACATTTAGGACAATGATGCGTGACTCAAACCCTGCGCCTGCTTGAAGCCGACGTACGGCTTGATGCAGCATTGGGGAGATAGGGCACCCCAGAGCATTGCTGGAGCTGCGCCATCGTTGGCACGCAACTCCAGCAATGCGCCGCCTTTACGCCACAGATGCGTAAGGCTTCTGTGACGTTTTGGGCCAATGGGTGGTGGTGGCATGGCGCACAATTACTGCCGCATCCCTGCTACTTTGCAGGGATGCGCCGGTAATTGAAAATATGACCCTTAGTGTCTAGCATTACGCAGTTCTTTACACTACACTCATACATAATTTCTCAGGCCAATGAAATGAACACAAAATACAAAACAAATAGGCATAGTAGCAAGCAAGGCTACTGAGAAAGAGAGCAGTGCACCTGAAATGCATAGAAGATTTTGAAATATAATTTACCTAATGTAATCGGCAGCATTATTGCTCTTGGTAAAGAACAAAGATTTGCAAATAACAGAACCGGATAAAACAGATTAGTGATGAAATAGCTAGAAATGGCTACTACTACTCACCAAGCCCGGGGACCTCTACGCCGACCACGTCCAGCAAGTCCCGTTCCCGGTCCATGACATCCGTCCAGCGGTGGGTGGCCTGGTTATAGGTGCGCCGGACCCCAGAGAGCTTAAACATGGCCCGGCACACCTTCTCCCACCGCTTCCGGCGCTCCCGGATGCCATAGCCGGTTGCGATCTTGCCGCCTCCCAGGATCGTCTTGGGGAGGCGGCGCTGGACGTGGAAGATGAGTGCGGCCACCTCCTCCACGCTAAAGATCTCCCGTGGCATCACTTGCTCCCCCCTCAAACGCCCGCACGGGAGCCGGGCACGGGGTGCGGGACCCTTCCCCTTCTCAGGGTGCTCCCTTTACCATGGTCTGGGCAGAAATGAGTTAAATAATAAAGAAGAAATAGAATAGGGAAGAAGAAAATAAAAGAGTTTAAAAAAGTAGTTTAAAATTAACAAAAAGTAGCCGAAAACACAAAAATATAGAGCTAGAAAAATAGAGGGATAGATAATAAGTAAAATAGATCAAATAAAGTTCAAAAAAAGCAAAGGATGGCAGAGATTCAGAGAGGATACAGAAAGCATGCCCAGAACCATAGCAATGAATGAGAAACAAAATGGCCGCGCCCATTCACGACCGCGTGGGTAAGTTCGCGCGAGATTTTCCTCGCGATCACGCGCGAAATTGTACTAGCGAGCAGCACACTTTGCGAGATTACACATAGCGGCCGGAAATGGAATTACGTCACGCAAACAAGATGGCCGCGCCCGTGTACGACCGCTAGGGTAACTTCGCAAACGTATAGCTACAAGCGCCTTGCGAACACGCAAAAAATCACGCGAACATACACGCCGCAAAACAAAAATTGTATTCGCACGCATTCGCGGCTTCCGAAATCGATCTCGCACGGATTCGCGCCCCGCAAATCGCGCGAAATTGCAGAAAAACGATTTTTGCTAAACTGAAAGCAATCAGCAGGTGCAAAAGTTCAAACTTAACATTAGTAACCATTCACTCTAGTGCTTCCTGAGGGGCCCCTCCAGAGTTCAGTTGCCTATTTGCAACTATTCCATGACCCTGCTATGACCCAAACAGCAGGCTCATAGAATAGCTACAAGTAGACCATAAAGGTCCTGTGAAAAAAAATTGCACTGCAACAGAAAGCAAATTACAGATAAGGAAGGAAGCAGGTGGCAGCCAGACTGGAAGTTTCAAAATTACTGACACATTAATCACCCCCAAATTAATTCATGGCAGTTGAAGAAGGGCAGGTGTGCTTGCTTTCACTGCAACAGAAAGCAAATTACAGATAAGGAAGGAAGCAGGTGCCAGCCAGACTGGAATTTTCAAAATCACTGACACATTAATCAACCCCAAATTAATTCATGGCAGTTGAAGCAGGGCAGGTGTGCTTGCTTTTTTTCACCCCCATAATCTACAGTGATAAACAAACCTAATGGGTGGCAGTGAGGATGTACCAGAGGGTGGCATGGGTGTACCAGAGGGTGGCAGTGGTGAAACAGAGGGTGCTGTGAACCTGTGATCATAAACCAGACGTAGAAACAACATAGTCGCGGCCGTTGCGAGCCGAAAAGTAAGTTCGCAATTGCGAAATGGTCCACAAATCCTCGCGAACGCTCGCCAACACAAAAAACGTAAAAATCCGCAAATCCGCGAGAGTTCGCGGATCTTGCGTATTGCGAACCCGTAAATACGCAAATTCGCGTACGCGAGATCCGCTAGATCTGCCCATGCTTAGTCTTGACCCTCAATACTTCATTTGATGTACTTGTATAATGATATATATCATCCAATGACTCGCTAACAATATCTGAACCGCTCTGTTGTGTAATAATTCGATTAAAAAAAACTTTGCAAACTGCCCTATATGCTTCCTGTCTCCCATTAGTTTTTCATAGTTTTTCTTTCCTTTTTTCTTTCCTCTCGCCTTGGTCTTTCACTCAAACTACTGTGATTAAATGCTCTATATTAATGTTCCAACAACCGCATGATGTTCGTTGTGTTCCATTCCCCTTTTCTATAGTTTTTTTAAACCGCAATTTCACCTCTCAATTCCCCTTCCTCTATTGTCTTATCTTTCCTTCTTTCTTCTCCTTTACCTTCTATCTCCCTATCCTCCTTCAATTTTGTCAATGGGCTACACACCACCCCCTCTCTGTTCACCATGAATGTATGTACAGCCCTGAGGAAGCCCCAGGCCGGATGGCCGTGTAAAGGGGTGAAACATGTGTTGGCTGTCAGTTTATTTTTATTTATTTTATTTATTTTATTTATGGTCTTATATCGCGCCTGAATAAACCCCCGAAGGGGTATCTCCGCGCTTTTGCCTGGTGAAGGAACATAGGATATACAGGTTCGTGCTCAAAGGTGACTGAGTGGGGGAGGTGTATTTAACTATTAGTGAAAAGATGGGTTTTGAGAGTTTTTCGGAAGGACAGGTGATTGGTGATTTGTTTTAGTGTCTGGGAGAGAGAGTTCCAGAGAACTGGGCCTGTGTGTGCCAGGGCACGACCTCCCTGTCTAGATTTTTTTATTCTAGGCACCTGCAGCAGCTGAAGGTTACTCGAGCGTAATGATCGCCCAGGGACATAGGGTTGAAAGGTTTTAGACAGGTATTTAGGCCCCATGCCTATCAGGCATTTGTGGATGGAGCATAGAATTTTAAACTTGGCGCGTTGTCGTACAGGAAGCCAGTGTAGTTCAGTAAGCAGAGGGCGGGAGGGAGTTCTAGGTGGAACATTTAGAACTAGCCTTGCTGCCGTATTTTGGACTACTTGCAGTTTGGTAAATTGGCCTTCATTAGTTGAAAGGAGAAGGCCATTGCAGTAGTCCAATCTGCTTAAGACTAATGCCTGAACTAAGGTCTTTCTGTGTGTGTCTGGGAGGTATGGGAACACTCTTCTCAGAAGTCCAATGGCCCGGAAACATGTACCGGCGACTTGGTTAACATGATCTTTGAATGTTAGGGCTTGATCGAATAGCACCCCCAAGTTTTTCACGATTTGTTTCGGAATGGGAACAGGTCCTAGTTCTAAAGGCCACCACTCATTAGACCATAATTTCCCCGCATCCCCAAACAGTAGTACTTCTGTTTTGCCCACATTACATTGAAGGCAGTTCTTGGCCATCCACTCTGATACTGCCCTCATTCCATCTGCAAAGGATTGTTTTAAGGCAGGTGTAAAGGTTTTAAAAGGGAACAGAAGTTGGGTGTCATCGGCGTATGACACCGGGGTGAACCCAAAGGACCTCACTAAGTCGGCCAGGGGGGCCACGTACACATTAAATAATCTGGGGCTAAGACATGAGCCCTGTGGCACTCCCCTTGTGAGCTCCCTAGAGATGGATTTGTGGGAGCCCAGCCTGACTTCTTGAGAATGGCCAGAGAGAAAGCTCTCCATCCAGGACAGAGCTACGCCCCCCAATCCCACATCCCTCAGACGACCGAGAAGCACTTCATGAGACACCGTATCAAAGGCAGCGGATAAGTCCAACAGCACCAGAATCATAGACCCCCATCATCCAGTGTCATCCTGATGTTGTTGGTCACTGCTAGGAGGGCTGGTTCGGTGCTGTGGTTTGGCCTGAACCCAGATTGTGATTGGTCCAGGCCATCCGTTGCCTCGATATAATTTGATAGGTGGGTATTAACATGCTTCTCAGTCATCTTCCCTATGTGTGGTAGGAGGGAGATGGGCCGCAGGTTAGGGAGGTCTGTCCAGGGAGAGGCCAACTTTTTCCTTATTGGGTTCACCACCGCAACCTTCCATTCCCTTGGGACTTGACCTACCGTCAGTGAGATGTTCATCACTGACTGTATGGAGGGTCCCAGGAGGGAGATCAGAGGGGGGAGCATTTTAGCTGGAAGGAAGTCGTTGGGAGACCCAGTTTTTATATGGTTGATAAGGAGTGGTAGATCAAGATCGCTAACTGGTGGGAAGGAGAGTAGTGAATTTTTGTTCTGAATTGGCAGACCTATAGGGAGGGGAAACGTGATTCCAGCACCGTTGGACGCTAGGATTTTATTATAGATGAGGTTAATTTTGTCCTCAAAGAACATAGAGATCTCATTACAGAGTACTTGGGAGAATTCATCGGGGCTCTCACTAGCTGTGGGTTTTACAAAACTCTGTAGTATTTTGAACAGCTCTCTTGGACAATTACCTGCCTCTGCTAATTGTGAGGAAAGACAGTTCTTCCTGGCTTGCTTTATGTTTTTGTAATAAGTTAACTGGGCCTTTTGATAGATTATCCTTTTCTCTTCAGTTTTTGATTTCCTCCATGCTTTTTCTAGACGCCTGCATTTCTGTTTCTCTTTCCTAAGATCAGGTGAATACCATTTTTCTTGCTTGGTTGAGAGATATTGTTTATGAGGTTTTAGTGGGGCCAGAATGTCGATGGCGGATTTTAGCGATTCGTTGAGTTTCCCTAAAGCAGTGTCAGCTGTGTCTTCATCAGTGAATATAGGTTGAATCCATTTATCCCGCAAATTATCCACTGATATTTTATGCCATTGACGGCGCAGTATTGGCGTTTGTTTGTTTCTCACTCACTCTCACGGATAGAGTGACAACACTGTTATAAACAACCAACAAAATAAACTATTGTTTGATTGGAATTTTTCCTGAAAGAGTTCGAGAAACCAGTCTTGCACTGACAACCACTTCGAACCTTGTCTATATATTAGGATGTTAGGGGTTTACCCCAGTCAAGGGCAAGTATTACAACAAGATTTGTTGCTCAATAAACGGCCAGTAAGGGATCTCGACCTTTTTACCCCTTATCTCACAGAACAAATAAAGATAAATGGGTTTAGATGTACTAAAATTTGGTAACAAAAAGCAGTCAAAAATTGTGCAGACTTTCTGCAATTAGTAGCTTATTTTGCCAACTGACCTATATAATATTAGGTCATTTCACAAAAGAAGGAATTGGAGTGGGTCGTACATCGAACTGCCATACATTCATTCGAAAGGTCCCAAACTGCTACTACATACGTTTGGCTTCAAAGACAGGGATGGTGGCCATCAAGGTTCAGCAGACCACCATGCCTGTTTTTACATGTCTTTGGAAAAGTTTCCCAAATCATTAAATGGGTTTAGAAAATCCCAAAATGCTTTTGGGTGATCACAAACCCGCTGATTTAGCAAATCAGAGGGTTTACGACCATGAAAAGTTTACTTGTTATATTGTTCCAGTCATGTAACAATACTGCACTTTGGATCAACTGTTATGAAATAATTGTAGATGAAATTCATCAATGCGCTAAATTTTTTTGTTTCAAGTACCGCACAAAGAGAGTTGGGAGTAATACTTTTTATGATAAGGAAGTTAGCAAACTTCATAAATTCATTCAGCTTCTCTGTAGGATGTTGAGATTTCAGCCATTAGCAAAAAATAAAATATCCTCTGTTAAACAGGATAATACATATAATGTTGCCATCAAAGAACTAGGACATCATTGTTAAGGCACTAATAACTAAAGATGTGAAGCCTTCTATAAATTAATCACCCAAGGGACAATAACAGATGATGGCACAGAAAAGTCAATACTTATTGGTGAAGGTTTACCACACATCTTTATGGTTCCACTACACATCTTTTAGTGGTGAAAAGTGATTTTCCAAGGTTCCCTGACTCCACTGTTACGGTATCCAAAGTGGCAACTGCGATTGCAATTGTAAAGCATTAAATGCCCATGGGTCAAATGTTCTCATCGATACATTCCTTAGGATTGCACCTAATTATTGGCCATTGTTTTTGCTTATCTTTTCATTCAATCTAAATAATACCACCAAACACAATGCTAGGTGGAGAAATGCAGGTATCTATCATTAAGGATGGAAACAGATGTAAATCTTCTCATTACCTACTCCTGACCCAGCTCAGCCTACTGGAAAATGGGAAAATGTTGTCAAGTATACTAATTTATCTTCTCATTGCAAGGAAACAGACTAAATGCCTGCTGTCTCCCTCACACAAACGTTTTAGGAAAGGAAAGTCAATGACGACCAATGTGATGATGCTGGCTATTATTGCACATACAGCACATACGGCTGGGTCGCTGCCATTACACTGTGACCAAGTCTTGCTTTGGACAAACATGCTGTGTAATGATGGCTCTTACACAGATATGAAGCTTGAGTACTTTAATTCTACATCAGGACCGGAGGCTTCGGATTGTGCTTTATCTTTCTCCACTGTGATTTAACAGCATCCATTTTAACAGTGAATCAAACCACATTTCTCAGATTTCCAGGGAAATTGGTGGAATAAAAAACAGACAAGCACAGTCCATCATGAGCCATTGTCCAATCAGGGTCCAGGATCCAGCACATAGCCATTCTCTGTGTCCTGGTCTTCCTCTTTCTTCACTGCTCACAGCAAGAGATGAGTGCATTTTTCCTTTTCTCTTCATATGGTGGTTAAATGTTTATGACTGTGTGGGTATGTTCGGATTTCAGTCACAGGACCACATTTGTGCTCCTACGTGACTCAGCATTATAATTTCCCTATTTATGTGGCAGAGTGCGACGGTGCCCTCCAACCACGCGGTGGCCCTGTTGCAGCGCGACTACTATATGATTTGTGATGAGCAATTTTGGAATCCCTGTCAGGATTCAAGATTGCCCGTTGCTTGTCAGTGACTCCACATGCCCCTGGAGAGTAACGCCCTCATTGAGGGTCTGTACAGGCTGTGAAGCCTGCAAAACCTTGCACTCCCTGGGTAGCCACCTGGGGTAGGTTTGCTTGGTGTCATAGATGCCCCATCGGAGTCTGTATTGCTGGCAGGCATTACTACTGGCCTGAAGGGATCACGCTCCCAGGTGGTTAATTGTACCCTAACTATTGTATCAGTAAGAGAGGGTAGTGTCCCCTGGGCCTCGACTCCTATTGAGATGCAGCTCTGCCCTCTGTGTGATTTGTTGGCCCCCAGCACTTGAACGACAGTCTCACTGAGACTGCTTGGAGGCCCTACTCTACCCCACTTGCCTTAAGCAGCACTGGTATCATATAGCGACTGGCAGGGTCCCTTGTATTGTTACCGTGGTGCTATCTGTGCTGCAAGCATGTGGAAACGAGGTATTATGCAGTGGGATGAGGATCCCTTGGCCTAGGTTCCAGAGATGGTGACTTTTACGATGCAGTAGACGCATCCATTTACACGGCCGTTGAGGAGGCTATGGCCCCCATGGAAGCGCGACTAGCACAGCAGATTGTGACCAAATGCGCAAAGTGGGCTCAGCCCACGGCGAATGTCACTGAACGCCCGCAGACTGCTCAGGGGAATGTGCAGCCTACGTCCAAAGGTTGATAGGTAGGACCGGGATGCTTTTGCAAGTGTGCGGGGAAAGCTTTTCTCACTCAGAATCAGTCACTGGCTGTGCCCACGGACACTGACCCCAACCGAGCTGCCTCTATCCGTGGGCCCGGCAGAAGGGGTGGGAGATGATGCCCAGGGGGATACAGATGAAAGAGGCAGGTCCCTCCAGACGATGGCACCCTTCCACTACACCATTACCTAGTGACCCTCAAAGGGTGGATGATGGTTCTGATATGCTGGATCCTAACCAGATCCTAAACCCTTGGTCATCTGAGTGGACACCCGCTTCCAAGGTGATAAGCTATGTGGCTAGTAGGATTCGTACCCCCATGGGTAAAGAGGCTCATAATCAAATCTGGACGGAGTGTTCTCGACCCTCTCTGGATGGCAAGGTTGGACCCCAGGATGGCCACTTTACTGTCTACATTTATTAAGGACCCCAAGAAAAGGATCAACAGGTCCTAGCAGGCATGCCAGGATATGCTCTTGAATGCCCTGGTCCTGTCACTATGATTCTGGACATGGCCGAATATGCAAAAGCATTGGGTGCCCTTATATTTTCGGATGCCCTCTCCAGCTGGGCCCAGCATGCAGTAGTGTTCCTCTGAAATATCAACTGCGCACTCTCTACTGAGCGGAGAAGATCCTTTCTTATTAAGGTTGACCTGAAGTTGGGTGACTTAGCAGATTCTGAGGCTGGGGCGGTGGCCCATGGAGGGTTATTTGGCAAGCCTTTTAATACATTCACATCCCTGGATAAGGCCCAGTCTTCTATGAAGTGGGTTTCCTCCTCCTGGGTTTTCCATAGGGCCGGTCGAGGTAGGGGGCCGTTTGACCAGCAAGTCCTTCCAAAACTCTAGAGGGTACGGCTACATGCACAGGCAGTTCAGCATCAAGCCTGCTATAACAACTTTTACCCCACCCGCAGAAGAGGCTCAAGGGGCCGTGGCTTCAGAGGAGGTGACGCTGCCTCAAACTCCAGTAAGTGTATCTTCCTCTTCCCTCTTACAAGTGGGGGCCGCTTGGCCAATTGTACAGGTGTGGGTGTAGCAAACTGTGCAGGGGTTTTGCATAGAGTTCTGCCCCAATCCACGCCAGGAGATGAGGCCCAGGTCTCTCCAGTTTTCGCTGCAGGAGGCAGAACTGGTCGATGCTGAGGTTGCATCCCTTCTCGAGAAAAGGGCTATTTGCCTTACATCTCCGCACCCGCAGGTTTTGTAAGCAACATGTTTTTAATGGAAAAAGTGGACGGTGGTCAGCATCCAGTGTTGAATTTAAGCGAGTTCAACGAGTGGTTGCTTTACCGCCATTTCAAAATGGAGGGAATCCACCTCCTGAGAGATGTCTTACGCCTGATGGATTGAATGGTCTGTTTGGACTTAAGGAATGCGTACCTTGCTAGTCCAAATATTCTCCCTCACAGGAAGTTCCTGTAGTTACGTTGGCGCCTGCAGGCATACCAGTTCACAACTCTGCCTTTTGCACTTACTCCTGCTCCTTGGTTTTTCACAAAGGTGCTCAAACCTGTCGTGGAACACCTTTGGGCACAGGGAATTCACCTTATTGTGTATCTTGACGATATGCTTCTTTTTGCAGAGGATCCCCAGCTGATAAGGCAGCAGTTACAGCGGGTGGTCGACCTGTTGGAGAGCCTTGGTTTTGTCATCAATGTCAAAAAGTCTCTTCTGGTTCAGTCTCAAAAGGCAACCTTCCTGCTTTTAGTGATAGACCCTACCGAGGCTATTCTCAACTTTCCTTTGCGAAAGATATCAAAAATCCAGTACAAGCTACGCCGGATGCTGGTCTAGCAGAGGGTGCCCCTCAGGCAGATTGCCTGGTTGGTGGGGCTGTTCTCGGCTTCCATACAGTCCATATTTCCAGGCTCATTGCATTATTTGGCTCTGCAGAAGCTGAAGGTGGGGATCTACAGAGAGACTTTCCTTACTGTCACTCTTTCGCCCCGTCAAGCGAAGCGCGCAAGGAGATTCACTGGATGCCTCATATCGAGGCATGGAATGGACGAGCAATATTTAGTTTCACCCAGACCTGGTTATAAAGTCGGTCGCCAGCAGGTCAGGCTGGGTCGCCCGGTGTTGAGATTTTTCCACAGGAGGTTCATGGTGTCCGCAAGAGCAAACACTGCACATCAATTGTTTAGAGCTTTTGGCAGGGTCCTTCGCAATCTGTTGCTGGACCAAGGACAGAATTCAGACGTGTGTCCTTCTAAAGATGAAAAATATTTTGGCAGTCAGGTACATAAATCACCTGGGCGGCACTCTGTTGAAGTTTCTCTCAGATCTGGTGACATTTTTTGGGTAGTTCTGACTTGACAACCAGATTTCAGTGACGGCTGAATATCTCCCGTTGCAGGAGAATCAGGTGTCGGATTAGCACTCACACCTTTTTCAAGATTACAGTCGTTGGAGGTTACACCCAGAAGTTTTTGCTATGCCTCAAAACCAACATGCCCGTTCTCAGTAGATCTTTTTTCCTCCAGACTGGATCATCAGATACCCTGGTTCTTTAGTTGGAGGCCGGATCCTGTGTCAGCTGCCATGCATGCATTCCTGCAGGATTGGGATCAGGAGCAAGCCTATGCATTCCTGCCATTTGCGATGATCACAAGACTGTCAGCCCGGATCAGTTGGCAATGTGCAGAGGTAGTTCTTATTACCCCAATTTGGAGGTCACAAATTTGGTTTCCGGTTCCTCTGGAACTTTCTTGGGGTTTTCCAATCCGTCTCCCCTAGTTTCCAGAGCTTTTTCTTGACCTGGATCAAGTTCCGCATCAGACGGTGCTGGACAGATCAATACACCTGATGGCGTGGAGGATTACAGGAGGAGATGGTCAATACCAGGCCTTTAGGCATATGCTGGACACCTCTTGTCCAAGGCCCTGTCTGACAGCACAGTCAAGAGATATTGGTCAGTCTGGAGGTGATGATGTCGTTGGTCTGTGCAATGGGGTTGTGATCCCGTGGGCACTGACATAGTTCAAGTCTTACATTTTCTAGCACGCTTGGCCCAGCAAGGTTTGGCTTATCGCTCTTTCAATACCTTTTGTTCTGTCATTTTGGCAGGCCACATTCCGATGGAAAGCTCCCCAGTTGAGTAGCACCCGTTTGTGTGTCGGCATCTGAGAGGTATCAGATTATCTCTTCCACCAGAGTCACAATATTCAGAGCTGCGAGATGTGAATAGGGTCCTGAACCTGTTCTTGTCTTGGCAGTCAAATAAGTTCTTGTCGCATAAGAAACTGTTGGCAAAGCTAGCAATGCTCCTTTGTTTGATCTTGTGTAGACGGATCTCGGATGTAAGAGCCCTGGATATCACAGGAAGGGTTTTATCTCCTATAGGGGTTTCTTCTACGATTTGTCAGATAACTAAATGTCACACCAGAGTGATTGAGTACACCGCATTTTCGGAATTTCCTAAATTATGTGTGATGCAATGTCTAAAGGCATATGAGGAGATGTTAGCGTAGCTTAGGCTTCCGGGAGAGAGTCAACTTCTGATTGCTCTTTGAAAACCTAATAAAGTGGTTTCGTCTCCCACTATTGAACGTTGGGTGCGGTGGGTCATGCAGGAGGCAGGCAGTGATCTCAGGATTTTTGGAGCCCATTCTGCCAGGGGGCTATGGCCTCCAAGGCCTTCACTCTAGGTGCACAGCTTGAAGACATTAGGAATGCAGCCAATTAGTCTTCAGAGTCAACCTTCAAGAGGTTCTATGTTAAGCCCATTATTGATATGCACCATTTGGAGGTAAGTAAGCTTTAAACTAGCATAATCCGCAGCCTCTGTTCCTGACATAGAATGAAAAATATCCTAGCTAACGTAATGGAAAGTCTCAATTCTTTTAAGGACTCTGAGGCAAGGATTATCCCAGCCGCGAATGTGCTCTGGAGTTCCCTTTCCGTAAATAGTAAGTAATTTTTTTTGTTGGAATATTTTGTACGTGCTCCTAATTCCGGAGCCTTGATAAATAGAATGTATTTCTTTGTTTAGAATGGTTAGTAGTTTTGAATTAATAGCATGTTTTTCTCTGCGGAGAAATGGCGATTTTTCTTGAATGTATTCAATCATCATTGAGTTCATTTCTAGTGCTGATGTCGCTTCTTTGGTTCCAGGAGGAGATGATGGAAAGCAAGAGGTGTAGGAAAAGATTAATTGCATGACTTGCGCGACGAAAGAGGAAGACTAGAACACAGAAGAGGGACTATATGCTGGATCCTGATTGGACAATGGCTTGTGATGGACTGTGCTTGTCTGTTTTTTGTTTCACCAACTTCCCTGGAGTTCTGGGAAATGTGGTTTGATTCTCTGTTAAAATGGCTGCTGTTAAATTAAGGTGGAGAACGATAAAGCATAATCCTCGCTTCTTGGTCCTTAATAGAACTGAAACTTTCCATTACGTTAAGTAGGACATTTTTAGGTCTCGGCTAGCCGCGCGGAAGCGCGTCTCCGCCGAGAACCTATTGCTGCCGTGTCTGCTTCCCAGGAGACAATCCTGGCCACGCGCATGGCGATTTGAAACTGCCACGCGCACGCGAACGCGCGCTGTGGCCAGGCGCTGTCTCCTGGGAAGCTTGAAACACCACAGACGCATGCGCATACACACACAGACACACACACAAGCGCCCACGCACGCACATACATACAGAGACACCCCCCCCCACACACATACACACACAAGTGCACCAAGGCCCCCCACCCCTCCCCCTCCCCGGCGCCGTCACCGTCGCACACATACATACACACACGAGCATACACACACACACACACACACGAGTGCACCAAGCCCCCCAACCCTTTTGAACGTACCTGGCCAATCTCGGGGGACTCTGCTCTCAACACGCGGCGCGCAACCTCCTGCTGGCGCGGCCCTGGGGCTCTCCACAGCTCACAGGAGCCCCGGGGCGCGAGACGCATTGACTCCGCCTGCCTCCTCTTCCGGTCCGGACGCGGCCCCGCCCCCGTCACAGGCGACCTTGCCTGACTTCCGGTGCGGCCAGGGCGGGATTCCGGGGGCATTTTCTGTTGCTCCCCCTCCCCCCTTTTGCTCCTGCTGCTTGTTTCTCCTGCAGTAGGGCTGTATTTTATTTTTCGCTTGTGCGCAGTTTATCGGCTCTGAACTCGCCTATTCATCGCTGGATTAGTGTCTCACGCTCACTTACCCCGCACGTCCTGCAGCGCTTTAAGACATTAAACAGCGCCTCTTATTTCCCAATAATTTAAACATAAAGCAGGCCAGGCTGAAATGTGCTGCGGGCTCCGACTCCCCTGGTGCTCTGACTCCTTGAGGCACTGGGCCAATAGGTGTTCGAGCCTCCGGTCTTTCTGGGATAGCGCCTCCAGACAGAACACTGAAAGAAGGTAAATATATTTCACCTGCCCCAGACGGGGGGTAGCACGTGTCCAGGGGCCCCTGTTTACAAATACCCATGCTGTAAAGGCAGGCTACATTCGGTGGTGTCTGCATACATTTCCAACCTACCTGGGATTGATAATGAAAGTAAGACGTGCGCCTGGAAACCTGGGACTCTTGCATATAGCCACAATCTCTCACCGAGAGGGTCTCGATCATCGAGACTTCTTTCCATCTGCTGAGAACAGAGCTGGCCTGGTCGTCCTGTCGCTCTGGCATGCCCCCAAGGGGCTGCAGGGTAGGGAACAGAATGGACTGCAATGACCCGACTATTCCCACAGGGGCGTAACATGGTCAGTAAGATTGAGGGGGTGTGAGCTTCAGGTTTTCCAACAATCAGGTTGGCATGTACTGTTTCAATACATTACAACACAAGCAGGGTGCATGAGAGAGGCCCAAGTGCCAATGGAAAGGGAAAGGAATGCGGACTGGTTACAGTGGTAGGAGTACTAAGAGACAAAATACAATATTTTGTAAAATAAGCAATATTGAGAGGAATCTAAAAACAGGAGAGTGTGTGTGTGTGTGTATTCTTGTCTGTGTGTGTGTGCAAACATCCCTAGTGAAATCCGACAACATCTCACAATACCCAACTGAAAGCTCCTGTACCCAACTATTTATCATACAATACATTTATTAGAGGGGCGTAACACCCCCAAACCCCCCTGAAGCAAAGCCACTGATTCCCCCATGATCGCATATTAGTCCCAGCCTCCTAAATGTGTAGCTTGTCTGACCCTTTTCCCTGGGTCAGATGTTGGTTTCCAGTTGGCCTTAGCTGAGAACAATCAGGAGAATGTTGTACTTCAAGCACCTTCAGCACTACATCATAAATGTGATTCACCAAAATGCAAGAGGCAGTGGGAGTGGCCATATATGCCTGTTGACATATTAATGATACTCATAGGGCCAGCCTGGTCCTACCATTAGGGTACAAAGTGCACAAGCATGGAAGGAAAAATATTAATATCATTTAAAAAGAAAAGAGAATAACATGATTAGAAGAAGCACAATACAAAAACCCGAACTTAAGCATCAAGAGAAGGGCAAGCAAGAATCAAAATCATTATATAATATGCCAGTTGATAGTAGCTTTTAAACTAAATACCTGACAAATTCATTCTTTGTCAAAGTAGGATCATTCTATAATTGCCATTATAATGGCCACTTGGTTTGCTGTTTGCACCAATACTCTCTAAATTACACCCACATTTGGGCATTAGCGCCTCTGTGTACTCAACGGCACCCTACTAGTCATGTAGCAGTCGAGGCGGGCGAACCACTGAAAAGCCGATCCAGGCCTAAGCCAGACGCCAGGCTCTGGCTCGGTTAGAGGTATTCTTGGACCTTCAAGCTCAGAATAAGCCGAGCTTGCATGTGGCGTTCGTCTGCTAACGCACTCTGACCTAATGCATCAAGAATTGAGCGTTAAACTTTGAAATGAGATAGATGTCTGTGCGTGTGGCAGTGCCGAGGGCACCCTTTCCAGGAGGTGGGTATCAGCGGAGAGGGCAGAGGCATCTGCGCCAGGGTTACAGGGAGCTCGGGAGAAGGGAACCTGAGCTCCCCACTGATGTCTTCCGTTTTTACAACTTTTCTTACTTTTTGGCCTCGCTGTTTCTTTTTAGGCGCTCCGAGACCCCCGTGTGCCATGTAACGCTATGTACAATTAAATGTAGTTATTAACCTGTTGCTAATGCCTGCCTGTGCCTCATTCAGTCCCTCCACCTTTTCTCTGACTGCCTCCTTCTCACGACATGCAGTGAAGCCCCCACAGTGCCCACCTCTCATGTGTCTCTCCCCTGTGCGCAGCACGCGCCTCACTGTGCGCTATAACAATACTTTCCCCCAAAGCTATCCTCTCGTTCTCTCCTTCAGGTTCATAATTCCTCTTCTCGCTAATTATCCTCCCTCCCCGCCTCCACCTTTACTCCCTGTTCCCTTCTCCACCTGCACTGCTTTTATCCACCCACCCCTCTAACGTTTTCTTGCAAATTAAAAAAAAAATAATACAAAGCATTGTGATTTACAATGCCAGTAACTCAAACTTTAATGCTGCGAGACCTATTGCATTGCAAATGCTTGTTGATTCATGCAAACAGTCACGTAGAAAGAACCATCTCCTTTCCATCTGCCATTGCCCTTTCTGCTCACTCACTACCCACCTTGTAGTACTCCCTGCTACCAACCTCCCAGAATGCCCTTTGGGTTTACAACATAACACAGTACAATGCCTGTAATACATTCAATGTAAAAAATATGTAGGTGAACAATACAAAAATCCTTTTTTTTTAACCAACACATTAGGCCTGAACTAACCATAGCAATTGGAAAAAAGCATAATGAAAGAAAAAATGGAGATGCAAAAGAAAATGTATGTATATTTTAAAATACTTATAACATTATACATTCATAATTAGTCTTTACATTTGGAATGTCTTTTTGTAAAACTATCAAATTTACCCACTGTTAGAGTATGTGTTAAATTAGAGCGAATGGACTCAACATTTAATCAAGTGTCATTTTGTTGAGTACTAGACACATTTCTATCAAATTTTGCTGAAGTTCCATAATAACCTATTTATCTTCAGGATTCAAATTATTGTTGCTCTGAAGAGATTAAAATTGAGACATCACTCTGCCATGTAAATCCTTACAATGTGATCACCTAACAGCTGCATTATTATCACCACAAGTTCCACCATCACAATCATCATCAATGAGCCACCAAAACCTTATCTTAGAGTATTTGGAAATGCTACTTAAGTGACACACACGTCCATCATCTAAAACTACAGAATTTCTGAGAACATTAGCAACTCGTTTGAGTTTGCTTTCACCTTTTTGTCATTTTTTCATGTATAACATTCACCCACTGTCTGACACATGCACACAAGTGTCTTTGACTCCATGTTGCGTGTCATAATAATTCTTATATTTTCTTTATGCCACATAAGTTGGAAGTCTAACATCATCCAAACTCCATTGAACTATGCTGCTTCTTCAAAGCAGATTCATTTTTGAATAAGGGATGAGCCTTCTCATGACTATAAATGGGCTTAATCCTGTACATTCCAATTTGGTTGCCCTGTATGTATAGAACGTTTTCTCTAATTCATGCACCAAGTCTTTCCTGTAAGCTTTAGCAAGTTGCAAGGGAGGTTTGATATTGCGATTCATTCTTTTCATGCACCATTCCTGCTGGGATGATACAACAAGGTAAATGTATATTTATACCAAAACATTGCAAGAATTCTAACATTTCATATGATTTGACTTGTACCCTCTTGTCTGTCTAGTTTAAAGCAAAGAAAGTCTTCTTTTTGAAAAACCTCATACTAAAACTTTATTACGCATTGTGTGTCTACGTTGTCTACAATTTTCACTTTAACCAATTAAGAATATGAGTCTACCAGGAATAAGAAATATTTGTAAAATCCTTCATCCTAGATTATGGGTTCCATGAGCTCTAATCCAATGCTATTCGAAGGTACACTCGGAAATCCAATGGAACACAAAGGAGGATTCAAAGCTTTTTGTGATTTGTCATATCTATCCCTCTCGCTCTCAACACATTCTCTGCCAACCCTTTGTTTCTATGGGCCATATGTATCAAGATAATTTTTAGTCGCAAACGCTGCGAATCGCAAAAAACAGCGTTTGCAAATAAAAATGAGCTATTTCCAATGTATGAAGCAAAATCCCATCGCAAAATGAGAAATCGCAAAAATTGCGATTCCTTATGTTGCGAGACCCAGAATTCTGCGAATTTCCTAGCGATTCCTTATTTTGCGATTTCTCAGTTAGCAAAATTCGCAAACGGGAAATTGCAAATTTAGACATCGCTATGGCATGTATGACAAATTTGCAATTTGCAAATTTACGAAAATCGCAATTTAGAGAGTCGCAATTACCATCAAGTAGGAGCGGGTGGTAACCAGGTGCAAACTATTTAAGGAGTCCCAGAATGCAACAGACTCTTTCCACAATGGCTGGACTGTACATGATAGCCAGGAGGCTGCGACTCAGAGCTGCTGCACAGAGGAGGCGACGCCAGGAGAGAATATTCCGTGCACCGAGGAGGACATCTATACACACTACAGACTAGATGAAGAGAGTATCCTTGATTTAATTGAGGAACTCAAACCCTTCCTTGAACACCCCACACGCAGGACACACTCCATCCCCACCCACATCCAGGTCCTGTAGTTGAAGTTAGAAGTTAAAAGCATTTATAGAGCGCGCTAACACCAGGCAGTTTCATGGCGCTATGACCAGATTTTAGACAGAAAAGGAAAAGATAGAAGAAGAGCTAAGACAGTTATTGTGAGGGGAAAGCTAAAGAGAAAAGATGAGTTTTAAGAGGTTTCCAGAAATCCATATAGTTAGTTAGGGACCGGATAGAGAAGGGGAGGGCATTCCAGAAGGTGGGGGCAAGGGTGGAGAACCGAAGGCCACCGTGTTTTTTCCTCTTGAAGCGAGGGACTACCAGAAGGACTTGGGTAGAGGAGCGAAGGTTTCTCTTAGGGAGATAGGGCCGCATTTTAGATTTGACAAACCCAGGAGCAGTGCCTGCAAGAGCCATGAAGGTGAGACAGCCCAACTTGAAAAGGGAGCGTTGAGAGATGGGGAGCCAGTGAAGGGATTTGAGAAGAGGGGTGACACGATGATACTTAGGGAGCTGGTATATCAGGCGGGCCGCCTGATTCTGAATGAGCTGGAGGCGCCGGAGCTCATACGCCGGAATCCCTACAAAAAGTCCATTGCCATAGTCCAGGCGGGAGACAATCATGGCCATGACAATGAGCTTAAGGGCCTCAACAGAAAAAAAACGGGAAATTTTTCGGATGATGCGTAGGGACAGAAAACAAGATGAAACAACGGCGCTGATCTGAGGGTGCATAGTCAGATCTTGGCTGACTAAGATACCCAGGGTTTTTGCTTTAGCGGAAGGGAAAGGAGGGGGACCAAGGGCAGGGGGCCAGAATGCAGGAGACCAAGGACTAGGGAGGCTGCCGGTGAGTATCAGCTCTGTTTTGTACGGATTTAATTTTAGCTGGTTAGAGTTCATCCAGTCGAATATGAAAGTAAGGACAGAACAGAGATTAGACCTGGAGTCGTGGGAGGGGGAAAGATTGAAAATGAGCTGGAGGTCGTCTGCGTAGTTGTAGACTGACACCTCCATGTTTTGTAAAGCCGAGATAAGGGGGTGAATATAGAGGTTAAAAAGAAGAGGAGAGAGAGCAGAACCCTGGGGGACCCCACAAGTGACCAGGCAGGAAGAGGCCGAGAAGCCATCCAGATGGACGGCCTGTGACCGATGCCCTAGGAAGGAGGTGAGCCAGGCCAGGGCGGACCCCCGGATACTGGCGCCTCCGACACGGTCGAGAAGGATGGAATGGTCGACCGTGTCGAAGGCGGCGGACAGGTCGAGGAGAACCAAGGCTTGGGAGGAGTTGGAGTCCGCACATTGCCTGAGCTCGTCCAGGACTGATAGAACCACAGATTCCGTCGAGTGAACTGGACGGAAGCCGGCCTGGTGGGAGGCTAGAAGATGATTATCCTCAACAAAAGTCGAGAGGCAAGAGGTGATGTGGTTCTCAAGAGTCTTTCCTAGGAAAGGGAGTAAGGAAATGGAGCGGAAGTTAGGGAGGGAGGAGGGGTCAGTCCCGGGTTTTTTCAGAATGGGAGTGATAATAGCCGATTTGAAAGCAGCTGGGGCAATGCCCTGTTGAATAGATGTGTTGAGAAGGGTAAGAGGGGGTCCAGGACAGTTGGAAAAGACCTCCTTAAGTATGCGGGCAGGGCAGCAGTCCAAAGGGGACCCTGATTTAACTTTCCTTAAGAGACTAAGGAAAGTCTCTTCTGAAATTAGAGAAAACGTGTCAAGAAAGACGGATGGAATGGCAGGAGGGGGGGAGAAAGGAAGGGGAGGGCTGGGGTATGTTATGTCTAATGGCAGCTATCTTCTCAATAAAATAGGAGTTAAGTGAGTTGCAGAGGGATTGGGAGGGAACCGGTTTGGGTTGTACTCTATCTGCAGCTGCTAGATTGTGAACAATGGAAAAAATCTCCTTGGGTTTGTTACTGGCTAGGAGAATTTTGGCAGAGAAGTACTCGGTTTTGGCCGTCAGGATAGTCGTTTTATATCCGCGAAGAAGGGCGGAATATTGGGACTTAAGGGTGGGACAATACCTACGCCTCCAGTGGCGTTCAGCTTGTCTTAGAGAGAGTTTAAGAGCTTTAAGGTTTTCGGTGAACCACCTATTAGCCTCATGGGAGCAGCAGGACCTGACTAACTTGGGGGGGGTGGCTGAGTCACAGGCTGCCGAAAGCCAATTGTTAAGGATGGCTGCCTGTGAGTCCGGGGAGGAGTCCGCTAGGCGAGGGGATGAGGCCATAAGGGAGGCGCACAAGGCGGGCATGTCCGCACGGTTCCAATTGCGGAGCCACCTGTTTTTAGGTGGGGAAACTTTATTGACAGCCCCTAAATCGAGAGAGAAGGAAATGAGCGAGTGGTCGGACCAAATGCAGGGGGAGATGGACAGAGACGAGGTGGAGATATTGGCAACCCAAATCTGGTCCAAGATATGGCCACCAGAGTGGGTGGGGAGGTGGATCAAAGGGGTGAAGTTAAGGCAGCCAGGAGATTCAGTGAATTCTTTGGACGTAAGATCTTCCCGGGGGTCATGGGGCCAGAAATTAAAATCTCCCAGAATGAGCACAGAGGAGTTATTTACCACAAGAGTGGCCAGCCGGTCCTCTATGGGGGAAACAACCTTTACAACGTAACTTTTACAACGCACTACCATTACAACGAAACTTTTACAACGCAAAAACTTTTACAACGCATACCATTACAACGCATGTTTTTACAACGCTAGTACTTTTACAACGCATGCCATTACAACGTAAGTATTGGTAAGTATATAATTATATTTAATATTTTATATGTTTGGTTTTTTTTTACGTTTTCAGTTTTTGGGTAAAGGGGTATTTTTAGGGTTTAGGGTCAGTTTTCAGTTTTTGGGTAAAGGGGTATTTTTAGGGTTCAGGGTCAGTTTTCAGTTTTTGGGTAAAGGGGTATTTTTAGGGTTCAGGGTCAGTTTTCAGTTTTTGGGTAAAGGGGTATTTTTAGGGTTTAGGGTCAGTTTTCAGTTTTTGGGTAAAGGGGTATTTTTAGGGTTCAGGGTCAGTTTTCAGTTTTTGGGTACAGGGGTATTTTTAGGGTTCAGGGTCAGTTTTCAGTTTTTGGGGTACAGGGGTATTTTTAGGGTTCAGGGAAAGTTTTCAGTTTTTGGGGTACAGGGGTATTTTTAGGGTTCAGGGACAGTTTTGGGTTTTTGGGGTACAGGGGTATTTTTAGGGTTCTGGGTTAATTTGGGTTTTTGGGGTACAGGGGTACAGGGTAAAAAAAAAAAAAAAATTTAAATTAAATTAAATTAAATTATATTAATTACAATTAATTAAAAAAAAAATATTATATACTTACCAATACTTACGTTGTAATGGCATGCGTTGTAAAAGTACTTGCGTTGTAAAAACATGCGTTGTAATGGTATGCGTTGTAAAAGTTTTTGCGTTGTAAAAAATTCGTTGTAACGGTATGCGTTGTAAAAGTATGCGTTGTAACGTCATACATCCCCTGTATGGCTGTGATGAAATGGGGCATAGTCTGAGGGGGGCGGTATAGTAAGAGGCAGGTCAAAGGGACCGCGAGGTTAGTTGAGCGGGCGACCAGGAAGTCCACTGAGGGGATTCGGGGGTAGGGCAGGAGTTGAAGCTGGAATTTGGAGTTGATAATTATGGCCACTCCACCGCCGGATTTCCCGTCCGGACGGTCAGCACAGAGGACATAGTAGGATTCAGGGAGAGTAGCCAGGACACCCGGTAATGAGTCAGAGGAATACCAGGTTTCGGTTAAGAATAAGATGTCGGGGTTGGCAGAAGTCAGAAGGATAAGCAGCTCGAGTTGATGCTTTACCGCCGAGCGGGTGTTCAATAGCATGGCGCTAGCCTGGGCAGGGAGAGGAGTTACAGAGAGCTGCGAGGGGTACCCTGCGAGTGCGGAGGATTCCGCAGGGGTCAGGGCATGAGAGGAGATTCCAAAGCGACTGATGCGAGTCTGGGTGGGGGGACTAATGCACTAGTCGCCCTGGTAGGGCCGTAGTTGTGCTGACGAGTAGGAGTAGGTTTGGGCATTATGGCTGGCCCTGGGTCCCGGCCGGTCGCGGACGGGCGCAGTCGGGCTTGCCTTTGGCGCGCCTTTGGCGCGCCGCTGCGCGGCCGGGGAAGGGGAGGCATCTTATACTGTAGGGAGGTGGGAGGGTCTGTCGGCTGCACCGCTAACCCACGACTCCCTCCCTCCAAGATGGCAGCTGTAGTCGCTGTGCCTGGTCCCCTGCAGTAGCCCCAAAATCGGCTGTGCAGGGACCGGAGCGAAGAGGAGGGGGGAAGGAAAGAGGGTGAGTAACAACGAAAGTAATTAAAAGCAATTTAGGAATTAAAAGCAGCTACTCCCGGCTTCCGCCTCAGGAGTTGAGAGTGTAAATCTGAACAACGCGCATGAAGCCGAGGCGCGGTTTAAATACCAGCGGGAGGCGGGAGGGTCTGTCGGCTGCACCGCTAACCCACGACTCCCTCCCTCCAAGATGGCGGCTGTAGTCGCTGTGCCTGGTCCCCTGCAGTAGCCCCAAAATCGGCTGTGCAGGGACCGGAGCGAAGAGGAGGGGGGAAGGAAACAGGGTGAGTAACAACGAAAGTAATTAAAAGCAATTTAGGAATTAAAAGCAGCTACTCCCGGCTTCTGCCTCAGGAGTTGAGAGTGTAAATCTGAACAACGCGCATGAAGCAGAGGCGTGGTTTAAATACCAGCGGGAGGCGGGAGGGTCTGTCGGCTGCACCGCTAACCCACGACTCCCTCTCTCCAAGATGGCGGCTGCAGTCGCTGTGCCTGGTCCCCTGCAGTAGTCCCAAAATCGGCTGTGCAGGGACCAGAGTGAAGAGGAGGGGGGAAGGAAAGAGGGTGAGTAACAACGAAAGTAATTAAAAGCAATTTAGGAATTAAAAGCAGCTACTCCCGGCTTCCGCCTCAGGAGTTGAGAGTGTAAATCTGAACAACGCCCATGAAGCAGAGGCGCGGTTTAAATACCAGCGGGAGGCGGGAGGATCTGTCGGCTGCACCGCTAACCCACGACTCCCTCCCTCCAAGATGGCAGCTGTAGTCGCTGTGCCTGGTCCCCTGCAGTAGCCCCAAAATCGGCTGTGCAGGGACCGGAGCGAAGAGGAGGGGGGAAGGAAAGAGGGTGAGTAACAACGAAAGTAAGTAAAAGCAATTTAGGAATTAAAAGCAGCTACTCCCGTCTTCCGCCTCAGGACTTGAGAGTGGAAATCTGAGAGTGGAAATCCTGTGCTCACTGCACCTCTTGGCATCAGGTAGATTCCAGGGGGTGATAGTCTCAGCAGGAGCGGTGTCACAAAGTGCACTTTTGTGCTTTTTCCACGCGTTCCTTGATGCCATGGTAAAGAGGCTGCATCACCACATTCACTTCCCAAGCACCCCACAGGCACTAGACCAGACCAAGCAGGACTTCTATCAAATAACCCAATTTCCCCACATCATTGGATGCATAGATGGGACACATGTTGCAATATTCCCTCCCTCCCAGAATGAGTATGTGTTCAGGAATCCCAAATCCTACCATTCCCTGAACATACAGGTGGTGTGTGATGCCAAGCACATCATCACGGACATTGTCGCTAAATACCCAGGCAGCACGCACAGCGCTTTCATCTTCCGTCACAGTGGGATACACCGTAGACTCACAAGTGGGGAGTTTGGCGAGGGATATTTACTAGGTAAATGCATTTGAACAGAGGCCGCACTTGTTAAGAATAGCATGTGCAGGACAGTGTTTAACCATATCCATTCCTCCCCACAGGTGAGAGTGCGTATGCGGTGCGGGACTTCATACTGATGCCCTACCTGAATCCAGCCAACGCTGGGGAGCGGCGGTACAACAGCGCCCACATAGCAACCAGAGGCACCATTGAGCGTACATTCGGGATACTCAAGAGCAGATTCAGATGCCTACACAAGAGGGAGGGGCACTACAATACAGCCCCCAGACCTGTTGCAAGATAGTGGTAGCATGTGCCATGCTGCACAACATCGCCACCAGGAAAGGCACACCGGTGGAGCTCTGTGAATCGGATCCATCAGGTGTGGAGGGGCCTGCCCCAGGACGTATGCCAGCCGATGTAGCTGGTGCAGCTGCTGGGCGCCAGAGGCGAGATGAGATTACACACAACTATTTCTAGGTAAGAAAATATGACACAATGCTAGATATCATTTGTGAGACTGTGTTTCATTCTTTAACTTCAGGATGAATGATGTCACACAGCCTGAAGGACACCCAATATCTCTCCCAATGTCCAGCACATGTTATTGTCACAGTGCAAGTCTTTCAACAGGAGCAAGTGTACATGTAAAGTGGGTAGCTGCACCCATCCAGTGGTCACATTTGGTGCACCTCAAATGCGGCGCTGTCATGAGGAAGCCCCTGTTTGGGGTTGCACAGTGCCCTCCTCACTTGGGCCGCTAGGCCTACTCGTACGGCCACTACGGCACCTATCCATGGAGGGCGGGGGGGGGGGGTGATGCTGCTCCTTCCTGAATCTGCATCCTCATCTGTGGGAGTCAGGACTCCAGGCCCAGTAGTGCGAACTGCCAGCAGCTCGTCTACTGCAGATTTAATTTGAACCAGTGCCCTTGCAACGTCCTGGCTGTTGTGTGCCACCTCGTGCTGCATGCAGATACTGCGCCTTGATAGAACATTGGTGGCAGAGGACAGGTGGTTCACCGCCCGTGTGTACAGGTCTAGGCGCTGCATCTCTCTGCGCCTAGCAGCACGACCAGCCTTGAGTTCTGCACAGAGTGCCTCCAAGGCACCCGTCATGCCCCTGAAGCCTGTCCTCACTTCCCTCTGTAACGCTTTGATATTTTTTGCTTGCAGGCGCTGTACCTGCAAAATGTGCATCTCCAGGCCGCCAAAGACTGTTTCTTCCACTGGATCTGCAGCACTGCTGGAGAACGGGACCTGCGCCTGGTTGGGACTGTTGGGATTGGGTCAGCACGTGCACTTTGTTGTCGCTGTGGCTGTGTTGGATCAGGTTGCACATCCCCATCGCTGTCCTGGCCCTCGTCCTTCAATGGGGGTAGTGGTGGGACTACATGTCTCCTGCAGCGCTTTGGAGGATTGACTGGGCTGTCCTCCTCCTCTGTGTCCTCCTCTTGCCCTGCTGCTTCTCTGTTTGGGGAATCGCCCTGACTTCCACTGCCTGTAGGCTGTGTTCCAGATGGTGCTGTGGACGTAAATGCACACATTTATTAACTGTTCTGACTTGCACTTGTCAATTATTAAATATCACTGTTTGGGATTACATGTGTCTTGTATTTGCCTTTCCTGCAGTGCACATGCTATTGGGGACTGGCTGGGTGTAAATTAACCACTGTAATGTGCATGTGACTACAACGCCCATAATGCATTGCAGTGTGTGCTTGTGTACCTGCACTGGACTACTAATTTTTTCCTGCCCCTGGGTCGCTGCTGGGGGTGTGGGGGTGGTGGGGGGTGTCAGGGGTGTGATGGCATGCTTCTTTCCTGGTCCTGGTACCGGGTGCTCGGAGCTGTCTAGGTCAGCCGCGCCTATTACACTTTCAGGTAGCTGGGTCCCCTCCACCAGTTCCTCAAGAGGTGTGGAGTCAGTGGCTGTGGAGATCCCTTCACCGGTCTTCCTGGACTGCTCCAACTTGGCAGCCACCTTCTCCTTGGAGCGCTGGCGCATATCATACCAGCGCTTTCCTAAGTCTTCCACACTCCTGTGTGTCACACCAACAGCATTCACTTTCTGCTGGATTTCTGCCCATATGCACCGCTTCCGTGTCTCAGGCACCCTGAGTGATTTTTTTGCCAAATAGGTGCTCATGGCTGACCACCATTTCTTGGATTAGCACCTCCAAGTCTGCCTCAGAAAACGTTTGCTTTCTTTTCCTCTGGCCTTCCCCCTGCTGCTGCTGCTGTTTTTTCTGGCTGACCATGTCTCCAATGTCTGCCATTCTTTTCACCACTGCAGTGTTCCCTCTCCACCACTCTTTCGCTCTGACTGTGATTCAGCAACTCAGGTGCAGCATGGGTAGTCACACTTCCTGGTTGTGATGTCATCAAGCTGCACCTGAGTTTCCAATTAGCAGATTTGCAAAAATCGCAAAATAACGATTTTTCACGTTAAGGAATCGCTATTGGGGGTTTCGCAATGAAGACAGCGATTTTTACCGAATCGCTATTTTATTGCGATTTCTTACAATCATACCATTTTGTGATTCTGAATTTACGATTCGCGAAAAATCGCAAATTCAGAATCGCAAAAGGGTAGCTTGATACATTTGGCCCTATGTCATTTCCTAGCCATAAGTGCATTTCTTTAATTATCCTTTTTATTTTAACTATACCTAAATGGCCTTCATGAGAAAGCACAACAAACATTTTCCTTAACTCCTTGGATGGAATAGCTCTATTGCCTCTCATTAAGAAAGATGTAACATCACTGAATTCATTTCTTACTTTGAAGAATCCTCTGAGATTGGGGTCTATTTTAAATTATATGCTCTAAACCTTACCCCTGCATGCAGAAACCTGAAACGGAACCTCAGAGTGGCAAGTGTCTCTTCTTCCATGAACTGTATAAAGCACATTGCTCCAATAACAAGAAAACCTAGGGGTCTCTACAGGAAAATATCTTAGAGATTCCTTATTTGTTTCCTGACATCTAAAAAGAGTACATCAAGGTAAGTCAAGACTAGACAGTCTGACATAAGACAAGGGTATTAAACAAAAAGGCCACCTGTGATTATAGATCAGAAATCCTGTAGGATTCCCATCAAAGACATGCAATGATCAATGTTATCATTTGGTCATCCTTAGGGTCGTGTGTCTCTTGATCATTGAGACATTGATTGTACCCTAGATTGGTTAGGGTTCTGACCCATAATCATTACTGGACCGTTTCATAATGAAATGGTGGAAACAAGTGCAGTGCAAAAAATAATAAGAGTGGTGAGTTAAAATAGGATAGTAGACCAAAAGAACTTTTTATTAGGGAAAGGTCCCTTCCTGTTAAAAAACCAAGAACAGCGCAACAAATAGCAGTCTAACCAAATATCTGCATAGGGGCCAACATGTTTCAGCCTAATGGGAAAAAGGGGACCCAGGCTTTCTTCAGGGCCTCTGTTCTTATTGATAATGCTACTGCATGTAGTGCAAAAAATGTGCCAACATAAAATATATAATTATTCAGAAGTGAAACTAGATCTACAACATCAAAGGATATATTCTCGTCGTCTGTTGGATCTCCTCGATGACACCTGGTGTATTTATTTACATCCAGTGTGCCCGGGGACCAGACCTCACCTCTCCTGGACCTGGCTCAGGAACTGTGAGACCCCGCTCTGTCCGTCGTTGCCTCTATCCGGTGCTGCGTCAGGGGGAGGCCTGACACCAGGTGTCAATAGGCTGAAACATGTTGGCCCCTATGCAGATACTTGGTTAGACTGCTATTTGTTGCGCTGTTCTTGGTTTTTTAAGATATTTTCCTGTAGAAAACCCTAGGTTTTCTTGTTATTGCAGTAACTTTTGAAAGGGGTACAACCTAGGCTGGTCTTTAAATATCCCTCAGGCCCTTCACCAACGGTTTGTTATTTGTAAAGCACATTGCTCTCATCACCTGGAGGCAAATGGGGACATGGGTGTTGTTTTTTATAAGTCTGTCACCCTTAATTGTTGCTCTCCCGAGTTTGCCCTGAGTGAAGTTACCACACTTACCAATCGACGCACTGTTCTTTCACCCCGAGCCTAACCAAGCACTTTAGTCCAAGGGGCCTCTTTCAGCATGGGCATGAGGGGCGCTCTGCCACTACCCAAGAGCACTCAGACCCAACTTGGTACTCTTCTCAGTAAACTACTTTAACATCTTGCACTTTAACCACTCAGCACTTTTATCCTTGTCTCTCGTTTCAGTTTTTAGAAAATCAAAGGATTTTACTAAAACTAATTTTACTCCCTGTTTGTCACAGAGGGTACTCCGGCTTTTAGAAATAGTTTTAATGACAGAGTAAATATGTATTCTTTTTTGTAATAGTTGTATTTGGATGGGTATCGATACCTAGATTGTTTTGTGCAAACTATATTGAAATAAAAAAAAAGTGTTATGGTTTTCACTAACTAAACAATGAAATTTACAATGACATTAAACCTTACTTAGGCATTCTTTAACTTTCTTTAAAACATTGTCAGAGTCATAGGCCAAATTCCATTCTTGCTCAGAGACTGCCTTCTTCCATACATACAGATCCATAACACAAGCAGCACTGAAATCATTAAAAACAAGTGATTGCTGTGTGTTAGCCGATTTCTTTGCTCATCAAGTGCTCTGCCTTATGATACCACCCTGTCTCTTAAGTCATACTTTTCACAATTACAGTTGGCCTGATCACCCTTCTGTATTTTTCTGCGTAATCTATAACAGAGTCAGTGACTTTCAACATCGCAAAGAGTTTGTTTTCTTAAATTCTTCAAGATAAGTGGCATTTTTACGAGCATATTTATGTGAGCACAGACCCTGATTCATTCTACTTGTCAAGTAACGTCTGCTTCGCTTCCATGAAGAAGTTAACATTTTACCCGTTTTTCATGATTCCCTGCTTTCTAAATTCTTAAGTTATCTACTGCTGCACCTGATTTAAAACTGGTTCACCTGATTGAAAAGTGACTGCACCTGATTTAATAGCTGTGGCACCTGATTTATGAGCCTGTTTTCATTTAAGAGTTATTCATTTTGAATTGTGGCTGCATTTCGTCATCTCCCTCTTGGAAAGTATTGACACTGTTTTACCCTATTCAACATCATTCAGACTATTGGGTTTCAGGGAAAAATTCTAGTCATGATTCGGATGTTTAAATATCTTCATGCGTTATTTGTATTTCATTTGCTTGCCTGGCTAACTCAGCTGTTTAACCGTCATCATTTCATTCAAATGCGGCTCGAGCGTGCAGCCAGCACGTTCATCAAGCACGTGCAGCCTCTCAGTAGCCGGACGTTTCCCTCTCATGTCTTCGTAAGTAATGACGCTTACTCAACGTCAATATTGCTGCGCAGTAGCTTTGGGTGCATTTCCGTGCCTTCAACCACACGGCGCAGCGTCACCAGTACGTGCCACCATATTGGAGCATCGCTTTATCTGGACGTCCTGCTTTTGCCAACCACGTTTGTTTACTATGCGGGACAATAAAGTTATTTCAACGTAGTTTTCACGCTGCATCAAGACGTTCTAGTACCCATTTATTTCAGCTTCTAAAGAATGGAAGTTTCGTTTTCTTCTACAACATGGATTTTCTTTAAATTGTTCAATATTCCAGATCTTCATATTTTGTCACAGGTAATTTCATATTACTCTCAAGTTCATCACTATCACAACGTGCATGTCTTCCTGTTATCGGTGACGTGCACACCATTCATTTATTAATATTACGGCAATCTCAGTATTTTACAGTAATAGCGTGTTATTCCTGCTGCAAGTCCTGGATTATTGTTAGCCTGCTGTTTCTGCCTTTTATTGCAATGACAACGGTGACAACTTTATTTATTTTAGTTCTTTATTTTCCTACATTTGACAGCGGTGACTACTTTACTTATTTTAGTTAGTTGTTTTATTATTGCTCATAATAATAATAATTGTTGATGATGTACATTACATGTATGCCTTTTACAATTTTAATGCAATGTGATTTTAGATTGCAGCAGGTATTATTATTAATATTATTATTATCTGAGTACATTTTCATTTATAATACAGCACTGATTACTTCCTTTTAGGATTATCCACAGGGGTACTATGTGTTCTAGGGATAAATGGTACCAGTTCTTATGTTATGCTAGCTAAATGTTAATGACGCATTCTTAGTGCAATTTTCTTTTGACGATGCATGATGCAGTTATAATTGATAGTGTTTATTTAAGTAATTTAAATTTATGCATGCTTTGAGTGGACATTATTTGTCTACGGTTACCGTTTTAAAATTTTACAAATGATATTTAAGTAATTTAAATGTATGCATGCTTTATGAGTGGACATTATTTGTCTACGGTTACCGGTTTAAAATGATATTTTTCTGACGTCATTCTTTGAAATCAGTACTGTTTTCTGATTGATATTCTAGAGCTCTATTGATATTATTCTCTTTCTTTTGCGCAAAAGTTTTATTATTCTTGTACATTTCCTGTGCGTAGACGTACGTCACATGGTATTCAGTTGTCATTCTATTAGTGATACATAAGTTTTAATGCTTTACATGTATTGTTGCATTGATGCCAGATTTCAGGCAAATTTAAATTCATGATTTTGTATTGCTTGGTTGTACTCCTGTTTAATGTATATATCCTCACCTCTTTTCTCACTTTGTAATGGAGTTTTCTCTTGAATTCTTGGGAGTACTTCTCTTGCTTTTCTCTTCTGAGTGGTTACTCTCCACTCCGGTCTGGCCAACTGGTGTGTGTCGATGTGTCCGAGAACTTTTCACTAACTTTCCATTATTTCTTATTTTTCTCTATTTCTTGTTAGTGTTTTACTCGTTCTTTTACCATTAAAGGGAGAAGATGTGTGCTCTTTTATATTCAAGCTTCATCTCTTCTATCTTATTCTAGCTTGTTACTTCTTTCCTTTAACTGTTCTCTTCTTCTGACTTAGTATTGCTTATGTTCCTGGTGTTTGTGCCTGTTTCTTCATTTTCTTGATTGTAGGAGTTCGTTATCCTCACTTGGTGTTCGTGCCTTGTCTTATTTCAACTTTCCTTATGGCAGTGGTTCTTTTTCTGTTTATTACGTTTAGCTTGTTTTATTCATTTCTTGACTCTTCTTCTGTTTTTGTTTCAAGTGTAAAGAAGGGGGATATGTTCTATGGTGATTTCTCTATCCTCTCTCTTCCCCTGCTCTCTAGCCTGTCTGTGTGGAATGTTGTATATGTCATGGAATGTTGGATGGGTGAACTGATTCAGTTGGTGACTGAAGGCTGAGCTGCCAGGAGGACAGCTCCTGGTGGGGCATATTTACAGAGATACTTACTGCCTTACTTTACATTCTGGCTTCATGATCATACCTCTGTAAACTTATATTACAATAAATACTTACCTGAAACTACCACCTCTGGACCCTTTTATCATTGTAACAAGATGTTTATAAGTTTCCCTTATTTGTTTTCACTTTGAACTAAAGAAAAGACACTTGCTTGCAGCTTCACGACAAAAAATTAGTTTCATATCTGAGTAATGGATGACAAGAGCAGATTTATGAAGGAAAAGTAGTTAGGACCCATTTTATTATGCTCCTCAAAGGTCAAAAGCCTTATCCGAATTTGGTCTCCTTCTTGCCAAACTGTGATGTAGTGCACATCATCATTTTCCAACTTGGTAAAGATTTTGTGGCAGATACTTGCTCTAAAACCTTTCATCTTGGCGCACCAGCTGCGTGCCCAGCACTCTTGAGATTGATAGCTGAGCCTTGGCAGATCCATTTTCTCCTCACGTTTCCGCCTACTGCTTCAACTATTCAGTTGAGCTGCCTCATGAGTGAGTCTTCATATGCCAGGCCAAAGTATTGATTCCATAGGAGCAGTGCTGCCCAGATTTCTCACTGGATAGCTGCAGGTTGCAAATTTAGCAAATTGCAATCTATTTGTTAAGTTATCCGGCTTCCTCTTGCATTGTGTAAAAAAACTATATACCAGGAGATTGTAGGGCATAACAGCTCAGGTTTAACATTTTAGGACTTGATTACGATGCCGGTCAGACCGACCATCTGACTGCCATCTTCGTGGGCCCTTTTCGACCATCGAGGCCGGGAAGTTTCTTCTTTCCATATTACGATACAACTGCTGCTACCATGGCGGTCGCACCTACAGTGGAGCACATATCCCCAACTATGTCACTGAAAAAGTGTACAAAATCACAGAAAACATGCGAATTGTACACACATGCATGACACGTGTGGGGATATGCCTAGTGCACCATGTACCCCATTGCTGGAGTGAGGCAGAATGTGCATGGTCCAGTCAATGGGGATACATACCGCATAAGGACCTGGATTCCAGCGCCCACAGGTTCGTAGTCATCGAGGTGCAGCTGCTAAGGTGTACGGGGGACCTGGAGAATGGGATCGACGGTGGAGAATGCTGGAGAGAAGCGAGTTTGGTTGAGTAGGCACCCCAAATCCATAGTTTCCGATGACTCGAGGCAGTCGGATCGTTGAAAACCCACATCATAATCCAGACAGCACTGGGAGATCCCTGTACTGCCCTATGGATACTGTTTTTCCCCAACCACTATCTCGGCAGTCACAGAAAGGCTGTCCGAGTCAGCGGTCTTTCAGAAAACAGGATGCATGCATAAAAAATCCGGCATTCTGACTGACTGCTTCCGACAAGACCCTGGCGGTCTGACTGCCTCTGACAGCACCGCAGAAGTCGGTCCAACCGACATCATAATCAGGCCCTTAGTGTTCACTGTTGTCAGATTGTGGTGAATGATGTTGCTCTTTCTTTCCTCGTCATTCATCTTCCTCAGTCCCTTACCACAGCCTATTTTCCCAAAAACTCAAAATCTGAGCGAGTATTGATGAGCAGAGGCAAATAGGTTTTCATCCTTCCAAAGATTGATAATGAGTGACTCAAATCTCCTATTTCCTCATATGCATTTATTTATTTTTTGTGTGTTGCATATTTTTTATAAGAACATTTTTATTAGAGTTTCATCACAAACAGAAACAAAACAGACCATTCGCTGGTCTACGCAGAGAACCTGCAGCAAGGATCCATGAAAGGCACTGTAGCCCTCTGATCCCCTCTTACTTATAAATCCCTTCAAATCCATTATAGGACCTCCATTTGCCCCACGCCTTGGCATGTTTCTTCGCAATATAAATAGGTTCATCCAGCTTTGCAAAATGGTCTATACCGGCTCTCCATTCTCGTAGCGGGGGGCCGTCGGACTCTTCCAGCATTTTGCAATGTCTCTTTTCACTAAGATCGTCCCTATTCCCACCAGGATTCGTTCAAACCTGGGTCCTCCCAAATCATCTAGGATCCACAGTAATGCAATTTTAGGTGCGCCCTCAATCTGTTTACCCAAAACATCAGAGAGAATTCTGTAGATGGTGTGCCAATATTGCTGGATAGGAGGGCATCCCCACACCAAATGGAAGAAATCCCCTGTGCTGTTCTGAAGTCTAGTGCAGCTGGGTTCAGAGGTTCTTTTCACCTTCCACAGCCTTCTGTGTGTGAAATAGGTGCTGTGTAAAAATAGTTTTTTTTAGGTGTAGTCGATATTTCCAGGATACATGGTGCCATACAGACTTCAGTCCATTCTGCATCTTCTACAGTTCCCACCCAGCACTCCCATCAGGCTCTCAGATGTGAAAGGGTACAGGGTGAGTGGTGGACCAGGACTTTATCTACCTGCAAAATGTCCCACTTCTCTATTAGTCTCAAACGTAGTGAAGCCTCAAGGGGGTTGTATACCGGTAGTGCCGTAAGAGGGCATGTCTAACCTGGAGACAATGGTAGAATTGCGACTTGTGGAGAGAGAATTCTGGTTGAAGGGTAGCAAATGATTTCAAGTGATCTCCATCCCACACATTGCCCAAATTCAACACCCCTATTCTATCCCAGTCCTTAAAGCCTTCCAGTCATGTCACCTGAGTCAGCCATCTGCCAGTCAAGAGTTTTGTCTCCAGCGTAACTTTGTGGTCCTAACCTGTCCACTGCAATGCAGCCCTCCAGATCCCGAGCACTACCCTGCCCGATTCTGGGAGGGACTGCGGTATAGGCATCCCATATAACAGGCCCGGGAAGTTGTCCAGACCTATCAGTGAAATTTCCATCCCGAAGGCTGGATCCACTCACCCTCCATGAGCCCAGTCGTTCACCAGCAAGGTATGTGCAGCCCAGTAGCAGAGACGAATGTCCGCCATGCCCAGATCACCATCAAATGCCTACCTGACACTCTGGGTAAAGGAGATCCTGGGGACTTGCCCACCCATATAAGGTTGCGGGCTTTGGCGTTGAAGGTGGCCAGCCAATGATTTTGGATAGAAAAAGGGTCATTCTAGATGGTATACAATAGTTGTGGAACGATCATCATTTTGTACAGATTGAACAGTAGCTTGGTCTACCTATCAAGGTCCAACCGTACTGTTCAGTTTAGAGGTCTGAAGTTAAGGCTCCATACGATTTCTGGTTCCTAGGACATTTGGATCACTAGGTAGCGGAAGCTGAGGCACCTTAAGGAGAGGCTTGGGGGCCAGTTCTCACCTGTCACCCCGCAGAGGTATTAGTTTCAATTTAGACCAGTTCACTTTAGCCCAGAACCAGACCCAAAGGTGTCCAAAACAAACGGAAGGCAGGGACCGGTCTCTGCCAGGCGGGCCATAAATAGAAGGACGTCATCTGCATATAACGCTATTCTACCCTATAGGGCCAACTCTCAGTCAGACACCCAGACCTGAGCATCGCACTGTATCCATAGCGCTAATGGTTCGATTGCCTTGATGAAGAGCAGTGGTGACAGGGAACAGCCCTGCCTCGTGCCTCTTCTGATTGGAAAACTGGGGGATACCACCCAGTTCACCTGCACCTGCGCCTATGGTTTGGCATAAAGACCCAGATATTTGATTGGAATCACATGCCAAAGCCCATTGTAGCCAGGTCCTCCTGTAGGAAAGTCCAGTCAACCAAGAGGAAGGCTTTCTGGAAGTCAAGAAGCAGCAGGGCATTTACAAATTGCAACAACCAGAAGCGAGTCATGGCAGATGCAGTGTCTAATGCCGCGGGATAAAACTGCATTGGTCTGGGTGGGCCAGCCGGGTCAGGACCATGCTGAGTCAGCACACCAGCAATTTGGCAAATAGTTTAGCCTCTGTATTAAGGAGGGAGATCGGCCGGTAGGAGTCGCACTGGTCTTGCGTCTTGCCAGATTTCAACAACACTACTTTTGAGAGGGTGAGACTGGATAGCAGAATATCAGCAATGACTAGGGTAGACATTTCCCACTCCGGGTGTGTGCGCTCGTCACAGAGAAGAGCATAGTAATTCACAAATGAGGAGGCTATGTCAGGGCCCGTCACGGCTCGTGTACCATCCTCCCTCACCACACTTGGCACCACCCTAGATTCTTATTCTTTAGTCGCGAGCCAGTAAAGGAGTTTGCCCAATTTATAACCCCACTCATAGACACACCTGGTCGCTGTCTACCAGTTTCGGCGGGCCTCATTGTTGTAATCTAGTTAGGAACTCTACTATGTCATGGAATGTAGTGAAGCAAGCTATTCTGTGAATCACTCATTCCAGGGCTGAAGGTCTTACTGGACGGTTGATGCTGTATTAGTTACTTATCTACATAATTAAAATTATATTCTCACTCCATCAGTTGTGAAGGAGACATCTTTTTACACTGGCAACAAGGGACCCTTGCCTGATTGGGGACAGGCATCTTCAGCATCAGTTCCCCTTTTTAACTATTTTTATTTGGACTGTAAAGATCCACGCAAGACTGAACTGAACTGTACCGACTGAACTGAAGTTCAACGTCTATACGATGGACCAGAATTGAACAACCATTCAGTTCATTTCACCGAAGGTCAGTGACAAAGTGCTTTAACATGACTGTGCCCTGATTGCACCAGCAGCTGTGTGTTTTGCATGCCTATTGCATGAAGGATGTGTATGATTGCACCAGCGGCAGTGTGAGATCGAGTTCTGTTTCACTAACGCATATTTATTGAAACTGATTCCTATGGCTTCCACTTTTACAAAAGACACGCCGGTGTTATCTTTTGAAATACACTCACCGGCAGTTTATTAACGTGTGGGTCCTGTCATATTCTTTCTGCGCACCATCGCCTCAAGCTGCATCAGCGTGAATAGATTTGGCCGCGCGTGTCCTCTCATTGTTTTTCCGCGCATTATCGCCTCAAGCTGCATCAACGTTAATAAACACGTCAGCACGCGCGTAACAGACGCACACAACATTGGTAGCAACATGTTCTCACTAACAGTGTGATTTCTTTAAGGAAAACCAACACCTCAAGGTTTAATGGATTTAGAACTTAATATTACCAGCTGGAAGCAACGAGCAAGTGTTTAAGACAACAATTCAAGACCATCTGACAACAGTGACTACTTTGATTATTTTGACTTGTTTTTTTAACCTTTGTTAACTAGTAATGTTTTAGGAGAAATATAAGCTAAGGAGATTGGTTTATTGAATACAATCATGAATGTGAATGTCATACTTTTATCTTTGAAACCCAATGTATATTTAATAATCTTATTTTTTTTACTTACCATTTTTTCTACACCAGGGCTATTGTAGACTCCTAAATATTGTGGTTCATATACATATTGCATTTGTATAATTTTAATATGGCTGCATCAACAAGTATGTCTCAACTTCCAGCTTTTCTTTCAGAAAAAGGTGAACCAATTCTTGCGTGGAAAAGGTGGAGAAATTTATTTGACTCCTACATTGTGGTAATTGGAGGAGAAAAATTCTCAGCATTCAGGAAACAAGCTATTCTTTTACATAATTTAGGTGTTGAAGGACGTAATATTTACGACAGCATGGATCTCATTCCTATTGGTAAGGGATGAGGTGAACCAACTGATCTGTCTGAAATGTCCATGACAATGTTGGAGAAATATTTTGGCCCCCTCATTAATGTGGTTCTAGAGAGGCATACGTTTTTTACTAGAATTCAAGGTCCTACTGAACGGGTTGGAAGTTATGTTGCTTCTCTTAAAACCTTGGCACGATCATGTGAGTTTGGTGAACTCTCTGACTCTTTAGTCAGAGATCAATTAGTAAGGTGCACAAATAGTACTCGTGTCCAAGAAAAACTCTTGTAAAAAAAACAACGTTGGTTGAAGCTGTAGCCATTGTAGAGGGTATTGAGAATACCTCTTCTTGGGTGAAAGAGATGAGGAAAAATCGCGATGATAAGAAGAAGGGACATAGCGATGTTCATGCTCTGGCAGAAACGGACAATTTGGAGAGTTCAGACAGTGTAGCTAAAGTCTCTCCTATTGAAAAGTTTAAAACCTCAGAAAGGGAATCACGCATGCGTAATTTTCCCAAGAGTTTACCAGTCAAAACAGATCGTGAGATTCGTCCTAATTTTACCACTAATAGTAGCAATAGTAGTGAAAGGAGTTCCGGAGATTCTCCTAAACCTAAGTATTTAGGTGTGGAAGTTTCTCACACTTTTTAAATTATCCCCATTGTTATGCCAGAGAATCAATTTGCATGAAGTGTGGCGTCAAAGGGCATTATGCCTGAGTTTGTAAATCATCCTACAAAACTCGCAATTCGGAGAAGAATACTGAGGTGGTACGTACTGTAATATTGAGTGTCAATGATGACAATGGTGAGGTTAATGCCGGTAAAATAACTATGCCTGAGTGTAACATTTTGGTAAATGATTATGACTTTGTAGTCCTATCTGATTTTGGAAAAATGTCGTATTGGAGTGGAAACAGTTACATATTTAGGACATGTAATTTCTGGTGAGGGGATCCAACCCAAAGTTGAACTTTGGGAGAGTGTTGTGAGAGCTCCCACACCCAAAGATAAAGAACAAGTAAGATCATGTTTGGGACTCGACGAGTTCTATTCTAAATTTGTACAAGGATTTGCATGTGTCACTAAACCTATCAGAGCATTACTTAAAAAGGGATCACATTTTGTATGGTCTGATGATTGCCAGAGGGCTTTTGATATGATCAAGTCTGAAATTGGAAAAATGCCTACGTTAGGGCGTTTTGATGTCAACAGAAAAACCGTGCTAACTACTGATGCCTGCCTCAAGGGTTTGGGTGCAGTGCTCTCTCAAGTTGTGGATGGAGAAGAGAGAGCAGTTGCATTTGCCTCCAGAGCTCTCAAAGATGCGGAAATTAATTACTCTTGTATTGAAAGAGAATCTCTGAGTGTTTTTTGGGCTGTACACCATTTTTAATGTTATCTCTGGGTCATTCCTTTTCTAGTTAGAACAGATCATCGACCTTTAGTTCAAATCTTTTCATGTTGGCACAGTGAACATATCACACCCAGACTCAAGCCCTGGAGTGACGGTCTTCAGGAATATAATTTCCGAGTACAATACATACCTGGCTCCAGTAATAAATCCGCTGATTGTCTTTCTCGTTTACCCGTGGAGAAGGAACAAAGGGAAAATTAAATTAAGAGTGTGTGTTGGGTTGCTGAATCGACATTGTCAATTCTTGTTTCTCTTGGATTGTGGACTAATCAAGGATGGCATGATTATAAAACCTTAGATCGAGAAATGAAAGCGTACTGGCCTGTGAGGGATGAACTGTCATTTGTTTGTGGAAATCTTATGAGAGGAGATAGGGTGGTTCCCCGGTTGAATTTAGAGACAGAATAATCAACACAGCTCATGAGGGTCACCTGGGACGGAGTCTTACTAAAGCTCGAATAAGAGAGAGATACTGGTGGCCTGGCATGGATCACATGATTGAGAATGTTGTCAAGGACTGCATGTCATGTGCATCCAGTGATAAGTTGCATATTCTCAATCATGCGCCTTTATCTCCTGTTGTAGTTCCTGGCGTTGTGTGGTCAAAATTATGTGTAGATATTATGGGGCCTTTTGAATTGTTGCCCTCTTATGAACGTTTTGTCATATTGGTTGTGGACTATACTTCTAAGTGGGTAGTCACAAAATGTGTTTCCTCTGTGAACACTAAAACTGTTATTGTGTTTCTCAAAGATGTATTTGTCTCTGAAGGTACAATTTGCATCTCATGAAATTTGTAAGTTCCTCAAGGATCACAATATTGTTAATCAGAAAACAGCTTTATATACACCTCAGGCCAAAGGTTTGGCTGAGAGGATGAACCGGATTGTCAAAGATTGTGCCCATCGTGCTCTTGAATTAATAATATCATTTAGTGGTGTGTTGAGAGATACGTGGTGGGCACACCGTACCACACCCAATGTGGTCATGTAAAAATCTCCTTTTGAAGCTTTGAGAGGTAGGAAAGCTGTCTCAAAATTGAATCTTTCCTGGCTGCCTGCGTGTTCTGATCTGGGAATTTTTGAAGAAGCAAGGTGTTTTAGAATTTCCGAATATCAACGTAAATGTAAAGCTAATTATGACTCCTGGATGCATGTGAAGAACAAGAAGTGGAATATTGCTGACAAAGTTTTAGTGAAGAATCCAAGACATACTTTGAAAGGTAGGACTAGCTTCAATGGTCCTTTCACTATTTTTGCCATCAAGAAAAATGTTGTGAAATTTAATACCGGGGGTGGGTGGAGTATGTGTAGGTTGGTGAAGTGTTTGAAGAAATCCATGAATGTACGCAATCCTGGTGGTCATAATCTATTGAATGAGAGTTTTGATCATTCAAGTGATCATAACCATATGAATGAGAGTTTTGATCATAACAATTTCGAATGAGAATTCCTATAGCGAAAAATTGGGAACTTCTCCTCAAAGAAGCCGGAATCTACCTGTGAAATTCAGAGATTACGTTTTGCATTAATTTTACGTTCTACCTTGATATAGTTTTTTTAATAAAATTATTTCTTGTATGTTAATTGGAATGTCTAATTTTGTGAAACTTTTCTCTTTATATTATTCTTGCAATATTTTTCTTCTGTGTATTAATGCTTGTATGTTATCCTTATTTGTTAATTTCATGATTTTATTCTTATCAATTCCTTGTGTAAAGGAGATGTGTTGTAATCTAGTTAGGAACTCTACTATGTCATGGAATGTAGTGAGGCAAGCGATTCTGTGATTCACTCATTCCAGGGCTGAAGGTCTTGCTGGACGGTTGATGCTGTCTTAGTTACTTTTCTACATAATTAAAATTATATTCTCACTCCATCTGTTGTGAAGGAGACATCTTTATTACACTCATCTAAGCACAAGGTAGCACTCTCCAGTGCCAAGCATCGGCCAAGCAATTCAGTCAGATTACTCCAATTCCTAATCTTTAGGGTTATAATGGACCTTTCTATTTGGGCAGGTCGGTCCTGCGTCTCGCGGGAGCTGCCTCTTGTATAAGAGCGCACGTTACCATGCATGGTGGGCTTACAAGCTGCACATAATGTCCCCAGTGAGTTGCCCATTCCCTGATTGACAATCAGGAATACCTTCAGTTGGATCTGCAAGGACCTGGTGAAAGTCATATCTTGGAGAAACCAGGCCTTAAGGCACCACATCGGTCACCCCTTTCCAGTGTTAGGTCTGCTAGCTGGAGCAGCACCAGTGAGTGGCGCAATAAAACGCGACATGTTTCATGTGTATGCTCCTCCAGAAGGACCCCTAGTTTCTCCCCACATGGGAAGCATCTCCTCCAGCACCTCCATCCCCCAATGGGGACAGGACGTCAGTCTCTACCCTCTCAAAGTCCGAAATAGCAAGTGTCTCCAAGTGGTCACGCACCCTCTGTGGGATCTTTTCCTGTGGTGTTGCCCCTGCCGGCAACGTCTCCACCTATCTTTGTATTTTGTATTTAATGTGTTGATCAAAATATTTTTTTGCAAACGTATCTTGATATAAAACATGTAAGTACATTGTTGAAAGCTTTTGGGAGTTTTGGTTTTTAAACGTGCCATGGCAGTGGTTCTTAACCTAGGGTCCAGCGACCCCTGGGGGTTCTCAACATCTACTGAAAGGGTCAGTAACTGTTTAGAAACTGAAATAATATTACCAGCTTAATAATAAAGTACACATACAAAAAAGTAAAACGTTCTGAACTTCAAAGTGGAAGATGAACTTTAAGTTGGCATCCTTATCTTGATTTTTTAGAGCAGCACAAGTACAGCAAAATGAATGGATTGGTAGCATCAATAGAAACAACTCTGTTATACACTGAGAAAAAAAATCATGTCTTGGGATCAAAAAAGACAAAGTTATATTCTAGAGTCTATCATATTGCTTCGTCTTTTAGAAATAAAATTAAAATTTTGAAAAGGTCCAACCTTGCCATTAAAGTTTTGATTTGTTCATATTTCTTTGTTTGATAATTTAATACAATATTTTATAATTTGTATATTTGTTTAAGGCATACTCATTACTGTATGTTTATGTATTGTTTTCAGGTTCAAATTGTAAAAATTGTTTACTTGGGTGTTCCCAGCCTCCAGTAATTATTCAGCGGGGGTCCACAGAAGTGAAAAGGTTAAGAACGGCTGTGCTAAGGTGTTTAAAAACTGCATTTAGAACCACTCACACGTACACATTCAAAAATCGCGAGCATGTTTGATGATGCACAAAGGTGTGTTTGTGCAAGTGCGTCCAAGGATCACACAATCCAATGCTGATAAATAGTTCTTAGAGACGCTTCTCGTTTTACAACCCCAGTGGATAGATATGCCTCTAAGCTCCTGATTACAAGCTGAGGCATTATTTATTGCCCCTGATAAATAAGGATACCATGTGGTACATTATTTATTGGGTGTGATAAAATAACACTAATAATGAGTTTATGGGGAATAACAAGCAGATTTTGGTATTTAACGCACCAAAATCCAAATGATACGGTAAATAGCATATGTTTTTCCCTTTCAACTTTCGGCAGGTTTGAACTGCCGCAATGTAATGAATGTTGGGTTATTTAATGCATGTGATTATTATTGGATACATTAAATAAAAACATACTTGTAATTCCTGTTTACGCACAGGACTGTATTAACCGCCCAACTTGTAATTAGGCTAATAGTTTTTCACTGTGCTGAATTTCTTTATATTTCCGCTCAAATATCATATTGAAACAAACACAGCTGATGCATTCAATTGTTTTGCTGGGTTTTGCCTGTGTTGTAACTTTTGTGTGTAAAGAAGTGTGTGCAATGATGATGCTGCTATTTACCTGTCATGAGAATACAGGACTGGCCTTGAAACAACACACACTCTCTTAATTTACCGTACACATTTCACTCTTAGCTAAGAAGATTAGCAATAATACTTTTGGCAAGATCATTACATCATAGCTCTTTCAAAGTAAACATTTATATATTTGTTGGATATTTATTCCATAGGAAGACTTGAGCTGGAGCACCGGGCAGGAATTTAGTTATCCACTGGATTGATATCACAACAGTGATTGACCAAAGGGGTTAAACCTGGTTTCCTCCATTGTGATGTCATTTTGGGGACGTGTTTGCTTCCCCTTAGTTCAGATGCTTCAACCGGGTCTCCAGAGACCTGAGTGCTGTGGCAGTAAGGCCGATGGTGGCCTCGCCAGACTCCTACAGCCTCTCTCTGGCCTCCACAGATCTGAGTGAGACAGGAGGACACAGGCAGCAGTGTGACTGATCCAACCATTTTCTTCCCAGTCAAAGTGGGTCTCTGCAGACCCATGCTGATGATAGATGTGCAGCTGGGCTGACAAGCAGCTCTCACAGAGCTGCTGTCAGTGTAGTACCGACTCTCCACTCTCAATTTGAAAATGGAGAGCATGAATTTTGCTTTGAGGGGATGTGAATGTGCCGAGGGTGGTGTGGGAGGGTGGCAGTAGGCCAGATAACTTTTCCTCTTTTTTGTGCAAAGGGCAACGGAGGAGGGTAGCAGGAGGTCAGGTATTGTTTTTTAGGTTTCGCCCTGGCCGTAGCACTGCGTAAGCAGTGCTCCGCCCAGGGCGAAATCTTATGTCCTACATATGGGGCTTTGGTCCCGCCTCTGTCTTCCATTGGCTAGCTCCATAAATGGAGGCTAGCCATTGGAAGAGATTGGCTGTCAATCACGCTTTCCCCGTGAAAACGCAATTCAGGGCGTTTCCGTGTGTTTTTTTAAGTCCCGCCCTCTCCTCTTCCCATTGGCTGGAATTTTACCTTCCAGCCAATGGGAAGGGGAGAGCACGAAAAACGCGCCCCCGAATTCCTACAGGGCGTGCTGTGCTTTCAGTCGACAGTCTGTGTATAACACTCACCCTGCCACCATGCGTGCATCATATGTTACCGGGGAGCCAGTGGTAATTACATTACCAACGAAATGTATTGCATTACTCAGTAATCAGTAATACAATTTATCGTGCTCTAAAGAAAATTAGATTGGTAATAATAGTGCTTAGGTAGACTTTTGTATTTTCACGATAATTTTATTCAAGTATAAAATGTTCATGGACTGCATTAGATTTTGGTGATCCTAAATTAAATCATTAATACCTCCGTTTAATAGCATTAAAATATTTCCATTCTAAGATGGCCGCTATGGCCCTCCACTTTTGCCCAGTTTTTGTGTTTGACCTGTTGCATGCTTTAGATTCCTATCTTGAATGTACGTCATCAGCTGACTTTTTAGTCATTCTTTCATGCACGTTTATTTTTGTTCAGTTTTAGATGGCGTAACATATATTGTCGACACGGTTCTGTGTAGCCTATTGCATGTTTTAGATTGATACACTATTGTTTCATGCCGTTTTAGTCCTTCGTTCATGTCTTCAGGTGTCAGGTTCCTCGGGGAGTCTGCCACGCAATTAAAGCCTTGAGGACTGAGTCAGTAGAACGGAGAGATGACCGAGCGTGCCGAACAGAGGAAGGAGTGTGCGCATCTCTCGACCAGCATGCAGTAAAGCAGCTGAAAGCAGAGCAGCTAAGTGTAACTGACATCCCTGAAGAAATGTATTATAGAGCATGTTTCCTTCATAAGTAGCAAAGTGGTATAGTTTATGTTACTGTGAATATGCCTTTCGTTACTTTGCTTTTGGGAGATACAGTTTTTCGTTAAATCTACGCAAATCACCAAAACCCTTCGTGTTTCTTGTTATTTAGGGTAGAGGGTGTTCTGGTCTTCTGCATGCGTAGCGCGTGCAGGTCACCCAGGGTTCACTTCTGTGAGATTGAGTTGGGTGGTTGCAAGCAGGGTCAGTGAAGTGTGAATTTCACCCAGGGCTTTGTACGTTGGGATTACATGGCCTGGGATACATATATATATACATACAGCTGATTTGAGGAATGTAAACAGCTGCTCTGCTGCTGCTCGTTTGTTTGGCCTAATGGCTAGGGCAGTAGACTTTAATGTTGGGGAGCTGCAGAACCATGTTCAAGGCTGGCTTGGACGTCTCGGAATCTCCCCCTACCTACAACAATTTGTTTCCTCCTGTAATGCAACAGGCGGTCATGTAAAGCACTGTATAAAACGCAAAAGGCTGTCAAAATAAGTATCTCTAGGCCCCCACTCAGGCCATTGGTTCTTTGCTTGTGATAAACTGTGGGCGTAGGCCCGGGGTGCGAGGTTCCTGCTGTCTTTCCGTCGTGTCTGTTTGATGCGGGTGGTTGTTAATTAGGCACAGCTGTGGGTTGGGTCTGGCCTCGTAGGATTGAAGTAAGCCTGACTTGAAATCTCCCAGTTCGTCCATCGCCCGTAAGCAATTACACAGCATGCATAGTCCGGCACAAGTATGAGGGGTATGCCCCCTACAAGCACTGTTATTGTGGGTGTGGGCGCATGGGGGCCGGCAGGGGTTCCGAAACAGGCCCTCTTTCTGCAGTGGGTGAGGAGTTTGCTGGATGGTTGTCTGCCAAGGGCTGGGGGTGAGCACAGGTTCGAGCATGTGGCTCCATGCTGCGTTGCACTCTGGTGCCTACAGGCAGCATCTGAGTTTTACTCATGTGGAGTTCGGGCCCCGTTGGTTGTTTGTTCATTCTCCTGGCACCGCTCTAAAACACTTGGGGTCAGGATGAAAGCAGCAGTCCAGCCCAGACAAAATAAATAAATAAAACAATAATAACCTTCACTTGTCCCCCAAGGTCTCATAAGTTTTAATGCATGGGCAATATGGGCGCTGGACACACCCTAGCCTTTCTGCGGACCACATGATGGAGCCTGCTCTGATATGCTCCTCGTTGTTTTGCCTAAAAACCACTAGCAGGGTTCAAGGCCCTGTCTCTGCTGAGGTCCCTCGGGTCCGTTTGAAAAGCCCTGTCCAGTGCACCAAAAGGTGCTGCGAAGACTATTTTAGGGGGTTTGCCTTCTCATGTACGTGTTCGCCTAATGTGAGGCCATACATTGATGCTTTGCTGCACTTGCTGCCATCTTGTGATCGGGGGCTACACCTGCATCTTCGGCGGTGGCAAGAGTTGGCATAACAGCATGGGGGTTTCTGAACCTTGTAATTTTATAAACGTCCGTAATAACAGATGTTGGTGTTTTTACAGCTCTTTGGTCATCTCAGACTGCAAGGACTTCCCGTCCATGCTGGCCCTGGAGGGTGCGTCCCGATGGGGGGAGGCGGGGGCTGTGTGTGTGTCTGTGTATGTGGCTCTGTGTATGTGTGTGTGTGTGGCTCTGCGTGTGGCTCTGTAGTTATGTATGTGTGTGGGACTCTGTGTGTTTGTGTGTGGCATTTGCGAGAGATTAAGCTATTGGCATTGTAAATGACAGTGCCATTTATTTATCTGTTTTCAAAACCAACACATAAATAAAAATGTTGTCATTTACAATTCCAATAGCTCTAACTTTTTCAAAGGCGAGACCGTTGCATTGTAAATGCTTGTTTCACTTAGGGGGAGAAGAGTGTCTTGAGATGATTAGTATGTGTGGAAGGAGGCCAGTGTTTTTTTCCTTTTTTTAATACAGGGTGTGAATGCCACCCCAGTTACTTCTTTGCCCCTGAATGTATATGTAAGAAATTGATTTAGTAATTGGAGTGGATGACTACCCATCGCAAGCAATAATCACAATCCTTGTCAGGGTGAACCATTAAAGTCACTAAATAAACCTGAGCGTAACCCCCTGCTAGCTATGGCTACAAGCAGACAAGCTTACCCTAAAGGCAATGGCTATAGTATTTATGCAATCTCAACACAATAATAACGTTTAAATGCAGAACAAAAAAATCCTAAACCAAATTTAAAAAATAGAGTGAAATTTAGCAAACAAAATGACACCAAAATGGCAAAAATAACGGCAAGAAGCACAAACTGCAAATCATAGCCAATGGTCGCAGTAAACCGAGACCTAGGCGCAATTTGATGATGACCGCGATGGTATGAGGATTGGCTACACCAACCAGGTTTGTCCTGGTAAAATATTTTACCTTCTAACTTCAGTCCTTTAATTACCAATCCACCATAGGACTACACTTTTAAAGTTCCACAGAACCTCAGGGGAAGCACCTACAGACTCACAGGGTGTCATCCAAAGGCCAAAAGCAGGGTCCGGTGCAGGTTCAGTTGCCACTGATCAACTGGGTAGTTGCAGGAAAGGCCTCTTGTACCTAGTTGTATCCCCATTGCTTGAATAAGAGGTCAGTCAACTGAGCCTTGGGGTCCACTTCTTTGTCCTGGGTACAAGAGGGAGGGAGCAGGTACAGTCCTTCTGGCTCCTCACAAGTCACAGACAGGGCTTCCTCAGGTTGAGGAGTGCTCTGAAGTGGGTGCCTGGAGATGCCACATTTCCCTGGTGGGAATGACTCCTGGGCATGTCCTAACCACCTGGGTAAAAGTCCCTGGGGTCAACCCTACCCTCTTTGGGCATTTTAAAGATGGCGAATGTCTTCAACCACACTAAACCTTTGTTCTGAAGGCTGGGTGTGTGTGTGAGGAGTGTACTGTGGTAATGATAGTGTCCTCCCACATTTAAAACTAGAATTTGGGGCAGACACTGTACCCACAATAAACCCAGAGGCGGAAGTTTGGTAGAACAAAAGTACGTTTTCCAGCAACCAGACAGTGAATGCACAAGAAATGCACCCTCCCTTGTGGACTACAAGGCCTACATAAGGGTGACTTATTAATATTTAAAAGGGAGGTGCTTACCTGTGAAAAGAGTTTATTTTGACAGGGCAAATTGCAGTTTTTACACTGCTACAGTCAGGTTACAATGGTAGGCCTGAAGCCATGTTTATACTGCCACTGTTGTTGCTGCAGTCTCCTGGTGGCATTTTACTTCCAAGCCATGGCACACCTTGTACCATATACTATGGACTTATAGGAAATGTTAAATATATGAATATGGAATATGCCAATTTGGGGGGGCGTGGCTAAGCACACAATGGGAACGGACGGGTTGAGTTAGAGCTCCGATCCGAGCTCCGTCTCCCCAGGCCATTATTCCGCTAAAATTCTCCTGATCCGGCCTCCAATTGCAGCGCTGTGTGGGGTATCGGCGACCACTGGCTGGCGAAGTTTGGGGCCCATTGGACGCATCTTACCGCACCGGTGGTTCCGGCCGTGACGAGGCCGCTTCAGAGGCGACTTGCCCGACGGGCCTGCTCAGGAGAGACAGAGGCTTCTGGAGGTAGGCGAGGCCCCGAAACGCGGCCTGGAGGTGGAAGAAGTGTGGCGCATCTGGGGCACTACGCACTGCGGAGACGCCTGCTGTGACGATCCGGGAGCGAGTATGGGTCGGATCACGCACCTGACTGTCGCCCGATCTGGGGAGCCCCCCCCTGCACTACTGCGCCAGGGACATCATTGAGGAGCACCGTGGGGCGCTGGGCGAGTTGTCGACTGCCGGGAGCGCTGCGGGGCTGGGACTGCCTGGTGTGCGGCGGGGTGCAGATACTGTCCGCGTTGAGCCGGGGGGCGCATCCCCCCCTGCGCCCCCCCTGAGAGAGAAACCAGCAGGCGGACTTACAGGCCCAGCGGATGATCCAGGCTCCAACGACGATTGAGGGTGTGCCGTGGCCGCCCCTAGCGTGTCCTGACCGGCAGGCCAGAGGGCGAGAGGCCGGGACCCCTGTGGGTGGTCGGAGCCACGGGTTGTGGCCTTGAGGAAGAGAGGCCTCCTGGTTACCGGAGGTGCTGTACTCCGTGGAGCGCGCCGGGGTCGGAACCCGTGCCCAGCCATTGCCTGGCCTGGAGGGGCCCTGCCCGCGCCGTGGAGTTGAGGCCAGCGCTGCGGCGCGCAGGGGGCGCAGTGCGCGCCATCGACCGCTGGATGCCCTGCGGAGCTGGGCTACCTGTGGAGAGTCAGGGTGAAGACGCCATCCACGTGGGGCTGGCGCGGCGGCCCCCCCCCCCTTTGCGTCCACACAATACGAACTCCCTGGGAGTGGATTCCGGCCTGTACACGGTGCTGGGGGAGACGCATATCCTGCTCATTGCCCAACACAACGTGCAGTACTGGACAGCATTGAAGAGGGATGCTGGTGGACTCCCCCCCCTCCGGTGCTCCGCCGTCCTGCAGTGAATCGTCTAAGTGCTCCTTGTTAGAAGCGCCCAGTGGAGATATCCCTCTTATGACCTGCTGTACCTGAGTGCCTGCCCTTCCCCGCCTCCACTGGTGCAGGCCGGAGCTCTACCATTCATTGGACACTGCCTCGCTAGACGCCGGCCTCTTACTTACCACGCTGCCCATGTCTGGAGGTACCAGGGCGAGGACTGGCTCTAGCAGCTCGCAACCGAAGAGAAGGATGGAGAAGTCCATGAAGGCGACGGACTCTGACCCAACGGCGGCTAGACTTGATACCATGCTGGCAGCCATGGAGCGTTTGAAGAAATCGATGCAACTCACCCGCACCTCACTAGAAGCCAAGATAGATGGTGTGGCTGTCGATCTAACACACCAGCGTGCTGACCACAAGAAATTGGCGGAACGCACCACTACCTTGGAGGGCAATGTGGCAGATCTTACACCACGAGTCGCCCAGTCTGACAAGCAGATGAGAGACCTGCTGAACAGAGTTGAATTCTTAGAGGACCGTGCAGAGGATGCGGAAGGGAGGGCACGGAGAAACAACGTGAGAATTGTAGGGGTGCCGGAGCGATGGGAGGGGAAGGAGCCGGCGACACATCTGGAGAACTGGCTGAAATCACTGTTACCGGATGACGCACTTTCACCTCACTTTGTTGTGGAGCGGGCGCACCGAGTTCCGACACGACCACTGCCTACGGGTACTAACCCCAGACCCATACTCATCAGAATCTTGAACTACCGTGATCGGGACTCCATACTGCGTGAAACCAGATTGCTCCGAGATGTTCACATTGACAATGCCAAAATCATGTTCTTTCCCGATTATACAATTCAAGTTCAGCATCAAAGACACTCCTTCCTAGCAGTTAAACAAAGACTCCGCCAGCTGGACCTCAAATACTCCCTTCTTTTCCCCGCCAGATTGCGAGTGATAGCCCAGGACAAAACGCACTTCTTCGCCAGCCCGGAGGAAGTTGAAACCTGACTGGACAGTGGAGTAACTGCAGACTCCAGGCCGACTTCGGCTCTTTCATCTTTGCGGCGCTTCCGGGGGCCCCGATGCCGCTGGAGGAACAGATCATCACCAGCCCGCGAGACACGGACGGTGGCAGAAATTGGCCCGCCTGCGGAACTTGTGCACAGTGAGCAGCAGGATGCTCTCCGAATGGTAGCGGAACTCAGTGCGTCGCCAGACACGGATGCCGCTTTGGAGGCCAGCCCACGGGAACTACCCAGTGACGATGAACTTATCTACGGGCTGCCCGACTCCCAGATGTCCACGGAACAGCCAGATGTAACTCCGCAGACCGCTGATCTGATTCATTGAATGGACGACTACATCACTTAAGGCTGATTTTCTGCTTTGCAGTGCGTAGGTGCTGCTACTCAACTGTACATCAACCATGCCCACGACCTTGGCCGCAGCCAAGGCCTGAACGCCTATCACACCCTTTGACATCGGCGCAAGGCGCAGTGAGTATCAGCTCTGTGATTGTTGCTTACTGGGGGGAGGGTGTCCCAGCGGGAGCTGCCTGGCGGACAACCTGGGTGTAATTGCACTGGCGCCTCACTGCCTGAGTGGAGTGCCGTTGGAATTCCTGGGCCCCCTGGCGCCCTTACTGATTCAGTAACTCAGGTGTAATGGACTATGCCATTCCCCGATGGGATACTTTGTGCCAGTCGAGGCCGACGCAGACTGCCTGGGGAGGGCAGCGTTCAATCTATTTGTTCAACAGTTGAACTATCACCGTTGTGCCACTTGCGCAGCGACCCCCCTGGACCTAAATGTTCTATACCTCATTGGAGAGTTTGGACGGCAGCATGTTTAGCAGTCGACCTTTTGGTATTTTCCAGTTGTTGTGTTCTGTTTGGTCCGACGCACCACTTGGATTGCGTCTCTCACTTTATTTTGTGCAGTATTTACGAACATTCACTGAAAAGTCTTTGATGGTTGTGTGTGGGGGGGTGGTGGGAGGGCCTAGGTGGTGACTCGCTGTGGAGTTGTGGAGGAGTGGGAGTGGGGTGACCACCTGAAACTGCAATGTCAACGATAAAGATATGCACGTGAAATGTAAGAGGAATGAACACACCCTCGCGCAGGTACCAAATCTTTTCCTATCTCAAACGACACCGGATTTAGGTAGCCCTCTAGTAGGAAACACACTTAAATGACGCAGAAGTGCAGAAGTTGCACCGTAGGTGGCGCGGGCAGCTTTATACCATCACATATTCGTCCTACGCTCATGGGGCACTGATATGGGTGAGACCGGGGACACCTTTTGCGGTCTCAGATTCCCACATAGACAAGGAGGGAAGATTTGTGCTTGCTCGGGGTAAACTCGATGGTCAACTAGTGGTCCTGGCTTCACTATATGCCCCTAACACAGATCAGGGAGGCTTCCTTGGGCAACTAACCATGGCACTGGCACCTTGGCATGGGGTCCCCTGGGTTCTGGGAGGAGACTATAACTGTGTCCTTGACATCTCTCTGTACCGATCCTTCCCGCCCCAGTCTGCGGCTCCTGTCCACGGGGCTATGAAAGCGCTGACTAGCTGGGCCTTACAGTGGGATCTGCACGATGCCTGGCGGAGTCGCAACCCAACCACAAAGATATACTCTTATTACTCAGGCGCACATACACTGCACGTCAGATTGGATAGGTACATGCTGTCAGGCGAGCTGCTCCTGCATGTCACTGACACCTACTATATGTAAATGTACAGGAATTTATATAGCGCAAATCACCAAGCGGTTTCTAAGCGCTTGCTTAGGGAACCCGTCCTGGTATTCCCCTGTGAGATAACCCCGGCAGGGTATCCGCAAGGTGAAAGCCAGGCATCCCGCCGCGAGGGGCCGTTGTGGAGATTAAGCAAGCTATTGCCCAGAGTCGCAGAGTGTGAACCCGAGAATCGAGTAGGCACTGGAGCGAGAATTGTCGAGTCCATGGACATTTTAGGACTCAAGACCCCGCCGAGCCGGGAATTGAACCCTGGTCCCGGGCTGACCTCTGCTTCCAGGTCTGCCTCCTCTAACCAGTGAGCCACACTTCTCCACACTCCACACTCCACACTTCTCCACACACTTCTCCACATATGGGCTGTAACCACTCGGATCACAACACGCATGTCCTGGAGTTGGCATGGACGCGCCCACACCCACCTGTGCCCACTTGGAGGCTTCAACCTGATCTCCTCCTTGATGCCTCCTTTTGCAATTCACTGAGTACGCGTCTTGTTCAATACTTTGAAGAGAATGCCAGTACAGCGTCCACCCCCAAATTGAGTGGGATGCCTTTAAAGTTGTAATCAGGGGCCACTGCCTGGGCACACAAGCTGGCATGCGGAGACAGTTAGATAGGGACCTGACACATATTGAAGCTGATTTACTTCAAAAAGAGCGCGAGGCACCTTGTTCAGTTGTGAAAATAAAAAAGAGCGCGAGGCGGTGGGGGGGATGACCCACCACTAGACGAAGCATGTGCGGAACATACAAGGCTCCTAGAGAGATTACGTCATCTTAACTATGAGGCCCACTTGGCGCGCACTCACCATCTTGGGGATAAGCCGGGAAAGTTGCTAGCATGGCTGATCCAACAAGATACTAGAACGACACCGGTGGCGGCAATACGCACTAGCGGGGGAGGTGTCGTACATACACAACATAGCATACATGAAGCTTTTGTACAACATTACACGTTAATATATCAATCTAGACTACGAGTCTCTCTTGCTGACATAACTGCATACCTTTCCGACATAGTGCTGCCAACGATAGATGATACGCAACGAGACGACTTGGAAGCCCCGCTCACACCTGACAAACTGCGCACCGTCATTTTCTCCCTTTCTAATGGCAAGTCCCCACGCCTGAATGGGCTGCCAGCTGAATTTTTTAAAGCCTATTCAGACTTATTGATCCCTGAGCTATTGAGAGTATATGCGGCGACCATCTCTGACTCCTCCCTCCCACCCACGTTGAATGAAGCTTCCCTCATTTCCCTCCCTAAGCCCGGCAGGGACAGCACCCATTTAGGCTCATATCGCCTACTAGTCCTTCTCAACACTGATTACAAGATACTGGCTTCCGCATTGGCTCAGCGACTGGTCCCCTTGGTTCCCGCCCTTGTACAAATCGACCAAAATGGTTTCGTGCCCACACGGAGCACCTCCCTCAATATTCGGCGCTTCTTCAAGGTGCAAAGATACACCACGCAACAATGGCCCAGATCCGGGTGGGCTGGTACTTGACCTCGAAAAGGCTTTCGACTCTGTGGAGTGGCCCTAACTGGTGGCAGTGTTAAGGAAATATGACCTCGGAGATGATTACATCCAGATGGTGGGATTGCTATATCAGAAGCCCGCAGTACGAGTGCGCTCTGGTGCGCTGCTGTCAGACACCATTCGTGTTAGGAGGGGTACCAGGCAGGGATGCCCTCTGTCCCTGCTACTTTTTTCATTGGTGATGGAACCCCTGGCGGCACTCCTGAGGGACCAAGCATGGAGTGGGGGATCCCCCTAGCGGATGGGCTGCACACAGTGTTGCTGTATGCCGACGACTTACTTTTATATATCAGAGACCTAACCCGCTTTCCGTTGGCCCTGACTGATACTTTCTGCGCCTTTGTAACCATGTCGGGACTGAAGGTCAAGTGGGCCAAATCTGGAGTGTACTCTTTCTGTGCGGACACACAGGAATGTGAGATCCGCATTAATAATGAGAGACTCACTTGGTACCCCACCACGTTTCGATATCTTGGGGTTTATATTTACAGAACTCTACCTGATGTGTTGGAGGGCAATCGAGTATGTGCTATATCCTCCTTGCCAAGCGATACAAAAAGGGATGATGGACGGAGCGTTTGAGCAAATCAAACACTCACTCCCAGTCAACTGATCTGGGTTTAATCCATCACCATTATTTAGCTCACTCGGCCACCCCAGTTCAGACATGGCTATATGCAAATCAGTCTGACCCTGTGCCTCATGGGAACAGTCCAGCCCGAACTGCCAAGCCACGTCTTCCCTGGACCGGAAACAAGAATCCTGGGACCGGTTTCGGATTCATAATCCTCATCAGCCAGGCTATCTTGAATCCAGTGGCCAAGTGAGCAAGGGACTCACGTCTGAGCATACCCTGCCACACTTAGGGCGAACAAAGCGATACAAAAGGGGATGATGGACGGAGCGTTTGAGCAAATCAAACACTCACCCCCAGTCAACTGATCTGGGTTTAATCCATCACCATTCTTTAGCTCACTCGGCCACCCCAGTTCAGACATGGCTATATGCAAATCAGTCTGACCCTGTGCCTCATGGGAACAGTCCAGCCCGAACTGCCAAGCCACGTCTTCCCTGGACCGGAACCAAGCATCCTGGGACCGGTTTCGGATTCATAATCCTCATCAGCCAGGCTATCTTGAATCCAGTGGCCAAGTGAGCAAGGGACTCTCGTCTGAGCATACCCTGCCACACTTAGGGCGAACAAAGCGATACAAAAGGGGATGATGGACGGAGCGTTTGAGCAAATCAAACACTCACCCCCAGTCAACTGATCTGGGTTTAATCCATCACCATTCTTTAGCTCACTCGGCCACCCCAGTTCAGACATGGCTATATGCAAATCAGTCTGACCCTGTGCCTCATGGGAACAGTCCAGCCCGAACTGCAAAGCCACGTCTTCCCTGGACCGAAACAAGCATCCTGGGACCGGTTTCGGATTCATAATCCTCATCAGCCAGGCTATCTTGAATCCAGTGGCCAAGTGAGCAAGGGACTCACGTCTGAGCATACCCTGCCACACTTAGGGCGAACAAAGCGATACAAAAGGGGATGATGGACGGAGCATTTGAGCAAATCAAACACTCACCCCCAGTCAACTGATCTGGGTTTAATCCATCACCATTCTTTAGCTCACTCGGCCACCCCAGTTCAGACATGGCTATATGCAAATCAGTCTGACCCTGTGCCTCATGGGAACAGTCAAGCCCGAACTACCAAGCCACGTCTTCCCTGGTCAAACCCAGATCTTTTGACTGGGTGTGAGTGTTTGATTGGTTCTGATGCTCCGTCCATCACCACCCCCTTTTGTACCGCTTTTGGCCGCCATAAGTGTGGCAGGGTATGCTCAGATGTGAGTCCCTTGCTCACTTTGCCACTGGATTCAAGCAAGCCGGGCTGAAGACGGCTGGAATGCCAGAAACCCGTCCTCGGAAGCTTGTTTCCGGTCCACGGAAGGCATGGCACGGCAGTTCGGGCTGGACTGTTCCCATGAGGCACAGGGTCAGACTGATTTGCATATAGCCATGTCTGAACTGGGGTGGCAGAGTGGGCTAAAGAACGGTAATGGATCAAACCCAGATCTTTTGACTGGGTGTGAGTGTTTGATTGGTTCTGATGCTCCGTCCATCACCACCCCCTTTTGTACCGATATCCTCCTTGCAAGCACAGATGACTTTCTGTAAAACCCTCCCTTTCAATGTGCCTGCTCGCGTCACGCTGACGAAAATGATCGTTTTACCCAGACTGTTATACTATTATGCTATCATCCCAGTGTATGTCCTGACTCGCATATTCCGAGAGCTAGAAACCTCAATTAGAGGCCTAATATGGAACACGGGGAACCGCGCGTGGTGCTGAAGAAGCTCTATGCGCCCCCCGATGCTGGAGGCCTAGCAGTCCCCAATATGGAACTGTACTACCTGGCAGCACAGCTGCAATGGGTAGCCGGATGGCTAAGCGGGAAGAATTTGTGCGATACCGCCACGGACACCACGACCTGGACCCGAACGCAAATTAACACACTGTTTCATCCCCTGACCAAGACTCCCTGCCCAACACAACTGCATCTGGCAGTGGCTTGCAAGTGCTATGTCAGGAGTCTGAAACTCACCTGTGCTGTCACACCGTACGCCCCGGTGCTTCCACTGTTGGGCACACCCAGGGATGGAGGAATAGTGATGGAAGCAGCACTAACACGATGGACGCAGGCCGAAGTAGATACAGTGGGTGACCTATATACTGAAGGTGTCTTGGTTCCGTGCGAAACACTAGCGGTGGACACGAGCCTTCCAGGCGGGAAGCTTCTCCTACATGCAGCACTTTTGCATATATTTTCGCGGCGGTGTGGAGACCTCTCGGAAGAACTGCCGACACACTCATTAGTACAGTATTTGCACGTCATTGGACATGGCTCCCACGTGGTTCATTTGCTGGTACAAGCTCTCCTGACCCACACGCAATGCTCCTCCCAAACCCTTCGAGATAACTGGGCAGAAGATAGGGGAAGGGCATGGACGGACAGGGAATGGGCGGCAGTGCTGGCCGTGCCACCAACATACCACGAAATTCCCGCTTCAAGCTTATCCAACTCTATATAATACATCGCGCATACTTGTCACCTGATAAGGTCAATAGGTATTTTGAGGTCACAACGTCGGTGTGCCCGAGATGCTCCCTTGTGGGCGCGGATCTACTTCATATGTTGTGGTCCTGCCCCACACTACAGACATACTGGCACACCATGACGGACATGCTGACAGAGGGTGTGGGCGAGGAACTGCGACACACATGGGAGATATGCATACTAGGCCTATACAAGAGAACGAAACTTAATAGAGTCCCTTCCAGATTCTGGGACCTTGGGCTTATCACGGCGAAGAGGCTCATCACCAAACATTGGAAGTGCAGCGGACCCCCCTGGCAACACACTGGTACAGCTCTTTTGATAATTGGGCGAGGGCGGAGAGCGTAACTCTTCATAGAGAGGAAACTGCGGGGCTGCGTAAATACCCCATTGCGCAAAGCTGGGATGATGCCCTGAAGTCTTTCCACCGGGCATGTCACAATAGAGGAATTGATTAGGAAGGTTCTCCTCAGGCCCCACCAGGACGACAGGTGGGACGGGGGGGCTATGCGTCTACGTGAATGCTTGGCACCTGACGCTCATAAGTGGCACTACTCAGATACACTAGGAGACAATACTGCTCCCCACTAGGTGAGGACCCTGCTCCCTCGAGGCCACGACCCTGGCGTGATTACAACATAGAACTTTACCCTTTTCTTTCCCAAAGATTTCCACCCGCGGTGGACTTCCCAGACCACCGGCTCCCACACTAACCTTCCCCCGAGACCGAAGACACACAATCATAGCGTTAAATTGACAGACTCCCCGCACACCTGTTGGGTTTTTTCTTTTTCTTTACTTTTGATGTTATATCTTAGCATATTTGCGTTTCTTTCACAATTGTTCTAGTTGATATGATGTTTTGAATACCATGTTCTCCGAAACTTACATGACACATATCAGCATCCATCAACGACACTGTCGGGGATGACACACCCTGTATCCGTCTTTTCCATTAAGAGCAACAAGAGGTGCACGGCTAGAAAATCAGCCCCTTATGTCAAGTGCACGCGACACCCGAGAAATACAGTTCTTAAGACCATATAGCTACGCCCTCTCTAAAGTCACTTTTACCACATGAACCCTCTTTAACCGGTTGAATTACGACTCGGGCCTTGTTGTATTTCCCCGGCCCTCACACCGCCTTCCTTAAGGTACACTATAAACATTGTTTTTGAGGTATGTGATTTCTTTTAACACAGGAAGCGCCCTTGCGGATGTACTAGCTTGATGTAATGTGATACCTGACTGATGTCCTGTGATGACTTACTGCTTTTACCTATGCAAATTGACATGAGTACAGGAAGTCAAGTTGAATTTCTCTGATTGATGTTATGATATGTATTGTACAAGTACAGTGAAAACCAATAAAAGATATTCAAACAAAAAAATGGAATATGCCGATTTGACTAAGTGTAAAGGGAGGTATAGGCCCTTTACTACTGGCTAGCAAGGGTAACGTGTACATAGTTTCAAAGCCAATAAATATATAGGGTCAAAAAAAAGGTGGAAAATCCAGGGTGATCATGCAGAAAAGGCAGATTTCCTATAATTGCATATGGAAATTGTACAATTATAAAATGTGAATAGCAGGATGTTATTTGTGGTGGAGGTCTAGGTGACATCATAGGCAACTCAAGCTTCGCTCCCACCAATTAAAATAGCTCCGAAACCTTAGTGAATAATATCCCATTTATTCGTAGTTACCCATCTATAATGCCATATAATTATGTGTTTATTTATTCAGGTTTTTAGTAAAGTATTTCTAACCAGCCCATTGTGGAATCAGAGAACTTTTGGGTACTGACACATATAAGAGTGAGTGGCAAATTTGAAGAAAGTAAATATGTAACAACCATTTGGTGGTGAAGCAGTTGATCATCCAACAGGGATGAAAAGTGCTGTAGGTACCCACTGTTGACTATGTCCTCATCTTGATGACAAGACCTTGAAAAAGAGCAAGAGTCCTGAAAGTTAGATAGAGAAGTCAAACACAACATGATGATTGACAGAGTGCTGACATTTTTCAACCACTCACCCCCAGTCAAGAGATCTGGGTTTAATCCATTGTACTTTTGCTTACTATGCCACACCGGTTTGGACCCAGCAACATGCAAATCTGTCTTGACCCTGCTCCTCATGGGAACAGTCGAGCCTAAGCTGCCAGGCCAGGTACTCCCTGGACCAATAACAAGCATCCTGAGACTGATTTCAGGGTAACACCGGTTTCGGGGTAGCACTGGTCTTAGGAGTCTGGCCAGGCAAAACTTGTGGATCCAAGTGGAAATTACAGTTGTGAAGAAGATCTCAGTATCCAAATGCAATAATGAAGACATGAGAACTTCCTATTCTGAATAGAATTCCCTAAGATCCCAAAACATGAAAGCATTGATCATGGTATCTTTGCACTTAATCAGTCTGGTTGTCAATAAGCACTGGTTGTTTGACCTGAAGCTTCTGGTTAGTTGGCAAGGGACTGATAGGACTGGGTTCCTCTCTACCGATTTACTCCGGAACCCTTGGTCAATGAATCTTTGTTACCTGCTGAGAAGTGTAGAGGGGAGAAATAACTAATTAAGGCAAACTAACAAGTTTAAAGATCCATGACTTTGAAGAATCACAGACTCCGAATTCCAATTTAGCGGGTTTATCACAAAGCCAAAAATAACTGGCAATACAGACACCTCAAGAGGAGGATGTAAAAGTACATAGGAACTAATACAAATCCAAACCTATGGGTGAGATTAAAACGCTGTAGCATGAAAAGAATTACAAATTCCAGAACACAGGCAATTATTGCCCCAGGTCATGATCAGTCTTCATTTGGAATTGGTAAATGAAAAGCATTAGGCTTTCCCTACACTACTACTACTGTGATATCCCTACTTAGCATTTTCCAGGCAAGATCAGGAAAAGGTGTCAGCTAGTGAAGACTTCCTAAGAAGTGCACTCATGTATATGGGTCAAGTAGCCTAAGCTACAGAGCTCGTTCTAAGCGGCTCCTTCCCTCTCCATCGATCTCCTCACCACCTCTCCAGACTCAACCCCCGGGGCACTGTCCCTAATAATTCAAAACTGAAAATACAAAACACTCCCACTGCTTGTATCTGGATCACCTCATCCTTCTGCCCACTTCTCATAGGGGATTTTCCATCTAGTTTCGAAAATACGAGCTACTGGCTCAATTACCTTGATTCCCAGGCCTCCTTCAGTGAGAAAGAACACTGTCTCCTAATTATCAGCGTTCTTTGCATAAAAGTATCTTCTCCCTGAGCCTAACTCCTAAAACAAAAGGCTTTATTCTATCTAACAAAGATGACTTTCTCCCCCTGCAACAGAAACGTGAGAACACTACAATTCAACATGCAAATTAAATTCAGCTTTTTCCCCTTTCGTGGAGAACCGGTAGAGAGAATATATTTCAGGCCTACAGAAATCGGTCAACATAAGCGTGAAACACATAGGACCTATGAAAATGCATATAAATTAACATTCTGCTTAAGCATTCCTAAACCATCATGTCACATAAACACATTGTAGGTACAATTCATTGTAAGCAGCACATGATTTCCACCTGTTTAAATTTGAGTTGCCACATCCTTATACAATTTTAATCTGGTGCACGTTTAAATGTATGCATTACATTATAAATGAGCAACTTTGTTAATCAATTACAAACAAATGCTAAAGGTTACATTATTCAAAACATAACCGCCACCTTTATTTCTTTACATGGCACGTCATAATTCTATCATTTCACTTTCACATGTTATTACCCAGTACATCCTAATCACCAAATGTTAACACAACAAAAGAATACATGTAGGTGCAGACTATTCGTGATTATGATGCACCTCTACAAATGAAAGAGCATGATTGCGCTCTATCAGTTCACACAATTTTGCAAAATATTTCTGTGCACAACCGTGGAGCACTTTGTGTACATGGATAGGTCACTCTTTTCACCCGGATGCAATGGGGTGATATAAGACCCAGTGTATTTTTACTGTGTCATTTCAAGTCAAACAACAAGTGAGCATCATAAGAGTTTTGAGAGATGTACTGGAGACAACAGTATATAGGCTATTGCCATTACATAAACCCAACTCAGCAGACAGAATAATCACCATGTCATAGCTGTGGGTAAGCCCGGCACCAGTACCCAAGCACAATAAACCACATACATATTGCGACCGCTGCATGTCTTTTCACTTGTGCCTCTCTTCTGTTTAGGCCTCCACCTTTCAAAGTTCCTCTGAAATCAAAATTCTTTCCCTACTTAAACTATTCTTGGAAATGCATCTGATGAGATCATTTGGAGAGCCACAACAAGAAAGCATCAATTTCCTAAATTAAAAAAAGAATGTAAATCGCTGTTTTTCAGCATCTTACATTAAGAGAATTTTTTAAGTGATTGTTTTGCAGCTGTGTCTCATCACATTACAAAAAATTATTATCACTTTTAATGATGAAATAAGAAGTAGAGAGCTTACTTGAGAAACTATGCATTCGTGCTGTTCTTATAAATATATCAGGCTTATCAAGATGATATCAGAGACACTAAACAAAGTATTTCTACGCAATATACTATATTGTGTTTGGCCTTGTGTTTTCTCCGCATTCTGAGGCAACAGCCAGACTGCTTGAGTGCTGTATAAAAACAAAAAAGCTAATAAATGTTTTCTCTAGAATTAAAATCAAGAAAAAAACATTCAGGTACCATTTTCACCTGCTGCAAATCATATGCACCTCTTTTACATATAATAGGGGCAATTACCTTATATAGTACTCAGAACAAAGAGTTAATGGATCTTGCTACTTTTGTGTTTATAAAAAGAAAATTGAGTTGCTAATAACCTTAAAATTAGAGCAAGCCACTCCATTGAACACCATTCTTTCAGAAGCTAGCATATTGGCAAAAGTTTCTCTCTGCTGGGAAAAATGGTTTCCTTTATTGAAAGTTGTTTGTCATCGCTTTAATAGGGGTGTGCAAAATTCACGTTATTTAGTTTTGTGTAATTACGTAAAAGTTTGGGGAAAGTACGTGAATTTACTTATAATTACAAAAAATGCAAATCTGTCTTTTAGCACTATATTTTTGTGTGAAATGCATGCTTGTCAATTGTTTAAGCTAGGACACCTTTTGCAGTAGAAATTAGAGCAAAAAACTCAAGTAGCTTGAGCAACAGCCACTCGCATTCTTGTCATTTGCGTTATTCCCACATACTCGCTGTAATATTTTACAGTGAATGGCGTGCAATTACATGATGTCTTTGTAGGAAGCTGGCTCTGTATAGACTATACTTATTTATTTATTTATTTATTCAAAGTTTTATATAGCGCGAACAAGATCCTTACAGATATCAGAGCGCTTCACAAAGACAGGGCAGGGGCAGTAGGAATGAACAGAGATAGTGGGAGCAGTATAATAGTCACTAACATGGTAGGATAATACTAACATACATAAAACATCTCAATATACAATCAGGTAAACAAGTAATATAAGACGGCACAAGTCATTGATCCCACTACAGAGGTGTTCAGGTACACCTTGGGTGTGTGAGTGGCTTATACCAAAGTCCTAGTATATAGAGAACACTGAGTGGGGGCATCGGGAGAGTGAATCAGTAAACCAAAGTGTATCATATATTGGTCGGTAGTAAGAGAGTAACGTAGTAGTGTCCCCACCAAGTAGAAGTATAGTGCCAAAGGACAAGGTGAGCAGTGATACAAAGCAATGCAGAGTCTCTGATCCAGCCCCTATAAGGTTCAGGAGATCTTGGCCAGAAGGATGGTTTTCACCTCTTTCTTGAAGAGTGCAGTGGAGGAGATAAGCCTGGTTTCAGGAGGGAGCGCATTCCAGATCCTAGGTGCCATTCCTGAGAAGGAGCGCTTGTATGTTTTCTCTTTCCGGAATCTACGAGGTTTCAGGAGTAGATTTTTTGCACTTCTATTGGATCTCGAACCTCCTGAAATAGACAACTTTTGAGCGAGGTAGTTGGGTGCATTGTGGTGCACGGCCGCGTGTGTCATAACTGCAATTTTTAGCTGTATTCTGGCTTCAAAAGGCAGCCATTTTAGAGACTTTAAGTCTGGGGATATATGCGAATGTTTTCTTGAGCCAGTAATGAGTCTCGCGGCAGCGTTCAGGGAGGCTCTTAAAGGTGCTGTTGTGGATAGCGGGAGTCCGCTGAGGGCCACAATTCCGTAGTCTATTCGTGGGTTGACTAAAGCTTGTACAGCAGTTCGGAAGTCATCGGCAGGGAGGAAGGGTTTAATTTTCCTCAGTGTGTTGATTTGGAAATTAGCTCCTTTTGTGGCTTTGCTAACGTGCTGCTGCATGTTGAGCTTGGCGTCGAGTGTGATGCCTAGGGATTTCGCCGAGTCCACGATGGTAGGATGGACATTGAGTGCTGTTAGGTTATTGAGCCAGGTTTGGGTGGTGGAAATTTTGGCCGGGGGTGAGATGAGTAGGAACTCAGTTTTCAGAGCATTTAGTTTGAGGTGATTATCGGCCAGCCAAGATTGAGTGTTGATAAGCGTGGAATTCAGATGTTTGATATCTTCCGGGGATTGTAGCTTTAGGTAAAGTTGTGTGTCGTCAGCGTACATATGGAATTGGACATTGGAGGCTTGGAGCAGGGTGGCGAGCGGTTCCATGACGAGGTTGAACAGTGTGGGGGAGAGGGAGGATCCTTGTGGAACACCTAGATCTGCAGGCACGGGTGTAGATAGCACATTGTTGATCTTGAACATCTGAGACCGGTTGTGAAGGAAGGACGAAAACCATTTGAGGACAGTTCCCGATAGACCCATTCTAGTGCTTAGCAGCTCCAGCAAGTTCTCATGTTTGACCGTGTCAAATGCTGAAGAGAGGTCAAGAAGGATGAGGAGGCAGGACTCATTGCGATCAAGAATTTGGAGGGCGTCATCAATTATGTGTGTCATAGCTGTTTCTGTGCTATGTTTCGCTCGGAAGCCTGATTGATGAGGGTTGAGGAGGTCAAATTGATCAATGTGTTTTGTTAGTTGGAGTTGGACACATTTCTCCAGCAGTTTGGCCAGGGTGGGGATATTAGTGATGGGCCGGTAATTGTTTAGGTATACTAAAGTAAGATTTAGTTTGCACAGATTTCAGTGGATCCCCAGAGGTATAACAGAGGCTAAAATAGACAAACACTAACAGCTTTATTTGACGTAGTGTGGTCGAGCAGTTGAGCTTATTAGGAGGTAGTGCTAAGCATTTATTGTATACACTCAATCAAGATTGACGGCACTCATTCAGAGACAGAACCAAGACCAATTAGGCAAGCAAAAAAAAGGTATACTTATGTGTTAATTCTAGAGCCAAGCAGAACTTAGCACAGGTAAGTAAAATACACTTTCAAATGCCAGGCTGTACACAGAGATGTAATTGTGTTTGAAACTGGAATCATTACATAGATTTGAATTTGATTTTAAAACAGTTAAGAACACATTGGAATTATTTTTAGAGTTCTTAAAGATTACTTTTACTATTCGGGTGATATGCCTAGATATCACACTGTGGGTCTTGCAAAACACAGGTTTTTGGTTCAAAGAAAAATTACTTTGGTTTTCGTACAAAAAGCCAGTTCAATACTTAGAACTTTTTTGGAGGGAAAGAATCATAACATTGGTTCCTATGGGAGAAAAGAATGTTAACAGTTTGCAGGTAAGTAAATGGCCTGCACTGATAGCTTTTGGAGTTTAGAACCAAGGTTCCCCATGGTCCGGTTAGGCACTCAAAGCGCACCACCAGTGGCACTAGGGCGGCCGGATCCCAGAAAAGAGAAGCCCAGTGTTAGCCAATTGGGCTAGGGGGCCTTCGGTCAGGGGCTGCTTACCAGCAGACGATTCAGTTGAGGGCGCAAAACTCCAGGGGTTAGGATCAACACTGCAGGCCCAAATAATCAGCACAGGAGCTCCGCGGAGGCAGCAAGATGCAGAGTGCCAAGGAGACGTCGGGAGCCCTGTGATAAGCAATGGAGATCTCTGGTTCAAATAAAATACTGCAGGACAAGGAGGTGTCCTGTGGGCGACCACCGGCAGGAGAGGTAAGTTGGGTTCTTGGGGGATGCCTGGACACTGTTGGTTGGGCCGCCCAAGGCCGTGGGGCATCGAGTGCAGGGGTGTCTTTAGGCATCGGATCTACTTACCAGCTCCGGTCCCGGTTGAGAGGACGCCTCAAGCTGAAGCTGCAGGTATGGGTCTGAAGCTCGAGGTAGGTTGGGGATCACCAGATTTCAGGTCAGGGCTGCTTGGGAGACCTCCTCGTGGTGTTGGGCCACCCAAACTTGGGCAGTGAGCATTGGGTGCAGAAGTGCTGAGCCGCCTAGATCTGGGTTCTGTGTTAAACTCTTTGGTTGAGCGAATCCGGTGCCCACAGGAGACAGATTCTTTTAGATGAAGGCAGGGCAGGTCCTCCGGGTTCTGGATGGATCGTGGCTGTGGGACACACCGGGGTTTTGCTGTGAGCAGGTCAGAGTTGGCAGTCGTGGCTCGAATGGCTCGCAGGTGGGGGGGAGTTGGGCGGGGTTATTCGGGGGTTCACTTTGGGGAGAGATTTAAAAATAAAAAATAAGCTTACCATACTGGGTCTCCTGCCACCTCCTCTACTGGCCGGGTCCAGCATTTTCCTGCTGCTTTTGTGCTCTCCTGCCTTCAGCAGGAAAAGGAGGCAGGCAGCCTCCCTTCCCTCCCCTCCCCTAAGCCAATCACAACGCTGCAATGGCAGCATTGTGGTTGGTGGGGACAGCACCCAGCCAGGTGCCTATGGGGACGCCATTTGCTCTATGTAGGCTGCAAGCCTCATTTTGATGGAACCAGATAGTGATAACAATAATATTATATGACACAATACCTTCCAGAGTCAGTAAGCAACGCTCCTAATTCAAAAATGTTAATAATGTGGCCCTTCTCTGGGCTCTGACGGGCACAGATGGGCCCGCCCTTGGCCCGGGCTTCGCCCGCACGAGTCCCGTGCTGCGAGAGCCCGACCCGCTCTTATGCGCTGCTTGGCACTAGGGACGCTGGTTGCTGTGGTCCCGATTAGGTCAGTTGGATCCGTAGACAAAGAGGCGAGGTGCAGGAAAGTGCGAGTGCTGCTGCTGTCTGTAGGGGCTCCCGCGCTTCGGGAGCCCGACCCCGCTCTTATGTGCTGCCTGGCGGCTCTGACGATCTACATTGGCCCCTCCTTGCGCTAGGGACGCTGTTTGCTCTGGTCCCGATTAGTGCCGTTTGGGTCCGTAGACAAAGTGGCGAGGTTCAGGAAAGTGCGAGTGCTGCTGCTGTCCGTAGGGGCTCCAAGTCAAGTCAAAGTGCATCAAATGTCAGGCAAAAAGTGTGTGGTAACCATGCAAAAAGGGGCACTTTCTTACAGTCTTACAATGGGGTAATTTTGCCATTTCAGTAACCAGCATAATGTGAAATTTCTGAAATTACTTTAATTATGCTAGAGTAATTTAAATTCCACTTGGGCCTACTCTTGAATTCCTGCCACCTCAGGCATATGCACTGTGTGCTAGATTACAGAGCCGACTGTGTGTATTTATGTCAGAAAAGCTAGCATATCTCCTACATATGTTGTACCTGTTTTGAGAAAGGGTTAAGTAATGTCTCTTGTGCTGCATCTGTTCCAGGTCCGTTTGAATGTGTGTGCAGGGCCGGCCTAAGGCAAGTGCAAGCTGTGCACCTGCACAGGGCCCCCAAACCCCAGGGGCCGCCACGCCAATATATATCCTTAGATACATATTTGCGTGGCGGCCCCTGGCAGGGATTTGGCGGCCTCGGGCCCCCTACCTACACTCCCTGCTCAGGGCCTCCGTGAGCCTAGAGCCGGCCCTGGTGTGTGAGATTGAAATCTGCTTTGCTGTTGTCAATGTTGTATCTTCTCTCTGTTGCAAAAATAATCATAGCTACAGCCTAAGCTGCACAGATGCTGGATGTTCGTGAAGCTTTGTAATAGTGTTTAAGTTTACAGCATCCAAACTGATTGTCTTTCTAAATGTGTGTATTTCATCCCTGTTGAACTATTTGCGGCACTAGGGGCCAGATGTAGGTAATCCCAGATTACCGATTCTTAAATACCGAATCATACCGATTCGGTATTTAAGAACTGGCAATCGGGATGTAGGTAATTTTACCGATTTAATTACCGAATCGGTATTTACCGATTCGGTAATTGCAATTCTTTCCCATGGGCCTGGAGGCCCATAGGAATGAATGTCTATTACCGAATCGGTAAATACCGATTCGGTAATTGGGGGAAACATTGAAGGGTGGCAGCGTGTCACTTTGACACCCTGTTGCACCCCTCAATTGTGCATGGGTGCACATGTTGCAGACATACATGCCCTTAGGGCATGTATGTCTGCAACATGGCACTGTTTAAAAAGCAAAAGAAATGCTTTTTAAAGGGTTTTCATAATTTACCACCAACTTCTAGTTGGTGGTAAATTAAGAACTCTTAAACCCCTGTAGCACTGATTACAGTGCTACCTACATGTCAAAATACAGATTCGGTAATTATACCGATTCGGTATTTTACAGATTCGGTAAAATTACCGAATCTGTATTTTAACATGCCCCTACATCCCAAACTCCAAATACCGGTCGGTAACGGCCGAAATCGGCCGTTACCGACCGGTATTTGCCTTCCTACATCTGGCCCTTGGTCTCTAATGGCCACATCGGTAAAATGTATGTATAGATTTTTTGGACCCACATTAGCTAATACCTTTCAATTTTACTAAAACTAGGGGGCATATAAGCAAGAACCTCATTAAAATTATCGCTGTTTTAGCGGCAGGAAACTGCAGCTAAAACGGCGATAATGGGCTTGCTAATATGCGTTATAGAATTCCAATAGAAGTCCAGGTTAGATGTCCTGCACAACTAACCTGGGTTTCTATTGGAATTCTATAATGCATATTAGCAAGCCCATTATCTCCATTTTAGCGGCAGTTTCCTACCTCTAAAACGGCGATAAATTTAACGAGGTTCTTGCTAATATGCCCCTATATGTATTATACTTACTAATAAGAGCATTCTCTCAGAAAAATGTATGTATATAATTTTTGGTCCCACATTAGCTAATACCTTTCTATTTTACTAAAACTACATGTTATATATTATACTTACTTAGAAGGGCGCTCAGCCAGTCATCTTCATCTATTGGCTTGTTGCTATATCATTCACATTTTTCTTTTGCCCACCCCAACAAGCAACCTGTGGCAATTAGTGAGCCCTCTTCAGCTATCAGCTACCTTCACTATGTAGCAATTTGTGCTTTTTGAGACATAAAAAGTTTTTTGCTTTTAGCCAATGTTTTCTTTGCTCATATTGTTGAGAGCCTAGCAGATAACTCACCAAAAACGTTTAATAAAAACCATCACAAACTAAAACAAGCATTAACAAAGTCAAAAGGCTGGCTGCCAATGCCAGACCTATTGACTTTGTCAATGTGTGTTAATTTAAAGCAAACTTAACATTATTAATAATATGCCAGTTTGCATGGCTCCACCTGTAGAATACCGAAGATGTGTCTGGTGCACCCCACACAGTTGCAGACCCAGAGCTGCAAAATACTTTTGTCAACCTTGATCAGGGACAGGGAGTTGTTACTCTGTCAGGGTAACTTATATTTCTCTGCTGTCTCTGACTGCAGTGTTGCCTCCTCAATCTCTTCCCATTTACACAAGAAGCAGGGCCTATCCCTCCCCTGACACACTGGATCCGGAACTCGAGTTTCTGTGTTATGTACCATACCAATTGCAAAAAGAACAATTGATGGACATAATGCAGAACAATGTCATACATTTACTCCAGTAGAGAGATCTGGGCCTCAATCCATCGTTTTTTTGTTCACCATGCCATTCCGGTTTGGACACAGCCATATGCAAATCATTCTTGACCCTGCGCCAAATGGGAACAGTCCAGCCCGAACTGCCAGGCCAGGTCCTCCCTCGACTGGAAACAAGCATCCTAGGACCAGTTTCGGGCTTTCAGCCCTCATCAGCCAGGATAGCTTGACTCCAGTGGTATGGAGAGCACGGGCCCCACGTCTGGGCATACCCGTCCCACTCGAGGTGACAAATGCAAAAAGAACAATTGATGGACAGAATGCAGAACAATGTCATACATTCACCCAAGTACAGAGATCTAGGCCTAAATAAATTGTTTTTTTGCTCACCATGGCATTCCAGTTTGGACCCAGCCATATGCAAATCAGTCTTGACCCTGCGCCCAATGGGAACAGTCCAGCCTGAACTGCCAGGCCAGGTCCTTCCTGGACTGGAAACAACCATCCTAGGACCGGTTTCGGGCTTTCAGCCCTCATCAACCAGGGTACCTTGACTCCAGTGGCATGGAGAGCATGGGACCTACGTCTGGGCATACCTGTCCCACTAGGGGTGACGAATGCAAAAAGAACAATTGATGGACAGATTGCAGAACAATGTCATAGATTCACCCCAGTACAGAGATCTGGGCCTAAATCCATTGGTTATTTGCTCACCATGCCATTCCAGTTTGGACCCAGAAATATGCAAATCAGTCTTGACCCGGCGCCCAATGGGAACAGTCCAGCCCGAATTGGCAGGCCAGGTCCTCCCTGGACTGGAAACAAGCATACTAGGACCGATTTCAGGCTTTCAGCCCTCATCAGCCAGGATAGCTTGACTCCAGAGGGCTGGAGAGCATGTATGCATAGCACTTTTCACCCTAAGTGGGATGGGTATGCCCAGACGTGGGTCCCTTCCTCACTGTGCCACTGGAATCAAGCTAGCCTGGCTGATGAAGGGTAATACCCAGAAACCGTCCTAGGATGCTTGTTTCTGGTTCAGGGAGGACCTGGCTTGGCAGTTCGGTCTGGACTGTTCCCATGAGGCACAGGAGCAAGACTGGTTTGCATATAACTGAGTCTAAACTGGGGCGGCATGGTGAACAAAAAAATGATGGATTTAACCCAGATCTATTGACTTGGGGGGGGGAATGTATAATTTATTCAGCATTCCGTCCATCATTTATTTGCATATCACTTTTCACCCTTAGTGGGATGGGTATGCCCTGACCTGGGTCCCTTGCTCACTGTGCCACTGGATTCAAGCTAGCCTGGCTGATGAAGGGTAATACCCAGAAACCGGTCCCAGAATGCTTGGTTCCGGTCCAGGGAGGGCCAGGCTTGGCAGTTCGGTCTGGACTGTTCCCATGAGGCACAGGGTCAAGACTGATTTGCATATGGCTGGGTCTAAACTGGGGTGGCATGGTGAGAAAAAGAACGATGGATTTAACCCAGATATCTTGACTGGGGGTGAATGTATGATTTATTCAGCATTCTGTCCATATATTGTTTGCATAGCACTTTTCACCCTAAGTGGGATGGGTATGCCCCGACGTGGGTCCCTTGCTCACTGTGCCACTGGAATCAAGTTGCCTGGCTGATGAAGGGTAACACCCAGAAACCGGTCCCAGGATGCTTGTTTCCGGTGCAGGGAGGACCTGGCTTGGCAGTTCGGTCTGGACTGTTCCCATAAGGGACAGGGTCAAGACAGATTTGCATATGGCTGGGTCTAAACTGGGGTAGTATGGTAAGCAAAAGAACGATGGATGTAATCCCGATCTCTTGACTGAGGGTGAATGTATGATTTATTCAGCATTCCGTCCATCATTTGTTTGCCTACCATACCACTGGCTGAATAATCCGGTATCTTTCGGTATTTAAGAGATAACTGTAAAGACGTCCCAAGGATAGGACGCAGAATGTGGTAAATAATTAAATAATACCTCTATTTTTGAATGGATAAATGAATAACAGATAGCTCAATAAATAAGAGTCAAGATTCGAGGTAGTAGGAGTTTTGCAGGTTTAATACAGCATGAGGACAGGAACAGGACAACCTGCACAGGAATAGGATGGCAGCGCTGCCGGGGGCAGGATCGGAATCGGCGTAACATTTAATAACAGTGCACGATTATATATATTAAAACAGTTGCATTACAGTACATATGATAGGCGGAGCAGTGGGTGGAGCAAAGGGTGTGACGCGTAGCAGTCGCGAAAGATAAGGGTGAAAGTGGGTGTAACAGAGGCGTATACATAGACATGTGATGCAAACGTAACAGAATATGTCATGAATGGGGCGGAAACATGGGGGGGCTACCTAAGGAGCCGGGACTTCTAACCTGATGGTGCGCGCAAACTGGCAATGACGTGTTACTTAGGAGAAGCTGGGGGCTACGAACTCTGTGCTAGGAGCAGAGACTGAAGTCTGGAGAGTCAGGGCGACATGTACCTAAACAGTATCTAGTATCTGATGTTTAGAGAACATGTTGATAGAATCCAAAAGTTATCGGGGTAAAGGCTAACAGACTCTAAGACTGGAGCATGCATTATTCTACATGTAGTGCGTGATGAAGAATATTAAATGACCATTAATACAGTATTTCTCTTACATGGAGACGTAAAGGCTAGACAATGACGGAAACTATTGATGCGGTTCAGTAGCTTAGGAATGCAGAGAAGGAGGACTGAACTGATAACTGGAACCATAACATACTCTTGGCAGACTCAGAGGCAGAGCCAGGCTGAACCGGGCACTGCGAGGCAGGAAGTAAGTGAAGGGTCAGGAACACAGGTGGGGGCTGTGTCGCTCCTCAGCGAGGCTCAGGAGACAGAAGCTGAATCTGGTGTCCAGGCCCTTTTGAGGCCTAGAAACGGGGACTTTACAATGGAATAACATGCACACTGAGAAACGTGGCAACGTAGCTTTAAATAGGTCTGATATTCGTAGTATTCACGAGAACTGGAAACTGGCATACTAGAGATGGACACAACTGTAATTGCGTCTTTAATCGAACATGGGGAATACATATGCATATTAATCATGCACACATAACATATGATGGAGGACGCGTAGGGACACAGAACATGGCAAAATTTACTTTTCCACATTCCCTCCTTGTCAGTACGTTTCCATCAGGAAACATCAATATTCATGATACCATCTATCATTTCATACAGTATCATTTGCTCGTCTCGAATTTTCTTGGAACGGGATTTAGAACGGGGCTTGGGACTAGGAATACAAGAGGTAGCACAAATGCCGCAAATCGCAGGGCCACATTGTATACAGAGGCAGCAGCTGAATATGATCGCTACTGCAATACCTAGAAAGGACAATACTTTCCATCCCCAGGCGGAAATTATATTCCAGAACCAAGCGGACCATGTCCAGGTGCCTGGATCTTGGTGTAACAGATGGGCAATTTTATGGAGTCTGGTTATAGCTGAATAAACAGACGGCGCGTTATTTGGAATGAAAATGCAGCAACTAGATCCGATGACTCTACATGCCCCGCCCCTATCGGCCAATATGACGTCAAGGACGAGACGATTCTGTAAAACGACAAATCTCATAGCAGATTGCTCTTCAGTCAAGTTACCTAGGGCAGAGGCAGTCTCATTCACTACAGCTTCAAGGGTTCTGGTTAACCTACGAATTAGCTTACTATTCTGGATAGGTCCTATAAAGAAGAAGAAACCTCTATTGAAATCTGTATACTGTTCTAGAGCAGTTTCAGTATAATCGACAATTGGGGACTCGATCTCCCTTCTATGTCTAATGTGTACTAGATGTGTGTTTCTATGATAATCAGGTGGGGCTAGGAAAACAGGTGGCAGTAGGAAGGCAATGTAACAGGTTCCCTCCCAATCGAGGGGCAGACGAACATATGCGGTTTGACCACAAATAAAATAAGAATGACGTGAAGCTTTGAAAATAGATTTCCCACTGTCACTATACTTGATAATAGTAATACAATCACTATGGCCTACATGTACGGAACCATTATTTCGGACACATAATTCACCTTTGACTGGTAGTACTGAAATAGCAGGTAAGTCTGGAGTGGAATCAGACTGAACATTTAGGACCATAAAATTCGAAGAATAATTACCTAAATTGTAAACTTCATTTTCTAGATCTAAACCTGTTCTGTGGGGAAGACCTTGCTTGTCTGGAAAACATGTACTGTTAAGAAAAGACATATCTGTTGAGGATGACGTTAACGTGGACCATGCTCCACACGAACCATTATGTGAAAATGGATAAGGAAAGAGTGGCAGAACTCCCTTCGGTGTCTGGAAAGGGGGGAGTCGACCACACACCCAACAATTAGTGGCATTGCTGGTCTGGTGTGAATAATGTAACATGCGGATACAAGAATTGTTACGCATAGCGAGGCGGTAAGAGAGTTCATGAGGAGGCAGATCACTAAACGTGTGCTCTACTGTAACATTAGAGGACTTATTTACATGAGAAACTGGGAAATGCAGATAAAATGCATAACTGGTGCAGGAAATCATAATGCTGAGAAATAATATGAAACTTAGAAAAACGATACATCGGATTGAGTTTTGACTAACTCTCTCACTATGGGGGTCTATTTTATACATGTCAGAAACCGGTCTAACCGTTTCACCTAGGGGAGGACTTAGACAATCAAACTGGCTGACTTATTTTACTAGACCTTAACTTCAATTTATACTCCTGTTGCGGAGTTTTCTCTAACAGGGAGGGTGCAATATCATTGTCTTTTGCGGGACAGTCCTTAAGAATAGTACTTTGGCAGTCTTTAGAATCCTCGGAAATGTTCTTTGAGACTGGCTTCAATCCATAAAACTTCTTGATGTGCGAAAGATGCACCCAGCCTTTGCGTCCCTCCAACTTCACGGCTGTACGGGTGGCGAGGAGGACCTGTCGGGGCTCCTTCCAGCGAGGCTCCAGCGGACTTGAGCGATCGAAATTTCGCACTAGGACCATGGATCCGGGAACGATTTCATGCGGTGCCACCTCGGTATTGTCTGGAAATGCGGCAGCAACCTGTGAACGACAAGAGTTGAGGGCAGACATCAAGGAAGCTAGGTAATCTGTCAGCATATTACTTGAAACATCTGTAATACTTCGGGGTCTAGGTGTACCCCACATGTTAGGGGGGCGGCCGAAAACGACCTCATACGGGGACAGACCTGATCTGGAATGTGCGACCATGCGCATGTAAAACAGAGCAACTGGCAGAGCTACTAGCCAGTCTACACCTTTCTCTTGACAAACTTTTGCAATGCGGATTTTCAAAGTCTGGTTATGTCTCTCTACGAGACCGGCTGCTTCAGGATGGCGTACACAATGGAACTTCCACTGGTACCCTAACAACAGGGAAACATGCTTCATGAGTTCAGATGAGAATGGCTGGCCGTTGTCAGAATACACGACTCTAGGGAGTCCGTAACGGGGGAAGAACTCACGAACCAACTGCTTGGCAGTGGTCGCGGCTGTGTAATCTGGGACTGGATATGCTTCCGTCCACCTGGACAAAGCGCATACAACTACGAGGACATACTTGAATCCTCGACATCGCTCCATCTGAATGTAATCCATCTGGAGGACTTCAAAAGGGTGGTCAGGGGGCTGGAATCCACCTTGTTCCACCGGGACACTTTTACCTGGATTAAACTGACAACATATCATACAGGTACGGACTTTCTGCTTGGCTGCAGCTCGTAAATGCTTGTTGAACCAAATATTCTGGATACTGTCTAACATAGCTTTTTCTCCTAAATGTGCTGGACTATGTGCGGTATTAATAATGACTTGAACCATAGAGTCGGGGAGAAACCATGTGGCTCTACCCTTCGTTAACCATCCTTGATCTGTCTGTACCCCTCCTTGTTCGGACCATTTCTTGATTTCTTCAGGAGTAGCATGTAACTGTATGTCTATGACATCTTGAGTAGGGTCCTTAACTGTCATACAGGTAGACGGATCTGGAGTGTGTGTCTGTGTCGGCTTAACTGACAGGTCTGGTGTCTGAGCTGTAAGCTTGGCTGTGCGATCTGCTAGATCATTACCTTGAGAAATAGTGTCAGTAACTTTCGTATGTGCTTTGCACTTCATGATAGCAATGGATGTCGGTAAATGTATGGCATCTAACAGAGCCTGAATAAGGAGACCATGCTGAATCTTGGTTCCATGAGAAGTCATGAAACCTCTCTCTTGCCAGAGCACTCCGAAGTCGTGTACGACTCCAAATGCGTAACGTGAATCTGTGTAAACATTAACTTTCAGGTTCTTAGCGTGTATGTAGGCTTGAGTCAGAGCAACTAGCTCTGCTGCTTGAGCAGACAGGGTATCAATACGGTGTGTCTCTATAACTTCGGTGTCAGTAGTTACTGCATACGCGGCGACTAGTTCTCCTGTATTAGTTCTCATGCATGAACCATCCACATAAAGTGTTAGGTCGGGATCTGGTAATGGAATATCTGTCAGATCTTGTCTTGGCTTTGTCATGATGTTAATTACTTCCACACAGTCGTGTGTGGCAAGATTCAAAGTAACTGACGGTAACAGTGTGGCAGGATTTAGGACGTTGCAGCGTCTGATTTCTATGTGTGGCTGGAACAGTGTCAATTCATAACCTGTTAAACGTGCAATTGTCAAGTGCTGAGTTTGTGTTCGGTTTAAAAGAACTTCCACGGAGTGTGGAACTTGTACTGTCAGGGAGTGTCCTAAGACTATGGAATCACTTTGTCTGATAGCTAGTGCTGTGGCTGCAACTGACTTAAGGCACGCAGGCAGAGCCTGGGCTACAGGATCTAATGTGCTCGAAAAATAAGCACAAGGCTTGTATTGTCCTGCTTGATCTTGTGTGAGGACAGATAATGCTGTACCTTCGCGTTCAGTTACGAAAAGTGTAAAAGGCTTACTGTAGTTCGGTGTAGCTAGAACTGGAGCTTGACATAAAGCTTTCTTTAACTCATTGAAACTAAGTGTATGTTCAGATGTCCAAGGGAGGACAGTCGATACGGCTGCCTCCTGTGTCATTAACTGTATCAGTGGCTTGGCTAGAAATGCATACTGAGGAATCCATTGTCTGCAATAAGAAGTAAGGCCGATAAAAGCACGTACCTCCTTCTGGGTCTTGGGCTGAGGAAGACTCGCTATTAACTGGATACGGTCTGGTGTCAACTGCCTACCCCTCTTGGACAGTAAGTGTCCTAAGTAGACCACTTGCTGGACACAGAATTGAAGCTTCGAAGGGGACACCTTGTGTCCCATCTCGGCTAGAAAATACAAGACTGTAAGGGATGCTCGCTCGCAAGCACATTCAGAACGGGCTGTGATCAGGAGATCATCGACATACTGGAGCAGGGCAGTGTCAGTTGGCATGTGGATGTTGTCTAGTTGTCTCTTGAGTGCTTGACTATAAATACTAGGACTTTCTGTGAAACCTTGAGGAGCTCGTGTGAACATATAGCTCCTTCCATTTAAACAAAATCCGAAAAGAATCTGGCTGTCTGGATGAATGGGAACACTAAAAAATGCGTTCTTGAGGTCTATGACTGAAAAAAATGAGGCTTCAGAATCAATGGCTGTCAACAGGGAAGAGATATCTGGGACAACTGGATACTGGGGAATAATACATTTATTAAGCTCTCGGAGATCAATCACTAAACGATATACTGGAGGTGCATTCGGATCAGTACGTTTCATGACCGGAATGATCGGAGAATTGCATACATTGGAGTCGGTTTCTACAACTACTCCTTGAGCCATGAGCTCGTCAATAATTTTGGATAAGGCTGCTACAGCCTCAGGTGGCAGTCTGTACTGTCTTATTCGTGGCAGGACTACACCTGGCTTGAGAGTCACACGATGGGGTGTGATTTGCATAAAGCCAACATCAGTTGGACCTTGCGCCCATAGATGCTGCGGAACATTGGACAATCTGGGATCAAAATCTCGTAATACATAGTGACCCTTGAAGTCACGTAGGAACAATCGTATTCCCTCTGGGGAACAGCATATAACTGCACCTAACTCTTTCAGTGTCTTAATGCCTAATAGATTTTCTGGACATGACTTAGTAAGTAACAGATCAGTAGTGCGGGACAATGGACCTACTTCTAGAGTAACTGGCTTTGATATTTCATTTACAATAGGTTTTCCTGAAAATCCAAGGGAAACATTTCTAGAGCCTGAGAGCGGAGCCCCTGGAACTTCGGCGTGGCTGATAGTGGTCCTACTTGCCCCTGTATCAATCAAAAACTTTCTGTCTTTCCCTAATACTTGACTATGAACATAGGGACCTTCTTGATCTACAGGTATCTCGATGAGAGGCAAGCCTACCTCCCTCTCTAGGCTGTTTCATGAATATGGCTGATACTCTGGATACTCAGACTGTGCATACTGGTACATCTGCTGTGTAACATGCTGTGTTGCAGCGATAGGCTGCGGTACTGTAACTGTCTGTGGTGCATTCTGTGACTGAGGAGTCTGTGAAACTTGCTCTTGTCTGGGCGGACGTGGTCTTTCTTTAGTCTTACCGGTAGCTATGTTGTGTTTCAGAACTGCACACTCGTTTATAAAATGACCTGGCTGTTTACAATAATTGCAGTTTCCTTTAACGGGAGCTGCAGGATGACTGGCTTGATTCGGACCCCTCTTCTGACTGTCTTGTGGAACAGATTGTGCAACTAGTACTTTCATTTTCGTGTCTTTCATACGTTTCCTTTCATGATCTTGTTCTTCTCTGATTCTATTCTGATGATATTGAAGCATCTGTAACATTTGGGACGGGGTATTAGCTTGCCAGGTACTTTCGACTTTCAAAACTCGATTCTTAATTTGTGGACTTGAATTCTCGACTAGTTTAGTAACAAAAAGATGAGGGTATGATTCGCTACTTGTCTTGAGGCCACTGTTTATGGTAAAACATTTTTCAAATCAAGAATAATAATCACTAATATCTTCATCTTGTTTCTGTTTACAGGCTGAGATTGCATCCCAGTCTTCTTTTCTAGTTGTCAATAACCTAGGCAAAACTTGTATTAATAATTCTGGTAATTCTTTACATTTATCTCCAAGACCGGTACCTGGTACTCGTGCCTTGTCTTCGGCTTCTAGAACTGCCCAATCGATCTTTTTCTCTCCCACCTCCCATTCTTTTTCCTTGAGTTTCTCATATACCCCTGCGGGCAACAAGACTTTTAACATTTTAATGATATCTGGATACGTGTATTCTCCCATACGGAGCATGTCTTTTAATTCTCGGTGGAACCCTGCTGGATCTTTATCATGACAGGGAATTAACTTCTTCATCTCTAAGAGTTCCATCTTTGTAATCGGGGTGTAAACAAACACTCGTTGCATTTCACCACCATCTGTCTTAACTGGATGCACTTCTCGTAACGGATTCTGTCGTTCTATGTAAAAGGGTTTACTTTCTGGGGGTGAGACATGAACAAAATGCGGGTTCAAAAACATACTATATTTGTGGCGCTGTTCTAGAATGACACTAATTAAATCGGTACCTAAACCTTTCCATTTATACTGGAGTAACTCGTTCAGGACATCGTGTAACGGACCTGGATCAGAATGTTGACCCTCATACAAAGTAATGAGATGCTGGATCATATACATACCCGCCAGTCGTTGCTCGGCTGGGGGCATTTTCAGAAACATTTGTGCCACTATTTCGTCTGGAAAAGTGGTAGAATCAGTAATCCATCGGAATGCTGATCGGACTAGTTCTTGTTCATGCATAGTACTTAACTCATTATAACCGATTCGTAATTTCAGAATGTGATCGGTAGCTTGGAATACTTGTTCTAGAGAACCTTGTTCTGGTGCTGGATGGTGAAAAACTGGCTTGTGTTCTAGACGTAAATGGCGACCTGGAAATCTAGATTTTCCTACATACGCTATTCTGTCGGGATTCTCGTCCTCTACCTCTTCCGCAGAGTCATTTTCTTTCTCGCTTACTTGTGCTGCTTTACGTTGTTCGTGTATCCGTATTATTTCTTTACGAATCTTCTTGTACATACTCTCTATACTACTGATGGTTCTGTGCTTACCCTCTGCTATATTATCACTCCACCTTGTCAGGGCTTTCATTTCGGTTTGATCTTTGGTCGGATAATCTTGTTCCCTTATTAGACAATTAATCAGAAACTTTAATAGCATGAGCTGGACTTCAGCTTTTCTTTGGCACATGACATCACTAATACTTTCTGGATCATTCCCGGTACGGATGAAACAATATATTCTGTCTAGATCTTCTTTCATATCTGGTAGGGTGACTAGATACTCGGTCACCTTTCTTACGCGTAATGAATATAAAACCATATTATCCTCGCCTGGGACTGGATCATAGCCACATTCGGTAAGGGCTTTTCTTATTTCTGCAACAGACTGATATCTGGGCGTACGCTGTGACGCTTGTGCATGTAATTCGGCTAACGTTAAACGCTTGTGTGGCGGCGGGGTTCCTGGAGTACCTCCCCCTGCGGCCCCTAAACTAGAGTCGTCTACTGATGCTCTTCGTGCTGGCAGTGTGGTAAATGGAAATGCAGGCTGGACTTGTATGGCGGGCTGGACCAGGGGTACCGTAACAGGTACTCCGGTGTCTGGAGGAACGGGAAGTGCCTGATTTACAGGGACTGGCGGAGCAGGAACAGGATTTGCATATTCTGGGACTGTGTCGTCCAAATAGGACGAAATGAATATATCAGCTGCGGTCGATTTGTGACGTAGCTTGGTCGGAACTAATGGTGGCGGAAAATTACTGGATGCCTCCGGGGTTGCTTTTGGCAAGCCCTCGGCAAGAAGAGGATACATACCCTTAATGAGGGCGTGCCTCTGTCTGTCTGACTGTTCAGTTCTGACTCGTTCACCTATCTCGATTAATTCCTTTTCATGTGCTCTCTCTAAGGATTCCCTACTTAATTCAGACTTTCTGATTTCTTTTTCGGTTCTTTTATGAGATTCTTTGCGCCATAACTCGATGGCATCTTTCTGTGACTGTCTGGCTTTCTTTTTCCATAATGCTTCTTCTACTCGCATGATGCACTCGGCATCCCATGTGCCTGATACAGGCCATCTATACTTTTCTTCTAACTGTTTGGTATACTCTACCCATAAATCTAGATATAATATGGCGCTTATGCCATGCTTCTGATACATGAAATGACCTGGACTGTCCGTAGGCGGAACAGGAACTGCTTCTTCTAGCAGACCCTTTCTAGTTTTTAACTGACGTAATCTCGAAAAGAGGGACATTGCAAACTTGAATCTGAACACAATACAATACACGAGGAACAATAACAATTGAGAAAACAATTCAGGCATACCACGACATTGAAAATACATTGAATAACATTATGAAGCAACAGTTCGGACAGAATACTACCTGGAACACTGAGAACAGAAACACATGAATTTCTCGAGAACGGAACAGGCTAGAATTACTGGATGCGCTGCTGAAACAGCACGGAACATACCGGTCCCATAAAGGGACGCATCAAGACCCGTATCCACCTAGGTGAACACTTCGTTTCAGATCTGCGTACCCAGACCCATCGGACCAGAGACAATTTAGATTGACCCTGTCTAGATACTACCCCAGCAACGGTACTCACCGGGCAGCAAGAACGGAAGGCCTCGGACTGGACTGGACTGCTTCGACGCCGGACGGACGAACTTCGGACTTCTGTTACGGGTGGGCCTCCGGATACCTCGGACCTTGGACTCTCGGCTTGGGCTCTGGTCGGGACTCGCCGCGTTCCTCCACCGCCTCGTCTGGATGCTGGACCGCCTCCTCCGTCTCCTCCGTGGGCCTGAGGGATACTTGAAGCAGAAATATCTGCCGGTGCGCAGAAGAGTTCCGTCACGACTGCAGAGGGTCAGGGGGTCGGCGTGGCTTCACCGGCGCGTGGGGAAAGGGCAAGTCCCTATTCGGGCGCCATTATGTGGTAAATAAATAAATAATACCTCTATTTTTGAATGGATAAATGAATAACAGATAGCTCAATAAATAAGAGTCAAGATTCGAGGTAGTAGGAGTTTTGCAGGTTTAATACAGCATGAGGACAGGAACAGGACAACCTGCACAGGAATAGGATGGCAGCGCTGCCGGGGGCAGGATCGGAATCGGCGTAACATTTAATAACAGTGCACGATTATATATATTAAAACAGTTGCATTACAGTACATATGATAGGCGGAGCAGTGGGTGGAGCAAAGGGTGTGACGCGTAGCAGTCGCGAAAGATAAGGGTGAAAGTGGGTGTAACAGAGGCGTATACATAGACATGTGATGCAAACGTAACAGAATATGTCATGAATGGGGCGGAAACATGGGGGGGCTACCTAAGGAGCCGGGACTTCTAACCTGATGGTGCGCGCAAACTGGCAATGACGTGTTACTTAGGAGAAGCTGGGGGCTACGAACTCTGTGCTAGGAGCAGAGACTGAAGTCTGGAGAGTCAGGGCGACATGTACCTAAACAGTATCTAGTATCTGATGTTTAGAGAACATGTTGATAGAATCCAAAAGTTATCGGGGTAAAGGCTAACAGACTCTAAGACTGGAGCATGCATTATTCTACATGTAGTGCGTGATGAAGAATATTAAATGACCATTAATACAGTATTTCTCTTACATGGAGACGTAAAGGCTAGACAATGACGGAAACTATTGATGCGGTTCAGTAGCTTAGGAATGCAGAGAAGGAGGACTGAACTGATAACTGGAACCATAACATACTCTTGGCAGACTCAGAGGCAGAGCCAGGCTGAACCGGGCACTGCGAGGCAGGAAGTAAGTGAAGGGTCAGGAACACAGGTGGGGGCTGTGTCGCTCCTCAGCGAGGCTCAGGAGACAGAAGCTGAATCTGGTGTCCAGGCCCTTTTGAGGCCTAGAAACGGGGACTTTACAATGGAATAACGTGCACACTGAGAAACGTGGCAACGTAGCTTTAAATAGGTCTGATATTCGTAGTATTCACGAGAACTGGAAACTGGCATACTAGAGATGGACACAACTGTAATTGCGTCTTTAATCGAACATGGGGAATACATATGCATATTAATCATGCACACATAACATATGATGGAGGACGCGTAGGGACACAGAACATGGCAAAATTTACTTTTCCACATTAACAGTACCCACCTTGCTGTACACGGATGACACCGTCCTTATTTCCCGGACAGATAATGGCTTTCAATCTTTACTGAACCATTTTTATGAATTTATGGAAAATATGGGTCTTAAAATTAATTTTACCAAATCATATACTTTGACTTTAGGACTTAGAGGCACTTAGATTAGAAAATGTGTGAGAAAGGATGACAAATTAGGTACGGTAGATAGGCTTAGCTAACCAGGCATACTGCTGGATGAGAGACTGTCATGGGCGCCCTGATTAAAATTACACACTCAATCCTTTAATAGGGCGGCTCATAGCATTGATGCCTTCTCTAGGCGTTTAGGTCATAGTCACATAAAGTCCATACTACACCTTTACAACGCTAAGTGTGTCCTGGCTGTAACCTACGGGGTAGAAATCTGGGGGTTATAAATCTCCTATATTAATACAAACAGCAGAAAAAATAAATACCTAAGGAATCTGTTACACATCCCACTGAACGTCCTATCAGAAATAGTTAATGAAATAGATAGGGGCAGGTCACATAGCTAACTATATACGCTGGCGCCCGATACTACTATGGCGCTCTATATGGACTAAAAAATAATTGGATTTTAATAGACTAATAGTAAGAGATTGTTTGAACTTGAACTTTAGTTATCGTATACCATGGCTGAGCTATATAAAAATTACCCTGTCTAATTTGGGCTTACTGCATGTCTTTAACTTACCTGGGAAAATAACTAAATCAGTTACTGCAGAAGTTAGGAAGGTATTTTTAGACCATACTCAAGAATTTAGACTGCAAGACTGCATACATCATGCAATGGTCAAAAGTAGTGAAAGAATGGAACTGGGCATGCCGGTGAACCATAGAAGACTTTTAACATACTTTAGACTGAATATGTTTCCGCAGCTTGTGGTAGGATGGCATAGGCAACAAGACCTTCCTGTATGTTCTTGTGATGAGTCTTCTACACTAGACACTTTACAAATGTTACTAATTTGCCCTAAATGGTCCAATTTGTGTCAAAAGTATACACTCCCTTTATTTGCAAATTTGGATTTTAAACAAGCTAGACCTGCCCTTTTATATTGACAATTTTTAGAAAATTCTACTGTCTGCTGGTATGTAGTGAGATTTTTAATAGCAGTGTATTATGCTTATGCTTGACATTGAAATGCAGTGAATTTACTTAATGACATTATTTGCTGCTTTTACTATTTTTGTATGATTGTTTTCTTGTTCTTTTATGATTGTCAAATACAATTGAATAAATTAATTACTGATTGATTGACTTTGCCAGTGTTTGTTAATGTAAAGCAACATTATTAATAATATGCCAGTTTGCATGGCTCCACCTCTAGATGGCATAAGTTGCCGTAGTTGCTGTGTTTTCTCTTTCCCAGAAGGACTTGATATTTTTTTTAAATATATATATTTAGAATTGGGAGCTGATGGCGCTAGGCAAATATTGAAGCTGTGTCTGGTGCACCCCACACAATTGCAGACCCAGAGCTGCAAAATATTTCTGTCAACTATGATCAGGGCCAGGGAGTTGTTACTCTGTCAGGGTAACTTAGATTTCTCTGCTGTCTCTGACTGCAGTGTTGCCTCCTCATTCTCTTCCCATTTACCCAAGATGCAGGGCCTATCCCTCCCCTGACACACTGGATCCAGGACTCGAGTTTCTGTGTTACCCCACACCACTGGCTGAATAATCCGGCATCTTTCGACCTAACCACAGTCTTACAGATTGAAGTGCCTGACTCTGGCAGTAGGGACTGACTTCTCCCCTGCTATTCTGGCCATTAGCTTGGCCTATTGGTGCTCTGTGACTGACATATCTGACTTGCAAGGTCCCAGCACTGTCACTCTGACTCCATGACCTAGAATCTTGGCTCCAGTTCGGTCACCATGGCTTTGTTTCTCTGTCCTACACACTGCAAATAAAGACCAGTCACACGGTGAACAACAATGGGCAGAATGGACAGGATCTGTGAGCAATGCAATGCGGTCCTTATCAAAGAAGTGACTCGCCTCCTCATCCATTGCATTAAACACACAGGAATAAAGAACAGACACTTCCAGAGTTTGCCAATGTGAACCACAGACTCAACCACTCGGGTACTGATTACAATACCAAAGCATCTCGAGTCTAATTATACTCATTGTTCAAGGTTCAGCAATTACTTGCCATGCAATATGCACCTGATTCGGAGTGTTTCAATTCTGAATGAATATGACACACTGATGTACGTGTTTCCTGTTTCAGGGTTTGAAAGCTGGCAGTTTGTGGGGGTTTTTTTGGGACAGTTCTGCCTCGTTTTATGTGGCAACAATATTGCGGCCAAAATCGACGGGCAGTCGCCCAGTTGGTAATCTGATGTCAGGCGCAAACTCCTGTTTATGTCCGAAAGGAAATTTACGAGCAGATTTTGATTACGATATTAGAGCTGAACACAAAATGTCTGATATTGAAAAGACAGCAGAAACAATTGGCTGCCAAAGGCCTTGATTAGGGCTGCAGTGAAAGGTATTTTCAGGCATATCTGAGAACAAAAAATTGGCATAGCCAAAATATATAGCTTTATTTTAAATTTGTCTTTCAGATATTTTAAATAAATGCTCCTAATATGTGAAAAATAAATTCAATGGATGCGGGGTTGCATTGCATTTTGGCATTTCAGGATTTTGGCGAGTATTTATGCTATGACTATTAAAGTTTGGATGATTTCGAATGACCAGTCTTCCCACAGCACATTAGGACTGTTTCATTTTCGTCTATCTGCAATGGCGCCAGGAGTATGATCTTTCCTAAACTTAAGTACTTTACTCTGACCAAGAAAGTATCTAGTTGCTCAGTCATCAAAGAAGAAGCCTGTTTTGCTTGAAAAGCTTCTGCCTCTAATATCTGTATAGAATGGTCATTCACACTGATAAGGTATGTATGTAAATTTCAGTCAGTTGTATGTCTTATTATCTATAGCCTTGTATCTAGATAGATAGATAGATAGATAGAAAGTAAGATAGATAGATAGATAGATAGATAGATAGATAGAAAGTAAGATATATAGATAGATAGATAGATAGTAAGATAGATAGATAGATAGATAGATAGACAGACAGACAGATAGACAGAGAGAGAGAGAGATAGATAGATAGATTAAAAGCTATAGATATTAAGACATAAAACCGACTGAAATTTACATAAATACCATGTATCTATTTATCTATCTCTCTCTCTGTCTGTTTGTCTGTCTCTCTCTCTCTCTCTCTCTCTCTCTCTATATATATATATATATATATATATATATATATATATATATATATATATAGAGAGAGAGAGAGAGAGAGAGAGAGAGAGAGAGAGAGAGAGTCTCACGAGGTTATTCTCTCAAATAGGGTTGATTTTCGCTGTGAACTCACCACTTGGTATTTGTTAATCACTTGTCTGATTAGCTCTGTAGAGTTACTGTTTGTCTGTACTGCAAAAACACAATAGGTTTCGTTGCATTTTAATAATTATTTATGTGTGCATTCGTGTGATTTTTAATGTATTTAACAGACATAACAATTAACTCCTATACATGGAATAATAGTAAACCACTCAAAAATGTCTGACGAATTCGTCATTTAGGGGGGTAAACATAAGGCATTTTGTTAACTTTTCATCAAAAGGCTCCCGGAAAGCAACTTTGACACAAGCGTTGTGGGCGTTTACAAACAAAACTGCGCCTCTCTCGATAGGCGTAGGCCCTTTGTATGCCAATCGTTACTTCAAAGGCAGCCCCCTTTAATATCGCGGCTGGAAAATATTTATGGAATTACTCGCCTAATTTGTCCCTAAAAAGCCTCTTTTCTGGATTGCGGCGGGGAGGCCTGTCTTCCAAAGCTTCTCTCGGGCAAAGAGGAGCTGACTTTTATTTGATTTCCTCGTTTGATCTAGACGATTAATCAGAAGGCCTCGCGCTTATCAATCAGTTCCCACTGTTCACCAAAATAAGAAAGGACGCTTTTTTTTTCTCAGCCGAAGTCAGCATCTACAGAATGGCTGCGCAGAGACGGGCGAGGGCTTCACTGGCTCCAAGGTCACAATAGGGAGCCGCGCGAGGCGATTAGGTTATGGTCGCAGAACGAAAAGGGGGTTGGAATTAGCTTCGGGACTGTATTGAAGCAACAAAAGACCGCCTCCTTTCTAGACCATTCTAGCCAGATCTGAAGGAACGGTCCCAAAATGGGACGTGCGCCTCCTCTGGCCGCAAAATTACCAATGCCTGTCAAATGATTCACAGACCTTTTAAACTCCACTTTCACTGTTTGGCAATTACAACTCGTTGTAACGGACCCTGCAGTGTGTAAAACGCTGCAGCGAAGATTCAACTGCTGGCTCTTGCGTGACCCGAAGTGAAGCAAACGGTAGCGCCGATCAACTTTCGCGCGCAAAAGGTTTTATGCACTCGAAGTTGACGCGAGGGCACTGCTAAATACCACTGTTTTGTGTAGCGCCAAACCAACGATAAATTATGCAGAGCGGATACAATTGGTGGAAACAGGACAAACAACCCATGGATTCCACATAAAGTCACATCATCAACTACAGTCACTTAAAGTAGCGCCGCATGGTTTTGCCTGAATCCTTGCGCCAAATTAAAAGAATTAAAAAGCAATGGGAACGAGTCATGTGGATGTCATTGCATAATTTTTGGATGTCTTATATGTTTAACTTTCATAAACCGTACATGTTATGCGAGTCGTCACAAGGAGATCGTTAGTGACGCTTGAACTTGTCGGTGCGCCAATCTATCTTCAGTTTTAACTCATGGGGCGTGCCAACCTCTAGGACCGGGAGCAATTTAGTCCCGTTAGAGACTTTGGGACTCCCCGACTGGATCCATTGTTTTCTAATTAAGGAAACCCATGTAATAATGCCTGAAACATGCTCCTAATAATGACAAAGAGCCTCTTTTCAAAGCTTTAAAATTAATATGCAAATTACAAAAAAGGTGTCATGAGCAAGTTTAGCTTCAGCAAAGCATATGTCATACAGCTCTAAATGAAATCCGGCATATATGTGCCTTTTAAAGTGATGAATAGGGGGTCTCTCATGCTAGTGAAATACACACTCATATAGGACTCTAGACAAAGACTTTCATACATTCTGCGGGAACACATGATTCTCAGGGTTTGGATCAAGAGGAAACAGTCTAGAAGAAACATTTTGCCACATAATACATTTGAGTATTCTCTCAGGATAGTAGTACATTGAGGTTCAACTATTCTCACAGTCCGAGCAGTACAGTTAAACTGATACATTGTTTTAACATAAGCCTGAGACAGTGAGAACTGTCCTTGATTCAGTACAATGTTGACATTTCTCTCAGAACGTCTTCTGCTTACTCCAGTAAAAACTAGACAAGTTTTAATTAGAACCGGGACTCAGCAGCAGTTATCAAGTGATATACATTGTGACCTTGAGGCAAGATGGAGGACACTGTAAACACAATCTAATGTTAGCATAAATTTAATTTGTAATGCTATTTTTATTTACAGAAACTCGACTTCCACGGTCCCCCCTCTGATGATTATAACCATCACTGAAATTCTTTATTCCAGCACATCATTCATCAACTTTGGATTCTTCTGCTTAGTCTCTCCTAGATTCTCGAGGGTGTCATAAAGCTCACTTTGCATTTCTTCAACCATGACATCAAGTCTCTTCCGCTTTCTTGCTCTTGTTGCTGACAGCTTCTTATACCCTCAATTTATCTCCTTCTGTGTTGAAATTGCTTTGCAAAACTTCAAGAAAATGAGCACACTTGCAAATTCCAATTAGTATGATCAAGTGAGGAGTTATAAGCACATTTAAAATAAGTCCTCCTACAGTACCTAGCCACTCTCCTGTCTTGACAAATCCTTTACCAATGGACCCAAACAATCATAATAATCCTCCCAGGCACATGATTCTTCCCATTCGGTTAATTCATGTGTTATGTTTGTAATGTTAGTAATGTAGCTGCCAAGCTGCTTATCTGTGCTAGGAATGTATGCACAGGATTCTCAAATATGAACAACTTTGCAAACTCCGCCTTCCTTGGCGAAGAGTAAATCCAATGCAAGGCGATTTTGCATATTCATCGCTCTCATTGCAAGCAACTCTTTATTAATCACTGTCAATGCGCCTGCAGTATTAGTGGCAAGTCAATCAAATAAAGAGGACAGTTTTCTAATCTTCACATCATTCAATGCTACTCTTATAGAGGGTATATGTGCTCCAAAGATATCACTGAGAATCTGCTTAAAACTTTGCTTGCTTTGCCTAATATATTTCTTAAGAGGAAAATCAAACTCATTTGTATGATAGATTCAGGGAAAGACTAAAGCGGCATAACAACTGCATACCCAATTGTACACTAGCTGGAAAAAAGTGGATTTACCACACACATAGTAAATGCCCTTAATCCTGACTTCTAGATTAGAAAAAAGTGTTCTCTTTCACTAAATACTAATATTCACACTCATTCCTTCCTAACCTCTCTACTGGAATGATAGGATATGAATTTACCTTCAAGAAATAAAAAGATAAGAGGAGTTTGGCCAAACAGGAACAAGTTGGTTTAATTAAACGTAGCGTATGGGAGAGTCTCGTCAGGATTCATCTGAGGAAAGTCTCTCGGTGTACAAAAGTTTTGGCTGGTTTTATATACATCTTGTGCCGAACCATAAACCAATTTCTGCATTCTTAAAAGGCATTACAGTCATAAATTAACATGGTTGGGCAGCTGTTAAGGACACAGATGGCTCTCTACATTGGAGAGAGCTAGTTTGGACCAGTGTTTATGTATCCAGATGTCCAGCATGAGGAACGCATGATCACTACATGTGGTGTGCATGTCGTGTCCTGATTGGCTGAGTGTTTCTATCTGCATGTGGTATCTAGCTTTGTGGTATTTTTGGGGAAAGCAAGCCTTGGCCAAACGTGTTTTATTGGGGCCAATTGCTGCTGACCTGTATGTGGTGCAACTATCTATCTGTGGGGTTGATAAAGGTATTCCTTAGGTGTGCATTTATCTTTGGGTTAAGAGAGACCCCACCTGTGACCTGTTATTCAATAGGTGTGGGTGTGGGTCGTATGGGATTGTCTGACCACGATCTTTGACTCCGGGTTGATGGGGATGTCACCTTGGGTAAATCCAACAACAATGAGATGAGTTCACTGGAACTCCTAAAAATAATATGGCAGTCACTGTGTTATTTTTATTGACATTCTCAATAGCTTGTGTACAGTTGTTATAGCGTACATTGGTATTGTTTTTACCGATGGTGAAATGGTTATGCATTCCTAGATCTTGACATACATTGACATCTCTTTTACTGATAACAGGGCCGGCTCTAGGCTCACAGAGGCCCTGAGCAGGGAGTGTAGGTAGGGGGCCCGAGGCCGCCAAATCCCTGCCAGGGGCCGCCACGCAAATATGTATCTAAGGATATATATTGGCGTGGCGGCCCCTGGGGTTTGGCGGCCCTGTGCAGGTGCACAGCTTGCACATGCCTTAGGCCGGCCCTGCTGATAACAACATTGTTGTTTGTACATGGATAATGGCTTACATTGACATTGTATTTATGAACATTGGCATTGTTAAATGGGCACAAGTTATGGCATACATTGGCATTGCATTTATCAGTATTGTCATTGTCAGGCCTGTACACATCATGGTAGTCATTGTCATTGTATTTACCTATTCCAACACCTATCTTGTTTTCCTCTGCTTGTCATATTATGCATAATGATCCTTTCTTGGTGACTTCAATGCTTAATCCAAGAGGCCCTTCCTTTAAGATCTCCCTACCTTTCCCAAAAATGTGCTCTGCACTCGTCTTTCCTTCTCCCCTTTCTTCATCTATTTTTATCCTTTTGTACAATTCATCTACAAACACCCTCTCATCTTGGCTAACTTTGCATGTTACATCATGCAAGCTATGATTAGTGATGCTCATGTTAGTCACAGGGGTAAAGAATTCCATCAAAAACTCATGTTGATCCCTTGATTTTGACCCTTTTTGGGGGAGAGAAATGTGTTTAGTAGCCCATAGATCCAGATTTTCTTCACTGACAATACAAACATTCTCTAAAGAGTCATCAAACTCAGAATGAAACAGTTTAATGGAGTTCAATTGGTAAAATATATTTAAGAAAACAGATCAGGAGAACAAGTATGACACAGGTAGATGAAAGTATGCAGCTCCTTCAGCTGCTGCAGCAGAAAGATAAGAGCAGATAAAGCAGTCCTCTACCTCAATGACCTTTACATATTCAGACAACATCTGATATTACCCCCAGGTCCCTCCGTCCTCGATACCTTCATACTAAACAAGTGGAGATAATCATCTCCTGACAGAAAAAAACCCCAAGAGGAATGCTGGGATACTAATACTGCCCCTCCCCCCGGGAGTACATAAGCAGTACTTACCCAGCAGACCTCCTGTTCTTTTTTTCTGTCTTCGACAGAATGGACTGATGGATGCTGTTGGTGTTGCTGCTCCTGCACCTGCTCCTGCAGGGCTGGGGTGGCGTGCAGGTTCTTCTCTGCTCCCTCTGCCCGGCTGCCTGGCTTCGTGGGCAGTGGTGATGTTTCCTGGTGTGCCTGCCTCCCGGCCTGCCGGGCTTGCTGGGAGGCATGGCTTCTTCCTGGCCGGTCTTCGGATTCTTACCGGCCCTTTGCGGCTGGTGCGCCGCCTCCCGGTTGCTTCCGGGTCGCTGTGCGCGTCTCCCCGAGCTTGGCCGGGTGGGAGACGCGCTGCGCTGGATGTTTGGATTCCGGTGCCGGCTGTTTGTGTGGGGGCCTTGTTGGTGCTGCTCCGGCCCCCGCCCTGGGTGAGTCCCGCTTTGTGGTGTTTTTTGCTCTCTCTCTCCATTCCTTCCTTGTGTGATCTGCTGCTGTTCCGGCTCTGGGGTGTGTTGCTGCTACAGCCTGGGCTTCCATGGGCCTGCTTCGGAGGTAGGATGGCGCTGTCGAAGTGCCCGGGTGGCGTGCTTCTCTCATGGTCTTTCAGTCCTGGTGACTGGGAGTTCTGGGCTGCGGAGTGCCAGCTTGTCCACATGAGTGCGCCTGGATGGAAGGATAGGTATTGTGAAGTATGACACACACGTTGAACGGTGTTGCTGTGTCTTGGGGTGCCCTCTGGGGGGTGCACGGTGTTTTCTTGGTACCGTCCTGGGTGCTTTGCTCTGTGCCTGTTCTGCATGGGGCGCTGTGTGGGCATGCATGCCCCTTTGGGTTCTCGGGGCTTCGGCCCGTCCCCCCCCCCCCCGACCCCCCTCATTTGTGTCTGCCCGGGCTGACACTGCTATGCGGGCTGGCGAGCGGCTGCGTCCTTGACAGGTCTTTGCGGACCTTTTGCCGTGTGCTGTAGTTGTTGTGCATTCCGGCAGCCTGGGATGTGTTTGGGGTTCTTTTTCGTCAGATGGATGTGCTTGTGCGGTGTGCTGTGTCACGGTGTGTTCTTCGGGCGTCTCGCTCTGACGTCAGTTTTGTGCACGCTCGACCCTCACGGATGTCCGCATGCCTGGATTCCCATTGGTGCTGGCTGCCCTGTTCGCTACCTGGGCCTGTTAATGTGGGGCTTTTTTGTATGTTTGCCCTTCTTGCAGCTTCTCTGTCTTTTGTGGGATGTGTTTCCCCCCCGCTTTGTGGCTCTGGTTGCCCGCTTGGCGCTGTGTGTGGGGCGTCCCTTTGTTCCTTCCCTGCCTCTGTTCCGCTGCGGCTGGGTGTGGGCGCCTGTCGTCCTGTGTTGTAAGCCCCTTTCTGGTGGTTCTGCTGCGCTTTGCCCCGCCTTGGTGGCCTCCGCCTTTGCCTGGCGCGTCCTTTTTGATGTGCTGGTTGTCGCTTTGCCCTCTGTCAGTTCTCCGGTGGCCTGTGCTGCGTTGGTGTGTGCCCTGGGGTTTCTGCGTCTCTGGTTTGGACTGCCGCTCTTGGCCCGTGGGTTTGGTTCCGGCCGCTGCTGTCGTGTTGTCCGGTGTTGGTGGGTCCTCTGTTGATCTGCTGGTGCCGGTCCTGGGGTGCTGTGAGGCGTGCCTTCTGGTATGTGTCTTGTTCCTGGGTCGGTGCCTCCTGGGGGTGCCGGGTCTTGCGTTCGGGCACAGTGCTGTCTCCCCTTTTTGGGATTTCCTGCGGCCCCGGTTCTTGCTGTTTTCGGGTGGTGGCCGTTCCGTGGGTCTGTTCCCTTTGGGTCTCTTCTTCGGGGGGTGCCCCTGCTCTTGGCGTCTCTGTGGGCGTTCACCCTTTCTGTTTCTGGCCTGCCTCGGGTTGGCGTGGGTTCCGGTCGCCTCTGTGGTGGCTGGTTCTTTTTTTCGCTGGCTCCTCCTTTGCTTGCTCGTGGGTTTCCCTGTGTTGTTGGGGTTTTCCTGCCTGCTTGCTTGCGCCTTGCCCTCTGCTGCTCTTCTGTCGGAGTCACTTCTCTCTTCTTCTGCGGCGACCTGTTGGGTTGCGTCCTGTTCCCCTTCTGCTTCGGGCTCCCTGCCCCGCCTCGTGGTGGGTCGTTGTTCCTGCTCCTTGAGCCGCTGCGGGGGAGTAGGGGGGGGGTCCTGTGGGCTCCCTTGGTTCCGGTTGCCCTGCCTTGCTCCCTCGGTGGTCTTTCCTCCGCTGCGGGCTGGCTGTTGTGGCCCTCTGCTCCGATTGCTGGTCCTGGTTCTTCCCTTCTTGGCCTCTGTGGGGTTGGTCGCCCGTTGGGGCTTCCGGTTCCTGGCCCTGTTCCTCCGGTCCCGTGGGCTGCGCCTGGTTCCTCTCGTGGGTGCTTGCCGGTGTTGTGTCGGTGGTTCTTTGGGGTGCTCTGCCCTCTGCCTGCGCTTGGGTGGCTTGTGCTGCCTTGGGTGCGGCTGTCCTGCCCCTCCCTGCCTGCGCCTGTTCTCGGGCGTGGTGTCTGGTGGGGGTACCTGCCTGGGTCTTCCTGGTGCTGTGGCCTTCCCTTTGCTCCGGCCTGGGGCTTCTAGTGTTGTCCAGGGGGCCTTTTCTGCGGGATTGGCCTGGCTGCTTCTGCGGTGGCTCTCCCTGTGCTTGCCTTTGGCTTGGTTCTGTTGTTTCCTGGCCGCCCCTCCTGTTTCTGCCATGGTTCCTGCCTTGGTTTTTTCCTGGCTGGGGCCTCCTGGCGGCTGCCGGTTCCTGTTGTGCCTCCTGTTCTCTGGTTTGGTGTGCTGTCCCCGCGCTCCGCTGTTGGTTCGGTGGTTGTGCTTGGTCGGGCCGGGTTGGTTCCTGCCTGGCCTCCTGGGGCAGCTGGTGTTGTTGGCTTCTGGGTCCTTCTGCTCGCGGGAGTGTTTGCTCCCTGGGTTGTGCTGGTCTCGTCTGGTTCCCTTGGTGGATGCCTGGCTGAGGTTTTGGCTGGGGCGTGCCGCTCCTGCGTGTTGGGCTCCTTTTTTTGGGCTCTGCTTCCTTGCTGGTCTCCCTTTGGGTCCTGGCGGGGTGTTCTGCATTGGGGCCGCTTCCTGGTGGTTCCTTCTGGGCCTTCCCTGCTGTTGGTTCTCTTCCCGGGCTTGTTTTCCCGGTGTTGTGGTCCTGTGTGGGGTTCTGTGGCTCTCGTTCTGCCGGCTTCTTGCTGGTTGAGTGTGGCCTTGGTCTGTGCCTCCGGGTTTTTTTTCGGGCTGTGCTGTCCCTTTTCGGCCTGCTCGGGGGGTTTGTTGCCGGCCGTTTCCGGGTGCTTTCCTGGTTCTGTGGTCCTGGCTCGCTCCTTCCTCCCTTGCTTTCCCGGGCTTTGTTGCCGGTGTGGGTCTCTTTGGGTGCTCCTCCCTCTCTGGTTGAGGTACTGTTCTGTGGTGCTCGTGCCTCTGCGGGTCCCTCCCTCTTGGCTGCGGGTTGTCTGGTTCTGTCCTCTGCTCTCCTTCTGGGGTTTGCTTGGGCCTGCTGTTCCTCCTGCGCGGTCGGGTTGCTTGGCTCTGTTCCGGGCTTCCCGGTTCTGTTGACGTTGGTTGGCCTCTTTTTTGCGGTTTGCTTGGCTCCTCTCCGGCGTTGCTGGGTTGGGTCCTTGTGGTTCTGGTCTGGGTGCTGTGCTCCCTGGGCTTTCTTTTTCCCGCTGCTCCTGCCCTTGCTGCTTGCCTGGCCTGGGTGTGCGGTTCGTGGGCGGTCCTGTGTCGTTTGGGCGCCTTCTTTGTGCTGCCCTCTGTGCCTCGTTGGTCGGCTGCTGGGGTTTCCCAGTTGCTCTGTGCTCCCCTCCTGCCTTGTGTTCCGTCCCTTTGGAGTTGGGGTTTTCTGGGCTTATGGTCGTTTTCTCTGTTCCCGGCCTGGTTGTGTTTTCTTTGGGGCTGGTTTCCGGTCTTGTTGGCCTCTCCTTGTTTGGTGGGCTTTCGGCTGGGTTCTGGGGTTCTTCCCCTTGCCTGTCTTTTGGGTTGGGTTCTCGGTCCTGGTTGGCTCCTGGGTGCTTGTTGCTTCTTGGGCCTCCTCGGCTGGGTTTCCTCCTCGGGTCTCTTGGGCTCGTGTCCTTTTTGGCCTGGGTGCTTGTGCCTGCGCTCTGTTGGCCGCTTCTTTCTTTGGCTTTCTTCCGGGTTGTCTCGTCTTCCTGGTGGGTCTGCCTGGCCCTGTGTGCCTTCCGGCTGGTTCTGTCCTTGGCGGTCTTCTCCGGTGGGTTCTTTTGGGCTGGTCTTGGTGTCCTGGTCCGGGTCCCGGTTGCCGGTTTTCTCGGGTTGGCGGCCTCCTTTCTTTGGTGCCCTGGCCTTTTTTCTTTGTCTCCGGTCCTTGTCCCTGCTGTCCTGTTCTGGGTTGCGGGCCGGCTGTTTCCTGCGGTCTTCCTTTTCTCCTCGGTGCTCCCTTGGGTGGCTGCTTTTGTTGTGGTTTCCTGGGTGTGCTTGTGCGTGCGGAAGGCCGGGTTTCTGCTTTGGTATTCTCCACTTGTTTAGTATGAAGGTGTCGAGGACGGAGGGACCTGGGGGTAATGTCCTATTACTTACCGGTAATCTTCATGACTCTGGGTCCCGTAGTCCTCGACACCTTCATACGCCCCTCCCTCCCTCCCGGGCGGCCGGCCTTCCTGTCTGGGCTTGTTAGTACAGGAGGTCTGCTGGGTAAGTACTGCTTATGTACTCCCGGGGGGAGGGGCAGTATTAGTATCCCAGCATTCCTCTTGGTTTTTTTTTTCTGTCAGGAGATGATTATCTCCACTTGTTTAGTATGAAGGTGTCGAGGACTACGGGACCCGGAGTAATGAAGATTACCGGTAAGTAATAGGACAATACACATTATAGCTGTACACACTCTGATACTGTGGGAAGTGTGAATCCTTTTTCACAGGCGAGGGAGGGCTGTCTAAAGACATTCGGTTTCACCGATGATGACTTTCTATCGATGGTTGGGTCAACAGCCAATTTTGACAATAGAACTGCGGCACAATCCGGCCCCAATGATGAATTAGTAAAACTATTAGCACTAAAGAAAAAAACAAAGAGAATTGAACTGCACGGACATTTTATGTTACAATATCTACCTGCGGGTATAATACCACAGGCCCTGCAGATTAAGATTATACCTGGGTTATTTGTTCACATCAAAGAGTTTTTGGAGAAATGGTCCCTTATCGCCAATAGGTGTTCAAGGGACCTTATGATGCTTATTGTCGAAACAGCTAAACAATTATTATCACAACTTCTAAATGAAATCCTAGAGCTAGAAGATAAAATAAAAATCTCCACGGCTGTGGATGATGCTAAAAAAGCACTAGAGGATCTAGACACTGAATTGAACTCATACAGTGACTATTTAACTAAAAGGAAGACTGATAAACTCCAAAAGGACTTAAAATATTACAGCAAGGAACATACGTAACCCTATCTTGCAGATGGTTTCTATAATCAAACTGATGCTAGTGGACAAGATACTATGACTTACCAACAACCTATGAGGCCCTACCAGGGCCGGACTGGCTACCGGGCAGTTGTGTGTGCTGCCGGGCAGGGGGATGATTTCTCCGTGGTTTGTGCGTATTTCGTTGATGGGGACCTGCGTGCGCTTTGAAAAAAAAAAAGCAAAACGAATTCCGTTTTGCACACACAGGTCCCCATCAACGAAAGCATCCACCTGCTCGGCAGCACACACAATTGCCCGGTAGCCAGTCCGGCCCTGGGCCCTACCCTAGAAAAGTGAACATCTTTTCTGACTCATCAGACTCAGATGGTGATAGTGGAATGACTACATCACAAAGGGACCGATTACGGTCCCAAAAAGCTGCACAGCCACCTGTTGGCTTGAATCCAATGAATTAATTCCTATTGATTCTTTAACTTGCTCATGTATTCCTTTTTCCTTTCATTTTAATCCTTGTTTAATCTTCCATTCAATTCATTTTATCCAATATATTGTACCATCCAAATTCCACAAAATCTCAAAGGCATGGGATTGATTTCATGTCATGTTTTATTGCGTAAGCCCAATCATTTCAGGAGTTACACTCCCTTCGTCAGGGGAATCTAAAAATACAAATCAATGAATACATTTAATCATATTATTCCAATAAATTAATTACGATGTATTTTTACGTGACAGTTTTAAAACAAACAGACTAACTGGTCTCAACATCCCTCTTTTGAATCTTGTACTACCTTAGCATCTTCAATTAGAAGCTCTTTATGAAAACCTAACATTGCCCATCCCCTTTCTTTGTATCTGCTATATTTCATGTATTGGAGAAAATATGACTTATTTTTCATTAAGTGAAGATCGATTTTTCTTATTTGGGTTCCTAAAGATAAATTACGTTCCGGGATAATTCCCTTCACCTCCTCCATATCTTGTGTCACGTGATTTAGAAATTTAGTCCAAATATATTCCATAAAATAATCTTCACAGTGATCAGGTTGTGAATGCCCTTGCCTATCAATCATGACTTGCCAGCATCTCATGCCATGTGTACCCTCCTCGAACCTTAAGAGCTCAACGCTCCCTGTGACCAATTCATATATCCCCCTCAACTTCCTACCCTTTGCTTCCCCCAACAAATCACAAATTCTACAATGTATTCTCCCTCCCCAACAACTCTCCCAAACTGGGAAGAGAATAGACACATCCCTGTTAATTTGATGAAGAGCGCTGTGGTATACTACTTTCCCAATCATCCCTCTCACCCCAGCCCCATTAACATATTCCACCATGCAACTCATGTCTACATCCATACCCAAGGGGGAAAGTTTAAATACCAGCCTAGAACTAACGAGTCGCTCCTAGACCCACTATATTCTACACACGTCAGTCAATCATTTATTATCTAACAAAGGATCGAGGCAAATTATCTCCTTGGGTCATCTCCTTTGGGCTTTCCACACCAAGTGCCAGTACCTCCTGGGCTTCTTCAATCATGTAAATCACATGAGTTTTGGAGTCCTGCTGAAACCACAAAGTGAACATGAATGCCCATCTGTAACAATTCTGTCTCTTTTGAAGTTCTGTGGTTATAAGCTTTCTCATCCTCCTTTTATTCAGCGTGCTTTGTTAAAGGTCATGGGTCTGTAAAGTGAGGTCTTCACTCTTCCTAACATCTCTCATTATTGCATTCTTGAGCTGCGAAGATCCGAGTTTAGATATCTCTTGGTCAGGCCACTGTTGCTTCTTGTGGGGAGACTTCTTTATGGGCCCTGACAATGGATATCGTAAAAGTCTGACCTACTTTTAATATAGACCTAAAAAGTTCTGTGCAGTATTGGACAATATCCGATCCCTGTTCAGTTTCGCTTACATTTTGAATCTGTATGTTGTAACTGCACGATTTGCAACCTCTATCAGTGCATTTGTCCCATATCACTTGTATTTCTTCCTCCATTTATGCTGGATCTCTTGAGACTTTTGTATCAGGTTGGCTCATTGCAATTATATCATACTCATTCATGGCTACAAGCTCCCCCCCCACAATGGATTTCTTTGGACATTTCAGAGAGGGCTGCCACTATACCTGCCTTTAAGGATTGCATCTGTGTAGTAACCATGTTCAAGATTCTCTGATGCAAGTGCTCCACGTAGCTTTGTTAGTCCTGTGTTGTGAGTGGTGTGGCAATCTCACCCTTTTTTTGATGGCATCTCCACTCTCTTGGACTTCGGCGTAGTAATTTCAAGATGCTCAGGCAGTTTATTTTCTAGCCCCTTCCTGTCTCTGAGATTTTGTTTCTGCCCATCTGTGAGAAGCTGGACTGCTATGTGATGTCCACTTATGTAAGTGGGCACCCTGCACCAGTCCAGACAACCCTTATGGTGATTTAAGAGGTCTTAGACAACCTTAGAAAGCTCTCTAAGTGGTAGCTGAGGGGAGCAACCTTCAGGCTTAGTCCAGAAGGAGTATAAAGCAGCTTGTTTTACCAGAATGCAATCTTATAGTATAGATTAGGTGAAAAAGAACCACCCAAGGTATTTTTTAAAAATATGTATGTATTATATAATACTATCTAACACATACAAATATCTTCTACCCATAGATATGCACAATGCCCACAATACTTTGCGAAGAAATGCAGTAAATAGCACAGAATACTCAGTTGACCACTGGGGAACCAAATCATATACTAGGAAAGTGGTATGATAACCACGACTCGGTTCAAGGCGATGTCGATAGGGTATAGAAGTGCTGGGGACCCAAGGAACAACCCAAGGTGAGTAACTAGGAACCCCACGGAGAGGGTGTGCAGTGTGGGAACACGACCATGGGCTCCGGTCAAGTCTACGTGTACGTCGCGGTTGGATTTTTTAAGATTAAGGACCCTTCCCTGTGGACAATGAAGAAACCCCGTGGAAGACAGAAGGTGAAAGAGCCACCCCACACATGGATACCCTGGTACCCATGTTACCTACACCAGGGAAGCCGGGTGCATAGGTGTGAAGTGGTGTCGGAAACAGCAGTCGAACCCGGAGGAAGACTTCAGGAAAGTACCACTGCTGAAAAAGGAGAAAGTGTCCAGTGGAATCCGAAGATAGATTCTAGTTGAGAGGTACCTGCAAGCAGAGGGGACAGAGTCTATATCCCTCAGAAGTGATTAGGAAACTTTGAAGATGAATGCCCTGCAATGTCGGGTGTTGCAGGAGAGATGACGATGACTTTGACTCTGCAGCTGTGAGGACCAGGCGATGCTGAGGAAGACCAGGAGCTGTGAATGAGCTGTCCCATGGCGGATGTTGAGTGCAGAGGGGTGCACCAACAAGCCTTGGCAAATGCAACCAACGCAGAAGTCGAAGAAGGTGCAATGTCGGGACCAGCAAGGCCCAGTGGACTCACCACAAGCAGGGGAGTGAGGGAAGGCCCCAAGCAATCAGGGGAACCCAAATGAAACAAAAGTAACCCTCAACGGGACCCACAGGCCGGTGGTACTGAAGTCGCAAGAGGACCTTGAGCAGCTCACCAAAAGATGCAGGCAACGGAGCAAAAGATGCAATGTGGATGAAGACTTTGGTCACTGGAGATGCTGGAGGTTGTGGCTACTTGGAGCCTGAAGAGCTTGGTGGAAGGAAGCCAACAATCCTTTGTAACTGCAGGTTGACGTGGTGCACAGGGGTTCGGTCATTGCAGCCCCATGAGGTATACTGGCCCAAACTTGGTGACAGGGCAAGGCGAGCCTCGAGAGCTGTGGAAAACCACCACCTGTTTTACTGAACCTTTTGGAGTCCGCAGGAGCTCAGCAGACCGGTCGACTTAGTTGCGGTGCCTGCGAATGCAGGGAAGTGACTCCTTCACTTCAAGGGAGATTCCTTCAGGTGTCCTTGATGCCCACAGACCTTGGACGGTTCCTGTATGGTGCACAGGCACAGACGATGCAGCAGACTATAAGAGAGAAGAAGTCGAGTCCAAACTAAGCCCAGGAAGTCCAGAGTGCCCAGACTGTGGAAAAAGACAAAGTGGTGTCTGACCTGAATCTTGTACCACGACGAATCTAGGGACCTACACCCAGGTAAGCCCTTAAGTACCCTAATGAAAGGGTTGGGACAATTCAGGGGACCCTCCCAGGGGAGGGTCTGGACAAGGTGGAGGTTACTCCCATGTCCTTTGTCCATTTTTGCACTAGAGCGGGAGCCAACGGCTCCCAGACCTGGTTTGAACTGGACTATGCCCGGGGACACCAAATGCGCCCCTCAGAGAGAGCTACCATATCCACGTTTGTAACACCCCCTGTGCTTTACTGTAAACTAACCCACAGCACCCTTCTTTGCCCAAACCCAACATGGCAGAACCTTCTTTACCCTGTGCAGAGCTCCTTGGGCCGAACCAGAGGTTTGGCTATGATAATGGTCAAACCCTCCCTTGTGGTCACTCTGAAACCAGTTCTGGGGCAGCTCCCCCTTACTGGGTTTGGGGCCTAGTTGTCTTCGAAAAAAAATGGAAGGCATGCCTTGGTGTGAGCTACGTCTGCCAGTGACAGTGTATGAATCATTTGAGGCCTACAACCAGGCCATACCGCACAAGGAAGAAAGACACCGCCTCTCCACACCCAAACCCTTTGGCCACTGTTTGGGAGCAATCCACATCTCACAGCAGGGGAGCCATCAGCAGTCAGGTGACATGGGCAGAAAGCCCTTTTTGGTTTAAGCACAAAAATGACAACTTTCTAATTGGGAAATGTCCAAAATAGTTATATAAAATCCAACGTGTCCATTAAGTTGGATTTAAATTACTATTAAAATGAGTCCTTGAACCATACCTCTACCTCCAAACTGGATTTAACAATTATCAAATGTAATAGTGTGAACCAAGTATAGTCTACGGGAGCGCCAGCCTTGCCATAGTGAAAAACAGCTTTGGGGTGTTTCACTGCCAGGGAATGTAAAACATTAAAAGTGCATGCCCTGTACATTTTAAATACCACACACCCTGCTCTATGGGCATTTATGGCCTACATTTGGGGTGACTTATAAGTATTATAAGGATTCTTTTGCCAGCTCAACATGACAGTTTAAAACTGTACTCCCAGGATGTAGTGGCAGGGTGTAGATAGGTTTTACAGTGCTAATTTAGCCTACATGCCAATATTTTAGAAGATGAAAGGGTGAAATGTAAATAAAAGTAATCTGAAGAGTGTATTTCCCTCATTAACTTCTATTGAAGCAGAAGCAATATCAGGTGGAAGACAGACCAATATAGGACAATTTTTTACTTAAAAAATCAAGCGTCTCCAGACTGAATTGGGTCTATTGCCATGTATGCTTAAGTGGGTGGCAGAATGAGTGCTGCAGCCCACTAGTAGCATTTCATTTACAGACTTTGGGTCCAAGTGGTACCATATACTAGGGACTTACACGTAAATTAATGGTGCCCATAAGGAGTATTCCAAATCTAACAGGTTTAGAGAGGAGAGTCTGGGCACTTTAATACTGTTAGCAAGGGTACAATAAACAGAGTCCTATAGCCAGCAAAAAAGGGGTTCAGCAAAAAAAGGCAAAAATCTGGGGAAATAGCATGCATAGGATGGTCATCTCCAATGCTAATCTTGTTTTTAACACTGTGTCAGGGCGAACAAGTGTTGATTGAGTTCTATTTTGTATGACATTTGTACCCAGTGGAATTTGTGGGAGTCGATTTTCTGTCAATAATAGAGCATTACAAATTGAACTTATGTTTACATTAGACTGTGTTTACACTGTCCTCAAACTTGCCTCAATGTCACAATATATCAAGTGATAACTGCTGCTGATTCCCGTTCCAAATAAAACTTGTCCAGTTTTCACTTGAGTAAGCAGAAAGTGTTCTCAGAGTAATTTCCACGCACTGAATCAAGGACTGTTCTCACTGCCCCAGGCTATATTCAAACAATGTATCAGCTTAACTGTGCAGCTAAAACTGTGAGAATGGTTGAATCTCAATATACTACTATCCTGAGAGAATCCGCAAAGCATTCTGTGGTATTGTTTCCTATTGGTCTAAACCCTGAGAATCATGTATATTCCAACAGAATGTATGAGTTCTATATAAGAGAGTGGATTTCGCTAGCAATTGAGACCCCCCTATTCCCCACTTTAGAAGGCAAATATATGCTGGATTTCATTTAGAACTATACTGAGTTCTTTGTACTTATGACTTATATACTTTGCTGCTGAACTTGCTCATGACACCTTTTCCGTAGTTTGCCTACTAATTCTTCATATAAAGTTTTGAAACAAGACGTTGTCTGTCATTCTTACGACAATGTTTCAGTATTATTACATGGATTCCCTAAAATTAAAAAGTGATGGTTGCAGTAGGTGAGCACCAATGCCAGTATCTGGAGTAATCCGCTCCTGGGTGTGAGAGATTGGCATGCCGCATGAGTTAAAACTGAAGACAGATTTTAGCGCCAACAGATCTGGTAGACGAGGTGATGGTTGCAGAGAGAAAAGGTGGCTGAAAATCAGAACAACTACATGAGTATCAATAGGGACTGCATGCGCAATAAGGGAATAAAGTAAGCAGCAAAGTGCATGTTAGGGGTTTAGTAAGCATAGAGAAAAGGAATGCAGTGGATGATAATTGAAGACAAATATTGTGTGGCTCTGATTATAGGATCTGTCGGAAACCGAGTTATTGACAAATAACCAACCCAGTCATACGGAAAAAATGCAGGAACAGGAGGAGCTCGATGTCTAGCACTAATGAACTCTATTCCTGAGCTACAAACACCTCATTTTGTATGTATTTACTTTTGATACACAAAGGAATATACAGACTTAAATCGAATATCCTGGAGAATAAATGAGATGTGTACAGCCAGATATAATGTGCCTAAAAACTAGACACGAGATTTGTAAATTTGTACAATCATAGTACAGTCTTTTAAAAGAATTTTAATGTTTTTAGAAGTATGGAGTTTTATACGTAAAAATTGTCTTGAAATTAAATATTTTTGTAATGCAATGATTTTAACGAACTATGCAAATAAAATATACTTGAAACTGGATCTGTTGGAGTTATAACTATTGTGGTTCAGATTATATTTTTTAACTTTTGATGAGAGGTACCTCAGGTTGAATAGTCAATCAGTAAACTTGCCTTGCTTGTTCTGTACTCCATGCCAGGCAAGCTGTTCATCTGACTACCTCGTGGACGCTATAATGGTCATTGAATCAGGTAGGAGGAGGATAATTGTCGTCCCAGGGTACATTAAGAGGGAAGCCAGCTGCGCCGAGTCGCTGGTGACTTTGTTGGTGTTTTTAGGGTGCTGAGCATTGAGTAATATTACATGATACCTGGTGATTGGATTATTGCAGTCAATTCACACTTCCAGCTCCTGGAAGTAACAGGGGGGCCGTTTATTAGCCCCACTCTGCAACGAAGCTCCGTGACCGAAGGCGCTATCCATCTAGGGCCGGGCACCGGTAGCAAGAGTGGGAAAACGTATCTGCAATGACAAAAAAACAAGTGCCTCCCCCACCACTCACTTCATCATTGCCCCCAACCTCCATTGATAAGATGCTGCAGAGGGCTATAGGTGCGGTGGCTACAGAAATCGAACTAACTGAAAGGCGGCTGTCTCTAACTCCTGACTTACATCTCTCCCTGTTGGGCTCTGTCTCCCCCTGTCGTACCTCTCTTCCCCTGGTCCTCAATTCCCCCATGGCCCAACATGTGAGCAATTCAACGGCATGTGAAACTTCCAATGTTCACCCGCGTAAAGGGGCAGCCAGCCCAGGCCCTGCGAAAAATGGGAAAACAAGCTAGCAGCCAGGACGGGGTCCAAACAGACAAAACGGTACAATGAGACGCTGGACTTTGGAGACCCACGGTGGCCATGTGTAGTGTAGTTCCTATATTCCCAATAGGCTCTGCGCATTGGAATAATATATCCTATAGATGTGACGTAGGACTTAGGTCGACTAGGTCTCTATCGAATATATTAGACTTAATTGTGAGTGCCAGCTAGCTCAGAGGTCACTAGAAACTGTCTCGAATAAACAAGAAGGGATTAGTTTCTGACAACCGCACAAACATGACAACTTTGTTTCCCCAAGATTAAACTTATCTTCAGAGTCGTGGAAACAATAGATAGATATTTCACTTAGTCATTTGTGCATGCTTCGTTTCACCAAAGGTGCAGAGAAATAGAGAGACAGGCGTTTTCAATAAAAGTATTTATTGAACAGTCTTCTTTCTCATGCAGAAGAAATGAACTGCTACAATCGTAATACTGGCTGTAAAGTATAATGCATACAGCAAGAAGAGTATTATAAAATAATACTGTAAAAGCATGGTATGGTTTCTAAGCCATAAAATACATACATAAATAAATAAAGACTAAAAGTACTCAACTGGTGCTTCTAAAATACGTCTACCCCGATGTACCTAACCTAAGTCTAGTACGAGGGAAGGAGTAAGTGTGGTGTAGCATAAGTTTAGTATTCTTTTGCCAAGAATCTATCCAAGATTTCTCTTAGGGTCTAATCAGCTCCGTACCTTGGTTTAGAATGAAGGAGGTCTGGTATCTCTTTGTCTTTGGACTTGATTTCCCAACACCCCATGAAGGGAGCTTGGAAACACTGGAGCTGGATTTCTCGGCAGGAGAAAAGTCAGCGTTTCTCTCAGTGTGTCTGCTGGTGGGTAGGCTTCCTTCGGCACTTGCTGTAGCAAGATGCGTCGGGCAAGTAGATTGTCGAACTGCTCCGAACCACTGTGTGTTTGCTAGGGCAAGTGTGGGCATATTTATACCTTGAGGTGCCGAGTTTGACGTAAAGGTGGAAATAATAACGTCATCAAAAAGTCGCAGTTCTTTGAAAACTCCATGAGTTCTTGGACAAATCAATATTCAAGCAAGGGGAACTCCTTAACTGCTGAAGCCGAGTTTTCCAAGGAATCGTTGTGGCTTTTCGGAACTAGTGGAAGTATCCATGCCTGTATTTGGACTGCATGGGCTATGTCTAAATATGGTTATGATTTCTATGCCTATATAATGACAAGGTGATTTATACCTATATAAGGGCAAGAATCGGGAAAATTATGTTTTTTACATCTAGAGAGACGTGTTCAGAGGGTGATATTAATATACTTAATGTGTATGCCCGAGCACAGGGCAGGAGTTCCTTCTTTCAGAGATAATGGGCAAGAATAGAGCACAAGGGACCTTATTTGTGTGGGGGATTTTAATATTGCACTTGCTGCACAACTAGACAAGCACCCTCTGTGATAGATATGTACAGAGGGCGATCTCTCAGGCCTTAAAAATGGAGCTTGAAGTCCTAGGCCTTTTTTATATTAAGAGGTGAAAGTATCCTACTTGTCAAGACTATACGTCTTCCATCTACATAGATCCTATTCTACGATAGGTTTAGTATGGGGTACTCGAGCACATTTCGAACAATTGCACTCTGTAATCATGCTATGCTTATATGGGAAGAGGAAAGGACTCACCAGGCCCAGGGGAGAGATGACTGGAAATTTGATAAACCCCTCCTGAAAGATACCTTGATAACCCAGACATTGAGGGATACTATCCAGTGATACTTCAAAGAATATGACAATAGAGAGATTTTACAGAACACTCCCTGGGACACCTTTGAAGCTGTCATTAGGGGACAATGTTTTGCTTGAAAGGGCAGGACAAAGGTGGACCCATAAATCCAAAGGGGATGGACGGAGTTTTGAACATTGAAAGCACTCACCCCCAGACAACTAATCTGGGTTTAATCCATCCTCATTCTTTATCTCACACCGCCACCCCAGTTCAGACATGGCCATATGCAAATCAGTCTGACCCTAATGGGACCAGTCCAGCCCTAACTGCCATGCGATGTCTTCCCTGGACCGGAAACAAGCATTAGGGGACCGGTAAATTAACCAGGGATACACTGGAAACAGAACTCTGCATAGCAGCAGAGAAACTTGAGGTTCTTCAGGAGGTAACCACCCTGAGAGGGCACTGACCACGAAAAATTCTGAAAAAACTTTTTTATGTTTGAAGTAGAGATTTTACAAGACTGGTTCACTCCTAGAACACAGATTAAAACAGCAATAAGCAGCTAAAATAATTCCTACATTGCAGGGATTGGAGGGTTTTCAAATTATCGAAGATGCAAAGAGAGCAGCATTCAGGGATGACTATGTTAAGCTTTACTTGGAGGCACCCCATAGACCTAGAGTAGGTGAACGCCTTCCTGAAGACAGTAAGCTCCCTTAACTTGCCGGCAGCTAATTGCCAGGCACTAAAGGCCCTGAATTTGACCACTGAGGTTTCAAAAGTGAAGAAAGACTTATACCCTTTTAAACCCCTGGACCTGATAGTTTGACTAACTTATTTTACAAACAGTTCGGATTAGACTTGATCCGGCCTCTGTCATTTCATTTCTACAATCACACAGTCACTCCCACAGTGACTGAGGCACATGTTACACTTGTCCACAAGGCTGGAAGGCCTTGCCCGTCACATAGATCTATAGCATTGTTAAACTAAAACTCGCTTACATCACTTAGTCTATTTAATGCAACGACCGGAAGCTGATAACATCAGGCGGGTATTCACCTCATAAAAAGTCAACATATTGAAAAATTCCTCTGGCTATAATTCCATTGGATGCAGAAAAAAACATTTGATAGAGTCAATTGAACATTCCTTCAAGTGGGTAAAGTAATAGGCTTTGCTTTGGAATGCATATGATAACATGGATTGAAGCTAAATAATAGTTAATGAGGTAAATTTGGATAGAATCTCCATATATAGAGGAACACACCAGGGGTGCCCCCTTCTTTTAGCATTGGCAATGGAATCTCTAGCTCTTAGAATTAGACAACATCAAGGAAGTGTCTTTTGGGGGAAGGGTGATAACTCAATTCATTTATACGCGGATGGTATCATTCTAGCAGTAATAGACGCATACCAGTCGAGGAGTCCTTGGGCTCATAGAGGAATACAATAAGGCATTGGGTTTCAAACTTCCACGGTTAACCTAGATATCAGCACTGTTGAGTATAGGGTTACCATAGGATGTGAAGACTCAACTTTTGACTGTGACCCACGTTTGCTGGGACAAAAATAAAATTAAATATCTGGGGGGTTATATTACATTGAAGCTCTGTAACCTCTATACTGCAAACTACAGCAGGCACATTAATTCTACGATTACTAATCTCTGTAGATGGCAGGACATTTCCATATGAAGAGTGGGGTGAGTAGCAGCTGTGAAACTCAATATATTTCATTACAAGACCGGAGGCTACATTATGCATACATCTTTAATGCAGATCCCAGCAGCCGCATCACAATATAACAGTTCCAAAATAGAACAAAGGCAACAGCTAAGAGCCATGAGCCAACAACACACAGCCTCTTTTAAATGCGGCTCCCAAGCAGATAAGTCTTACTTTAGCTTGTCTCTGTCTTATCTCTGTTTTAGATTTTGAGCTTATATTTATTATTATTCTGCTATATTATCGCTATGCTGTTGTATTTAGCTGTTCTTTTTAGCTACTGTTGTATTTAACTGCTCCTTTTGATATGGGTGTGCTCTTATAGCGTGGTACTTCCCTTTCCCCGCAATACTTCACACCCTTCCCCACCAATTTCCAATCTATGGAAATTCCCCTCATCGCGACCCCCCCCTCCTCCGAGTGGTGTAGCGCTTATCGCGATGTGTGACCTCGTATAGAGCCTGTTATTTCGACTCTCCATGTTTTCGACTCACCCCTAACGTGCCTCGCACGTCTCCTCTGGCGATGACCATCGTTTTCCGTAAGTATACTTAATTGTTTATTTTCGTACTCCTCGGAGTCTCTCGCGCTCTTATCGAGAGACTCGGAGCCTTAGAGGAATGACCCTTGGCAACCGCGACGCTGCGTAGTCGCGTTGCCAAGGGCATTTTCTTGAAATGCTTCGCCCCGTAGCATGGGAGTTTCCTTGGCAACCCCTCGTCTCCGCATTTCGCTCGTTATCGCGAGTGACAGTTTGTGTGTCGGCGAACTTCCCCTTCTCCTCGAATACTTAGCCAAACATTACAGTTTATTGGGATTTACTGTACCCGAGTCCTTTTCTCGGTGGATCTCATTTATTGTGCCTCAGCTAAGCACATTATTTTATGATTTCTTGCCTACACCTTTTTGGCTTTGGTGCTAGAGCCATATTACCCCTGTTAGAGCCATATTATTAGTTAGTCTCATGTCTAGCTCAGGCTCAGAAGAGGCTTCTGCTCCCTCCCAAGACCTGGCCAACGTCAAATTTAACAAAATGCTCCAGAAGGAGATGAAAACCTGTCTGAGGGAGGGGCTCTCTCAGATCATTAGTTCAAAGCCCCCCTCAAGAAGACGGCTCAGCCCGGGCTAAGAGACAGAAGAAGAATAATTATAATGAATTGAGTATGGAGGGTCTTTGCACCTCATTGGATAAAGGAGGTCCTAGCACCTCAAGGAGTGAAGGAGGTCTTCGCACCTCAAATACTTTGGGTGTCCCTAGCGGCACAAAAAAACAAGGTGTCCGAAGCGACACACACTTAACCGATGCTCACGATAGCTATGATGAGATTGGATCAGATGACTCCGAATTTCTTGACGAGTATGTCCTCGACCTTAATGATGAGGATCATGACTTCGGAGAGCCTATTGAAGAGGGAACACCCTCCTCAAAAGATGTGATCTGTAACCCCTTGGGCGAGGAGATGCTCTCACCTCAAAACTTAAAACACCCCCGAAGCTCTGAATGGTTCCCTCAGGAACACGTTGCGAAGTTTGTTAAAAAATGGATCAGATTCCCCTTGGAGAGGGAGACTCGCAACATTCTAAGAGCAGAATGCGCTAGACCTTCTGTGAGTGATAAGTCGTGTTACACCCCCAATCTCGACCCTGATCTAATTAAATTTCTTTTTAAGCTGGGGCGTGACCCCAGGAAAGGTATGGAGAAATCCCTGAAAGTTTGCCAGGATGGTCTTCTCGACGTCCTTGGCCCTCTCACGAGGATTCTCGACTCTGCAGAACAGAGCCACATTGAAGGCACTCACCTCGATGCCGAATTAATTAGAGGCTGGAGCCAAAGGGCCATTATCCTCTTGGGAAATGCGAACGCAGGCATCAACGCCGAAAGGCGCAGAGTGGTCCTCACTCGGATTAACCCTAAGCTCAGTGATCTTGCCGATAAAGAACCTACCAAAAACCAGAAAGGACTCCTCTTTGGAGAAGATTTAATTAAATCCCTTGGGAAATATGTCTCGACTTTTACGGCCCTTGACAGGGCGCAACAAAACATGCGGAAAGTTTTTAATTCTGGTAATAACCTTTTCGGAAGGGCCGGAAGACGAGGCCAATCTTCCGGCCGTTACTTCCAGAGGCCCAACTTCAGAACACGTGGAACTGGCAGAGGATACCAGCAATTTCAGCAGTACCAGCAATATTCAAGCCCGCAATTCTACCCCCAGAGAGGTAGAGGACAGCGTGGCAGAGGTTTCAGATCTCGTGGATCAAGCGTCCAGAATAATCCCTCAGGTGAGTGTTCCCCCTCTTCCTTCCCTTTCTTTCCCCTTAAAGGTAGGGGGCAGACTGAGATATTTCTTAAAAAATTGGGAATGCATCACTCAAGATGCGTGGGTTCTGAGCACCGTGAAGGGTTTTACAATAGATTTCGAATTCGAACCCGTCCAGACTTCGCTCCCGATGAGTATTCCCATGTGCCCGGCTCAACAAGCCATCATCGAAGAGGAAATCTCTTCAATGATTCAGAAAGGTGCAATACTGGAGGTTCCCATAGATCTCATGGGTTTCGTGAGCAACCTTTTTCTAGTCGAAAAAAAGGACAAGGGTTTGAGGCCGGTTATAAATCTACGCCAAGTAAACAGATTCATTTCTTACAGACATTTCAAGATGGAAGGTATTCACCTTCTGCTGGACCTTCTTCTAGAAGGGGACTGGTTAGTCAAACTGGACCTCAAAGACGCCTATTTTACCATTCCCATGGCCAAGATTCATCAGCGTTTCCTCCAGTTTCTTTGGAAAGATCGCTTATACCAGTTTCAAGCTCTGCCCTTTGGTCTCTCTTCCGCACCATGGTGCTTCACCAAGGTTATGAGGGCCGTTGTGTCTCACCTAAGATCAAGAGGTGTTCGTCTCATTATCTACCTGGACGATATTCTCATTATGGCGCAAGAGAAATTGCATTTAATTCAGGACCTGGATTTTTCTATGAAACTCATAGAAAGCCTAGGTTTCATTATAAACAAGGAGAAATCTTCCCTGATTCCCTCAAAATCAATAGAATTTCTGGGTTTCACGGTCGACACCTCTCGTTGCCTCCTCCTTCTTCCTTCCAAGAAAATCTCAAAATTAAAAAAGCAAATAAAGCATGCTTTAAGCCGTCAGACCCTCTCCCTCAGGGACTTGGCCAGACTTCTAGGTCTTCTTTCATCTTCAATTCAAGCAATATTTCCAGGCCCACTCAACTATCGGGCTCTTCAGAGGGTCAAAGCAAGAGCTCTGAGATCAGGTCTCTGGTATGGCGACCTTATTTCTCTGGATTCGGATTCTCGTTCGGAATTGCTTTGGTGGCTGAACAACCTGGAGGCATGGAACGGGAAAGCCATTTTTGGTTCGTCCCCGGATTTCGTCCTGGAATCGGATGCCAGCCTGCACGGCTGGGGTGCTTGCCTCTTGAATCAAAACACAGGAGGTCTTTGGTCTCAGGAGGAATCTCTCCACCACATAAATTTCCTGGAATTGACCGCCGGTCTTTATGCTCTTATGAGCTTCAGGAATTCTCTTCAAGGCAGGTCTGTCCTTTTGAAGATGGACAACATGTCAGCGGTGGCCTATATCAATCGTCTTGGAGGCACGAAGTCTGCAGACCTCTTGGACCTAGCCAAGAAGCTTTGGATGTTTTGCCTAGAACACAAGATTGCTCTGAAGGCAGAATACCTTCCAGGTGCTGCCAACTCCTCCGCGGACTGGAACTCCAGTTTCCTTGTGGATTTCAGCGATTGGAAGCTGAATCCTTGTGTCTTCAGGACCCTGAATCAGATCTGGGGCCCCCTAGAGGTGGATCTTTTTGCAAGCAGACTCACCTCCCAGCTTCCGGATTATTTCAGCTGGATGCCCGACCCGGGTGCTCGGGCGTTCAACTCCTTCCTCCAACCTTGGGGCAATGTCCGGGGTTATGCCTTCCCTCCTTTTTCAATGATTCAGCGAGTACTTCAGAAGGTGAGACACGACAAGTGTCTCCTCTTTTTAATAACTCCTTTCTGGCCCTCCCAGGCCTGGTTACCCACTGCTCTGGAATTGACTTGCAGCATTCCCTTCCTGATCCCTTCACTGGAAGATCTCCTCATAGACTCGGACGGTCGCATTCACCCTCTTATCCTCAATCGGAGTTTATCCCTTCTTGCCTGGAGGGTGTCAGGAGATCCAACGAAATCTCAGGTCTTTCGAACTCAGCTTCAATCCTTCTCAGGGAGTCTTGGGCGCCAGGCACCCATTATAGATACAATAGAATCTGGAAACTTTGGGTTTGTTGGTGCCTGGAAAGGAACCTGGATCCCTTGGAGGCCCCTATTGTTGATGTGACTAACTTCCTGGTTGAACAATTCGAGAAAGGTCTTAGTTACAGGTCCATTAACTGTTTTAGATCTGCAATTTCCGCAGGCCATTCCCTTATTAATGGTAAGTCCATTGGTAAAAACGTCATTATTTGTAGGGTCATGAAGGCTATTCGTATCAAAAGGCCTCCTAGACCCAAATATGACGTCCTTTGGGACGTTGATTTGATTCTTCGTCTCTTCTCTAACTGGCCTTCTAATTCTCTCCTTAACAGAAATAATCTTTCTTTTAAACTGGCTACCCTTTTATGCCTTGTTTCTTGCAGAAGGTCTTCAGACATCCGTTCCCTTGATATTACTTATCGTTCTTATAACCCTTTTGGTGTTAAGTTTGACGTCCACAGGAGGACAAAAACAATGTCTGACTCCATTTTTTATCCTCGTTTTGACCTTCATCCTAAACTCTGCGTTGTCGAATGCATGAAGGAGTATGACCTTAGAATGTCTGGACTTCGTCCAGTCGGCGTTAATCAATTGCTTATTTCCTTTGTTAGACCTCATAGAGCTATTAGCTCCCCCTCTATTGCTAGATGGATTAAATCCGTTATGAGCTTAGCTGGAGTCGATTTGACCAAATTTCAGGCTCATTCCCTTAGAGGTGCTATGGCTACCAAATCACTTTGGTCTGTAGGTAGGTTGGATGACATCTTGAAAGCTGCCGACTGGTCCAATGCCGGTACCTTTGCTCGTCATTATTGTAAACCTATCCAACACATGTCTGATGCTGTTTTAGGAAGCTTCCAACATGCATAATGTAGCCTCCGGTCTTGTAATGAAATTGCGATTCTCATATTTGCATGACTAGAGAATCTGGATTTCATTAAAGACTCGGAGGCTGACATTATCCCCCCCTCCCTCCACCGGAGGCATTTCAATTTTACATTTTACCATGTACAATTTATTGTAATTTATTGCAATGCTTATTGCCTTTCTTTAACCTCTTATGACATGTTTGGATTTGTTTCCTTTGGCTTCTTGGACTAATTCCTTTATCCTTTCAGATGTTGCCTGATCCTGTATACGTCTATCAAGAGAACGTCCGTCCTGGAACGCCCTTCCTGGATTTCTTCCTTCTACCTTCTACAATCAAGTTTCGTGATGTCCTGCCTTCCATCTCCTCCGTTGCGGAGTTTCTACTCAAGCCTTTGAACTCTTCTTGAACTTTTCTACTTTTCCTCATTTAAAAGAGGCTGTGTGTTGTTGGCTCATGGCTCTTAGCTGTTGCCTTTGTTCTATTTTGGAACTGTTATATTGTGATGCGGCTGCTGGGATCTGCATTAAAGATGTATGCATAATGTCAGCCTCCGAGTCTTTAATGAAATCCAGATTCTCTAGTCATGCAAATATGAGAATCGCAATTGCCCAGTGTGACCGGATGCCTGAAGTGGGTACTAAGAAAACTACTCAAGATGGCTTCAAACTGTATTTTAACTACTTTATTTAGACATGTACAGTTATTTAATTGTTAACGGAGCACAATCCTTGTTCAGGTGTTCCGACGTCTTCTTTCTCTTTCAAGTTCTTCGGAGTTCCTCCCCGGCAGCACCCTCAACAGAAAACAAAGAACCAGGTAAGTGTCTGCCCTTGTTTACAAGAAGGGGGGAATTCAAGCTACTATGGCAGAGCTTTCCAAACTGTGTGTCCCGACACAGTACTATGTCGCCTGCAAGTGGTGGGTGTGTCGCAGGATGACAGGGTACTTAGCACATAACTGCTGCTAATTAAGAGGCATTCCTTTGAAAGAGCAGCGCGGACTCCCAGACACTCTGCCCTATGGGGGCCGACGATTCACAACAAAGCCCTATTACCATGTAAATGCTCTTTTAAAAACCTGCGATGTACTCGGTGCATTTGCTCACAAGCTTAAAGCATGTGAGTTAAGGAGCGGTCAGATGAGAGGACTTTATATTGGGTGAGGGGGTGGATTAAGGATTAGTATGATATTGAAAATATTTCCTTGAAAATGTGAGGCCAGCCTGTGTGTTCTGGATATTGAGTTGTCCAGTAAGAGTAGATGAATAGTGTGGTCTGTTATGATCCAAGATGAAGTCACCAAACACAATATGGGGCAGATGAGAGGGGGCTGTATAAAGTTGGAATCCAGGCCCTTGAGGAAGGGGTCATGTCAGTGGTGAAGCACTAAAATATGAGTTTGGCTGGGGTGTTTTTTTACCTAGAAATGCACTTGAGGGATGCTTGTCGGGTCTCAGAAGAGGGTGGGTGAGTGAACGAGTTTTGAAGAGGAGAATTTTGAGTCGAAGTAATCTATGATATAGATATGTGCCCTGTAAGCTGGGGTGAGGTGAAAGAGGGTGACAGGCAGAGGGAGGGAGACAGAGGGAGATAGAGGGAGGAAGACAGAGAGCGAGAGAGACAGAAAGAGGGAGACAGAGAGGGAGACAGAGAGAGGGAGCTAGAGGGACGGAGGGAGACAGATAGAGGGAGACAGTTAGAGGGAGACAGACAGAGGGAGAAGGGTGACAGAGGGATAGAGACAGACACGAGGGAGACAGACAAGAGGGAGAAAGACAGAGGGAGAGAGAGGGAGGGAGACAGAGTGAGAGAGAGGAAGGGAGACAGAGAGAAGTAAACAGAGAGAGAGGAAGACAGACAGAGAGAGGTAGACAGAGAGAGAGAGAGAGAGAGAGATAGACAGACAGAGTGAGTGAGACAGGGAGGGAGAGAGATAGCGAGAGGGAGGGAGACAGCGGGAGAGTGAGGGCGACAGAGAGAGGGAGGGAGACAGAGACAGACAGAGACAGGGACAGACAGAGACAGGGACAGGCAGAGACAAATAGAGGCAGAGATAGGGACAGGGGCAGACAGACAGAGGCAGAGACAGACAGAGACGGAGAAGGAGACAGAGAGAGGGCGGTAGGGACAGACAGACAGGGACAGACAGACAGATAGAGGCAGAGACAGACAGAGAGGGAGAGGGAGACAGAGAGGGAGAGGGAGACAGAGAGAGAGGGAGACAGAGGGAGGGAAAGGGAGGGAGACAGAGATAGAGGGAGACAGAGAGGGAGGGAGACAGAGGGAGACAGTCAGGGAGAGACAGAGGGAAGGAGAGGGAGACAGACAGAGGGAAGGAAACAGAGAGAGACAGAGAGAACGGGAGACAGAGGGAGGGAGACAGAGGGAGACAGACAGAGGGAGACAGAGGGAGAGAGAGAGAGGGAGGGAGGGAGACAGAGGAACAGAGGCAGAGGGAGGGAGACAGAGAGAGCGGGAGACAGAGGGAGGGAGACAGAGGGAGGGAGACAGAGGGAGACAGACCGAGGGAGACAGAGGGAGAGAGAGAGAGGGAGGGAGGGAGACAGACAGAGGGAGGGAGACAGAAGGATGGAAACAGAAGGAGACAGAGAGCGGGAGACAGAGAGCGGGAGACAGAGAGCAGGAGACAGAGGGTGGGAGACAGAGGGTGGGAGACAGAGAGAGATGAACAGAGGGAGGGAGACAGACAGAGGGAGGAGGAAGACAGAGGAAGGGAGACAGTGGGAGCGAGACAGACAGAGGGAGACAGACAGAGAGAGACAGAAGGTGGTAGACAGACAGAGGGAGACAGAGGGAGACAGACAGAGAGAGACAGAGAGAGGGAGACAGAGAGAGGGAGACAGAGAGAGAGAGAGAGACAGAGTGAGTGAGAACCCCCCGAACTCCCCTTAGGCGTTTCGGGCTCGCTACGATACGCTTGTTTGCTACACTGCCTTACTGTGTCCCAAAATGATGCATCTCCAAAAAGTGTGTCCCCAACATGAAAAGTTTGGAAAGCTGTGTACTATGGGGAGGGGCTGCGCGTTTAGCTACCGATTGATTATAATGCCAACAAAAATATATTTGAAAGTACCAAAATAAATATTAAACTGCCACTGGCCTTTGTATCCCTCTTCTCTTCACCTGCAGAAGAGGGCGTCTATCTGTTTGTCCCCTTTTTTTATCTCATACTTTTATTCTCTCCCTCCCTCCTTTTCTTTTTCCTTTTCTCCTATTTATTTGGTTAGCCCCTGTTTTGGAGGTATCCTTCTTTCTTTCCTGTTCTGTGGTTTCCCTTTTTTGCTTTTCTCCTTCCCTCCCCTTCACACTCCTCTCGTGCTTTAGATTTAATGTTGGTTTCTGTTAAAGTCACGGGCACACACCTGGTGGTGCCGCGCCCGTCCTGGGACGCGGCGGGAAACCTTCAGCTGACTGGCGGCGAGGGAGCTCCTTCTCAGCCGGGTCTTCATGGGGTCTCACGGACAGCACGGGCTACCTCTGCTCCGCTCCTTTCCCCGTTCCTCCGGCTGCGCGCAGTTGGACTCCAACTTCTCTCTCGTCTTGTGCACTGCGCACGCCTCCATCCCCTTCTTGTTCTGGGTCAGCTGCGATGACTGTGCCTCACTTCCAGGCCAGACAAGGAGGAACGGACTGTCGGTTGCGTTGCCATCACCGGGATGGTGACACCCAGACTACTAAATATTTTTCCTCCCTTTGAACTTTTTAAAGAAGATTATGAAAGTCCTCCAAGTAGCCATTGATGCCTTTATTTGGGCAGGAAAATGAGCAAGAGTATCAGGCATGGTGTTAAAAGCAAGCAGGAGACCGGGAGGCCTGGGCTTGCTGGATAGCAATGGTTATCCTCAAGCCTCCCAGCTCTAAGTGATATTCTGGTGGTCTCTATGAAACGGAAAGACCTTGGATCCATATGGATAAGGCTGCTGTACCCTGATTGTCTAGGTCGGCTAGGGCCCAGGGTTGTTATTACTCAGAGACCCTGTGCCTACTTTGAAGGTGTGAGACTTGGTAAGTAGAAATCAAAGACTCACCTCTTTTCCCTCCCTGATTTTACATCTGCAGGCACTCAGGATTGAGTTTCTAGGTGATAAAAGGAAGGCTGTAGAATTCTTCAAGACCTATTCCAGAGAAGTGAAATTAAATCATATGAACAATGCAAAAAAGACTTCACTTCCAGGGCAGAGAGACAGAGGGCATGCAATAAATACGTCCAATTGCAACACTAGGTCGCGGCCCCGGGGAAAAATGTAACAGCAGCATTTAGATCTCTTACTCCATGGGGAAACTCTTGACTACTTACACCATGCCGAAAGTTCTTAGCTCCAACATTTAAGAGGCACTCATTGACATAGGCCCCAACATTCAATGGACATACATGAATTCCCTTTGGTATTGCTTTGTTCACCCTAAGTTGGCAGGGTATGCCCAAACGTGGGTCCCTTGCTCACTTTGCCACTGGATTCAAGCTAACCTGCCTGATGACGGCTGATTAGCCAGAAACCCGGTCCCAGGATGCTTGTTTCCGGTCCAGGGAAGACATGGCTTGGCAGTTCGGGCTGGACTGTCCCCTTTTTCATTACTTTCTAAGTCCTTACCCGTGTTGGCATATCGAATTATATACCATAATTCAGATAAGGTGTACTGCGTTGATGGATGTAAAATACCTTCTCCTATGCCTATTACATTACACCGGGCACTTCGCTGTTAACTAGAACATCCCCGAGTCTTTTCTTCCTTTCTTATTATTTTATCCTTAGTCCGTTGTTTATTTTTATGACCATTCCCGAGGCACCGGGATAACTCCGCCCTAGTTATAACAAAATTTAAAGGGATTGGCCATCACCACCTGATTGATTCCTGTTCCGTCGACGGGACGCCATATCCCGGGACCGTCGTCAGCTTCACTTTGCTCGCAGCGTGTTTTTCCTCTATCAGGTAACCCCTTATGCCGGGCACCTTTCACCGGGTTCCCTAGTTGACGCTAACTTATAGGCACGCGATGTGGAACTTTCCCCTAGTTAAATGAATATTGCTTTAGTCAACTAGCGTAGATACATGACTCGCCGCCTTATCTGTCGGCATCAGTTTGTGTTATACTTGTGACCACTAGCAAGTATCACAATATATACTTCCTCTTTCTTTAATGTATGATAACTAAATAACCGAATCTACAGTGTTCGTTTTTTGGATACTTGTTAGAACCGTCAAGACAGTTACCGTTTGTAAATATTCCATAATGACACGTTAAGAATTAGAGTGGTTACACAAACCAAAACGCTCTTTGTGCTAGTCGGCGCTAAGCAAGTCTCTACTATAGAAATATGCGCTTAGTTTGTTGATCAGTTGTCCTTTCTCACTATGGACATGTGTTAACATTCACAGTTGCATTCTGCAAAACTTGGAAAGAACACGACTGGAACTACATATCAACGTTTTATCGTTTTTTAACTCAGCGAATAGACACAGACACATTTAACCCTTTCACTCAGGTAAATGCATTAATTATTAGCTTTATTAGTAAGTCGTTTTTGCAATAATAGAGATTTACTTTCTAATGCTTGTTATTTTCCAGACTTTATGACCGTACTATTCGTATTTTATCAATAATCTATGACCATATGGATTGTGAAAACATGTCATCCTAGAATATCAACCGTCTAAGGTATATAATTTACCTACCAGCGTCGCATCTTTTAGTCTAGGCTGTACTTTCCAGACAACATTTTCATTAGAGGTATTACTTATATTTTTCAGCCATTATTTACATCCAGTGAAAAGGCGCCATATTACTAAGTTTTGCGAACTTGGATTAATCTCCACATCAGATACATCAGATCTTTCTAAACAGGTACCATGATAAATGATTTCCATGTGTGTCGCATTAGAGAATCTTTCTAGGCGGTAGTGTCTAAACAATATTTCCATTGGCGCTATTATTATGTCTTACAGCCATCTTAACATCTAGTGATAATATTCGTCATCACTCACTTTTGCGAACTTGAATCAACCTCCATATCAGACTCATTAGATCTCACCAAACAGGTAATATGATAAATAATTACCATGTGTGTCGTTTTAGAGAGAAATTTTCTTTCTATACTAAACTTGGAATATCCCTAACAATAATTGAATCCACATATTTTTCTGGTGAATCTGAGATCGTAATGCATATATATATAGATAGAAAGGTACAAGCAGTTTTGCATCAACCTGGTAACATGCTGTTCACTTAATTCACTGTTAATCTTGGTATCATTTGAAGTATTGCAGAAATTGTGAACTATATGTTACTCATAAAGAAATTTCTATATCATATGTTGTATATATGTATATATTTTATAGGTACATATACATGACTTGTCTATTATATGAAATCATCATCCTTGAATCAGTTGGTTGTTACCTATCTATGTAAGTTTGTTTCTGTCAACGTATGCAAATACCTATGTATTAGAACCTGCACTTTTTTGATAAACTATAATGAGTTGTTATTGTGTTAAAGTTCTTTAGTTGCAATACCCGAAGTACTACTCAATCACCTTTTAGAAATATGTGTATCATAGCACAAGTTAGATATAAAAGTAGGAATACTGGACCCTTTTAGGTTAGGTCTGTGGATATGAGATATACAGCCTGTGTTGAAATTATGTGTATTCTGTACTGAATTGTATTATTTAGTAGATACATGCTGCTATAAAAATATGATTTATAAAGTTTTTTCTTCTTCTCTTCTTATATGTAATTACAGATTTTTTATTTTGACTCCTGAAGAAGGCGTTTTCGCCGAAACGCGCGTCGAGTAATCTCTTCTTCATTAAGTTTTGGACACCCTGTAATAATAATTATTCATGGTGTCTTTTTAATTAGTGTTGTCATTTTATATATTGTGTTATTGTATGTACTTTTTGCATCTAATAATTTTAATTGTGTAATGTCATATAAATTGAATTATGTAAGTTTGTTGTATGATTTTAATTGTGTATATTAAAAACATGTCTGTTTTGCATTTATGATTATTCCCATAATTTTTCCTTGCCTGTTCCTATTCATAATTGGGTCCTTTATCCTGTTGTCTAACATTAAGTCTGCCTAGGAGTTTTTTGCATATATTTTCTGTTCCCTTGAGGCACAGGGTCAGACTGATTTGCATATGGCCATGTCTGAACTGGGGTGGTGGAGCTAAATAATGATGATGGATTAAATCCAGATCAGCTGACTGGGGGTGAGTGTTTGATTTGCTCAAATGCTCCGTCCATCATTTTTTGATATACATGAAAAGATGACTTGAGGATCTTAGGTAAGAATATTTCCTCCCACCAATGGGAGATGACATTTCAGATCGTTGAGATTAGCTTGTTAATCAACGGTTCTGATTCAGAGTTGTTGAAAGACATTTAAAAGGAGTACTATGGCATACTATGGGAAACAAATGTATGTGATATGTGCACTATGTGGCACCTATTGTAGCTAATCTGCCAGGGTGAGGGAGGGTGAGTTAGCCCTGTTTAGTTATAGAACTGTACTGAACTCATGGAATCTATGCTGTCAGGTTTGTTCAGTTAGTTTGCTCCTGGAACACTGAAATGATACATTACTGTTGGAAAAAATGGTGCTTGAGGAAAATTACAAAACAAGTAAAAGCACTTTCGGCAGATGGAGGCAAGGCTGCTGTTTGCATGGCCCCCAATGCAGACAGATATGTTGGCCCACTGAAGTTTGGCGCACTGGGCCTGAGCCATCTAGCCCATGCCAAAAGCCAGGCCTCTGTATATGTATTAGACTGGCCAGATATGTCCCCAACATTAAAATACACAGTCCACGTTCTTCTGTTGACCCCCATTATAGGAGGGCCTGAGTTCAGGGCTGGTCACTCCTAGCGTTAGTTTTTCGGCTAAAGATTGGGCTCATCTACACCCACACCAAATCGCTAATAGTTATTTTAGAAGGCTATGAATTCCCTTTTGTTTTGTTAATTATTTAGGATATTCTGCCTTTTCCCTTTACTCTTCCTTGATCTATTAGTGCCTTCGGGTGATTGTCGATGCTCTACAACTTTTACCCTCACTTTCCAACTCTGATGTGAAAGGTAGGCATAACTCACTGCTATTTCAACAAGCAATAGCATAGCTAATAGGCCTGACATTAACTGACAGTATATTGGTTTTGTGGTGTTTGTTTTGTCATTGTTTTTGTATAACTTTATTGTTGGGGGAGCAGGCGGGCCCGGGCCCGACTATATAAAACGATATTAATTCAAAGCAAACATATTTTTGTCTCAAAAAGCATACCTTGCCACAGTAGTCCTTGACACTGAAGGGAAGCGATTTGCGTACGGATGTGCTGCTCGAGAAAGAGCAGAATGGTACCACTCACACTAAAGGTAGCCAGTGGCCGAAGTGGGCTTACCCAGTGCCCAATGATGTATGCTGTAGTAGGTGGAAGAAAAATGGGAATGACACAACAATAGGCTAATGATGAATGGAGACGGGTGGCCGAAATACCTAATTTTAGTAAAATCAAATGATTTTGGCTGATGACGGTACTAACAAGTTTTCGCAAAGCCAATATGTCTCCCCTATGCAGGAGCTATTGGCTTTGCCAATATGTTTTAGCCATGTTGTACACAAGTTTGGCTGTTGTCCAGCATGGCTAAAAGTAAGAGGGCTAAAGGAGAGTGGAGTGAAGTGTCATAAGGTGGAATAGAATGGAGTGTGATTGAGTGGCATAGAGAGGCGTAGAGTGGCGTGGAGTGGGGTAGAGTCGGGTAGAGTAGAGTTGAGTGGCGTGAAGTAGAGTGAAGTGGATTGTCATGGAGTGGCATAGAGTGGAGTGATGTAGAGTGTTGTGGAGTGCCATGAGGGAGTTGAGTGTCATAGAGTGGAAGGTCGTAGAGTGGAGTAGAGTGGACTGGCACAGAGTGTCGTGTAGTGGGGTAACGAGTGTTGCGTAGACTGGAATAGAATGTTGTAAAGTAGAGTAACGCAGAGCGGAGTAGATTGTTGTAGATGGGAGTGGCCTAGAGGTGTGAGGGAGAGGTGTGGCGCCGCGGCCAGGGCGACTGACGCTGGAATCTGGGGACCACGGTTCGATCCCCGGCTCCGGAAGCAGGTTAGCCCAGCACCATGTGACTCTGGGCAATAGCTCGCTTAATCTTCCCGATGGCCCCCAGCGCCTAGAGACCCTTACGGGTGATTGTGCGCTTTACAAATGTGGACTTTACTTTACTTTATAGAGTGGGGTAATGTAGGAGAGGGGAATGGCATATAGTGGAATAGAGTGTTGCAGAGTTGAGTAGCGTAGACTAGAGTGGAGTGGCATTGTGTGCTATAGTGGAGCAGCTTTGAGTGAAGTGGTGTAGAGTGGGAGCAGTTTAGTGGAGTAGAGTGGAGTATTGTGTCAGAATAAAGTGGCGTATAGTGCATGAAGGGTCATAGTGGAGTTGTGTCATAGAGTGACATACGGAGAAGAAGATTGTTGTAGTGTGGAGTGGCTTAGAGTGGAGTAGAGTTTAATGGAATAGAGCGTCATAGAGTGGAGTATTGTGAAGTAGAGTGTCGTAGTGTGGAGTGTTGTAGAGTGGACAATGGTGAAGTTGCATAAAGTACAGTGGTGCAGAGTAGACTGCATAGACTGCATTGGTTTTGAGCAAAGTGGTGGGGAGTCCATTGGCGTAGAGGGCAGTGACATAGAGTACAGTGATGTCAAGTAGATTGTTTCAGAGTAGAGTGAAGTGGCGCAGAATGAAGTGGTGAAGGTTAGAGTGCATAGATGTAGAGTAGAGTAGCGTAGAGTGCAGTGGCATAGAGTAGAGTGGTGTAGAGCACAATGACATGGAGTGCAGTGGTGCAGAATAGATTAGAGTGGTGTAGAGTGCAGTGATGCAGAGTAGAATGGCGTAGAGAGTAGTGGCGTACAGTGCAGTAGTGTAGAGTGCAGTAGAGTGGCATAGAGTTGAGTGGTGTTTAGAAAATGTTTACATATATTTAAACATAGGGAATGACTCACTTAAAAGCATGCCAATGTATGAATAATATCAAAGAAAATGCACTACATTTTTTACCTTCTTGGAGACTTGGATTGTTTTCTGGATGCAATCAAATTGTTATAGTTTGCAAAGAGGTTTGCATCGTACCAATTATTATTGCATACTCAGGTACAAGCTGTGCTCAAACAGATTGACCTTTCGTCCTGGGTTGAGGTTTGACATCAATAAGTCAGCAATGTATTAATAACAGTGCAGCACATTTGGTCCCACAAAGATGACAAAGAGTCGTAGATTTGCAAACCATGAAGGTGTATTAGTAGATTAGCAAAGTTACACACTCAAATCATTCAATTTAATCATAAACTATAAATCATCAAGTAAACATTGATAGTCAATATAATTCAAAGGGATTCAAATATAGCAAATATAAAGAAAGACTGTTAAAGTTGTCAAATGCAAATCAAATAAGTTTCACTCTCTAATGCTTAGTTAAGAAATCAAAGAATGTGGGATGGGATGTGTCAGCGAGTAAAGCCTCTAAAAGTCAGAATCAAATGAGGATTCAGTCAGGTAAATGGAAAAGGATTTGCTCAGGAATCTAACTCTGTGAGCAGGAGGGAAGGCAAATACCAAGGCCCAAAAGCGTGGAAAGGGGAATGTGGAAGCATATATGAATCTAATAGCTCCGCAATGTACAATTAAAAACAAACAACTCCCATAAAGAGACCCAATCAGAATCTAACATTTCATTTTAACACATTAGTAGCCATCATCCCAGACATCTCACAATGAAACATTTCAGCTGCATGGGCTTCAAAAGATATATTGTAACAGGATGGTACATCACGGTCAGCTTGTACCAGGCACAGATGTGGAAATTCACTATTCTCTCTCTACAGAACGCATACTGGTAATCTTTCTCACAGAAACTAAAACATTTGCAACAAATTGTAATTGATTCTAACTACTATAGATCAGCTCCTGGAATGAGAGAAAGAGAGACAGAATCACAGCAGTCAAAAGAACAGTTCAAATTAGCATGAGCGGTATACACTGAGGCATAAGTTACCCATGGCTAGCTTAATGTGAGCACACTTTCACTATGGTCAAATATAACATGAGAATCTCACTTCATATATGTGGATATGATGTGTAAATTAGTATATGCTGAGGAACATGGAAAATAGTGACAGATCGTCACCAATGCTTTACAGAATAGTATATCAGCTTTGCTCACGTCCATGTGGCATTTCTTGAAATAATGAAGAACTTCCACTTTCTAATCTTAACTTGTAAGTTATACTCTTCAAGTTTCAATGACTATTGGCACTTTCCAGTACGATCATACGAGAATGTAGATCAATATTGTTGTCAAACCTGTTGGAGGAAAATGTGTCTACCTGAGCAGAAAAATGTTTTAGCTTTGGAAAGGAAGTAAACATGAATTTATATGGAGAGTTTTAGTCTCACCTCCACATTCAAGCAAAGTTTCATTCTGAAACTGATATTTTTTACTTTAGCATAAGACTTCTTAGTACAGAGCAATGCTACTGGAGATGTTGGACTTAGCTTTCTCTGCAGGGTCACCCTCAAACGTTTTGCCTTTACCCCATCTGTTTTCTTAATTTATTTGTAATTGGCATTGGAACTCTTGCACTTTACCACTGCTAACCAGTGCTAAAGTGTTTGTGCTCTCTCCCAAAAACATGGTCAAATTGGCCTACACCTGATTGGCACATTTAATGTATTTGTAAGTCCCTGGTATATGGAACTACATGGTACCCAACGCCTGTAAATTAAATCATACTAGCGGGCCTGCAGCATTCATTGTGCCACCCGCTAAAAGTATCCCTTTAAAACTTGTCCCAGGCTTGCCCCTGCAGCGTGTAGTGCAGCTCTAAACTGCCATTTCGGCCTGATGAATTAACCTTTTGCCAGGCCTAACCCTTCTTTTTTAATATACAAACCTAACCCCTAAGTTAGGTCCAAAGGCCCAAAGGGCGGGTGGGTTGTATTTAAAAAGTAGGACATGTAGGTTTAAGTTCTACATGTCCTGGTAATGAAATATTTCTACATTTGTTTTTTCCTACTGCCTATCGCTCCCATTGGATAAAATTAGGTTACCTCATGTAATAAGTGCTAACGTTTAATTGTGAGCAGATAATAAGACCTGGTATGGATTCAAATTAATTGTAACTTTAAATTCTCTTTAATGGTAAAGTCGGGTTTTAAATCACAATTCTGAAAATGGAACTTTTAGAAAGTTGTCATTTTGTTGCGCTAACCATTTAGTGCCATTTCATGTCTGCTGCCTATGTCCTAGCTCACATGATTGTGAATGGCTCTGCTGCTGGAGTTTGTGTATCCATGCCAGACAGTGAGACAAATAGGACAGGGTATAAGCGTGATGGGACATCCTACCAGGTTTGTTGGGGTGGAGCTGTTCCCTACCCCACTTACATCTCATAGGGGCTTGCCTCAACACAAAGGAGTCTGAAACTAGTATTTTGTCACCTCAGACTTCTTTGAGCCTTGACAGTGAACGGAAGAACTTTCTAGAACCAGATGTGGGGGTAAAATATGAACCCCCCCTTTAAAGACAGGCCCCAGGTATAATTAATCAATCAATCAATCAAGGCATTTATATAGCGCGCTACTCACCCAGAGGGTCTCAAGGCGCTTTGGGGGGGGGGGGCGGGGGGGGGAGGCGCTACTGCTCGAACAGCCAGGTCTTGAGCTGCTTCCTGAAGGCGAGGTGGTCCTGGGTGAGGCGAAGGTGGGTGGGGAGGGAGTTCCATGTCTTGGCGGCCAGGTAGGAGAAGGACCTTCCTCCTGTGGTGGCTCTTCAGATGCGGGGGACGGCGGCGAGGGCGTGGTTGGTCGATCGAAGCTGGCGGGTGGGAGTGTAGAAGTTGAGTCGGTTGTTGAGGTATCCTGGGCCTTGGTTGTGCAGGGCTTTGTGTGCGTGGGTGAGGAGTCGGAACGCGATTCTCTTGTTGATCGGGAGCCAGTGCAGGTCTCTCAGGTGTCCGGAGATGTGGCTGTGTCGGGGGATGTCCAGGATGAGTCTTGCTGAGGCGTTCTGGATCCGCTGGAGTCTCTTCTGGAGTATGGCAGTGGTTCCGGCGTAGAGAGAGTTGCCGTAGTCCAGTCGGCTGGTGACGAGGGCCTGGGTGACCGTCTTCCTAGTCTCGGTGGGGATCCACCGGAAGATCTTGCGTAGCATGCGCAGGGTGTTGAAGCATGACGAGGAGACGGCGTTGACTTGTCTGGTCATGGACAGGGAGGAGTCCAGGATGAAGCCCAGGTTTCGTGCGTGGTCTGTTGGTTTGGGTGCGCTCCCAGGGCAGGGGGCCACCAGGAGTCGTCCCAGGCAGAGGGCGAAGATCCCAGGATGAGGACTTCCGTCTTATCTGAGTTCAGTTTCAGGCGGCTGTTCATCATCCACTCGGCTACGTCTTTCATCCTTTCGTGTAGGTTGGCTCTGGCGGTGGCGGGGTCGTTGGTGAGGGAGATGATCAGCTGGGTGTCGTCGGCGTACGAGATGATGTTGAGGTTGTGCTGGCGTGCGATGGCCGCAAGGGGGCTCATGTAGACATTGAAGAGGGGGGGGCTGAGCGATGAACCTTGGGGGACTCCGCAGATGACTTCGGTGGCCTCTGATTTGAACGGGGGGAGGCGGACTCTCTGTGTCCTTCCGGCGAGGAAGGAGGTGATCCATTCTAGTGCCTTCTCTTGGATTCCGACATTGCTCAGGCGCTGTACTAGGGTGCGGTGGCAGACAGTGTCGAATGCTGCAGAGAGGTCCAGGAGGATGAGGGCCGCTGTTTCCCCGTTGTCGAGCAGGGCTCGGATGTCGTCAGTGGCGGCGATGAGGGCGGTCTCGGTGCTGTGGTTGGCCCGGAAGCCAGACTGCGAGGGGTCGAGGGATCAATTTGTCTCGAGGAAGGTGAACAGCTGCTTGTTGACGGTCTTCTCGATGACTTTGGCCGGAAACGGGAGGAGCGAGATGAGGCGGTAGTTTTTGAGTTCGGTGGGGTCCGCTGATGGTTTCTTCAGTAGAGCGCTGAGTTCGGCGTGCTTCCAGCTCTCCGGGAAGGTTGCGGTGGCGAAGTAGGTGTTGATGATGTCCCGTAGGTGGGGTGCGATGATGGAGTCGGCCTTGTTGAAGACGTGGTGAGGGCAGGGGTCGGTTGGAGATCCGGAGTGGATGGAGTTCATCGTGCGTAGGGTTTCTTCGGTGTTGATCGGGGTCCAGGCGCGGAGGGTGGTGGTGGGGGGCGCAGGTGTGGTGTGCTGAAGCTGTTGTGTATATCTGCGATCTTGTTGTGGAAGTAGGAGGCGAGGGAGTTGCAGAGGTCTTGCGATGGGGTGATGTCGTTGTTTCCGGCGCTGGGGTTGGAGAGCTCTTTGATGATTTTGAAGAGTTCCTTGCTGTTGTGTGCGTTGTCATCTAGTCGCTCCTTGAATGCGGTTTTCTTGGTGGTGTGGATCAGTTGGTGGTGTTTTCGGGTGGCGAGCTTGAGGGTGGTCATATTGTCTGGTGTTGGGTCTCTGCGCCAGGTTCTCTCGAGGGCTCGGCAGTTCTTCTTGGAGCGCTTAAGTTCGTCGGTGAACCATGGTGCTTTCTTACTGCCGGGTCTGCTGGGCGGGGTCCTCAGTGGGGCGAGGTCGTCTGCGCAGTTGCTGATCCACCTCGTGAGGTTGTTGGCGGCCTGGCTAGGGTTCGCTGAGCTGGCGGGGGGGTCCTGGCTCAGGGACGCGACGAGCTGGTCGGCTGTGATCTTGTTCCAGCTTCTGCGTGCAGCCTGTTGCTGGTGGTGGTGGATCGTGTTCTTTTTTAAGCTGAAGTGGACGCAGCTGTGGTCCGTCCAGTGGAGTCCGGTGGCATGGCTGAAGGCGATGTCCTTGCTGGAGGAGAAGACGGGGTCGAGCGTGTGTCCGGCGTAGTGGGTGGGGGTGGTCACCAGCTGCTTGAGACCGAGGTTGGCGAGGTTGTCCAGTGGTGTTGTGCTCGTTGTTGTTCTCCAGGTGGAAGTTGAGGTCCCCGAGGAGGATGTAGTCAACGGAGGGGAGGGCGTGCGGGCTGATGAAGTCGGCGATGTCTTCGCTAAATTGTGTGCGTGGTCCCGGGGGTCTGTAGATGAGGGTGCCTCTGAGGGTGGTCTTGGGGTCGGTGTGGATCTGGAAGTGCAGGTGTTCGGCGACTCTGAAGGTGTCGTCGATGTTGGTCGTGATGCGGATGGTGTTCCTGTGGATGATGGCAATGCCTCCTCCGGTCTGATTGACGCGGTCCCTCCGGGTGATCTTGTATCCGTCCGGGATGGCGATGGCGATGTCGGGTGCTGAGGAGGCGTTCATCCAGGTTTCCGTGAGGAAGGCGACGTCTGGTGATGTTGTGTCGAGCAGGTTCCAGAGTTCCACGGCGTGTCTGTGGACGGAGCGGGTGTTGAGCAGGATGCACTTCAAGTGGTTGCTGCTGGTTTTCGGGTTGGCGGGTGCGGGTGCCGTGCAGGTCCGGATGCAGGAGAACTTGCAGGAGTGGCAGCTGAAGGGTCCGTGTGTGCGTCTTGGGGTGTCTCGGTAGCATCCAGGGATCCGGCCGGTGTTGAGTGCGTTGAGGGCGGCAGCGTCGTAGGTCTGTCGGGGCGTCTTGCATCGGCGGGGGCCAGGGGTCCTGGCACTGGGCGCGGTCCTGGCGCGGACGGGCGCAGACGGGCTTGCCTTTGGTGCACCTTCAGCGCACAATCGGCGCACCCGCTGTGCGTCAACGCTGCGCGTGGGAGTGGGCGACATAAGTTAGGAGCCGGGAGGGCGGGTCAGCTGGGTGGCGGCGAATGGGCGTCTGGGGGCATGGCCGCAGGGAGGCAGCGGCGGTAAAATCTGGGCGAGCGGCGGCTCTGCGGTGGATGGGGCGCTCTGGCGGCCGGCTCTGCGGTGGCTGGGGCGCTCTGGCGGCCGGTATTGCGGGCTGGGTCTCTCAAGTGCGGTCGGCGTCAGCGGGAGGCAGGAGGGGGTGACCAGGCCTAGGGAAGGCGCTGTGGTCACTGAGGAGGGTTGTCCGCGGTCCCCTAAAGTTAGGAGCCGGGAGGGCGGGTCAGCTGGATGGCGGCGAATGGGCGTCTGGGGGCGTGGCCGCAGGGAGGCAGCGGCGGGAAAGTCTGGGCGAGCGGCGGCTCTGCGGTGGATGGGGCGCTCTGGCGGCCGGCTCTGCGGTGGCTGGGGCGCTCTGGCGGCCGGTATTGCGGGCTGGGTCTCTCAAGTGCGGTTGGCGTCAGCGGGAGGCAGGAGGGGGTGACCAGGCCTAGGGAAGACGCTGTGGTCACTGAAGAGGGCTGTCCGCGGTCCCCTAAAGTTAGGAGCCGGGAGGGCGGGTCAGCTGGGTGGCGGCGAATGGGCGTCTGGGGGCGTGGCCGCAGGGAGGCAGCGGCGGGAAAGTCTGGGCGAGCGGCGGCTCTGCGGTGAATGGGGCGCTCTGGCGGCCGGCTCTGCGGTGGCTGGGGCGCTCTGGCGGCCGGTATTGCGGGCTGGGTCTCTCAAGTGCGGTCGGCGTCAGCGGGAGGCAGGAGGGGGTGACCAGGCCTAGGGAAGGCGCTGTGGTCACTGAGGAGGGCTGTCCGCGGTCCCCTTAAGTTAGAAGCCGGGAGGGCGGGTCAGCTGGGTGGCGGCGAATGGGCGTCTGGGGGCGTGGCCGCAGGGAGGCAGCGGCGGGAAAGTCTGGGCGAGCGGCGGCTCTGCGGTGGATGGGGCGCTCTGGCGGCTGGCTCTGCGGTGGCTGGGGCGCTCTGGCGGCCGGTATTGCGGGCTGGGTCTCTCAAGTGCGGTCGGCGTCAGCGGGAGGCAGGAGGGGGTGACCAGGCCTAGGGAAGGCGCTGTGGTCACTGAGGAGGGCTGTCCTCTCTTTAGAACACTCCTGGACCTGTGGAAGACTTTAGAATCACTGCCAGGACTCCCAGACTACTGCCCTGCTGCTACTGGAGGACTACCCTGCTGCTTTCCGGCCTGCTTTGCTTCTGGAAGGAGAACTGTACCATCTCCTTGAACCCATGGACCACCATAAATGACTCCAAGGGCTAGTTGGAGGGCCTTACATGTGAGCTACAGGGACACAAAATGCTCCAGAGACCTTAAACCCAGCACCTGGCCTCTGCTGGAGTGAGTCCTTACCCCCAGGTTGTGCCCCCCCCCCCAGGTCCTGGAGCTTTGGAAGTGGTACAGAGGTGCTACTCCTGCCTAACTCTAATAGTTGGAACTAATTGAAATTTCACCAAAAAGTGTCAGAAGAACTGGCACCTATCTGCCAGCCAATCCGCAAAAGGTGCATCACTGCTTGGCCTGACCTTGCAGAAGCTCCTGCTATGCTTGTCCCTGCACTGAATTGCATATGGCTGGGTCCAAACTGAGATGACAAGGTGGGTGAAAAACAATGGATTGGGATGTGGCCCCAAGCGATTGACAGTGGGTGAGATTAATTCAAGCATTCCATCCATCACCTTGATGTTTTTGCATTTGATGACCTAAGTGTGCCGGGTATGCTCAGATGTGGGTCCCGGTCTCCCGGACTCACTTTGCCACTGGAACCAAGCTGTACTTGGCTGAAGAGCCCATAACAAGGGCCAAACTGGTCCTGGATTGCTTCTGTTCCAGTTCAGGGAGAACCTGGCCTGGCAGTTTGGGGTGACTGTACCAATGAGGAGCAGGGTCAAGAGTGATTTGCATACACCTGGGTCCAAACTGAGGTGGCATGGTGGGTGAAAAATGATGGATTGGGATGCAGCCCAACCGATTGCCAGTGGCTTTGATTGATTCAAGTATTCCATCCATCACCTTGTTGCATTTGCATTTTCTTCTCTGCAGAAGCAAATCCTGTTCAGTGGGTCCATCCAGCAAAGGTATACAGCCTCATGGAGTCCTCTTTAGCAACGTCGAGCTGGAGGTTTTCGACTTCCAAAAAGTTGTCTACGTTTGAAGGTAAAAGTCTTCACCGGGCTCAAAGACGACAGGCTACCCATCGACGAAGATGACCTCCTTGGTCTGGAAATCCAGCTTCTCCAGCTCGGATCTTTTTCAGGCCAATTTGAGAGCTTCACCAAGACATCAACTACCTGCTCTCCCATGACGACAATGGCTCCCCGTACAGAGCTGGCTGTCTTGCCCACTGAACTCTACCTTCTCCTGGACCTTTCTACTGAACATTTTCTAAGTCCGAAGGTAAGCTGATACTGCAGCCATTCCACCTTGTCTATACAAGCCATGCTCCATTGTGGTTGGCCTTAACTTTTGTCTTCGCCCCATTCTCATGTGACTGGATACCCGCAGTTGGCGCTTTGATCTTTTTAGCGCCATTTTACAGTTAATAATTTTAAACTGCGTTTCTACCGATTGGATTTAGTTCATTTTAATATCATTTTATTCATTAAAATTTACTCTAGTTGTCTATATTGGTTTGGATTTTTATGGAGTTGTGTTTTCACTTTATAACTGTTTTTTTCTGCAGAAATGCTTTACACGTTGCCTCTAAATTAAGCCTAATTGCTTTTGTGCCAAGCTACTAGAGGGTTAAGCTCAGGGTAATTTAGTGACTTTTGTGGTTCACCCTGACAAGGATTGTGGTTTTTGCCTGAGTGGGGTTTTACCCCCCTCAACCAATAACCAGTTTCGTGCAAGAGGTATTTGGTTGGACTTAACGTTGAAGTCACATGATTATAGACTTATTTTACATGTCGTCTCCAAATACAACTTTATATTATTTACCTTTCTTTCTAATTTCTTTCAAACTTGCAAAATGATAAAATTCAAAGCTCACATTTTCCATATCATGGATCATACGAATGATTGTAAGCTTCTTGTGGTGTTGTTCAGGTCCATAGAACTTAAAACCTTGTCGGTTTAAGCTGCTTACCCCTACACATTCACTGCACTCTTTTTGTTGCTCTCTCATCTTCCAGTTCGTCCGTTGCTTTTACCACTTCTGCTATCTTTCCCTGTCTGCTCGGGTTCTTTTTATATCCCACCCTTGACTCCTCTGGTCCCTTGCTGCTTCCTGCCTCTCTTCTATGATAATTACTTTTTCTCAACACTCTCCCACTGGTCCCTCGCTCCAAGCAGTCATACCCTTTTTTTATTTCACATTTAAAAAATATATTCATGAGGTGCCTTACAGCTCTGCAATTTGCTACCCAGTCACCGGAAACATCCTTAATCACGATGTAAAAACAACGACTTACCGGAACAACGAAGAGTGAACAACGAAGAGGGCTGAACCACGAAGGTAACATCCACGAACGAAGGAACAACGAAGGATGGAACCACGACCTTTAGAATACCGGAGCATGCTAGGAAAACGTTTAAAAGGGTAGATGGGGGTGTGGGGGGGACTCCCCCCCACAAATAGGATTATAAATATATATATAGTTAGAAATATACGTGAAGCTTAAAATCCTAGGGGCAGATTTATGTTAACTGGTGCATCCCCAGGGATGCGCCAGTTAATGTGCGCCACAGTGCGCCACAGCTCCGCCACCCATGGTGCGCCGCATTTACAATGCGGCGCACCATGGGGCAAAAACGGCACAGATGCGTGACGCATCTGTGCCGTAAAGGCGGCGCATTGCTGGAGTTGCGTCGCAAGCGCGACACAGCTCCAGCAAGGCTCGGGGGTGCCCTATCTGACCAATGCTGCATCAAGACCTACGCCTGCTTCAAGCAGGCGCAGGCTTTTGACGCAGCATTGGCCTGAAAGTGACTGAGTGAAATCTTATAGATTTCACTCAGCCACTATTGCGAGGCGCACCTGCCCCGGAACGCCCACCCTGCGCCGGAACGCCCACAAGCGGCGCAGGGCTTTACAACGTGACGCATCTGCCTAGATGCGTCACGTTGTAAATCGTTCGTAGGGATGCGCCACGTTTACGCCGCCTTGCGTGACGCAACAGCGGCGTAAACGTGGCGCAAGGGCCTCATAAATCTGCCCCGTAATAGTTAAAAATCAAATACAGCTAAGGTTGTTAAAAAAATTAGTTTACATTTACATTACCGGTTTATGTCAGGAGATGGCAGTGTTGATTTGATTTTAACAATTGTAAAATTGAAATATTTTCGTGGTTTAGGGAGAAGTGGTTTAAAATGTAGTGGTTAAGTAATGGTCGTGGTTTAGCCTTCGTTGTTTCCGAAGTCATGGTTTAGGCAGTAGTTGTTAAGTCATACAATCCTAGTCACTCCTTTCAACAAATGCCTTTATTATTATTTTGTTAAATTTACAACTCCAAGATGGGCGTCCAACATCACAGATCGGTAAACTAAAAAAAGTCCAAAAACGGGCACCACACCGTAACATATGCATGGTCATGCTCCGTTACTCTGAGGCCCAAGTTTATTGCTGTTTTTTGCAGATGCTGGTCTGTATTGGCAAGAGGTATTTTTTCTTTTTACTGATGCTTTTCAGCATGGCAACACGAATTGGCAAAGCCAAACAGTCCACTAACACTATTCAAAGACAGAACCTATTGGCTTTGCCAATGCTTGTTTTTCACAGTTCTTCTAAGTTCCATTCCACGGTTTATGACTTTAGCTTGAGGATTGGCAAAGGGTGCTTTGAGAGTTACAGGATTGTATGAAAGGCTAGCTTTCTAGATGTTACCTCTTTTGAAATCATTCTGGGGTGCAACAAGTGTGCATAACCGGTGTTTATGGGAGGAGAGAACATGTTAAGTGTGTTTGAGTTCGGAGATGTGTGCTGTCAGCTTGCATATGAATGTCTGTCTTTAGTTTCTATGTTCTGGTAATGCATTGCTACATAGAGGGTTAAGGAGAACTGGTGAAAGGGCTATCACCGAGGGACTACACATGTCATGAATATGCTGAGGAAATTGAACCGATCTATCCTGAGTTGTTGGTACCTGTTGTCTACATGGAAGTAACATATCTACAGGATGCCTCTATGTTTCTTGCTGCTTGGCTGATTATCATTCCTGATCAGTTGTGAGATCTCCCCTGGGTTCTCCACATGGGATAGGTTTACAGCCTTTGTTGTAATCCACCTGCTCACAAGGTCTGCCTGCATGGCTCCTCTCTTAAACACACAACTGTGTACAGCTCAGCAAACACGGCTTCCCAGTAACAGAAAATACACACCAAGGTTCAAAGTATAAAGATCAGTTTTATGGAACCATAACCTACTTTGTGGCAAGTGTGAACGCTCTCTCCCAGTGTGCACACACGCCAATGTTTATACCAACACAAAGGACAGCCCTCTAACACTTTCCTTTCTCTCATACTTCATCTTAATAAGTCCTTTCCTACTTCCAGGCTTCCTGAAGCAGAAACCTCACCTATATTAGGAAATGGCTTAAATCTGCAAAGTCTGCAAATGTCTATTGCAAGTGGTCCAACATTGTATTCGCTTTGTCCTGCTGTGTCTAAGGGCAGTACCGATTTAGGGTGTGTCGACTGTCGATAAGGGGATATATGTTTCAGGCTGACCTTTCTTTCCTCATCTGGTTTACTGCTCCAGGTTAAGGAAGAAGAATGCTTGCATATCTTAAGCAAGGCAAATAAGCGTTGATAAGGCTCTGCAGATTCTTTTATCATGCAGGTAACCACCAGTAGTGTAACATTCTTTAGAGTTCAGTCGCTTGTTTCATGTGTAGAAGACATGCCATTATCATATGACATAATAAAGATTCTATATTGTATGTAAGGTAGAGCATCTGAGTTCCTTCTTGCTTGGATGTCATTAGCATTTAATACTTGGATTGCTGTTAACGCCAATCCATTCTTTTCATTTTCTAGGTACTGATCGAAATGCCAAAGCACCAGAAGGGTCATCGCTTCTCTGTTTCTTTTTAAAAGTGGACTCAGCAATATGTAATCCCGGTTTTTCAGGACCATAATGCACATTCATCCAAGTGACTCAAACATCCAATATATGTTTTTTCACGACCTCCGTTATTTTTGGGTCACACGAGTAAGCTTGGGCTGCTCTCTTCACAGAATATGCTCACAGGCGGCAGAGTCGCACATCAGTGCTACCATATATCAATCCTTGTCTCTTGTGAAGTGTTGCATGTATTGCCCTGAAGGGGATGGGTTTAGAACCTTCGTGGTAACCCATTGAATCTAGCAGGGTATAGATGGATGAGTATGTCTGTTGCAGAGGTCAAGTGGTATGGATTCACCAAGGCCTAGTGACTTTGCAGCAAAGCATGAACTGATTCCTAATAATGACAAACACACTCTGAGATTCAAACTACACATATCACGTTTTTATAGGAGCATAGCTTGTTGTTGTGTAAGTTTGAACATTTTATCCCACAGTGCACAAATACCAGCTTTATTATGTATCAGCAACCGTCTGTCAGTTTCCCCTCCCTCCTGCTCATTGTTTCTCCTTAATAAGTATCTTGAAAATCCACAATAGTCTATTGCAAGAGGTCCATACCTGTATCAATCTTGTCTTTCAGTGTCCAACAGTAGCCTTGCTTTACTATGTCAATAAGGAAGCCTGTGTTTCAGTCACATTCGGTTTATTTGTCTGACTTACTGCTCCAGGTTAAGGGAAGGGAATGCATTTGCAGGCCATGGATTTGTTCAGGCAACACTTGACCTGGTAACTTTACAGTACCTGGAGAAACAATAGTATTTTTTGTCTGAACTAGTGCTCAATCAAAGGTGTTAGATGATTTTGCTAATACAGTAATTGGCACAGAACAGAGCAGAAATACAATGAAAATAGAACAGAGCAGAAATACAATGAAAATAGAACAGAGAAGAAATACAATGAAAATAGAACAGAGCAGAAATACAATGAAAATAGAACAGAGCAGAAATACAATGAAAATAGAACAGAGCAGAAATACAATGAAAATAGATATAGCAATACACATGGCAGGAGATACCAAACCGTTGTTTGCAGCGCAAATAAATAAAGGGCATTAGACATGCTGATGGTTTCTTAAACCTCACCCACACGAGTAAGGAGGTGGGCTAAAGTAACTATCCCTAAATGTTGTGATGCTCTGGTCACTAGTCGGCCTAATCTGGATAGTTGTATAGCTAGAGCAGATGCACAAGTGGATAACTGGATTAATGGAGCGTAAGCTATAATAGCTCCACTAGAGAAGCAGATCTTCCGCATATTAAATCCATCAGCTGACTGGATATTGAGGATTTTCTGGTGTCAAAAAATAAGTGTAAGCATCTTGGGTGCCGTGGCCTAGAGAGTATGAGCCCACTTGTGAGAAGGGCTATGTGGCTGCAGAAAAAAATGTCCCATCGTTATATCAAGAAAGCTTGCCGTGACTTGTATACAAATACATTTCAGTCAGCCCAATGCTTGTGCTGCAAAATATTCGCTGTGGTGAAGTCACTCTCTTCTCTATCTCAAATTTCAACATCAATTGTGCCTTCTGAAGAGGGATGCAATGTCTTGGCCCACTTCTTTATGGAAAACTTGGCCAAAATATACAAGTAGTTCTTGAAAAAGCTAGAGATGCCCCGTGCTTGAGCTCTTGGTTCAACTGCCCAGAGGATAGCTCTACGCTATTGAATTTCTGGTCAATTGAGCCTGAGAAGTTGACATTGCTATGTGCTGCTGTTGAGTCAGGATGGCCGTTGGACCCGACCCCCACATTCATATTAGAAAGAGGGGTGCAGGTGACTCTACCTGTAGCAGGTGAACTGATCAGGGGATCCCTGGCTTCTGGCCAGGGTCCTGGGCAATGACAGCATGCTGTGGTGGTCCCACTATTAAAAAAACATTGCTGGGTCCAGTTAAGTCAGAGAATTTCTATCCGATTTCGCTGCTACCTTTTTTTCTCTAAAATTACGGAGAAGTTTGTTAACAGGCAACTCTCGGGCTTTATAGAGAGTCACAACACACTACATGTGATGCAATCAGGTTTTCATCCATCACACAGTACTGAGTCTGCCTTGTGCTGGCAACAGAATCGATTCAGGTGAATCAGCGCCACTGTTATTATCCGATCTCAGTGCCATGTTCAACACAACTCATAACAGCCTGTTAGAGAGACTCTGGAACTGTGGAGTGGGTTCTAAAGTATTGAGCTGGGTCACTTCATTTTTCCAGGGGCGTACATTTCAGGTACCCCAAAACCGTACCAGTCAAAAGTGCTTTCAATGAATTAAGAAGTGTAACAGGGCTCGCCTCTGAGTCCTACATTGTTAAATGTCTACATGTAACCACTTGCGTAGGTCATCAAATGCTATGGGTTTACCATCATTTCATATGCAGATGACATGCAGCTCATCATCATCTGTGACAGAACTCTTCCAACATGGCCTCGTACTCGTGTCTCTGTCTTGCAGAAGTTGCCAGGTGGATGGACAGGAACTGTTTTAAGCTCAATGCTGGAAAAATCGGGGTGCTGACCGTGGGCACTCAATCAAACATCTGGTTCACTGCTTGGTGGCCCACGGAGCTGGGTCCCTTACCTGAACCAAAACCCAGGGTTAAGAACCTGGGTAGTTGGCTGGACAGAAAAATGTCTTTTGACAGCCAAATTAGGGCAGTGGCAGGAAAATGTTTTGGAATTCTCAAGATGTTGAAGAAAATGATCTTCCTTAGGCCAGAGCCACCTAGAAAAACAGTAGTTCATGCTCTGAATGTGTCAAGGCTTGATTACTGCAATGTGCTGTATCTCGGGGATACACAGGGCCAGATTAAGAGACTCCTAAAGAGTGCAGAGGACTGCTGCATGTCTTCTCTTGTACCTAACAAGGCGCACGTCGATAAGGGATGCACTTAAGAAGATGCACTGGTTGCCGGTAAGATGTAGCTCTTCTTTTAAAGCCTGGTGCTATTGTCACAAGGCACTTACAAAAAAGGACCACGGTACCTTTAATCTCTGGTCAGACCTTATATACTAGAGAGAAAACTAAGATCGGCTGGGGAGAGGTTGGTGTCTGTTCCTAGCATAAAAATAGTTCGGTCAGGTGGCAGTTCTTTCAGTTTCCTGGCACCAAAGTTGTGGAACTCTTTGCCACTTACGGTTCAGATTCAGATGGAGTGTGTTTTAAGGAGAAAACTTAAAACTTGGTCCTTTAGTGTGGGAGCTAGGGAAGTTTAATCTCTGCATTTGGGACTATGGACACCTGTACCTAGCACTGGGTCACCTCTTTCTAGGTAGCTACATGCTTTATAAAAATGTGTTATAATTATTTTGATTGCATCCAGTAGGATATTGTTCTCTAGCTTGTTCTGGGCGGCCAACAGGTTTAATAAAAGGGGCATGGTTACAACACCTCTGTCACAAGGCAGGCATACCCGGGGAAACGACAGGGCAGACAAGAGGCTGGTGGGAAGCCCAGGATGTTATCGTACCTCTTCTTTCTGCTCGACAGGACGATTGGTTCCATTCATCGCAACCAGACCTCACAGACTTAAGCGCTGGTCCCCTTAACTGGGACTCGGTGGTTGCAGACTCCACCCCCAGTGATGACGTCATCACCTTTGGTCCAACAAGAGAAGACGACGACCGGAAGACGGGGTGTGCTATCACCGGAGGTTGGAAGGAGCGAGAAGAGAGCGGAGTAAGGAAGAACAGAGACCGAGACGGAGAGTGGAGAGCGGAGGTATACGGGACAAACATCTAGCCCAGGAGGAGAGGAGGAGAGTTCAGAGTGGACAGGAAAGCCAGGAGGCCACCGGGAACATGCTTTGCCGAGCCACGCTCCAGGAGGAGCGTGGCTGACACAGGTATGAGAGCGGTTTGCGGGCTGGGTCGGGAGGCGGGAGAGACCAAACGTATAGAAATGCAAACGCTTACCGACGATTGTATATAACTTAAAACCCCAACCCGTCACCTTCACTCCTCACCGCTTGACGTGTATCACTGGTTGGATTGGGTTGCTCCCTCACTCCTTTCCCTTATATCCACGGTGTCACAAGAATACTTACCCCTGCCTTTCATATTTTCTTTTGGGGTTCCTGAGTCCTTCCACGAACTCTTCCGATCCTGGGACAGAAGGAGGAAGACCGTCCAGTGATTGAGGGAGAAGTCGCTCGGAGTTGGGAGGACCGAAGAGGAGGAGTCTCGTTATTACCCTTACTTTACCTACAGATTGGCTGACCATAGGAAACGAATATATCACAAAATAAAACCCGCTTTACCCCGACGTAGCCTCTCGCAAATTTCTTCCAAATCCCTAACAACCTCAAACAAAGAAAATTAGTAGTTACTGTTTTAGAACCAGTTAGGCTGCCACCTTTATAATTCTGTTACGAGGGTTGGGACATTTCTCCTGGCAAGTCATGCTTTGATTGTAATAATTAGTGTTGGCACTCATGCAATCTGAAAGAAACAGTTAGTTATAGATTCCTTACCTTAGAATTACCCCCAGACGACAGACTGGATCCGAAAAGTTTTTCTTCAGCAGTACCCCTGCGTGTCGATCGACTCCGCGTCCGTCGTCGTGGTCCCCGGGATGACGTTGTGGAAGTTACTTAGATGCTGCCCTCGCGCGCTGACGCCAGTGCTTTCTTTTTCCACGCCAGCAAGCGCAGATCCGGAGAGAGCGGTACCCCCAGTCACTTTTTTACTGTATTTTTTGTGTGACTTTTGTCGACTTCTTTTTCAAGTCTACATCGACTCCTGGTGCACGATGGATGGCCGGTTTCAAGGCCTGCGGTTCCTGTAACCGACTGGTGTCAGTGATGGATCCGCACCGGTTGCGCCTCTACTGCCTGGAGCGTGATCATGACCCCAAGTCGCGCTCCGACTGTCAAACCATGGCCTGAAGTCTTTGCGGGAGCGGTCCAGAAAGCACCTCGAGACCCGGCAGTCGGCTCTGCGTCGCTCAAGGTCCCGGTCGCGTTGGAGGTCACGGGACCAATCACAGAGCCATCATCACTCCTCATCTAAGTCTTCGCACTCAGGGTCAGGTAAGTCGAAGCACAAGAAGAAGTTGAAGAAGCATCGTCGCTCTCTGACTTCCCCTTGTCCGTCGGCCGACGTGACAAAGTGTGCGGGTGGTGCCCCTCCCGCGGCTCCGCGTGCGGAGCCTTCAGGGTCCACTCCGGCCTTCCCTCCCTTCCTGGGACTGGCAGCAACCCCTGCCCAGCTTCGTTAGTTCTAAGAAGCGATGCATGCCATCTTTGGGCAGCCCGACTCTGCCGGTGCGCCTTCGGGCCCCCGCGAACTTGGCTGGGGGCCATAGGTCTTTGACGCCAGAGGCTCCGGCCTTGCCACTTCAGGGCCCCCTTGGATCCAGGCCTGGATCCGGATCGGCGCCGGTCGACCTTATTACACCTCCACCAGCACCAATTCCACCGACACCACATCTGCAGCCGACGCTGGCTGGACCCACAGCCGGTGTCGACCCTGGCTTCCACCCCGATGTGGATACAGAGCCGGACCGGGTCGACTGGTGCCGGATCCGGCGCTGATGGGTACTTTTGTGCCTGCATTCCAACCTGGCCACTTGCAGCCAGAGGAGGGTGAGGAAGACTTGGAGAGGTCTAGTGACCCTTCACCAGACCAGTTAAAGGCATATCCCTGATGGTTCAACACCTGGCAGGTTCACTGAACGCCAGGACCGACAAACTCAGCCACAGGTGCATGATGGACCTCGTATGGCGTCTTCACTCGGAGGTGGTGCAAGGTCTCTTTTAACAGCGGGGAGAGCCTTGGTTAAATGTATTCGCCACCGAAGAGAACGCGCAATGTCAGAAATTCTGCGCGTTGGAATTTCCAAGGCGACACTCGCTAGGCAACGCTTTTCGTCACAAGTGAAGTTGTGGTCTTCTATACGCCTTTCCACCTATAACACTTCTGCCCAGACTGCTGAAGAAGATCAAGCGCAACCAGGCCCAAGTAATTCTTGTGGCTCCGGACTGGGCACAAAGAGTCTGGTATCCCGAGCTGCTCTACATGGCCATCGATCCCCTGATCTGACTGCCTCTTCGGGAGTATCTTCTGTCGTAGCAGCAGGGGACAGTCCTCCATCCGAACCTGTCCAGCCTCCACCTCCTGGCGTGGAGATTGAGCTGCGGCAGTTGACTTCATTTGACTTGCCTCCCAAAGTCTGTGGTGTAATCTTGGCAGCCAGGCGTCCCTCCACTAAGACGGTATACGCCTGCAGATGGAATACATTTGTGGCATGGTGCAAAGCAAAGGCTGTGTATCCCCTCTCTGCCCCTCTTTCTGAGCTTCTCTTGTTCCTCCTTTCTTTGTTCCAGCAGGGCTCTGCTCTGGGCACTCTTAAGGGTTACCTCTCGGCCATTTCAGCCTTTCTCAGGCTTCCTGATCAGCCTTCTCTTTTCAAGTCCCCTGTTGTAAATAGATTTCTTAAGGACATTAGTCATCTTTTTCCTTCTGTTCCATTCGTAATGCCCCAGTGGGACTTGAACTTGGTTCTTACTTATCTGATGTACGCTCCCTTTGAGCCATTACATAACTGTCCTCTCAGACTTCTCACTTTGAAAACTGCTTTTCTGGTGGCCATCACCTCGTGAGTGAGCTACAAGCTCTGTCGTCCAAGCCTCCCTTTCTGACTGTTCATCTGGACAAGGTCATCCTCAGAACTCGACCTTCCTTTCTTCCAAAGGTGGTCACTTCTTTTCCTATTGGCCAAACCATCACTTTGCCCACCTTCTTTCCTCATCCCTCAAAAGAGAAAGAGAGGCTTCACCATCTGAATCCAAAACGTGCTCTCTCCTTCTATTTCGATCGCACCAAACAATTCCGGGTGGACAACCAGATCTTTGTTGGTTACGTAGGCGCTAAGAAAGGTCGGGCAGTGCATAAACGAACCATGTGCAGGTGGGTCGTTCTGTGCATCAAAGCCTGTTACTCTATGGCTAAGAAGGAGCCTCCAGTGGGGTTGCGTGCCCATTCTACCAGGGCGACAGCAGCTACTACTGCTTTGGGACGGGGAGTCCCCCTAAATGACATCTGTGAGCATCGTTGTACATGTTTATGAGACACTACTGCCTGAACAGCCAAGTCCGGAGAGACAGCTTCTTTGGCCGCTCTGTTCTCCAGGACTTTCTGGTGTGAACTTGGTTCGCAGACCCACCTCCGGGGATGGTATTGCTGCGGTATCTATTTTAAGGTAAGGAATCTATAACTAACTGTTTCTTTAAAATGAACAAGTTACTTACCTTCGGTAATGATATATCTGTAGGAAACAGAGGTTAGTTATAGATTCATTAGCATGTATGTAAATATGTGTACTAAAACATGCGGCCTAAACAAGTATATTATTTTTACCTTTGTACATCAGGCTTTCCCTCCTCCTTTTAAACATGGAGGGATTCTGCGTTGTGAGGTTTGAGTGTGGCAGGCAGAACCCACGTGAAGCAGGTGAAGTCTCTTCAAAATTCACATAAACACATGGCAAATAATTTCATGTTTTTGGTATTTATCTTTGCGTTTCTTTAACATGCGGCAGATTTTCCCCTTATTAGTTGATTTTCCCTCACCCGTTGTACATTAACGGTTGCACCTTTTTTTAGGGTTGAGCATGATGGGCAGAATCCACATGAGGCAGATGATATAGCTTCAAAATTCATCCAACTTCAATTTTTAAACATGAATATTTTCAACTTTTTACATTAGATTTTCTATTCCCCATTATACATTAAGAGTTGATGATTTGTCTCTTGCCTGCTTTACATTGTGTTGCTGCTTTGTGTTTCTTGGTGTGTGAGGTCGGAGCGTGGCAGGCAGAGTGTAGCTGCTGGAGTGGCACCATGGACCACGAGTAATATATCTATAGCCCACTGTACCAAATACTGTCTTTTGCTATCCAACCAGTGCATGGTGACCTGTTTCTACTGCTTGCCTCAAGGCCTATGTTACTGCTTCATCCACGATCCTGCCAGGAGACCTTATGATTTCCCTATAGACCAGGGTACCTACAGCTGTGTAAACATTTTTTTGGTTGTTCTATTTAAGCAGCATAATTATTGCAGACACAGCAATATAATTTCCTGTTAAGCTTGTCGTAGACAGGGAAGGGAGGAATACAAGATGGCTGTTGCCATCATACCAGCGAACGAAGCAGCTGCATAATGGCTGCTGCACCCTTTGATTTTCCACCTGGCGCTGAGTGAGGATAGACCTTGAGACCGAGATTGAGGGGAGACACTGATTGGGACACCTGGTTAAGCCCCTGTCGGCTGGCATCTCTGGCACCCAAGACTGCTAACCTGCTATGTAGGTGAAGAGCAGTGGTTGGAGGTTACATCTGAGGATGCAAGAATGGCTGGAAAGGGAGGTGCAAGGACTGCATGTACAATGGCCAGTGGAGGTGGCTTGGGGGCGGGTAGACCCGAGGTGGTGTATAATGTGCAATATCTGGTGGCGGTAGCACCACATGCTGAGTGAGCAAGGGCAGATGAAATGATGGTTTGTATGGGTTTTGACTAGGAGGAGGATAGCCTGGAGGAGGACGAGGACTTGGGCAGTGATTTGATTGATAAGGCGTAGCAGAGGAGGTGGCAGCAAGGGGCAGGAAGGTCCATGGGTGGTGGGGGCTGGGTTTGTTAATCAGTGTCCACCTAGTGTATTACAGGCATAAGACACAGTACTGACCAGATGCCCTTACACCAGGTTGGCAGGCAGGGGACTTCTACTGGCAAGGCAACAGAAGTAACGCAGCAGACTACGGAGAGGGCACTGACTTTAATACCAGGTAAGGAAGGGTCACTTTGTCTCCCCCGGTTATGTTGTCAATTGGGGTGGAGGCTGGGAATGGAAAGGAGTAAACTACATGTCTACAGATGTTCTGGTATGTTAAGGACACTGAGTTAAGCATGGTGGAACGAAGGTCAGATCCAACAGATCCAGTTTATATCAAGGAACAATTACCATAAAATTCCCTAGTTGTAAACGGGCAAACTCACAAACATTGGGGGATGCCCCTCCTTCAGACAAGGAATCTAAATTAATAGCTGCCTCAGGGAAAAGAGTAGCTGCACAGGCAGCCAATCACTGGTGTATTGCCAATACCCATCAATACCCATCAATCAATCAATCATGTGCTTGTTAAGCGCGACTACTCACCCGTGAGGGTGTCAAGGCGCTGGAGAGGAGGGGAGGTGCAGGTTCCAGTCCATCAAGGAGGGGGAGTCTGTCGAAGAGCCAAGTTTTGAGTTTTCTCGTGAAGATGGGGATTGATGTTGTCTGTCTGAGGTGGAGCTGTAGGGCCTTCCATGCTCTGGCCTTGAGGAAGGAGAAGGAGCGGCCACCCAAGCTGCTCTTTCTGGCACTGGGGACCACGGCGTAGGAAAGCTGGGCTGATCATAGGGTCCTTTGGGGTGTGTGGCATTTGAGTCGGCTGTTCAGGCTGTTCACCGACCCCAACATCACCCTCAGAGGAACCCTCATCTACAGACCACCCGGTCCCCGGGCGCAGTTCAGCGATTCCATCACCGACTTTGTCAGCACGCACGCCCTTGCGTTCACAGACTACATCCTCCTCGTAGACCTGAACTTCCACCTCGAGAACACCTACAACCGTAACTCCACCACCCTGCTCGACAACCTCGGACTCAAACAGCTCATCACTACCCCCACCCACTCCGCCGGACACACGCTCGACACATCTTCTAAGCCAGCAACCACATCACCTTCAGCCACACCACCGAACTCCACTGGACTGACCACCACTGCGTCCACTTCACCTTCAAGAAGCCCACCATTCACCACCGCACACAACGTACCCCCCACCGCAGCTGGAACAAAGTCACAGAAGACGAGCTAGCCCCCACCCTTGCCCAAAACCCACCTACAGACACTACCGACACCAACTTCACCGCCCACAACCTCAGGCAATGGATCAATGACTGCGCCAACACTCTCGCCCCGATCAAGAAGCCCTCGAACAGACGCACCAACTGAAAAGCCATCTGGTTTACCGCCGACCTCCAAGCATCCAAACAGGCCTGCTGTAGGCTCGAGAAGTGGCACCATGAACCGACACCTGACAACAACACAGCATACAAGAGCTCCATCCACAGACACCACCAACTCATCCGTAAAGCCAAAAAGACCTCCTTCAAAGAGCGCATTGACAACAATGCACACAACAGTAAAGAGCTCTTCAACATAGTGAAGGAACTCTCCAACGACATCCTGCCTTCAGAAGATCTCTGCGACTCTCTAGCCACCTTCTTCCACCTCACGATCGCAGACATCCACGACAGCTTCAGCAACCAGGCCCCCCGACAGACACAGACACCTCAGACGCACCGCCCCCCAGCCACACCGACATCGCCCCCCTGCTCTCCTGGACCCACATCAACGACGAAGACACCATCAAAATCATGAACACCATCCACTCCGGTTCACCATCCAACCCCTGCCCGTACCACATCTTCAACAAAGCAAGCTCCACCATCGCACCCCATCTCCACAAGATCTTCAACAGCTCCTTTGAGACCCCCACCTTTCCAGAGATCAACGCCCTACTCAAGAAACCCAAAGCTGACCCCAGGGACCTCAAGACTTCCGGCCCATCTCCCTCCTCCCGTTCCTGGCGAAAGTCATTGAGAAGATCGTCAACAGCCAACTGACTTTCTGCCTCGAAAATAACATCCATGACCCGTCCCAATCCGGATTCCGCAGCAACCACAGCACCGAAACAGCCCTCATCGCCGCAACCGACGACATCAGGGTCAAATTCCAGAAACGACTGCAACGCATACAGAACGCCTCTGCACGCCTCATCCTCAACATCCCCCGCCACATCACAGCCCACCTGAAAGACCTACACTGTCTGCCCGTCAACAAGAGGATCACCTTCAAGCTCCTCATCCACGCTCACAAAGTCCTCCACAACGCCGGACTAGCGTACCCCAATGAACGTCCCACCTTCTCCCCCCCGAACCACCAGCTTCGCTCCTCGGCCCTCGCAACCGTCCCCCGCATCCGTCGAGCAACAGCTGGCAGCAGGTCGTTCTCCCACCTCGCCGCCAAAACCTGGAACACCCTCCCCATCCGCCTTCGACAGACCCAGGACCTGCTGGCCTTCAGGAGACTAATGAAGACCTGGCTGTTCGAGCAATAGCACCCCCCCAGCACCTTGAGGCCCTCACGGGTGAGTTTTGCACTCTACAATTTTCTTCCCAAGTGGGTGCTGTCGTGCCCCCCAGATTACTCCAAGTCTTGGCTCCTATCCAACCCACTGGGGCAAGACTTGGAGTAATCTAGGGGGCACGACAGCACACACTTGGGAAGAAATGTGGTGAAACAACAAGTACCAGCATGCACGTTTGCATACGCCCACTGGGGGCGGGACTTGGAGAACATTATCAGGTGCTCACCATGACTGTCTGTTTGTGCTCTTTTCCTCAGCCCGTGAACAAGGACACACAGTGTTTGAAACGTGTTGGGCGATTTTAAAGAAGGTGGTATGGAGAGGAAGACCGTAACACTGGAGTCTTCAATTAAAGGTTTTAAAACTTCCCGTCAGTGGCGCCTTCACTTGAGGGCAACCTTTTTGTTTGGATGTTAGCGGCTTGCTCAGCCACGAAGACGCCCGCTCGCCACCCATGCGGATCCAGCTATCAGGCAACTGACTCGCTAAAGAAACGGGTTGTTCCGTGTTGAATGACAGTGACGAACAGTGCTGCAGGTCTTTGGCTCCTATCCAACCCACTGGGGCAAGACTTGGAGTAATCTGGGGGGCACAACAGCACCCACTTGGGAAGAAATGTGGTGAAACAACAATTACCAGCATGCAGTTTGCATAGGCCCACTGGGGGCGGGACTTGGAGAACATTATTAGGTGCTCACCATGACTGTCTGTTTGTGCTCTTTTCCTCAGCCCGTGAACAAGGACACACAGTGTTTGAAACGCGTTGGACAATTTTAAAGAATTTGGTATGGAGAGGAAGACCGTAACACTGGAGTCTTCAATTAAAGGTTTTAAAACTTCCCGTCAGTGGCGTCTTCACTTGAGGGCAACCTTTTTGTTTGGATGTTAGCAGCTTGCTCAGCCGCGAAGGCCGGCCGCCGCCCATGCGGATCCAGCTATCAGGCAACTGACTCGCTAAAGGAACCTGTTGTTCCGTGTTGAATGACAGTGACAAACAGTGCTGCAGGTCTTTGGCTCCTATCCAACCCACTGGGCAAGACTTGGAGTAATCTGTGGGGGCACAACAGCACCCACTTGGGAAGAAATGTGGTGAAACAACAAGTAAATGTAAATGTAAATGTACAGGAATTTATATAGCGCAAATCACCGAGCGGTTTCTAAGCGCTTGCTTAGGGAACCCGTCCTGGTATTCCCCTGTGAGATAACCCCGGCAGGGTATCCACAAGGTGAAAGCCAGGCATCCCAACGCGAGGGGCCGTTGTGGAGATTAAGCAAGCTATTGCCCAGAGTCGCGAGTGTGAACCCGTGAATCGAGTAGGCACCGGAGCGAGAATTGTCGAGTCCATGGACATTTTAGGACTCAAGACCCCGCCAAGCCGGGAATTGAACCCTGGTCCCAGGCTGACCTCTGCTTCCAGGTCTGCCTCCTCTAACCAGTGAGAAATGTGGTGAAACAACAAGTACCAGCATGCACGTTTGCATACGCCCACTGGGGGCGGGACTTGGAGAACATTATCAGGTGCTCACCATGACTGTCTGTTTGTGCTCTTTTCCTCAGCCCGTGAACAAGGACACACAGTGTTTGAAACGCGTTGGGCGATTTTAAAGAATGTGGTATGGAGAGGAAGACCGTAATACTGGAGTCTTCAATTAAAGGTTGTAAAACTTCCCGTCAGTGGCGTCTTCACTTGAGGGCAACCTTTTTGTTTGAATATATATATATATATATATATATATATATATGTACAACTCTATTATACTCTTAATAACTTCATTCTCACCATCTGCGTCTAAAAATACTAACAATTGAGTCGATTCCCATGCGCACTATCACCGAAAGGGGGAGTCACCTTACCACATGAATAGACTTCTTCAAAGAAAACAACTTACAAACATCCAGACACAACAGAAGATGGCAGGAGTATGCAAACCATGTCAATCTACAGCTCTACAAGGCAAGAACAAATGCTTACTGTGTAAGTAACATTTTCCATCTGTAAGAGACATATGTTGGTTATAGATTCCATACCTTAGAATTTCCCACAGGGGTCAGACTGGAGTCTGCGATTTTTCATTAGCTATACTCCTGCTTGTTGGTAGTTGGCTATCGACAACATGCACATCGTTGGCGTCGCGATCACTGGAATGACGTTGCAGTGCCTATTTAGATGCAGTTCTTTCTTTTTTACATGCCAGCCATACACAGATCCGGAGACAGCTACCACTTTAGTCACTTTTTGGCTAACATCTTTTCGACTTTTGTTTATTTATTTTTTTGAGTCAATGAATCCTAGTGTATGAGGGATGTCCCATTGTCGGTCCGGGTTCAAGCCGTGCAGGACTGCAATTGCCTGATGTAGGTGACAGGCCCCCTTCTCAGTTGCCTCTGGTGTCTGTTGCACGACCCAAAGTCGTGCTCTGACTGCCGGGCCATGAATCCTAAGTCTTTGCAATAGTGGTCCCATAAGCTGTTGAGGGCCCAGTAACCGGCTCCGCGTTGCTCAAAGTCCCAGTTGAGAGGAAGGTCTCGAAACCGCTGCCTGAGCCACCACACTTCGCTCAAGTCTTTAAAAAATTCGGGCAAGTCAAAGCACAAAAAGAAAGTTAAGAAACATTGCGGCTCTTCATCTTCTCTCTGTCTGTCTGCCGACCAGAGACCCAGAGCCCCATCACTCAAGAGCTCCCATCTTCGGAACCTGCTTCAGGGACGACTCCGTGTCTCCCCCATTTTTGGGAACAAACAGCGTCCCGTGCCCAGCTTTGTGCTTTATCTGAAACGATTCATGGAATCTTTGGGCAGCCGGGCTCCGCTGGTGTGCCTTCCGGCCCTGTAGAGCCGGTCGGGGGCCCTATGACTTTGATGCCGGCAGCTCCAGCATGAACACCAGAGGTCACCAGAGGATCGTGGCCTGGATCCGGATCAAAGATAGTCAACCTCATGGTAAGTGAATACCACGTGACTCTTGGGCTGATATAGCCATACCATCTGGGATACGGTTACACAGGTGCAGCCTCAGTGCCCGTAGGAGGCCCGGGCCGTTCACTCCTGTGCAGAGCTCTTTCAGGATTCTAAAGTTACTGACAGATCCTTGTGCCTCGCTGCGAGCTCATGTCCCAGACAATCTGCTTTTCATCCTGTTGAGGCTACGGAAGGGGCACTCCAACACTTTCGGGCCAATGTAGCCACCAGTCCACGCAAGCTGCCCCGTCTGTGCATGTCCGCGGATGTGGGACCTATCCGAAGATCTTGAAGACTTGGACAAGCTCATGTCCCAGACAGTCTGACAGTCAGATGGGCCTATGGAAAGGGAACACCACCACGTTCGGCCCAGTGTAGCCACCAGTCCAGGCAAGCTGCCCCACCTGTACCTTTCCACCGACGTGGTACCCAGCGACCTCGTGGGTCTGGGGGCCAGCGGGCAGGCCAGTCCTCCCCTACCCCCCTGCAGCAGCCTCCATACCTTCCTAGTCTGACCTTTCAGGGCCACCGGTGGGCGGCAGTCCTCCTATACACCCTTTGGTTGCCCTCTGGGTGAAAAAGAACACCATTGATAAACGGGGGAACAAAGGTGTGCTCCGGTTCTAACATCAATATTATTATTATTAATATTGTTATTAACCCTTTGTGTGCTCGTGACGGAACCGTTCCGTCACGAGCCTCGGGTGGGCTGTGCTGGTGACGGAACGGTTCCGTCACGGCCCGCTCGCCGTGCCTGCGCGGCACGAATCCCGCGCCTGCGCTGACGTTCTAAAGAGCGGGCGGGGCCGTGACGGAACCGTTCCGTCACAAGCACAGCTCACCTGAGGGCCGTGACGGAGCGGTTCTGTCATGAGTACGTGACCGCCGCGCAGCCCCGCCTCCCCCTTAGTGCTGCGGCGGATTAGCCGCTGCAGCTAAGGGGTTAATTAGCATTTGTTAAGCGCATAGCTAACCTGGGGGGGCACCCAGGCAGGGAGGCCAGGACAGTGTCGGAACTAACTCAGCAGTATTACCCAAGTACATGATTTTTGGTTTTTCTCCGTTCAGTTTGAGACAAGAATGTTTCATCCAGGTGGCGACTTTTCCTAAACAGAGCTCCAGGTCTGCAGGGTCAGTCCGCAGATGGTTTAGAGATATCACCAGCTATGTGTCATCCGCGTAGGTGACCACTTTGATCCCTAACGGCTGGATGACCTCGGCCAGTGGCCTCATATATACATTGAATAACGTGAGACTTGGAGAGGATCTTTGTCCCACTCTGTATTTCAGAGGAAGAGGCCTGGTCGTGGATTCCCCCGCGAAAACATTTAAAGTCCTGCCATTAAGCAAACATTGAATCCAGGAAATGGCTCCTCCTGCTACCCCGGCTCTTCTTAGCCGTTCAATGAGGCGGGATCTAGAAGAGAACCTGATTTTATGTTAGCAAAAATCTCAGATAGAGTCTCCATATCCAAGAGAGGAATTTACTCCAGGGTGGCAGTGGCTCCTTCTTTCACGCTCCTAGGGTTAGACCCATGATGCCCAGCTGCTTCAATCAAAGTGGCGTCTAGGTCAATAGGTAGTGGGGAGACAGTGAGCATCCTATAAATAGATTGTATTTGTCCCTGAAAATAACTCGCCAGTTCATTACATGGTCCATTGGACATATTTACGTAAGTAACTTGGAGAATAGGCTCCAAGAGAGATTTGGTAATCCGAAAGATTTCTATGGGTGCATTTGATGCTGCAGGCAGGAAGGCATGCTAGCGGAGCCGTGCTGCTCCAAGATGCTGTGAATCACTTCGTACAAAGAAGGCATTTGGCCAGGGACATTCTGGCTTCATCCCTGAGGCAGGCTCCTCAGACTGTGCTTGTGAGGGACAATGCTCCGGGTCCCACGTTACGTCAGCCGACTGGGTGAAGGCGAAGTGCGACGATGCTTCTTAGCCTTTCTTTTTGTGCTACGACCTAACAAACATCTTGAAGACTTGGATGAGGTGTGGTGGCTCAGGCAGCGGTGTTGAGACCTTCCTCTCAACCGGGACTTTGAGCAGGGCGGAGCCGGTTACTGGGCCCTCAACAGCTTTCGGGACCACTACCCCAAAGACTTAGGATTAATGGCCCGGCCGTCAGAGCACGACTTTGGGTCATGCAACAGACACCAGAGGCAAGCGAGAAGGGGGCCTGTCACCTACATCAGGAGATTACAAGCCGGCACTGCTTTAATCCGAACGACAATGGGACATCCCTCGTACACCAGGATTAATGGACTGAAAAAAAAACAAATTTACAAAAAGTCAAAAAAGAGATTAGTCAAAAAGTGACTAAAGGGGTAGCTCTCTCCGGATCTGTGCATGGCTGGCATGGAAAAAAAAACCCTGAACTCCGTCCAAAGGGAAGGAATCTATTTAGGCACCACCACGTCATTCTGACGATCGTAACGACAACGACGGACGCGGACTCGACCGCCACATACCGACGAACATGGGTACTACTTATGATAAATCTCCTGATCCAGTCTGACCTCTGTGGGTAATTTTAAGGTATGGAATCTATAACTAATAGCTAATGGTCTCATTGAGAAAGTATCTATTTAAGCAGTACTGTCAGTAGTAAAAAAAACATGTTCTCAATGAAGTGAAATTAGTTATTCTGATACATTGAAACTATTTTCACAACTTGTTTACTGTTATATCAGTGTTTGTTGTCCTCACGTTTAATATTTTGTGATACATTGAATTTTTTTACAACTTCTTTACTGTAATATCGGCGTTTGTGGTGCTCACATAAAATATGTTGTGATACTTTGAAACTATTTTAAAAACTTCTTTACTGTAATATCGGTGTTTGTGGTGCTCACATAAAATATTTTGTGATACATTGAAACTATTTTTACAACTCCTTTACTATAATATCGGCATTTGTGGTGCTTATTATAAAATGTATTTAATATTTATTTTTGATATGCAGGAACAAAGTTTGTCCTTGAGTGGAAATGATTTTGAAAACATTAAAAAAAAATACGTTGTCACTATGTATTGTTTTAAGTGCTTTATTAAAAATATGCAGGAACATGGTCCCTTTCATTGTCATGACGCACACAGCCAGACAAGAACGGACAGTGCACCTCAAGCGCTTAACAGCGGCAGCGAGCATGTAATTTGATGCTTGGGTGTTAGGATGGCATACAGAGCTCACCTAGAAAGTGGATTCAGAGCCTTCTTACCTTTTCTCTTGTAGGGTCTTTCCAAGAGGATTTGGATATTTGAAAGGAGAAAGTAGGAGGTGAATAACAGTGGTTGGAGGTTACATCTGAGGATGCAAGAATGGCTGAAAAAGGTGGTGCAAGGTCTGCATGTACAATGGCCAGTGGAGGTGTTTTGAGGCGGGTAGACCCAAGGTGGTGTATAATGTGCAATATCTGGTGGCGGTACCACCACGCGCTGAGTGGGCAAGGGCAGATGAAATGATGGATTGTATGGGCTTTGACTATGAGGAGAATAGCCTTGAGGAGGACCAGGTCTTGTGCAGTGATTTGATAGATAAGGCATAGCAGAAGAGGTGGCAGCAAGGGGCAGGAAGGTCCATAGGTGGGGGAGGCTGGGTTTGTTAATCAGGGTCCACCTACTGTGTTTCAGGCTTAAGACACAGTACCGACCAGATCCCCTTACTTTGTCTCCCCCCGTTATGTTGTCAATTGGGGTGGAGGGTGGGAATGGAAAGGAGTACACTACATGTCTACAGATGTACTGGTATGTTAAGGACACTGGGTCAAGCACGGAGGAACGAAGGTCAGATATAGAAGAAGAAGGTACACAAAAGAAGGAGGATGCACAAAAAGGACGGAGGATCTTGTACACGGACATGTAAGTCAGCAGGAGAACAACAAGGGGACAAGGCTAAGAACACCGGAACTGATGCCGTGGACCAGATTGCAATATGGGGTACAAAGCTACTGTCAAATTAGCGAAGTTCAAATAATGAAAGGAGTTGAAAAAGTTGTCATACATGGTGACAAAGCCGCTGGGGGAACACTATCTGTTGTCCACCACAGAAAAGATCTTGCAGGAATTATATGTCAGAATGTTTAAGGAGTTGCAAAGGGGGTACACAAACCCCATCACCGCCAGCCAAACGCTAGTCCACACACACTGCCAACCAAGAATCGGCCTGTATAAGCTCCCATCTGACATAGGGGTTACACAAAACAACGGGGAGCAGAAATACTATTTGCTCCCCATCACCGCCAGACAAACCCTAGTCAACGCACACTGCCAACCTAGAATAGGCCTGTATAAGCTCCCTTCTGACTTGGGTGGTACACAAAACCACGAGGAGCAGAAATACTATCTGCTCCCCATCACCGCCAGCCAAACCCTAGTCAACGCACACTGCCAACCTAGAATCGGTCGATATAAGCTCCCTTCTGACTTAGGGGGTAAACAAAACCACGAGGAGCAGAAATACTATCTGCTCCCCATCACTGCCAGCCAAACCCTAGTCCACGCACACTGCCAACCCAGAATAGGCCTGTATAAGCTCCCTTCTGACTTAGGGGGTACACAAAACCACGGGGAACAGAAATACTATCTGGTCCCCATCACCGCCAGCCAAACCCTAGTCAACGCACACTGCCAACCTACAATCGGCCGGTATAAGCTCCCTTTAGACTTAGGGGTACACAAAACCACGGGAAGCAGAAATAATATCTGCTCCCCATCATCGCCAGCCAAACCTTAGTCAACGCACACTGCCAACCTAGAATAGGCCTGTATAAGCTCCCTTTAGACTTAGGGGGTACACAAAACCACGGGGAGCAGAAATACTATGTGCTCCCCATCACCGCCAGCCAAACCCTAGTCAACGCACACTGCCAACCTAGAATAGGCCTGCATAAGCTCCCTTTAGACTTAGGGGGTACACAAAACCACGGGGAGCAGAAATACTATCTGCTTTCCATCACTGCCAGCTAAACACTAGTCCACGCACAATGCAAACCAAGAATAGGACTGTATAACCTCCCTTTAGACTTAGGGGGTACACAAAACCACGGGGAGCATAAATACTATCTGCTCCCCATCACCGCCAGCCAAACCCTAGTCCCTGCACACTGCAAACCAAGAATAGGCCTGTATAAGCTCCCTTTAGACTTAGGGGGTACACAAAACCACGGGGAGCAGAAATACTATCTGCTCCCCATCACCGCCAGCCAAACCCTAGTCAACACACACTGCCAACCTAGAATACGCCTGTATAAGCGCCCGTCTGACATAGCCTGTATTAGCTCCTCTCTGACGAAATGGGTACACAAACCAAGACCAACACGGGACTGGAAAAAGCTAGAAAACCTGTATTTTAATATCATTTTATATCATATGATGTATATATATATGCATATGCACATGCATATAAATCTATTTATTAACACATATATGTGTGTAAAATTATAAAAAAATTATATTTTATCAAATAAAAACAAAAAAATTGTTTTGACAACATTTAAATACTTAAAACACAAGGACTATGTAAATATGTGAAAAAAAAGAAATAAAAATAATTTCCTTTCAAACATGCATATGCCATGTTACCAAAATTAATTCAATGTATTAAAAATAATTGCTTGATAAACTATTTGTGACTCTTCATGCATGCCACATCATTTCACTGTGAGGTGCACTGAGCCAGCGTGGCGCGTGTAAGGGGAGCACATACAGATAGGGGAGCAGCAGCAGACAGACAGAACCAGTCTATATCAGCTCCCCCGTGACGTTGGGGGATACACAGATCGATGGGGGTCCACAGAGGGATAGAACACTGGAAAACTAACGCAACATCATCAAGTCATGACCCAGAAATGTTTAAAAAGCATGTCCAGTTTCAGCGTGGTGCAGATTATTTCTTTGTAATAGCGTAACGGAGAGAGAAAAAGTTGTGTGGGTTTGCAGGCCGAGCTTTTGGGAGTGGTGCGGTAAGGTTGCTGCTTTTCTAATGTTCGCTCCCCTTTTGTTGGAGTTCGTCTTCGTTTGGGCCCTGAATTGGTATCGAGGTCTTCTTATCATGTTAGGAATTTTAGACTGCCATAACTATTCTGTTATAACTGTTGGAGGAGATTAATGGAACCCAGAGTGTACTGTGCCTAACCTATCAGCTTTTATTGTCTACTGTCTGGAGGGGGACAAACCTATTGTGATCCCCTGTGAAGAGGTGCATTGTCACAGAAGTGGCACCAACCTTTGTTACTTAACTTTGTTCTTTAATTTCGGGGGTATTGACTTTACAGTGGTACAGAATGGAGATGTGATTCTGTACAGAACAATCCTATTATCTAAAAAGACGATTCTTCATAGTTGCTCTGAAATCATTTGTGTTCATTCTCATTCGCCATATATAGCAGGGGTGACCGGAGACGTAATCAAGTGGATTCCCTCCATGATATGTGATAGGTCAATTTGTGCCGTGGGTACCTATGTATAGGAGGAAGCAATATAGGCAAATTGTTTTATTTTTTATCAAGATTATAAATCATCGTCTTTCATTGTAGTGTTTGTATGAAAGAGCAACACTACTCAGGAAAAACAATCCATTCCTTGTCCCCCACATTGGTATGGATCGTATTTATTTTGTTTCACAGGTATTGGGTTAAGCATATTTATGTTTACTAGCTACCATCTTGTCTAGGCATCTTCTGATTGGTGTTTTGTTTTGGTTTCCAGATCTCCCTCCCTGCTGTCCCCATCCTTTCCATCCCTCACGTAATCACCTCAAGCTTCTGTGCTATGATAGCATTTCAGAATTGAGGCTATCAAGGGGTGGACCCACTGGAGCCACAAACCGATCCAAGTGAAGTAACTGGTGCTGGCTTAAGTTAGCTTAATTGTCTATGATTTATTAACTGGAGATAATGCATTAACATACATAGGCCTGTTTTTATGTTGAATCATTGTTTGTAGAAGATGTTTTTCTCTCTTTTTGCAAATGTTGTATTTTTCTAGAAGCCTTTTGTTAGTTAGTGAAAAGGTACTTGGAAGTGTTTCCTGGAAGGGGCATTGGGAACTGTTCATCATTCTGTTCCTCGCAAGTAAAAGGTAACGGCCTTCTGATAGATCTTTGGAGAAATCATACCACAAGTAGGACAAGTTTTAAATAACAAGAAGATTTTACAGTTATAAACTGTAGTAGATAAGCTGGCTGCTTGTTATTCTGGTGCGTTGCTGGCAGTTAACACAGAATTAGAGGCTATTAGATCGATGGTCTTGAAAGATCGATTAGTTTTAGATATTTTGTTAGCTTAGTAAGGTGGAATCTGTTCATAGCTCAACATTGCTGTTCATACATCCCTGACGAATGTAGAAAGATAGAAGAATTTGCAAGGAACATTTCTGACCTGAAGCCTAAATATGAACCTTTAGAATCCACTAGTGTATTAGGAATTTTTGGTAAAGGAGCTGTTGTAATTGGCAAATGGTTCACAGCAGTGGGATGCAGACTTTTTAGAGTCATATTGAGAGCTGTACTGATCATTGTTATTTGCTTGATATGCTTATATGGTTTGTATAAAGGATTTAGATGTTGTACAACAAGGAAGAAGAATAAAGAAAAAAAGGCAAATTAGGGAAGAAAAACAATTGGAAGAGAGAAAGAATAGAAAAGAGAAGTAATTGAAGGAAATTGAAAACCCAAGAAATAAATATGATTCAACAGAAAACAAAAATGCACTCTAAAGATTCATTCCTGAAGAAGAAATGGTGATGTTTTTCAACTATCAGATGGGGGAACTGATGAAGCAAATGTTATTTGTTTACAACATATGTTATTCTTTTTAATTAATAATGTGTGTAGTCTATGTTTCCACAGCACATATGGTAAACAACAAATGTATAGTAGACAGTCATACTTAATGATATAAGCCTTCAAGTAAAGTAAACAAGTGCTAGCTTAAGTTAGCTTACTTGTTGATGCCATATTAACTTGAAATAATGTATCAACATTCAAATGCCTGTTTTTATGTTCAATCATTGTTTGCTCAGATTGTATTTCTCTCTTTTTGCAGGTATATTTTTCCAGAAACCTTTTGTTGGTTAGTGAGTAGGCACTTGTTTTGTATGAGACAGCTAGTAGTGAGGTTCTCACAGAGAGGAGCAGATGCAACAGGAAGAATGAGTCATGAGAAGAACAGTCTGGACCACAGAATATCAACAATGTAACTTTGCAAGGTCTAATGTCTAAAGACTAGTCGACTAGTCGGAGAAAATGGAGAGTGTGCCTATTCCCAGGAGTTTACTCAAATTCTATTGGAGGACTCAGGAGACGAAAAGAAAACAATGTACAACACAGAATATTGTGCTTTATATTAGTGTGTGTTCCTAGAGTAGCCCCTGGGTTCCTTTCCTGACTCTCTGACTGGAGGCTTGCCTTTGAGTTTTCAAAGGTTTTCTTCATGCAAAGCTGCATTACTTAGATTTAATTGATTTTGAGCTGAGAATACATTCCAGATTATTATCCCAAAACGTTATAGTTGCTCATTGAATCTCTCATCAGAACTCTGCACTGGGCATCTAAACTGACACCCTTTCTCTTGTTATTCCAATTCCATTTAGGTTAGAGAATTTTCTTTTATGGAACATGCTTGTTGTATTATTACAATATTACTTATCATTTTAATCAATAATCAATGTTATAATCAAATATTGATTGAGGGATTATATTTACATTTAATCATGGAATCTAAATATTAATACAAAAAGAATAAATGATAAAAACTAAAAGAATTGAAAATAATCTCCTTTAAGTTACACAAATTCTCTTTATTGACTGTAGTCCAGGGTTTTAATGATTGCTTTTACGTATCTATATATTTTATTGCTCCTTACTTCTTCTTGTTACATTCAAAGAACCATACGACCAGTGATGGGGTTACTAAATCATAACACCCAAATTTTAAGGTATAGAAAGCCATGCTTCCCTCACACTCGATTACAGATGTGTGCACTTATATAGTATTATTGTCTTTTATACAAATTTCCTATGATGTATAGTTCTTGTTAACTAGGCCTCAAAATGGATGTTTCCTTTGCCTTTCCCCTTACACATTTCACTGTCCCATAGTCATTCATAATACATTGGGATTGCTCATGTGCCTAGTTTATTCTACCATTTCCTGATGGCATTAGCATAGAGTGGGCAGAATCAGTAGTCATGTAGTGGGATAGTATTTAAGTGCAAAGGCAATGCTCTGTTTTGCTGAGTATGTACAGCATTTGATCATACTACGCTGATTCTGTAGTTTTGGTGATTTCATATGTGAAAATAATGTATAAAATCCCATGATTTTGAGGTTGAGCCTGAAGACTTCCTGAAGATGTACATGCTGCTAGGAATACTGCCCATTTCTTTCTTGATTTTGCTGCCTACTTGGCATTTAAAATATTTTTGATTTTGAGCTTCTCTGAAATGTCCTATTTGCTGAAAGCTTTCATAGCATAGAGTCTGTTCCGCCTTACAGAATGATTCTGGTGATTGAGAATGTTTTGGTGTGTTATTAAAATGTTGATTCTTGTGATGCAGGATGGAGTGTTATGCTTCATGTGAGGTTTTTGGTAACACATTTCTGATTCTGGGTTCAATTGATTGGTAGTTTGATCACTGTTATTTTGTTGTTCTAGTCTTTTTTGTGATTTGCAGCAAATACATCTTTGGTTTAATTATCAGTTGTGTTGGTTATCGGATTCGTTGAAATCCAAAATTTCGAGATAGTGTTGTTGAACTTTTCTGCAGAAAGGTAATGTGTTTTGCAAGGCACCATATACACACAAATACTAAGTAAGTAATATCTTTATTTGCGTGATTAATTAAAACCATTGCAATAGACTCAAATAGGGATTCTGAACTAAAAATAGGTCTCTGTAAGGGGTTTGCATGTTTTATCTAATTGGTGTTATTCTGTTTCTCAGTGCACTGGAGTAAATACACTAGACATAAGTGGATTGCGGCTGGAAGGGAGTGTACTGTAGTGTGAATTGAGGTAGACTAGTGCTAGTTAAGCCTAACACCTTCAGTAGTGTTGTTGTTGTTTTGTGAGATTTGTTTTATTTAGTGTTTTCTGTTGTTTTATTCTAACCTGCTGATTTTTAGGTTGAGCAGACAAGATTTGTTTTGCTTTATTCTATGTATGAACATTGAGAAAGGCTATGCAATTGTTTTCACATTCATGGAGATGTCATGTTGCAATTGGTTAGTCAGAGAAGTATCTCTAGGATTGATGAGACAACACTGCAGAGTTGCGCTGTCATTGGATGGTTGCTCTCAAACCCATTCTATGATTGGTTGACCTTTGGCATTGCCATGCTGGTATTGGCTGTTGTGTGCCAGCTTGTTTTGTGCATTTTTTTCATTATTTTGAGTGAAAATAATGGGTGCTGTGTGGAAAAAGTCTAAAGGTCCCAGATTACTTGCTATGGAGATACAGAAAATTCCCACAGAGGGTCCACCTGCATATTAAAATATGACGAACATTGGGGTTTATAAGTGTACTTGGATTCATGATTGGAGTAGATATTCATCTTCTGACAAGAACTTGCAGTTTCCTTTATTAAGCACCTTTAACATTAGAAAGCCAGAGTTCTTGGGCAAAATGATGAATGATAGGAAGACTTTATCTAGACCTACATAGTTTTAAGTATGAAATAGTTGGGATTGGATGGCTACAGAGAAGAGAGAAAGAAAATGACAAAGCAGGTGAAAGTTTGTCCTGCATTTGTCAAAGAAACAACAGACAAAAAGAAAGGTTATGAGGGAGACAGAAAGAAGCCGAGCCGAGAAAGGTAATCAATTATGAGGATAACTTTTGTAATGATCTTTTGAATTCCAGACGTCTTCTATACATTGAGGGGATCCAGGGACAGGTACAGAGTCCTGCAGTACCTGATATGGGTGCAGCTAGAATGATACAATTGTACTGGCACTGGGAGTGACTGCATTTGCAATTGTGGGTGCTTCACTAAATACCCCACCTGAGAGTATATTGAAAGTTTTGCTAAGTAGAAGCAGAGATATTACTGTTGTCTCTCCAGTTTTAAGTAACAAGCCTGCTGCTGTTCCTGCTGAGTCTCCTAATCAAAGAGAGATAAATATTGTGCTTTTAAAGATTGATGTTGGAGAAATTTTACAGGGAACAATTGATAAATATTGCTGACATACAATGTGGAGGAAATTAGGTACTTGCTCAGAGAAGCAGTGATATGTTTGAATAAAGCACATGATTGGCTTGAGAAACTGGCTGAGGAATGTGAGGTTGACAATAGTAAAACAAGATATGTACAGAGATATTACAAAATGGATTTGACCAATACCGAAATAAATGAGTTGGGGTTAATAACTTCACAAGCCCACATTAAGGTTCAAGTTGAAAAGATAAAGAACTGCAGTAACTTGAGGAAATACAGAAAAACGTTGAATAAGAATGTTGCTACTTTAAAAAAAACTCCAGAAACAAGAAAGAAAACAAAGGGGTCTGATAGTTATTTCGAGTTAGAGGCAGTTTCAGGTTTTCCCTTGAGAGAAGTACATGGAGGAGGTGTGTGCCTTGGACAAGGGGTGATCTTTATGCTTTAGCGATAAATGTTCCGAAATTGCAAGAAGAACCTGAGAAATAGTGCAAGGAGGTTCATAGAAGACAATTTTAAAAATACTTTGAATTGATTTCAATGCTCTGTTTGAGATTGTGGCTCCTAGTGATTTGTGGTCTGAGTGTAAAGCTGCTGTTGCTTGTGCAACTGAGGAACCAGGTAGCGTTGTGCCTATTAATGCTCCAAATGAGGTGAGTGTTGACAAGTAAAAATCAGTAATGGAGCATTTGAAAAAGAAGGTGCCAGCAAAGGAAAACAATTGAGCAAATATGTTGAGATTGACACAAGAGCATGCCTATTATGGGAGACTTGTGCAATTTTTTAAGAATCACAGCACAGATGAAGATCCCGTGAAATGGTGCTAGTGGTTTCATCTCTGCTTCTGGGTTTGTGTCCTGAACCTAGTTCTGATATTCAGCAGAGTGTGATGTGTTGGAAAACTAAGAGTATTGTTAGAAATGGGGGGCTCTAGTTGGCTGAGAAAGGTACCTTAGACCAAATAGGGACCCTTGCTTCTAGTCAGGGTAAGGGGGATACACCCTGGTCGGTAACCCCTGCTTACCCCCTCAGTAGCTTGGCTCGGGCAGACAGGTTTATCTTCAAAGGCAATGCGTAAAGTACTTGTACCAACACTCACAGTAATACAGTGATAACACCACAAACGGACTCCATACCGGTTTAAAAAAACTAAATTAGCCTTACTAAACGGAAACAAGACCAAAATGACCAAAAGTTCCACATATAAGATTACTCGAGAAAATGTCTTTAGATAGATCATTGCAAAGATGAAAAATAAGTTGTAGAAATCAGATAGCACCCACGGGGCTATTTCGGCATCAGGAAAGTCCAAAGTACAACCCTGTTGCGAGGATGGCAGCGGCAGGTGCGGAGTCACCCCTACTCCCGAACAACAGTACCTCGAACAAGGATGTCGATAACGGTGTACGGCGTCAGCGAAGAACATTGTATTCTCCGGCAAAGTGGCGACGTCGGCGGTTCCGGTGGATCAGAAACAGATTCTTCTCCTCTTGCGCTGGCACAGCCACCGATAGTAGAAAGGCCTCACACTCAGTTTCAGGGCCTCCTAACAACTGGAACTTCCAGCAAGGAAGTTCAGGGAGGCTGGCGGTGAAGTCCTTTTGTTCCTGGGACTTCGGAAACAGGAGGCCAGCTCTACTCAGGCCCTTGGAGACTTTCTCCTTCAGAGGGACACAACACTCAGCAAAGTTTGTCTTCAAGCAGGGGGGCACAGGACACAGCAAAGTCTCTTCGTCCTCTCTTCAGTGGAAACAGCAAACTGCAGGCCAACCCCAGACACACAGCAAGGACAGTCTTCTCCTGAGTCTATTCAGCTGATCTTCTTCGGCAGGGATTCCTCTTGATCATGAAGGTGTCTTTTCAAACAAGTCTAAAATTCAGGGGTTTCACCTGTAATAGTTATACCCAAAAATCTTTGTTCTCAGGTGTGAGGGGTTCTGGACCCAGTTTGGACCAGTTTGGGGTGCCTTCGGCCAGGGCACATCTTCTTCTTTTGTGAATGTGGGCCAGGGGCTTCAGACATCCCGCAGGAGGTGGGGCCAGCTCTGTGGTAGGCCTGCACAGCCCTATTCAGGCCCAGGTACTACTTTAAGTGTTCTAAGTGTTGATCAGCCTATTCAGCCTAGCGCTGACTCATCCTGCCCTCCCAGGGATCACGCACACCGCACCAGACCCTGTCACTCACAACCCAGATGGCCAATTCACAAACAGGCAGAGTCACACAGAAAGGTTGAACACGAGAACAGCCACTTTCTAAAAGTGACATTCTCAAACACAGAATCTAAAAACCATCTGTCCTAAAAGATGCATTATCAAATTCTGAGGGTAAGGAAATTATAGCAAGCTGCACTCAAATATGCCAAAATATATTCTAGGTATGTGAATGGAAGTAACCACTAACTATGCTCCACACATAGGTCAAGAATGCAAATGTGTTAAGAAAAATATATGCATGACTTTATTTGTCTTCATCACTCATTTAAAAAAAAAAAAAAAAAAAAAAATATATATATATATATATATATATATATATAGATATATATATATATATCCACACACTTTGGCTCCATCGAGTTAAAAACGGCAAGCACACTGATATCCATTTCACGAATTGTTTTATTGAAAACCCCTCACCCCCGACAGACGCATTTCGCCTTACGGCTTCGTCAGTGTCAGCCTATGTGTACACAGTGTCGCCATTTTAACCCTCTGAGCACCCTCGGAAATACAACAACATAGAAATGGTACTCAGTGCAAAAACAACGAATGCAGCGGCCATCTATGCACGTCTGAATACTTCATCATTTCATAGAGTTAAAAGGCATTAAGATAAAGTGCTTAAGTGCCTATTATCCCCAGATGATCTGACAACACACAGAATTAAAATTAGAAAATAGAAAATAAATGTATGCCCTGAACATAACAGGGAAAATTGTCGTTTTTAACCGTTGAGACATAACATGAGTATTCTGAATAAGAAAAAGACATATGTCCCTCATGTTTAATAAAGCGTGATGTCCATTTTGTGAATTTCTATAAGTTCATGACCCTGTATGGTTAGTTGTATAGCCCTGAATGGGCAATGTCACAGTATGACTATACAGTGATTTAGAACGTCTAGCATTTTTAGTTGATGATGAGCGATAGACTTGATATTTCTCAATCACTCTCATCATCTGCTTATGGCACACCATCCTTTGTTCTTGTCCCCACATGATCCCATGTGGGGATTAGAGGTGTACCCACATCTCCTCATCATTATTGAGTCCCCAAGGAGCCATAGTTTTTAAATCAATAATGTATTTGGATTCCAAAATCCGGAAGGCCTTGACCCTATCTCCTCCTCGTTCTTGTCTGTCTGCCTGATCAATACAATAGAAACTAAGGAGATCCCTGTTACTATGGTGGAACTGAAAGAAATGGCGTGCCACCGGGTAGGTCTTATCATTTTTAGTGATTGCACGCAAATGTTCCAGAATTCATAATTTAGTATGCTTGATTGTGCTTCCTATATAACGTTTCTTACAGGGACATTCGAGGCAATAGACAGTGCAATCCGAATTACAATTGAGAAGTTTCTTTATCTCTCTGTTGTGTGTGCCCTCATCTGTGCTTCCAGGATAATTGGTGACCTTTTTACTGTTTTTACACGCTTTACAGCGTAGGCAGGGGAAAAATCTTTGATTCATCCAATTAAATTCATTTCATTTTTTCTAAAATAGAAAGAATATACAGTACCAATAAATATTAACAAGAATAGATCACATATATGCAGAAAATAGACAAAAAAGGGGGATATCATCAAATTCATAAAACAATCCAACAATTTGATCTGGTAAAGTTGAAAATACGGTGGATGTATAGTCGATGAGAGCAATGCGGTAAATGGAGACTACGCGCGTTTCGGCAAAACTGCCTTCATCAGGGGACCGTCTATTGCAATACACTTTTTGATGTAGAACCTCAATTAGCTTGATTAGTGCTATCAAAATGTTTGACGAATTATAGGACAGTACAGGAGTTTTGAACGTAAACAGTCCTATAGTTTGCGTGATATCAAAAGACTCGAAGTATAGCCACAGCTTTCACACGATTGAGTGCCACGTAGATAATAGTCTCTTCTTTAAAATTGCGAATGTGGTCACCGACTACCAATATCTGTCACTGAATCTCGATGTAGAGATATACATCAGGAGAGCACCTATTGCTGTTCAGTGCAGCCATTGAAACATCCAGGAAGTGGCTTGAAAATATGCTGCTTAGTTAATGAATATTAGTGTCTTGTTCTAAAGGGTGCCTCAATACATCCTTGGTCACTTAGTTATCGGTAATGGAGACCTCAGCGGAGCTTCTGATATCGTCTAACGGCATTCAGCCATACTGATTTCAGGGCTACCACACTCCGATTATGTATCTCGCCCCTATGGGAAGATAAGTAGGTAATGTAAGTGTCTAGCCTGCACACCCTAAAGAATCCAATTAGATCAAATGTAAGATAATTTAAACTTGTGTTGGGAGCATCCCAGTTGTAAATTGTGCCCTACAATGTCGTGTGAATCACCCCTGTAGAGACCTAGAAACAACTAGGTCTGACTGGGAGCTCTCCCTTTTGTCCCTAGGGTTTCAAGTCATTACATCAAATTTATCACAACTGTAGTCCCAATTTTTGTACTCAATAAACGATAATACAATTGTTTTCCAGTACTGTTCAAAGTTTACTGATCCACTTCAAGTGTTTCACTACAATAAACGATTCAAAGCATAATTAAATCTAAACATAAGTGACTCAGTGAGATAACTATATTCTGTACATGTGCCGTCAATTATCAATTAGAACAAAAAACACATTTCCCAATGCATTTCGGGTCATGTGCGACCCTTCTTCAGGGGAGTATAACTTTTAAGACAAATCAAATCCTTAGAATTCGAGATTTTTCTGGTAGTTTTCACTTCAGTTCCGTTTCCAGGCACTAGAAAATAATGTTATTTTACATTATTTACAACTCTCTGTACTTGATTCAATAATTAGGATTAACACTGCTTCCCAAAAAAATATAAGTTAATGTGTGAGGTATAAAATCATGTGTTAAAGGAGACTACAAAACCCAGTCATATGTGAACATTGAAACACTAAATTACGCCACCAACCAAGAGTGGTAATGAACACACGTGAACTGTGAGAAGATGAAGTGAGGAATCGTTCCCATTGATTGTCCTTATCAAATATCACCTGACAATACGTGCGACCCGATCCATTCTGTGACAAACAATCGCTAACTTGCACTTACCCTATCCATGTAACTCCAGTTCTATACCGTGTCTGATTACCGGAGATTGTACTAACCCAATCTGAAAATAACGTATACAAATATAATTGCAGCTAGAGTTGTAAAATGAGAGCCACTGCTATGTGAAGTTAACGCTGCCACATGCTTACCCAATTCTGAAACTGTACGTTCCGTACTATATCTCCCTTGCTGCTACCGTTCTTCTTAGTTCTGCCAAATACTCCCACTTGAAAAATAAGTAAAGAACGGGTCAAAAAACAATTACGCTACTCTTCCTCTGAAATACGCTCACAATGTGTGTAATTGTAACGCTAACTTGAAGACGCCTACCTCGCTCACAACGGCGTACTTCGAACTGTGACCCAGTAATCACTTCCGGCATCAACATCCGGTCCATCATTAGTTTCTATTTATAATGAGGCGCACCCAGAGTCCGGGAGGTTTTTCATGTTGAACCAAAAACCATTATCGAAACAGTAACAAGGGTGATGCCTTGTGTGCTATGTTGTAAGATGTGAAAAAATGATGTCCCATATGTGACGAAGTATAAAAAATCGGAAAGTGGAGAATTAAGTGTGATGAAAAGTGGATATGTAAAAAAATAAAGCGAAATCGTGTTTACAATACATAGGAATTAGTGTCAATTCTGTACAATATATTTCATAAATGTAAACATAACTATTGATAAAGAGAAATCTATTCGAACATTCACTAGACTTGAACAAGAATACCATCCAGGTTATTTACGTATGTTAATGATCCAAGTCCTGTAAATTGCAGATTTGAGAGATTTACAGGGCATATACAATAATTTTTAAATCAGTATAAGAAGCATAACATTTCGTACTGATCATTGAGCCCACCCGGTGTCAAGGTGCCCAATCTCTTGATCCAGAAAGTTTCCCTGCGGGATAATGCAATGTTATGGTCTGTGCCTTTGTGCTCCTCTACTAGCTCTAACACTGTAAATCTCAATTGTGGTATGGTGTGAGATGACTTAATCCAATGAGTTGCTAAACTGGATGTGGAGGATCTGTTACGTATTGTGCTCTTGTGTTCAATTATGCGAGTCTTTATTTTTCTGGAAGTTCTTCCCACGTAAGTCAAACCACATGGGCAAAGAATCGCATAAATCACTCCTGTGGAATTGCAATCAGCACTGTGTTTAAGATTAATGTCTTTACCAGTGTGAGGGTGCGGAAACACCTTACTCACGATGACGTTGTTGCATTGGCCACAGTTGTGGCATTTTCTCATCCCTTTAAAGTTGGTTGCATGAGTTCTTCGTGGGTTCTTAAGTATTTCCCTAATATTCTTTGCGCGGGTGTGTGCTACAATAGGAAAATTCTTAAATAAGTTTGCAAAGTCTGGTTCATTCGCTATCATTTCCCAACGTTTCTTTAGAATTTGTTTGATCCTTTGTGACTGCGTGGAGTGTTTCATCACAAACACTATCCGTTCATTGGGAGATTTTTCTGTTTTCTGCAAAAGTTTTTTTCTGTCCATTGTGGAGACTCTTTGTACTGAGTCTTCCAATATCTGCATTGGGTAGCCTCTTTCAGTATATCTCTCTACTTGTTCTTTGAATAAAGTGTCACACTCTGTTTGATCCAAAGATATCCTATTAATCCTGATCAACTGCGAGGTAGGTAGATGATTCTTCAAATTCTTTGGATGTGCACTCGTATAGTGTTACACATTATTGACATCCGTTGGTTTCCGGAAAACAGTGGTCGAGATTCCTTCTTGCGTTTTGCGAATCTCTATATCCAAAAACTGTATCTTTCGATCCTGAATGTTGTGGGTAAATTTGATCCTAGGATTACACTCGTTAAGTTCTTTGATTCTGTCTTCCAACTCCTGTTTTCTTCCTCGCCAAATCACCAAGATGTCATCTATGAATCGTAAAAGTAACACTAAGTTATCCGTCCACCTTGTGTCAGTTAGAATGAATTGTTGTTCAAAATGCGCCATGAAGGTATTCGCGTAGGCTGGGGCCCCCGAAAAGCCCATGGATGTACCGGTTTTCTTCAAAAAGAACTGAGATTGCCAACTAAAGTAACTATGATATAGTGAAAAGTGTAGTAGCTCGAGTAAAAAAACACTTAGTTGTTGATCGAGATCAGATTGTAAAAGTCTCCATTCTGTGGCTTCTAAGCCTTCCATGTGTGCTATCGACGTATAAAGTGCCACCACATCAATGGTGCACAACAAGGTGGTATCATCAATGGAATCATTCACTTCTGCTAATTTTATCAGGCAGTCGGTTGTGTTTTTCAAGTAAGTATCCCAAGCTTGTACCAATGGTTGCAAATGGTGATCAATAAAACGTCCGATCGGTTCATGGATCGAACCACATCCTGCCACAATGGGTCTAAACGGTGGATCCTTCATGCTCTTGTGTATTTTAGGCAACATATATATATATGTGGCACTTGAGGTGTATTGGTTCTTAGATATTTGCACGTGTTGGTGTTGATGGTTCCTGAATTCTCAGCCTTGGAGATGATTTCATCTAGCAATTTGCTGAATTCCTGTGTCGGATCTTGATCCAGTTGAATGTATGTCTCAGCATCGTGAACATGCTCGTTCACTTTGTGGTCGTAAAATGAGGTGTCCATCATGACAAGTGCACCACCTTTATCGGCTGGTTGGAATGTGATAGAGGTGTCCTGTCTCAAGTCATTTAAGATTCGCTTTTCTTTTATGGATAAGTTCTGGTTTTTGGGTGTTTCGTACCTGATGGCCTCCAGGTCTTTTTTCACAAGAATTTCAAAATTGTCCAATATTTTCTGTGAGATAGGAGACATGAATTTACTTTTAGGTTTGAATTTTTCTGGTGGTCGTCTAGTCCCATTAATCGTTGTGGTGGAGAAGAACCACTTCAATCGTAATTTCCGTAAAAATTTGAACAGGGCAATTTCTGTTTCTAATCCATTCGAAACATACGTTGGAACAAATGAGGTCCCCTTATTTAAGACTCTTTCCTCATCACTTGTTAGCTCCCTGTTTGATATGTTAACCACTAGGTTACTTTTTTCGTTACCATTCGTTGTGGTCGTCCGCTCTCTGGAGCTTTTTTTGTGACCTTGTCCCCTGCGGATCCGTCTGTTCTTGTTTCTGGTATCGGGTCTGGTGGATGGATAGACGATTGGCCCTCTGCTAAAAAAGACGGTTTCAAGCATCTGGATGGTCCAGCGGCAGTTGTTTCTAAAGAGTCAGCAGTAACAAGAATCGACGCCGGTGCTCTTTATAGTGAGAGCTCTTCATCCTTCACTACACTTTCCTCTGATGAAGTTTGCTTAGGCGTTTTACTTGTGAATCTTTTGTGTGCATAGGCTTCCGCCCATGTGTAAACCTCATCCAACTCATAATCTATCGTATCTCTACGAAATTTTCGGATCTTACGGTCGTGTACCTCCTTTGCATGAACGTCCAATCTGGTGTTGATATCCTCCAATATCTTTGTCCAATCCTCTTCTGGTATGTTCCTAGTTAGTTCTTGCTGCAGTTTATAGATGTCTTCTTTTAAGTCATTTAATATCTGTGAAAGTTCCTCAATGATCAAAAGGATGAGGTCCAACGAGCACTTGTTTAAAATTGCTTGCCACTTTGTCATAAACGCCTTATTAAATTTAAACAACATCGGTTTTAGCGCGATTCGTAGTCCTCTAGGGATTCTCTTGACTTTATGGTATTCGATCAATGTCGTTGCGTGAAGGCGTTGATTAACCTCTCTGCACATAGTACATTCGAGTTGTTTCAACATTTGTGTCGTAGTGCCTTTCGACGTACTGAACGTGTGTACTTGTTCGATCAATGAATAAATGGATGCTGCTTCATCTGTACCATATACTTTTGTTTCAGCCTGGTTAAGCGTGAGGTTTGCTATTTCCTTGAAGGAAGACATTCTCAATGGTTATGTGGGTGCTGGTCTAGTGAATGGGCCGTGCTAAAACTGCAATGTAAGTGTCTAGCCTGCACACCCTAAAGAATCCAATTAGATCAAATGTAAGATAATTTAAACTTGTGTTGGGAGCATCCCAGTTGTAAATTGTGCCCACAATGTCGTGTGAATCAGCCCTAGTTGTTTCTAGGTCTCTACAGGGCTGATTCACACGACATTGTGGGCACAATTTACAACTGGGATGCTCCCAACACAAGTTTAAATTATCTTACATTTGATCTAATTGGATTCTTTAGGGTGTGCAGGCTAGACACTTACATTGCAGTTTTAGCACGGCCCATTCACTAGACCAGCACCCACATAACCATTGAGAATGTCTTCCTTCAAGGAAATAGCAAACGTCACGCTTAACCAGGCTGAAACAAAAGTATATGGTACAGATGAAGCAGCATCCATTTATTCATTGATCGAACAAGTACGCACATTCAGTACATCGAAAGGCACTACGACACAAATGTTGAAACAACTCGAATATACTATGCGCAAAGAGGTTATTCAACGCCTTCACGCAATGACATTGATCGAATACCATAAAGTCAAGAGAATCCCCAGAGGACTACGAATCGCGCTAAAACCGATGTTGTTTAAATTTAATAAGGCGTTTATGACAAAGTGGCAAGCAATTTTAAACAAGTGCTCGTTGGACCTCATCCTTTTGATCATTGAGGAACTTTCACAGATATTAAATGACTTAAAAGAAGACATCTATAAACTGCAGCAAGAACTAACTAGGAACATACCAGAAGAGGATTGGACAAAGATATTGGAGGATATCAACACCAGATTGGACGTTCATGCAAAGGAGGTACACGACCGTAAGATCCGAAAATTTCGTAGAGATACGATAGATTATAAGTTGGATGAGGTTTACACATGGGCGGAAGCCTATGCACACAAAAGATTCACAAGTAAAACCCCTAAGCAAACTTCATCAGAGGAAAGTGTAGTGCAGGATGAAGAGCTCTCACTACAAAGAGCACCGGCGTCGATTCTTGTTACTGCTGACTCTTTAGAAACAACTGCCGCTGGACCATCCAGAAGCTTGAAACCGTCTTTTTTAGCAGAGGGCCAATCGTCTATCCATCCACCAGACCCGATACCAGAAACAAGAACAGACGGATCAGCAGGGGACAAGGTCACAAAATAAGCTCCAGAGAGCGGACGACCACAACGATTGGTAACGAAAAAAGTAACCTAGTGGTTAACATATCAAACAGGGAGCTAACAAGTGATGAGGAAAGAGTCTTAAATAAGGGGACCTCATTTGTTCCAACGTATGTTTCGAATGGATTAGAAACAGAAATTGCCCTGTTCAAATTTTTACGGAAATTACGATTGAAGTGGTTCTTCTCCACCACAATAATTAATGGGACTAGACGACCACCAGAAAAATTCAAACCTAAAAGTAAATTCATGTCTCTTATCTCACATAAAATATTGGACAATTTTGAAATTCTTGTGAAAAAGACCTGGAGGCCATCAGGTACGAAACACCCAAAAACCAGAACTTATCCAAAAAAGAAAAGCGAATCTTAAATGACTTGAGACAGGACACCTCTATCACATTCCAACCAGCCGATAAAGGTGGTACACTTGTCATGATGGACACCTCATTTTACGACCACAAAGTGAACGAGCATGTTCACGATGCTGAGACATACATTCAACTGGATCAAGATCCGACACAGGAATTCGGCAAATTGCTAGATGAAATCATCTCCAAGGCTGAGAATTCAGGAACCATCAACACCAACACGTGCAAATATCTAAGAACCAATACACCTCAAGTGCCACATATATATATGTTGCCTAAAATACACAAGAGCATGAAGGATCCACCGTTTAGACCCATCGTGGCAGGATGTGGTTCGATCCATGAACCGATCGGACATTTTATTGATCACCATTTGCAACCATTGGTACAAGCTTGGGATACTTACTTGAAAGACACAACCGACTGCCTGATAAAATTAGCAGAAGTGAATGATTCCATTGATGATAACACCTTGTTGTGCACCATTGATGTGGTGGCACTTTACACGTCGATAGCACACATGGAAGGCTTAGAAGCCACAGAATGGAGACTTTTACAATCTGATTTCGATCAACAACTAAGTGTTTTTTTACTCGAGCTACTACACTTTTCACTATATCATAGTTACTTTAGTTGGCAATCTCAGTTCTTTTTGCAGAAAACAGGTACATCCATGGGCTTTTCGGGGGCCTCAGCCTACGCGAATACCTTCATGGCGCATTTTGAACAACAATTCATTCTAACTGACACAAGGTGGACGGATAACTTAGTGTTACTTTTACGATTCATAGATGACATCTTGGTGATTTGGCGAGGAAGCAAACAGGAGTTGGAAGACAGAATCAAAGAACTTAACGAGTGTAATCCTAGGATCAAATTTACCCACAACATTCAGGATCGAAAGATACAGTTTTTGGATATAGACATTCCCAAAACGCAAGAAGGAATCTCGACCACTGTTTTCCGGAAACCAACGGATGTCAATAATGCGTTACACTATACGAGTGCACATCCAAAGAATTTGAAGAATCATCTACCTACCTCGCAGTTGATCAGGATTAAAAGGATATCTTTGGATCAAACAGAGTGTGACACTTTATTTAAAGAACAAGTAGAGAGATATACTGAAAGAGGCTACCCAATGCAGATATTGGAAGACTCAGTACAAAGAGTCTCCACAATGGACAGAAAAAAACTTTTGCAGAAAACAGAAAAATCTCCCAATGAACGGATAGTGTTTGTGATGAAATACTCCACGCAGTCACAAAGGATCAAACAAATTCTAAAGAAACGTTGGGAAATGATAGCGAATGAACCAGACTTTGCAAACTTATTTAAGAATTTTCCTATTGTAGCACACACCCGCGCAAAGAATATTAGGGAAATACTTAAGAACCCACGAAGAACTCATGCAACCAACTTTAAAGGGATGAGAAAATGCCACAACTGTGGCCAATGCAACAACGTCATCGTGAGTAAGGTGTTTCCGCACCCTCACACTGGTAAAGACATTAATCTTAAACACAGTGCTGATTGCAATTCCACAGGAGTGATTTATGCGATTCTTTGCCCATGTGGTTTGACTTACGTGGGAAGAACTTCCAGAAAAATAAAGACTCGCATAATTGAACACAAGAGCACAATACGTAACAGATCCTCCACATCCAGTTTAGCAACTCATTGGATTAAGTCATCTCACACCATACCACAATTGAGATTTACAGTGTTAGAGCTAGTAGAGGAGCACAAAGGCACAGATCATAACATTGCATTATCCCGCAGGGAAACTTTCTGGATCAAGAGATTGGGCACCTTGACACCGGGTGGGCTCAATGATCAGTACGAAATGTTATGCTTCTTATACTGATTTAGAAATTATTGTATATGCCCTGTAAATCTCTCAAATCTGCAATTTACAGGACTTGGATCATTAACATACGTAAATAACCTGGATGGTATTCTTGTTCAAGTCTAGTGAATGTTCGAATAGATTTCTCTTTATCAATAGTTATGTTTACATTTATGAAATATATTGTACAGGATTGACACTAATTCCTATGTATTGTAAACACCATTTCGCTTTATTTTTTTACATATCCACTTTTCATCACACTTAATTCTCCACTTTCCGATTTTTTATACTTCGTCACATATGGGACATCATTTTTTCACATCTTACAACATAGCACACAAGGCATCACCCTTGTTACTGTTTCGATAATGATTTTTGGTTCAACATGAAAAACCTCCCGGACTCTGGGTGCGCCTCATTATAAATAGAAACTAATGATGGACCGGATGTTGATGCCGGGAGTGATTACTGGGTCACAGTTCGAAGTACGCCGTTGTGAGCGAGGTAGGCGTCTTCAAGTTAGCGTTACAATTACACACATTGTGAGCGTATTTCAGAGGAAGAGTAGCGTAATTGTTTTTTGACCCGTTCTTTACTTATTTTTCAAGTGGGAGTATTTGGCAGAACTAAGAAGAACGGTAGCAGCAAGGGAGATATAGTACGGAACGTACAGTCTCAGAATTGGGTAAGCATGTGGCAGCGTTAACTTCACACAGCAGTGGCTCTCATTTTACAACCCTAGCTTCAATTATATTTGTATACGTTATTTTCAGATTGACCGACTTTTTACACCACACATCGAGAATTAAAGTATCTCGACTGTGGCTTTAAGAATTAAAGTACCTTGACTGTAGCTTTAAGAATTCGCGAAAGAACATCCACGTGAACACCTGATCCGTGTATTTATAGGCGGTCTCACAACACGACAGGTGATACCTTCTTCAACGGCCACGGAACGCCGGCAGCTATCTTCTGCAGTGCCGTGCTACCTGCGTAAACAATTTTTTGAAAGGTAAGGAGGGACTCAGCATACAACAAAAGCGGTTTAGTTAAACGTTTAAGCCGCTTGGCATTCGGCTTGCAAAATAGTTTCCAGAACGAATATTGTGGGTTGTATATTTTAATTTAGAATCATGCCGAGTGAGATACTGGCACGGGAGAATAATTTTCGGGATTTAAAGAAATTCAGTCTTCCCCGAAACAAGTATTTTTGGTACGGGTGTCCGGTAAAACTACGACGCCGGCAGCTATCTTCTGCAGTGCTGTACTCCCTGCGTAAGCAATTTTTAAAAAAAGGTAAGGTGGGACTTAGTCTCTATAAAAGCGGTTTAGTTAAACGTTCAAGCCGCTTGGTATTCGACTTACTAAGTAGATTCTATAATGAATATTGTGGGTTGTATTTTCTGATTTAGAATCACGCTGAGTGATATACGGGCACGGGAGAACAATTTTCGGGAATTGAAGAATTCAGTCTTCCCCGAGACAAGTATTTTCGATACGGCTGTCCGGTAAAATACAATAATCATTCTTACATGTAAGTTATGAGTATCAAGGATGGTGAAGTTTTGCATAACTTCTTAAGATTTTTAGGCACTAACAGGGACGCAACTAGAATTAATACATACCATATTTTTTCTCTCTTTATTATTTTGTTCATGGCATTTTCATCGGTTTCATTAAAGAAATCATCCGTGAGACAATTAAATAAAGAGGACGTTTTGCCTGTATTTTGAATGCTACATTGCAACGGATTCGCTGGTTTATTAGTAGGTAAGCATATGTACTGAATTGCGCCTTTAGGTACAAGAGTGACGAGTAGTAATCTTATGAAATTAGACAAAAATCAGTCACTTATATTAAACAAGTATAGAGGAGAATACTGAGGAGTATGGTTATCTGTTTCTGTCTAGGATAACCGTAAAAACCAGCCGGACATTAAATGCAGATGCCGGACGTGTGATTCAGACATCAATTTCTGACACAAAGGCATTAGAGAGATTGCTTCTACCTGCCAATAGGTAAGCCCATTTATTTGCCAATGGTTGGTCTTAGATGTTTTAATTAGCTGTCATTGTCCATGAGGACATAAACACACAAATATTCATGGTTTGTATTTTGTTTATTATTTAGATCCTAAGTGAAAGTTTACAGGACTATACTTTATTCTGAACTACAAATATGGACTTCTGATTCCTAAGTGTGACGACTAAGACCATCTAGTTCCAACCACAATTAATAATATAAATCTCTTAAGTGAGCACATTTTGGTGTATAGGTTACTTATAAGATTAAGCTATATTATAGCTTGGCATTGCCATGAAGTATGGGGTGTAATATATGTCCCCTTCCACCCGTAGTCATTAATTGTTACATCACTGTATTAAGAACCGTTAAGGAAAGACAGGTCAGCTCTACCATTAAGAACCGTTAAGGAAAGACAGATCAGCTCTAGCATATGTGAAGATATTTTAATAGTAAGTACTGTCCTCTCTGGACTGCACTATTTGCCGATGCTATAGTCTAGGATTGACTTAGCGGTCATTATTATCTGGCAATGAAATGACTTGAGTTCTGCATCTCTTTCTATACCTCTGTTCCATTAATATCGAAGTCTAGGATGGTTGTTTTTTACTGGGTCCTTATCTAGCTTGGTCTAATTAGTTAACAACTGCTCAAATATATCGATTTTAGTTTTGTACCTTGTTTGGCAATTATTATATTGCTATAGCAAGTAGGGAAGGTGTGATGCTTAGGAATTTGTTTTTAAATTTGTTAATATGATTATGTCTTATGTGATGTTTCATTGTTGAACAGATAAATCTTTTTAACCTATGTAAATGATTGTATTTTTATCAATTCTATATTTCAGATACAATTAGTGGCTCCTGAAGAAGGCGTTTTTCTAAACGCCGAAATGCGCGTCGAGAGTATTGATTGCCACTTCTTTTCCTTTTAAATATTATGTGATTATATTTTAATTGACACTGTATAATTTGCTTTTCTTTTTTGTTAATTTTTATGCAATTTGGTTGTTCATGATATATGGTTTAAAAATGTATGCTTATTAAAAAGAACAGAATTTTTGTATCTAAATATCTTTGTAGTTCTCTTTTGCAAACACCTTTTCTCTTTTGTTTATTAATATTGGTTTTATGATACACACACAGATATCCAACCATCCAGAAATAATGTATCAAGGGTGTAAACCGAATGTTTTTAGATCTCTTAGTCAACTGAAAGAGCTGCATGGGTTGGTAGATATGTGGGCAGAAGCTGAAGGGAATGATTCAAAGTTCACCTGTTTTTCTGCTCCGCATAGGTCACACGCAAGTTTGGATTATTTTTCATTTCTCATTGTTTGGTGCAGGGCAGTAAAATTACAAAGTTTCCTAGGGTAATTGTTATGTTGTATGTTCTCTTTAAATAGCTCGTGATTGGAACATAGAACGTTAGTGTTGATGGTTCCATGTGGAACTAGCAGAGTACACGGAGAGCGGTTTAATGTAGACATCGCTTCCCTGGCTCTCACCTGTTATCATACATTAACTTATAATAAATATATATATATAACTACTTCACCTGTGGACCTCTTCACTACAAATTGGCGACGAGGGAAACTGGAGCACATAGAAGACTTTCACGAGAAAAAATTCAAGTCTGGAGAATTCATTTTATTGTGAGGAGAAGACCGGAGAGGAAAATTTCAGTAAGTCGCTTGCCTGCGAATTAAAACTGTTTAAATATCGCCGCTTTGCCGACTACCAATTGCGCGTTCAAATTAAATCAATCTTCACTTAAGAGACGTGTTAATCGCTGAGCGACCGTTACCTGCATGGTTTGAACAGCATCGCCATTCCACTGCATGCGCCGACTGTCTCGAGGAAGACTACGCGCGTCACTAAGCAACGTGACACTTGCACATCTCAGGAACTGACGTCGGACGCAGGTCACGCAGCGTGACCCCAACGTGGCGGCCAATTTGATGGACTATTGTTTACAAATTGAATACTCAACACGAAGGAGATCGACGTATAAATAAAAAGACTCAGAGATTGAGTATTTTTACAGCACTAAGCAGGCGGTGACAACGTATATAGTCCGGTCAACAATTTAAGGTGAAGTGAATAAATATTATATATATTGTGACAGTATAACAGGTGAGAAGTCGGGAGAAGGTTGTTTTTTTTTGTTGTATAAAGTTAGTACATTCAAATTCCACAGTGCATGGAAGAAGGTGATAGCAGTGCGAACATTGTTGATAAAGACAAAGGAATGGCGCAACAAAATTTTTCAATTAGTCCTCCGGAGGCATTTTGGGTTAAAGGTGCCCAACCTAATATTAAATGGGTAGAATGGAAAGAATATTTTGTTAATTATTTGGAAGCTGTTGATGAAACAAAGAAAATGAAACCTGAACAAAAGAAGAGGCTTTTATTACATTCTTTAGGGCCAATAGGATTAAAAACCTTTTCCAGGATGAGCAAATCTGATGATTCCAATCTTGATGAATTTGAAAATACAATCAAAAACATGGATAAGTACTTTGCACCCAAAGTATGTATGGGGGTGATAAGACACAAATTTTTTCAAAGAAAACAAACCCAAGAAGAAACGGTAGATGAATGGGTGGATGACCTGAAAAAACTTGCAATTGACTGTAAATTTGATAATTTACATGATGATCTAATACGTGATCAGCTTGTGATGCACAACAACAACTCTGCATTACAAGATCGTCTTTGGGTCAATGGGGATGCTCCTCTTGATGATGTAATAGCTATCATGAGGAAATCTGAAATGTCTGGAAGGTGCGCTACCGTCGTGAAAGAGACTGAGAAAGATGTGTCCAAAAGTTCGGGAACTATATGTAAAATTCAAGCTTCTAACAAAAATTTTCGTCAACAACAACAACAAGGAAAATGGAACAGTCAAACACCAAAGGTTCAGAATAGGAATTTTGAAGATAGGAGATGCTATAGATGTGACAGTAAAGAACATCTGGCATTTAGTAGACTATGTCCAGCTTTGAAGAAAAAGTGTGGTATATGTGGACTTTTAGGTCACTTCAGCAAAATGTGTCGTAGACGCAGTAATGTGAAATATGTGTATGAGGATGATGAAGAGTATAGGGATGAAGTAGAAACAGAGGATGTTTGTTGCATAAAGAGTGTTCGGGGGAACTATGTAATTAACATTTCAGAGGAATCTCTCAAAGGAAAACCGATTTGTGAGGTATCTCTCGGAGGAGTAGTGATAAGTGTGTATGCGGACTCCGGTTCCCCATATACTATAGTAAATGAAGAAGTTTGGAGAAGGAAATTTGTAAGTAAGATTGGTGAGCATTTGTACCCATCAGATGTTAGCCCAATCAGCTTCACAGGTAACAGAATTGGGATAATAGGCTATAGGTGGCTCACTTTCTTGTTTAAAGGTAGGTCGACTAGAGCGAAATTATATGTTGCAAATGTTGGACCATCGGTGTTAGGATGGTTTGATCAGAAAAAATTGCACATCATTTTAGATCCAAATTCTAAAGAAAAAGTACTGATTTTGGATGATTGTAGCAGGATGGGGGAGACATTAGCTGAAAGTTTTCCTAAAGTGTTTACAAAGGAACTGGGTGTCCTAAAGGGATTTGAACATAAAATTATTTTAAAGGCTGATGCACAACCTAAGGTCCACAAGGTAAGACCCATACCGATACTGATAAGGGAGGAGGTTAAGAAGGAGATTCAGGGATTGCTAGCTAAAGGTATTATAGAGGAAATTGAGGCGTCTGAATGGATTTCTCCAATCGTGGTAGCCAGGAAACCCAATGGAAAAATCCGTTTGTGCATAGATTTGCGCCATTTGAATAATAATATAGTTGTGGACAAATTTCCGCTTCCTAGAATTAACGAGATGGTATCTTCCCTTAATGGTGCTACATGGTTCTCGACAGTTGATCTCTCTGCCGCTTACCACCAAGTGATGTTAGATCCTGACTCTAAGAACCTCACGGCGTTCATTACGCCATTTGGTTGCTACCAATTCAGGCGTATGCCTTTTGGTTTGGCATCGGCCGCTGCGGTTTTTCAGCGGTTGATGCACAAGCTTTTTGGTGACATGGAAAATATCTCTTTTTTTCAAGATGATATACTTGTTGCAGCAAAAGACAAAGAGGACCATGATTTTAAATTAAAACAAGTTTTGGAAACCTTACAGTCAGCTGGCCTGACAGTGGAGTTGTCCAAATGCAAGTTCAGCCAAAGGAGTGTTTCATATTTGGGACACGTTATAAGTGAGGAAGGAGTAGAACCGAAACCCATGTTAGTGGAAAATATTGTCAAATTTCCTGCACCAGTGTCGAAGGTTGAGTTGAGAGCGTTTCTTGGCATGGCCGAGTATTGCGCCAAGTTTATAAAGAATTTTGCTGCTAAAGTTTACAATATGCGCATGCTTTTGAAAAAAAACACTAAGTTCATATGGGGTGAATTGTGTGAAAAGGAATTTAAATTGATCAAGCGTGAATTACAAAATGTTAATGCACTTGCCAGTTTTGACCCAAATGTTGACTGCTTATTAACAACTGACGCAAGTGACAAAGGTTTGGGTGCAGTGTTGTCACAACAGGATGGGGAGGGTAAAGAAAAGATAATCCTGTTTGCGTCTAGGGCTCTTTCTCCTGCTGAGAGTAGGTATCCTATCATTGAGAGGGAGGCCCTTGCGTGTGCATGGGCATTGGAGCATTTTCGAGCATTTGTATGGGGCAAACCTGTGACCATTCGCACAGATCACAAACCATTGATCCGCATATTATCATGTGAAGGCATTTCAGGTGCGTCAGCAAGACTAGCAAGACTATCTATGCGGATGAAAGAGTATATTTATAAGATGGTTTACTTACCTGGGAGGGATAACTGTGTTGCTGATTGCTTATCTAGACTCCCACCTCCTCTTGAAGTATGTGAGGATGATCCTTGGAGTGAATATTGTGTGGCATTAGTGCAGGATTGTGGCGAGCCTGCCATTAGTAAGACTGAGTGGTTAGCGGAACAAGAAAAAGATTTTATTTTGAAAAATGTTCTAGAATACATTTGCAAGGGCTGGCCCAAGAAGAGAGATGTTCCTGGATTGGATGTTTTTTGGCAAATCCGCACGGAATTGTCATCTGAAAATGATATACTCTTTAGGGGTGATAGAGTCGTTCCACCTGTGTCATTGAGGAAGAAAATTTTGCAGCTTTGTCATGAGGGACATTTTGGTATTATGAGAACTAAATCTGTTGTTAAAGGGATGTTTTGGTGGCCGGGTGTGGACAGTGAGATAGAGGAGTTCGTAAAGAAATGTGTGGTTTGTATGTCCGCTGACAAAACCCTTAGGACATTTAAGCCTAAAATGAGTGATGGTTTAATTCCTGATTATCCTTGGGACACTATTGCTGTAGATATTATTGGACCCATTGGTGAGTCTAAAGAATATGGTTTAGTTGCCATTGATCTTTTCTCCAAGTGGCCAGTAGTCAAATTTGTAGAGAAAATTGATACCCAGGCGGTACTCAAATTTTTAGATAAATTGTTCATTGTTGAGGGTTTGCCTGTTTGTATTCTTTCTGACAATGGTGTCCAATTTACGTCCAAGCAGGCTAAGGAGTATTTTGACAAATGTGGCATTAAACATAAGACTACTGCACTGTATAACCCTAGTGGTAATGGCACTGTTGAAAGGTTCAACAGAGTGATCAAGGGCGTCATCCAAGCCTCTATGCAAAGTAGACTTGATTGGAAAGTGCAGGTTCAGAAGGCAGTTTGGTCGTATAGGGTTACTGTGCAAAACAACACTGGCATGTCCCCGTTCACTATGATGAGAGGCAGAAGAGCAAGGTGTAAATTTAACCCTGGATGGCTTTCTGAAGGGAAAATAGCTTGTTGGTCTCCAGTAGAGGTCAAGGATAAATTACTGTCTAGTCACGACAAGAGCAAGAAGTTTTATGACTGCCATCATAACACTAAAGAAGTTTCAGTCAAGATTGGGGATTGGGTGAGAGTTAAGAAACCCTTTAAAGTGCCTAAAGGCGAGAGTCGTTTTGAACCACCGTGTAAGGTTGCTGAAGTCTTGAGGAATTCTGTAAGATTGGATGATGGAAGGGTGTGGAATCTTAAGAATATTGCAAGGAATGCGGATCAGGATTGTATAGAACCGTTTTCCAATCCTGATGTAAATAGTTTTGATTGGGTAGAAGATCATTTTGAGAATAGTCACCTTCAATCTCAACTGGGTAATGAGTCTGCTTCCACTTCTTTTGAGGCCAGGAAATCCGGCCCACCTTTGTGTTTTGAGAGGGGAGTGGGTGAGGGTGGCAGTTCGAATGTTCAGACTAATGTTAATGCCACTACACGTTTGGATTCGAGTGGTACTCAAAACAAAGTTGATGTTTTACCTGATAAAAGAACTAGAGTTTTGCCTGGTTGGCTTAAAGATTTTTCTATGTAATATGTTAGGTTTTTACGATGTATTATCTTCTTTTTTTAGTTCACCATTCCTTCTTCTGGATATTTCATTTCTTTCATTGTATAAAAGGGGGGGGATGTGTTATGTTGTATGTTCTCTTTAAATAGCTCGTGATTGGAACATAGAACGTTAGTGTTGATGGTTCCATGTGGAACTAGCAGAGTACACGGAGAGCGGTTTAATGTAGACATCGCTTCCCTGGCTCTCACCTGTTATCATACATTAACTTATAATAAATATATATATATAACTACTTCACCTGTGGACCTCTTCACTACAGTAATGTCTGACCATAACCCTCTGGTTTTGGTAGTGAACATCAAAATGCAGAAACGAACAACTAGCTGGATCTTCAATAGGGCGTTATTAAGCAACAATTCCTACATAGAACATATGGACATGTGGATCACTAGGTTCCTTAATGAAAACAGGGGAAGTACGGGTATTCAAAATGTCTGGGATACCCTGAAAGCTGGGAGCAGGGGTGAGACCACACAGTTTGAGTGGGAGTCGCAGAAAAAAGAGAGGAATAGGACCAAGGAACTGTATGAAACACTGGCCAAAGCTGAGAATCATTTGGCGAAGGCTTTATCAGAGGGGGGACGCCGAATTGGCTCAAACTGGGATTTTAATTGCCAAATCTGCTATAACGGAGATTTCATTTGCCAAATCCGAGGGCAGATACCTAGCTTGGCGGTCCAAGCTCTATGACAGCAATGAAAGGGTGGGCCATATGCTAGCTGGGCAGATTAGAGAAAAAGAAGCAAAAAATCGGATTACTGGCATTGTAGATCCAGACATTGGTTTAGTAACTGACTCAGGGGAAATTCTTTCTGCGTTTCAGAAATTTTATCAGAAGTTGTATTCTGAAGATATAAGGGATAATTGCAGGACACAAGGTGAAATTAAGAGATACCTTGAAGAGGTCAGAGTAGATCCATTATCTTCCGTAGACCGGGATATTCTGGATGCTCCGATTAGTCTGGGAGAAATAACGTGGGAACTAGACTCATTACCATCCGGTAAAGCAGTTGGCCCTGATCTTTTCCCAGGTGAATTTTTTAAGATCTTCTGGACACAGCTGGCATCAACAATGCTGGAGATGTTTCCCATAGTTCAGAGTGGAGATACACCCCCAGCGTCTTGGCGGAATGCTAAGATTGTTGTATTTTTTAAACAAAGGGAAAGTGGTGACTGACCCAGGGGCATATCGGCCTATCACATTAATGAACAGTGATATCAAGATCTACTTTAAGATTTTTGCAAACAGATTGGCGTTAGTTATAAAAAAATATTTATCTCCACAACAGCACGGTTTTGTCCCTGGTCGTGAAATTATAGATCATATACGACGGGTTATAACATTGTTTGATTACACCAAGGTTACAGGAGACCCTATGGCCTTAATTCTTTTAGATGCTGAAAAGGCATTCAATAGGGTCTCCTGGCCTTTTTTATGGGGTGCCTTGAAGCATTATGGGATTGGAGATGGGTATTTTAGGAGCAATTCAAAGTATCTGCTTCGAACCTACTTTTCCCTCCTGAGGCGGAAGCCGGGAGGTCTCCCTACTTTTCTTTTATTTAGAACACTTGACTCGTGTTTTTTTAAAATTTACAATTTCACTGTGTGCCTCTGCAGTTGTGCTCGCGCTTGTGTCTAAAGCGTGCAGGAGCACAGCGCTGCTTATTTTTCGATCTCCCAGCGCTTGTAAGCGCTTTGCTTCCCCCCCCTCCCTTGCCTGGGACTCTGAGACCGCCCTCGGCTGAGTATTGACGCCGAGGGCTGGGATCTCATCTTGGCAGCCATCTTGGGGGTAGGACTTCCACACGCGCGCTCTAGCAGCGCTATAAAAGGGAACCGGATCACTTTGCAGGTGATTACCATCTGCTTCGAACCTACTTTTCCCTCCTGAGGCGGAAGCCGGGAGGTCTCCCTACTTTTCTTTTATTTAGAACACTTGACTCGTGTTTTTTTAAAATTTACAATTTCACTGTGTGCCTCTGCAGTTGTGCTCGCGCTTGTGTCTAAAGCGTGCAGGAGCACAGCGCTGCTTATTTTTCGATCTCCCAGCGCTTGTAAGCGCTTTGCTTCCCCCCCCTCCCTTGCCTGGGACTCTGAGACCGCCCTCGGCTGAGTATTGACGCCGAGGGCTGGGATCTCATCTTGGCAGCCATCTTGGGGGTAGGACTTCCACACGCGCGCTCTAGCAGCGCTATAAAAGGGAACCGGATCACTTTGCAGGTGATTACCATCTGCTTCGAACCTACTTTTCCCTCCTGAGGCGGAAGCCGGGAGGTCTCCCTACTTTTCTTTTATTTAGAACACTTGACTCGTGTTTTTTTAAAATTTACAATTTCACTGTGTGCCTCTGCAGTTGTGCTCGCGCTTGTGTCTAAAGCGTGCAGGAGCACAGCGCTGCTTATTTTTCGATCTCCCAGCGCTTGTAAGCGCTTTGCTTCCCCCCCCTCCCTTGCCTGGGACTCTGAGACCGCCCTCGGCTGAGTATTGACGCCGAGGGCTGGGATCTCATCTTGGCAGCCATCTTGGGGGTAGGACTTCCACACGCGCGCTCTAGCAGCGCTATAAAAGGGAACCGGATCACTTTGCAGGTGATTACCATCTGCTTCGAACCTACTTTTCCCTCCTGAGGCGGAAGCCGGGAGGTCTCCCTACTTTTCTTTTATTTAGAACACTTGACTCGTGTTTTTTTAAAATTTACAATTTCACTGTGTGCCTCTGCAGTTGTGCTCGCGCTTGTGTCTAAAGCGTGCAGGAGCACAGCGCTGCTTATTTTTCGATCTCCCAGCGCTTGTAAGCGCTTTGCTTCCCCCCCCTCCCTTGCCTGGGACTCTGAGACCGCCCTCGGCTGAGTATTGACGCCGAGGGCTGGGATCTCATCTTGGCAGCCATCTTGGGGGTAGGACTTCCACACGCGCGCTCTAGCAGCGCTATAAAAGGGAACCGGATCACTTTGCAGGTGATTACCATCTGCTTCGAACCTACTTTTCCCTCCTGAGGCGGAAGCCGGGAGGTCTCCCTACTTTTCTTTTATTTAGAACACTTGACTCGTGTTTTTTTAAAATTTACAATTTCACTGTGTGCCTCTGCAGTTGTGCTCGCGCTTGTGTCTAAAGCGTGCAGGAGCACAGCGCTGCTTATTTTTCGATCTCCCAGCGCTTGTAAGCGCTTTGCTTCCCCCCCCTCCCTTGCCTGGGACTCTGAGACCGCCCTCGGCTGAGTATTGACGCCGAGGGCTGGGATCTCATCTTGGCAGCCATCTTGGGGGTAGGACTTCCACACGCGCGCTCTAGCAGCGCTATAAAAGGGAACCGGATCACTTTGCAGGTGATTACCATCTGCTTCGAACCTACTTTTCCCTCCTGAGGCGGAAGCCGGGAGGTCTCCCTACTTTCTTTTATTTAGAACACTTGACTCGTGTTTTTTTAAAATTTACAATTTCACTGTGTGCCTCTGCAGTTGTGCTCGCGCTTGTGTCTAAAGCGTGCAGGAGCACAGCGCTGCTTATTTTTCGATCTCCCAGCGCTTGTAAGCGCTTTGCTTCCCCCCCCTCCCTTGCCTGGGACTCTGAGACCGCCCTCGGCTGAGTATTGACGCCGAGGGCTGGGATCTCATCTTGGCAGCCATCTTGGGGGTAGGACTTCCACACGCGCGCTCTAGCAGCGCTATAAAAGGGAACCGGATCACTTTGCAGGTGATTACCATCTGCTTCGAACCTACTTTTCCCTCCTGAGGCGGAAGCCGGGAGGTCTCCCTACTTTTCTTTTATTTAGAACACTTGACTCGTGTTTTTTTAAAATTTACAATTTCACTGTGTGCCTCTGCAGTTGTGCTCGCGCTTGTGTCTAAAGCGTGCAGGAGCACAGCGCTGCTTATTTTTCGATCTCCCAGCGCTTGTAAGCGCTTTGCTTCCCCCCCCTCCCTTGCCTGGGACTCTGAGACCGCCCTCGGCTGAGTATTGACGCCGAGGGCTGGGATCTCATCTTGGCAGCCATCTTGGGGGTAGGACTTCCACACGCGCGCTCTAGCAGCGCTATAAAAAGCTCACCTCTCTCTCCGCGCAGCGGACGCGTTCAGCGGCCGCGCCGGATCTGCGCCGGAGTCGTGCCAGAGTCCTGCCCGTCTGCGCCCGTCAGCGTCTCGGAGGCGTTCGGCGTGGCAGGTACCTCTGGCCACTATGTGCTGCTATTCCGCTCAGGAGCTCTTGTTATTGCGCAATCGCAATACTTCATGCCTATCAGTCTTCCCTAGCCGGTATAAGGGTAAGCATAAGTGCCCTGCCTGTCTTTGGCACCCTGTTTGCACCCTCCCTTCCCATTTGTCTGTTAAGGAGAGTAGCTCTAAACATATCTGTCTACTCCTTAATACGAGGTCATTGCATCGCCACACTCAAGAGATCTTTGATCTTCTGTCAACTATCAGTCCCACCTGTCTGATGCTTACTGAGACATGGCTCAATGATTCCTCTAATCCGGACATAGTGGCTGCCATTCCCACTGACTACACCATCTATCGTCAGGATAGAGACAAGGGAAGGGGAGGAGGAGTCGCCCTGATTGTGAAGAATTCTCTTCCGTGCACGGTCACTCACACACATACCATCGAAGGGACCGATTCATTAGCCTTCACCATCTCTTTATCACCGCAACAAGCATTGAAGGGTATGATCGTTTACAGACCCCCGGGCGCTGTCGGCTCTTTTTTCGAGGACCTCCAACAGGCCATGTCGGTCCTTGTTTTGAGATCGGAGCAGTGCTTATTGGTAGGCGATTTTAATTTTCACATGGACGACCACAATGACCAAAATGCCATCAAATTGTTGGATATTACATCTACCCTGGGCCTTTCCCCTTATCTTTTTGGTCCTACCCACGATAAAGGCCACACACTTGATCAGGTTTTTTCCACCATACCTATCATGAACGTTACACTCTCGCCTATCGTTTGGTCTGACCATTTCCTGGCCCACTTCGAAATACATTCTATCTCGGCCCCCCCTGCCAGAACTACGAGACAGCAGGGCAGCAACTACAGAACACTGCACAGGGTGACCTCGGACATGCTCACACATGCCTTAATTGATCACCCTGTGGTCTGTACTGGGGATCTAGAGGAAGATCTGGAGATCTTACAATCATGGCTCCTCGCCAGACTCGATGAGTTCGCTCCCCTCCAGCCACCCAGGTCCGCTGCTCGACGGGTCTCTGCTCCCTGGTTCACGGAGGACCTAGCCATTGCCCGCAGGCATTGCAAAGTGGCAGAGCGTGCATGGAGAGCCCAGTATGAGCCTGAGGCTAAACAACGTTATAAAACAACGATGAAGGCATACCATGTACTTGTTCTTCAGAGCAAGAAACGATATCTCGCCAAAAGGATTGACGACGCTGCCAACTCCTGTAAGGAGATTTTCTCAATCGTGCGGGAATTTACTGGCCCTCGGTCTGTTTCCACTCAGAGTGCCCCGACAGAGATCTGGGCCAACACTATTGCCAACTTTTTTACCACCAAAATCAGGCAAATCCAGGCCTCCTTTCCGCAGAGAGACCTGGATAATGTGTCTGTGAGGCCGATTGAGGCAGTGCCTCTGTCTCCACCGGGCCCAGTCCTGCTCGATTTTCCTCCTCTCTCGGCTGACACATCTTTAACCCTGATGAGGAACCTTAAGTCGGGCTCACCATTAGACCCATGCCCGGCAAAATTTCTGGCGAGAGTGGCAGATGCTATAAATCCTATAGCCAATCCCATCCTTAATCTTTCTTTGAGCGAGGGCTTTTTGCCTCCGACCTGGAAGCAAGCCATGGTCATTCCTCTGATCAAGAAACCTAATCTTGACCCGGAGGCTCCTTCCAACTACAGACCAATCTCGCTCCTCCCAGCACTGACCAAGATCTTGGAAAAGCACGTACATGGCGTGCTCTCCAACTTCCTGGAGTCTAATGATCTGCTCCATGAGTCCCAATCGGGATTCCGTTCCAACTTAAGCACCGAGACGGCGCTCTTGGAAGTCTCGGAGATCATTAGAGAGGTGCTGGATATGGGAGGCAGGGTGCTGTTAGTCATGCTAGACCTGTCGGCGGCGTTTGACACCGTCCCCCATGAGGATCTCCTCATTAGGCTCCATGACATCGGGCTTGGGGGGACGGTGCTCAACTGGTTTTCTTCCTTTTTGGCCAGCCGCCGCCAGACGGTCTGGGTTCCACCCGGATCCGCCGAGATGCCGCCATTGGGAGTCGGAGTGCCTCAGGGCTCTATCCTGAGCCCCACTCTTTTCAACATCTTGATGACCCCTCTGGCGACATTGGCGGAGTCCTATGGGGCCCGGATCGTCTCTTATGCTGACGACACTCAGCTCCTCTTCACCTGTCGTAAGGGTGAAGAGTTTGATGGCGAAGGGATCCGCGAGTGCCTTGGGGCTGTTTTTAGCTGGTTTTCACAAAACAGCCTCAAGTGCAACTCGGATAAGTCCGAGATACTATTCTTCGGATGCCCCTCTGAACCAGATTGGCGAGGCTGGTGGCCTGTAGACAAGTTCCCTCCCACACAGTCATCTAAGTGGGCTAAGAACCTGGGAGTCAAAATCGACAATGAGCTGTCGCTCAAATCCCAGGTGTCCACCCTTACGGGAACCTGTTTCGGGATCCTCAGAATGTTGCGCAAGTTTTTCCCCTTACTTTCGGAGCAACATCGGAGGATTACCGTTCAGGCCCTCATAGGGTCCAGATTGGACTATGCTAACGCTCTTTATCTGGGCCTGCCTGAATACCTCCTCCAACGCCTGCAGATCACCCAGAACGCTGCTGCGCGTGCCATCTTTGGCCTTCATCGTCGGACTAGTGCCTCTCATCTTCTTGCATCCCTTCACTGGCTCCCGGTGCGGAAGAGGATACTGTTTAAGACCATGACTCTTGCCCACAAGGCCTTATATGGCACTGGTGCCAAGTATCTTCAGAGGAGGCTGGACTTTTATCGACCGGCACGCTCCCTTAGGTCAGAAACTTTGGCCTTGGCTCGGGTTCCACGTATCAAAAAGGCTCGGCTAGGCGGCCGGTCTTTTAGCTTTCTCGCTCCTAAGCTTTGGAACTCATTGCCGTTGTCTCTGCGGAGCACCTCTAATTTGCTTATTTTCAGGAAAAACTTGAAAACTTGGCTATTTGCCGGATAATTCTCCCCTCTGTGGCCCCTTTTTTTGTTACTGTTATGTTTTCTGCCCCCCTTTTGGTTTGGAGCTCAAAGCGCCGGGACACTCCTTTGGAGTAGCCGTTGCGCTATATAAGCCCTAATTTAACATAACATTAACATAACATAACGTATGTATAAAGATCCAATTGCTAAAATTGCTCTGATGGGGGCCCAGTCTGGGGAGATCAATATAATGTGTGGGACGAGACAAGGATGTCAGTGCTCCCCCTTATTATTTGCCATCTATATTGATTCTCTAATCAGGAAGATTCCGGAGAATCAATTAATACAACCTATCTGTACTAGAGGGGGAGACTTAAAAATGTTGGGTTAAGCAGATGACTTAGCCATTACAACAGCTGCTCCCCGTCAGGCATTAGAAGAAATAATCACTTTAACATCACAATTTGGCAAGATATCTGGCTATCATCTGAATGATAGCAAAACTCAAATTGTTGCTAATGACAAAGTCACATTAGTTGACCATCGGATAGTTTCAAGTGCCAGCTACGTAGGTATAGAAATAGGTTCCAAACCCGAAGATATTGTTGATATCAACCTTAAACCGTTACTCCAGAAAATTAACTTGGATTCCCGTAGAATGAACAATTTACATTTAACACTAGTTGGGAGAAATAACATTTTAAAAATGATCTTCCTGCCCAAAATGTTATACTGCTTCAGAGCAATCCCGTTAGATATACACAAAGTTTGGTTTCAAAAGTTAGATCAGCTTGTTTCATGGTTCCTGTGGGCTGGGCAGCGCCCAAGAAGGGCTCTTAGATATATATCTTTATCTAGAGACCGAGGCGGCTGGTCCATCCCTAATTTTCAAATCTACTACCGGGTAACCATGTTAAAACAGATGGGGGAGTTGCTAAACGGGGCGAATTTGGGATGCTCCGAGATTTCAATTTATCATCTAATTGATGGGGTAGAAGCAAGAGGACTTCTTTTGCGCCATATAGATTTTGCCTACTACAAGAGGGTTAAATGTAAGGTTTTATTAGGTGCTTATAGGGTCTGGACTACGATCAGGAAAAAGTTCGGGATTGGGCGGGTTCATCTACATTCTCCTTTATCTTACAATATCCTACTCCCGGCAATATTTCAAAATGTCTATTTCAGGAAGTGAGTTGACAACTGTATTCAGTGCATAGGAGATCTTATACTGAATGCTGAAATGCTTACTTTTGAGGCTATCAAAGAAAAATTTGGGATTGAGAATAAATACTTTAAAAAATATTTACAGATACAAGATTTTCTTGCAGAAAAACGTAATAATCGGGACCGAATCCCTTTATTAGACTTAATTATTGGTGGCCAATCCACAACATCTACTTTATATAAATGTATAAATAAGAAGATGGGTGATGACTTGGCCAAGCACTTCGAGAGATGGCAAACTAACTTACAGGCTGGGCAAGGCGAGTGTGCAGACTCCCTTTTGTTTAGCCAAACTATATGTATCTCCGCCAATCTGCAGGTACAGTGCTTTAAGACTTGGTGTAATTTATATATTACCCCGGCGGGTATCCACCGTTGGTGGGGACTTCGGGGATACACTGCCCCCAGTGTGGGTTGCTGGCTGCAGATAGCACTCATATGTTTGCCACCTGTTCTGGTCTTTCTCATTTGTCGGTTAAAATTGAACAGCGTTTGGAATCTATATTGGGATATGTAGTATCACTGACCCCACAGGTTATCATGTTTGGGATTTCTAATCAAGAAATGGAGGAAGCAGATCGGAAAATGGTGTACATAGCAATGGCAGTATTTCGGCTCTGCCTGGCCACGGTCTGGCTCGAGCCAAACCCTCCCTTGATACATGTTTGGTTTAGTAAATTATGATTTATATACAACTGGGAGATATCTGTGTTTATAAGAAGAGGGAGTAGGGCAAGAGCCAAAAGCGAAAAGATTTGGGATTCTTTAACTAAATGGTTGAATAAGGATTAATTGTTAATGTGATCTGATGTACCCCTAGTTTGCTATGTCAGCGTTAGTCGCTGTTTAACAAGTTTTTGTTTTTTTCTTTCTTATGTGGGGATCATCCATGGGTGGGGGGGAGGGTGGGTTAAAAACAAGAGAAAAAATGTTGGCCTCAGATATGGGTTTTTCTTTTCTTCTCGTATATGTGACTATATGTTACACTGATTTGCTTTTTCTCTGTATCTGATGTCCAATAAAAACATTTTTATGAAAAAAAGAAACTGATTCCCAAATTGCGAACCGTCTCAGAGGGTACCAAAGGTGTGTCAGAAGGGATGGGCCATAAGTCGGTAGGAGGAGAGTATGGCATCTTCCCATCAGCACAAAAAGAATCTCGGTGTTATCGGCATTAAATTGTAGAGAGTTGTTTCTCAGCCAATGTACCACATCCTGCATGCAGGCATGGAAATTTCCTAAAGTTGTTGACTGATCCCCCTCTAGGGATATAATAAGCTGAGTATCTTCAGCATAATTCACCAATCCTATATCTTGGGACCTAATGACGCCCAGCAGGGGAAGCATGTACGTATTAAATAATATAGGGCTAATTGCAGATCCCCGAGGGACCCCGTGTCGGATCTCAGAGAGCTGTGACTTAAAGGGGGGTACGGCTACTGCCTGACCTCTACCAGACAGATAGGATTGAAGCCACTTTAACCCACACCCACCACCCCAGCTCCCTCCAGCCGTGGCAGTAGAACCTTATGGTTGACTGTGTTGAATGCGGCGGACAGGTCAAGCAGGATCAAAATAGCTGATTGTCCCCTGTCTGCTTGCATGCGAAGATTGTCCGCTGTCTTCTCGCATGCCAAGATCGTCCAACACAGTCACCAATGCAGTCTCTGTGCACTATTGGCAGTGCTTTAAATGGGCTGGTACTCACCGGTACCGAGTACCGGTACTTCTTAAATTTATCACCCAGAGTACCGGCACTCCTCAACTGCCGAGGATAGTACTGGTACTCATGAAAAGGTAGGCTCATTGGCTGAGAGTGCTAATGAGCAGGAGTGGAGCGTGTCTGGCAGCCAAGGCACCACTTCTGTAGCCCCGATTTGAACCCCAGCTGAGCTATTCAGCAGGGCTCATTTGCATAATGTCCGGTGCTCACCATCACGCTGTTTGCCAGAGCAGGGTCCGTTCAGGCCCTGTGCTGTCAATCACATTCACACTATCTTGTGCATTTGTGCAAACACAGGAATCTTGGCAGTCCCCTGGCAGTGGCAATTCAAAAACCCATGATGAAGAGTACAACATGGGTTTTAACATACCAGAGTCTTTTGTGTGTCTGCTTATGTGTGTGTGTTTGCCTGCATTTGTATGCCTGTTTTTTGTAAGAAAAAAGCGAGAGCGAGGACACTCTCAGGAGGTATTTTAAAGAAAATGGGTGGCACTTTGTGTGTACATGTCTACTCGGCGACAAAGGTTCATAAATAACATTGTAGGGAGGGTTGGTGATTGAGTGAGTGAGTGGATGGATGAGTGAGCAAGGGTGGGTGTAAGGATGGATGAATGGATGGATGGATGAGTAAATGGATGGATGGGTGTAAGAGTGTGGATGATTGGATAAAAGGGCGGATGATGGGTGGATAAGTGAAAGATTGGATCGATGAATGAAAGGGAGGGAGGATGTATGAAAGGGTGGACGATGGATGAGTGAAAGGAGGGATTGAGAGAAAGGGTGGTTGGAATGAAAAGGTGGATGGTATAAAGGAGTGAAAGGGTTGATGGACAGATGAGCGTAAGGATTGATGGATGAGTGAAAGGATGAATAGATACGTTTAAAGATGGATGGATGGATAGGTTTGGATATGAAGGGTGGACAGACAGATTGTTGAAAACTGAATGATGGATGAAAAACTGAATAGACAACAGAATGTGAAGGGTAAATGGTGGACATCGGCATGTAAATGGTAGGGTGAAAGGATGAATGGATAGATCAATGTAAGAGACAAGAGATATCTTCTGGGGAGGGTCATGATGATTTGGTTCATTTGCTTGGTGCCATGAGAGCTTTGGTTCGAAGTGGGGGTATTTTCAGTTTCTTCCTAATCACGTGCTCAAAGATATATAGCATTGTGCCAAACAACAACAATCAACAGTATGGCATTGAGACGGTGCAACTATTGCAACCAAAGGTAAATGTTACCATATTACTGCATTTCTCTTTCATTTTGTGTAAAGAGTTAACCTACTTTGTTTTTATAAACATATTTATCATGTGTTTTCGTGTGTGCTGCAACTATTATCGAAGTCGTTAAGTATCATCATGTCTTGCCCTTAGCCCTGCCCCCTCACTACACCTCTAGCTCATTTTAATGAGTTAGTCATTAAGATTCTACCAGCCACTTTAATTATGGAATCAATCAAGGAAATCGAACAATAACATACCAGGTCCTCTATTTAATGATTCTTATAAATACTAGAGTAATTATGGAATTCGACCACGAAGCACGCAATATTTAAAACATACGGGATGATGAAGGGGGACCCACATATCAATGATATATTTAAATAGGTCCATGGACATCCAATCCAGACCTGGGGCTTGGCCATTGGGGTTGTCCTTTCCTACAACAATTGCTTCAATGAGATTGGAGTGTAAATTGGTGTCAAAGAAAAGACAAGCAGATATTATTTTGTCGACTCTCTTGAAATCATAAATAAAGATTAGAAAAATGCTTCACCAACAATTCAACTGAAATATGGGACTCTAAAGTAGATAGAATTTAGTCCAACCATAAGAAAGAATAATTTGCTACCTTACATACACTGCAGCAACCATATCTTTGGAGGTGCATGTTGCGATTACATCTTGTCAATCTTTCATTCTACCTAAGTACTTGCATTCCCCAATAGCTTTTGTGTAGGCAGCTTTGCAGATAACTTCATTTCGGTACAGAGAAGAGTATTCGATGCTAAATGCTATTTACTATTGGCACACTACATGATCTGTCACCACATTTCTCATATTTATTACTAGTGTGACTCCAGTATGGCACAGTACGAATAGTAGAAATAGCCCATGTAATTGACCTATAAGGCATCAAGATGTCTAGGGGGTGAGCCAGTCAACCAAACATAAAAAGAAATCTGATTTAGGGATCTTAATCACCTGCTGCAACACAAAAAAAGTCTCACTATCAGGCACATGCATCAACCTTTTTTGAGAGTGCAAACGGTGCACAAAAATCGGCCATTTGCGCCCGCAAAAAGGGCTTCTGTGATGCATCAAACTGTAAGGCTCTCGCAATTTAAGAAATCGCAATTTATTGCGATTTCTTAAAATGCGATTGTATTTAAGGAATCGCAAATTGAGTTCCTTAAAGGCAATGCATGATGAAATCGCAAATAGAGATTTCGCTAACAAAGGTCGCAAATTACCATCAATTTGAACTTGAAGGTAATTTGCAAAAACTTTGAAAAATGCACTAAAGTGCATTTTTCAAAGTTGTAGGTGACACACACACATGCCCTTGGGGCATGGATGTGCGCAACATGTGTGCACAGATCAGTTTCAGGGCTGCAACAGGGTGTCCTTTTGACACCCTTGCACCCTTGAAATTGCAATGCGCAATTTGTGAGTACCTATTGGGTACTCGGAAATTGTGCATACAGTTTCCCATTCTTTCCTATGGGCCTGTAGGCTAATGGTAATGAATGGGAAGGCATTCCTTAATTGCGACTGGCAATTTGCAAGTCGCAATTAAGGAATGTTTGGGAATCGCTAATTTTATAGCAATTCCTACATGCATAGGCTTTTGCAATTCCTTAATTGCGATTCCTTAATAATCGCAATTAAGGAATCGCAAAAGCCTAGATTGACGTATGTGCCCCTATGTTCCCATCTCAATATGTTACCTCCTCACCTATTATCACAATTTCTTCTTGTGGAATGGTTACAGGAACTAATTTATCACAAAGCACAATTTAGAAAACAAATGTAATGGGGTTGAGCTCACTAAAAGAACTTGAGGTCACACCTTAATCAAGAATACCATCCAATAAGGGTCTACACAATCATATTATAACTTATGATATTGTAGCATTCTCTAGCGTTTTGCTGGAACATGAGGTCCCCATAACAAGACATCACTGTTGGTGTTGAACAGATTTGACCTAGCAATCAAATCTAAAAAAGTACCCTTTGTGGATCAGTACTACCTGCACTTGTGACTAATGCTAATCTAACATTTGGTTTATTATAGAGATCATTTTCCAGGCGTATAAATAACCCCCCTAGTTTAATGTTGTAATCATCTGCTTGATTAATCAAAGGACACCTTCCATAGCTCCCCAGTGCATAAAACAGAGAAGAATATGTGCTTTACAATGATGATATCTTCAAATATAACTTTTGGCCCTCCCATATTGGCAGTGAACCAATGGATCTTTTTTGTTTTGTCAACTGAACATAATTCTCACATATGTGATTGATTAACAGAGGAATTTCCAAGAGTATTGTGGCAAAAGAGGTTGCCTGATGGGGTAAATGCAAAACATCAGATTTCTCCTGCTTAGAGCAATGCATCGAGGTGGAATCTTGAACAGCACCACCAGTGCCAGCCCTGAATAAAGACGCCATATACAGGTCCCTGGGCAACTGCATATTGACCGGGGACCAGAATGTATAAATACATATTAGTAGGTGGTTGAGTGATAACAGGGCCGATTTACAGAGTGTGATCATTTAGAACACCCATAGTTTAGACCTGCCCAGTCCTTGCACTTGAGCAATGACCTGTATGGCATAATTTATTAAATGTAGGAATAAATGTTTTAATTTCCCTACATGGGCCTCTGAGTCAGTTTCAATGTGTCAACAATCATTCAATTTGATACATACATAGTTGGGCTTTTAACACATTACTCCTACCGATTCTGGAGCGTTTGTGCTGTGAAAACATTACAGGACCACCGTTTCTGCTGTTTACTGATTCGGGATAATTAATTTCTGCATGGACTAAATGAATAGTCACCTCTATACAATGGAACCACTAGGTAAAGTGCCATGGTCATTACACTCTGTGACAGAGTCGACAGTTCTGCCCAGCAACAAGCCTATTGAACCTTGTTAATGCAGGGCAGTGTTTAGGGAATCTCATCTTTCAAGACCCTACTGCCTTAACCATAACTATTGCTGGAGTGGAATGATGCTGCTTACCTAAATTTTCTTTCTCAAAACAGGCAGTTTTCCCCATTTAGGCAGATCCAAGGAAAACCCAAGTCAGAACTGCAAAATCATAGGGCCACGAGGCTGGATTAAACCCTGATCTGTTGACTGGGTGTGAGTGTTTGATTGGTTCAGATGCTCCATCCATCACCACCCCCTTTTGTACGAGGCTGAACCCAGCAGCCTCCTTCGGTATCCGAAGGGCCACAGACAGGCCATCCCATGGCTCCTTTTACCCTAGCACTATTGCAGTGGATGGGGCAACTTAAAATCGGGGACAATGGTTTCTGAAGACCCCAATGTGATTCAAACCCCTCACCCTTCCTCCAGAATTCAAACAGGATACAAACATCCCACTAGAGAGCGAGGCTTCTTTTAACCTAGCACAGCTTTAGTGGGCAGATCTTCCTAATAATGGGGACTATAGTTGCTAGAGGGAGCCCCCTAAGAAAGCTAATTAACGAAGTAAATGCATACTTGGGATAATTTTGCAGTTGTATTGTATTGTATTGTAATTTCATTTATATAGCGCTTACTACCCCTAACGACACTTCAAAGTGCTTTTTAGGCAAGTAGAACGCTATCCCGGAACCCAAAAGGATTAGTCGTGAATTAGTATAGTGAAATATGAAATTAATTTGAGAGGCGGACATGTTAGTCGGCTATTTGGATTAAAAGGATGGAAGAGGGAATGGTTTGGATTCATATAGCGCTTGCTAGCCTTGATAAGTTGATAACTTTAAAATGAGCAAGATAAACACATGTGCATGAGTTTCTTTCCCTGCAAAAAGAGTACACTATTGTTAATTAGTTTCCATCTGCTGGATGTGGTTGGCCTGTTTGTGTCATTTCCTCTACTAACTAAATGTAACTTTTTAAGGCTTTAACTCTGCAGCATATATTGTCAGTAGAATATGTTTTCATTGTTATCGTACGTGAAGCTTCCTTGGCATCACACGTGCACTAAGAACGATGTGCAAAAACATGCATTTTTGCAATGTATTTTAAAGATATTTTACTTGTGTTGAAAAGGTTATTATTATAGTGAAATCGTAATTTAACAATAAAAGCATTTGGATGGAAATTAAAAATATATTTTTATTTTGCTGTAACACCTCTTTTGATAAATCTGTTGCTGGCAGAATGTTATGTATTTTAAAAATGTCACAATTTGTTTTCTCTAACATCTACTGTTTAACAGTATAAATGTATTCAAGTTATTATTAGTTTGACTTTTCTTGGAGGATTCTCATCCGGATTGCTCTGCTCTCTTTTCAATCAGAGCTCTTTTTGCTAGGGCACTTCATTTTGGTGCTCTTGCTTATAATTTGTACATTTGCTTCATTATTACTTTGGCGCTGTGGAGTGCGCTGGCTCACTTTAACCTACTGGGCACAATTGGCTTATTTTAAGTTATTACCAGGCTAGCTCGATATGGGCACAGTTTACGGGCTCTCTTTGAGCACATTTTTCCCCATGCAAAGCATTTGTTGCTTATTCTAGATGACTTGGGTATTTGATTATTTGTTTTAATCCGGGTGGTCTGCCGTGAGCATACAATTGATTTTCTGTTTTGTTCCATTTTTGCTGGTTACATTAATGCTCTAATTTTAATTATTTCCATGGAATAAATCTAATGATAAAAAAGACCAAGTGAGACCCATTGGTAAATTTTTTATCACACATTTGTGAATCTACTTTGCCTCCCACTGATCCTGCAAATCCATCCTTTTTGACAGAAGTAAAGAGTTGACCCCCCCCCCCCCCCCCCCAGTGTGATTAAACGTCCAGGCCCTTTCTCTGGTCCCAAACTAGGATACAAATGTCCCATGAGGTGGGTCAACAAGGTTGTTTTTTTTAGCCTAGCATGGCTGCAGAGGGGTGGACCTCTTAAAGCCAGTGATTATGGTTGCTGATGTCCGCTGGTATTGTACAAAGTCACAGCCATCCTCTTTGACACAAAAATGATGCAAATATTTAATAATTTCTTCCTTGTTAGATAGTAAAAGGTTAACCTATGTACCAAACCTAACCAGCCAATAAGATCTCTCGGTCTTGAAATGTGAAAGGGTTTTAAGGGAAAGATAAGAGCTCTAGAACCCCTAGTGCAATGTGCAAGACAGGACAATAACATTGGGGCATATTATCAACGATTAGCGATATTTATCGCTAACGATGCTTAGCAACGAATTTTTTAACGCTAAGCATCGCCGGAAATTATCGCAGAGATTACTTGCTATTAGCAAGGTTTATCTCAGAAGTGATAAAAATCCTCGCGCTAACTGCCAAATGAGAGATTATCGCTGGAAACCCAACGATAATCTCTCAAAGTTTAGCGTTAGCTTGATGATAGGGGCTCACAAACTTAGCCATGATATCCACCTTCCATAGGATTTCATGGCTAAGTCAGGAAAATACCAGGTGTAAAAAAAGCAGTGCTAACCGCGGTTAGCGCTGCTTTTTTTATCACTAACAGGGTTAGCGAAATCCTTAATAATAGGATAATTGTCGCTTCACAACATTTCTCCTATTATTTTTCTCGGGAACGCCCCCTTTGCATCTCATTAGAGATGCAAGGGGAAGCATAGAGAAAAAGGATGCTAACATGCGAATTTGCGTGTTAGCACCCTGTTGCTGATAGGGAGATAATTTTATCTCCGCTTTCTTGGCTTTTAAAGCCAAAAAAGCGGAGATAAATCCCTTGATAATATGCCCCTTTGTTCCCGTTTCCTGTAACGGATATAGCAATAAAGTTGTCCTATATGCAGATAATTTATATACATATGACCCAGATCATACTCATCTGCATACATCAGACTCAGATCAAACAATCCATGTGTTGATGAGAAATTAAAGGATATTCAATTACCCTCTGAATGTGATGTAAAACAAACTAAAGTAAAACTGTACACATGGAACTTGGGGTAAAAATGTCAAAAGCTGTCAGGAGATGAGATACATGGGTAGACTACTTACAAAAAAAGGGAACGGTATTGATGAAAAAAGAGATCCAGTGTCCTTGTTAATGGTTGAGGCTATTAACCTATTGAAAAATACATGTTGGTTTTACCCTATCCATCTTTCATGTCTTTAAAATATAGTCAATATTCAAGCAATGTCAAATAGTTTTTTGTGGGTTGCTACATAACATATGTATTTGTAAAGCGTACGTTCACCCAGATTTCTCTTGGCGCTGAATAACAGATGTTCATTGTTACCCAACTCAATGGTACTCATTTTATCGACCTCAGATGGATGAAAGGATGAGAGGACCCGCCGGGATTTGAATCTGTGACCATGAGGTGAAACATAGGCCCCTGCAATGGACGCATTAGTCCACTGAGCCACCAGACCAGGCAATGAGAGCATTCATCATGGAAAATATTGAGTTGATTTAGGAAGAGGGGATTGACCCATGGACAGATCATCAAGATGCTGATAGGATCTTCGGATGAATTAGGGAGGGGTTTTGCTCTTGAGGGCAGTATTACATCACTTTTGACAGGAAGGATATATGCACAAGTTATCTTGACCAATGTGCTTACAATAGATTAATTTGAAGATCCTGCGACTGCCAGCTAACATTTGGCAAGATAAAATGAGGATTCCATATTATGAACTATATCAACTGCTATGTGGCTCTCCTTGAATCTTGCATTATTTGAAGGATTGACTCACTATGCATGACCTTGCAAGTGTCTGACATGGATATAGGGGAGTGGGGCTTAATGGTGAATAGTATGGTCCTGCCCTGGAAGAGGTCTTCCTCTGCTAGGTTAAAGTATGTTCAGATTTTTTTAAGGCCACAATCTTTCCCACAAAAAAAAAACCTCATGCAAACGGAGGGGGCTGTACACCCGAAAAATGAATGGGAAACGCAATATAACAAGCTTTGAGCAATCCTAGAAGACCGCATGTTTCCAGAAGAGCACGTCTGATCAGATGCATGTAAGGAATGGAGTTCCAAGATAACGTGCAAGTGTCCAAAAACATGCTACACAAATCGTCCAGAAAGCACCACATAAAAGAATATTTTGTTTATGCTCCATGTACTGTTCTTGGCACCCGAGAAACAAGCTATGTTTCAATGTATGAGGAAACATTGCTCCCAAGTGTGCCCTCCCAAGAACAAATGATCTTCCCATGTCTGTAAGCAGTCTAGAGTAGGCATGGCAGAATGTTTGTAGGTATATCTCTCAGATCCTTCTACATAGAATAGTGGTATGCCGTACGATTTTTGCCATTGTACATTCAGCAAAATATTATAATGAGATGCCAAATATTTACTATTTTTCCCAACTTTTCCGCCATTGCCACACGTTTGCCTGCAGTCAGACTTACATTCTTGTTGGAATCAAACAATTTGACTGTGGAAGAGCCAGTTTTTGGTATTCAAATTCAGCGTGGCTAGGTGGCATTGGCCAACGACCCTGTGATTAGCACTATCCTTCATAGTTCTCAGTAACCTGACGGGCCCTTTGAGCATTATGATTCTCATATCAAATGTCCTATGGTGTGGCCTACTGGTTGAAGGACAACGTTCACGCGGAAGCTATAGTTGGACAAAAATAACCCCAAAGGATAAAATCAAGTAACTACTGAATAGTAGGTTAATAAATCGAAAATAATCCATGCACTGCTTATGATTTCAACAGGGAGAAATGAAAGCACCAGCAGGCCTGAGGTATTTAAAGAGGAAACAATATTTCAACCACGAGACAGCAAGCTGTTAAAATAAATAAAAACATTAAAATACTTGAAACATTGATTACTGCAGCGGGCATAAACCAGAAAACTGCAAAGTACACTAAATGTTGTGAAAGAATATTTAATTCATACTTAATAGAAAATCATATTTGAATACAAAGTGTCAAAGAGTAAATCATAGAATCATCTAACCCCGAATAACTTTGAACGTGCATGCCAACTTATGTCTCTGGAGAGAAGATAAGGTAAGGTAAAACTTTATTTGCATAGTTACTTAAAACCATAGCAATACATACAAAAAATAAAAGCATGTTTAAGATGATCGGGCTCCCTCATTAGGGTCGTAGCGTAAGTGGTTAAAACACTTCTGTGTCATTACAGTTATAGCGTCCCAGCTAATTGTGCCTTTGCGACCTTTAGGGAAAATATGATCCATTGTCACAGTTACTCGCCCATATAATAGATTATCCCCATAAACAGATGCCCTGCACCTTATAGGTCAATTTGGCATTTTTGCCCGAGCTGCTTCAAGTAATTTGACTAGCCTTGTGTTCAATTGTGGCGATGAGGGATCAAAGCATGCCAAAACTGCTTGTCTCCTCGACCTGATCCCTCTTTGATTAAGGGGAATTTTTAGCAGCTGCCTCCATTCTTGACACATCTCCGTGCAAGTGCAGATGATATGTGTGATCTCGCCCTGATCCTTTTTGCAGAGGCTGCATAGATTAAAAGCCTGCACCCTTTTCCAGGGAGGGAGCTGCTGCGTAGTTGGTAGGACTCCTAGCCGGAACTTTAAGAATTTTAATTTCAGTATTTTTGAGTATCCCAAGTGGAAGTAGCGTTGAGGGGCTAGGGATTTATATGTGGCCAAAGTCATCCAGGCATGCGCTCTGGCAGAAAAGGTCTCCTTATCCTCTAGCAGAGAGTGTATCTTCAGCGTCTTCCACACTGTTTTTTTAAACGCTGAATGGAGGCAGTGTGTATCCCATAGAGGGGAAAGGCCTGTGGTTGTCAGAGCCTCCTGGAGATATTGAGCTGCGGTTGAGTTCTGCCTCTGTTGGATTTCTTGCCAGTGAAGATGGTTTAGTGTGTTGTGGTTGGCTGACCTGATCTTGTGCCAGCAGTTGATGAAACTTCCATAGCTGGCCCAGGTTTGCTTTATGAGACCGAATTCCAATCGAATTTGTGCCGGTGAGATGTAGGTCGGGAGGCTGAATATTGATCTATATGCTTTGGCAAGTGTTTTATCCAGGAGGGTGCTAGCTCTCCCACATAGTGCCTCAGTACCGTAAGTAATAGAAGGTAGTATTTTGGCCTGGGCTACCATCAAGAGTGACTAAGTGTTGGGCTGAGCAGTATAGCAGATAAACCTTTCAAGAGAGAGCAAGGATCATCCCTTTCCTTTTGATCTCCTCTTGCTGGTGGCTAAATAGGCCTTGTTTGTCTATGTAAATTCCCAGGTACTTGTAAGCCTCTGCTGTTTCGATGCATTTATTTCCCAGGTACCAGTGGTGGATCTTTTGTCGTTTGTTATTAATAGTCATAGTCTTCGTTTTGCTTAGGTTTATTGAGAGACTGTTTTCTTCTACATAGACCTTTAGGCAGTTCAGGAGATGTTGCAGGCCCACTGCTGTGTGGCTGAGTAGGACAACGTCGTCCGCTTAAAGTAAATTAGATATTGGGGAGCCCCCTAAACTAGGTGCATGCAAATTCGAAGTTGTTGAGTGCCAGGGTTAGGTCTGCCATGAATAGATTGAATAGCATGGGGGCCAGGACGCACCCCTGTTTGAGGCCTTTCGATGTTTTAATTTTTCTTGAGAGGTGCGTTCCTGAGCCCAGTTTGACTTGAACCCATGTGTTGGAGTGTAGGAGCATGATCATTGATAAAAGGTTGTTGGGGATGCCCCATCCGGCTAGCTTAGACCATAGTTTGGGCCTCTTCACATTGTCAAATGCGGCACTATTGTCAATGAAACAGGCATGGAGCTGAATTTTCCTGAGTTTTGCCGAGTTCATTAACATTGACATTGCCATAATATTGGTTATTGTGCCGCAGTTTTTTCTGAATCCTGTCTGGTTCAGAGGAATTATTTTATTGTTTTCTGCCCAGCTTGACAGCTCCTCCAACAATGTGCCCGCAAAGTATTTGCCTTCATTGTCAATCAGGGCTATTAACCGGTAGTTGGCTGGTAAGTTCTTGCTGCCCGTTTTATCGATTGGGACGATAATCAACCCTTTCAATGAATCTGGAATTATGCCCAGATGTCGTACTTCCAGAAATAATGAGTGGAGTATTTATGCCCAGTCCTCCGGCTTTTCCTTAAACATTGCAGGTGGGATTCCGTTCGGCCCTGGTGCTCCCTCCTTTTTACCCTTCTTTTTTTCAGAACAGGTTTATTGTTTATTTGAAAATAAGACTGCAAAAAAAGACCACAGTACTCCGAACACCGGAGGGGCTGTGAGAAGAAAAGGCATAATGCAATAAGGTGCAATCAGTACAGCAATCAAAATTACCAGGATAAGAAGAAAAATACCCGCCCCCCCAACCCCATAAGAACCACCCCCACCCTATACCCACCCTAACCCACTGCACGACGTCCACTCAAGTCCACAAAGTAAGGAGTCCTTTTGAATGTATGATGCACTTCACCCCTACCCCAGGCCTCATAACACAAGCTGATCCTCGACCTCCTGCTGCCGCGGCGGCTCAAGCCACAGCCCTCTGTAGTCCGCCCATCTCTTCCATATTTTATAATGTTTTTTGGGGCAACCCCGGGCCTCATACACTGGACGCTCCAAGCCCATGCAATAATCCAACCCTCGTTTCCACACTTATATCAGGTGGGCCCTGGGACTTTTCCAGGCGTGGGCCACATCCCTTTTGGCAACCGTGAGACCAAGTAGCAACAAGTGTCGTTTGTAGATGTTTCCGCCCACCTGTTCCATGACGTGTAGAAGGCCCAGCTGTGATGTACGTGGAAGTTCCCAGCCTAGAACCTCGTCCAGGCAATCCCACACCCGCATCCAGAATCTCTCAAGCACTCTGCAAGACCACACTGTGTGCAAGAACGTACCGACCTCCTGGTCACACCTCAGACAGTCAGGGGAAGCAATCAAACCGGCCCGCCACAACCTCTCCCTCGTAAAATAGGCTCTATGTAAGTATTTAAATTGGATGAAGCGCAGGCGTACTGCAATTGCCGCTTCCCTCGGGGCGGCAAGAGCCTCCCCCCAGCCCTCCACATCCATATCACCTACGTCGCTCTCCGAGGTGCGTCGAAGCTTGTCAAGAGAAGGGGAGCAGTGAGTGACCAGTGTCTGGTAGATGCGGGATATTTTTTTCTCCTCCAAGTCCTCCATAAATAACTTGGCTTCCAGCGGGCTGAACTCCGGAAGGGAGTCCAGTCCCTCCAGGGCAGAGGAAATGGCATGTCTAAACTGCAGGTATTTAAAAAATTGAGTGCTGGGCATGTCATATTCGTCTCTCAGGTCTTGAAATGATTTAAGGGTCGTGCCCCTCATGACAGTGCCCAGTGCTGAGATCCCTATCGCATCCCACCCACTAAAACCTTGCAAGGCCGCCAGTGCCGGCAGTCGTCCATTCCGCCACAGCGGGGTTTCCCCTGTTAGCCTGTTCCACCACCCCATACGGCGGAGCGCTCCACGCCAGATCCCGAAGATCACCTGAGTAACCTCCGGGAGCCTCTTCCTCTTTCCCGGGGAGTATAGGAGTGTATGGATAGTGTCAGGTTCCATCAGGTGTCTCTCTAGGGCGTACGCCGGGTCTCCCCGGTCCCCGTACCACCACTCATTCAGCACAAGCAAGTGGGAAGCTTGATAGTAAGACAGAATATCCGACGACGCCAGGCCACCACAATAAGTAGAGAGGAAACAAGTGCGGCGCGCCACCCGAACTTGGCCCCCGGCCCAAAGGAAGCGTCCCAGTGCCGAATTCACCTGGCGAAACCACTGTGGCGAGACTGGGTATGGGTGGTTCTGCAACTGGTAGAGTAGGCGAGGAAGGGCCACCATCTTGAAGATGGCCGAGCGGCCATAAAGATTGAGGGGCATACGGGACCACGTTTTCATGTCCGACCTTACTCGGTCCCACACTGGAGCCACATTGCGCTCCCACGAAACTCCCGGTTCATCTGTCAAGAAGACCCCGAGGTATTTGATACCCCCGGTAGCCCTCCATAGGGCCGCGGCCCAGTCCCCTAGCTCCACACTACGTACCAGAGTCCATAGCGTGGATTTCTGCACATTAAGTTGGAGCCCCGACACCTCCCGGAAGACTCGCATAATTTCCAGGACCCTCGGTCCCGATCTGTTAAGATTGGTGAGGAAAAAAAGCACATCATCCGCGTAGAGCGCGATCCTATCAGACGGTCCCGCCTCCCATTCAAAGCCGTTCATCTGCGCATCGAGGCGTACCCACGCCGCCATCGGTTCCATGGCAAGGGCGAACAGGTACGGCGACAAGGGGCACCCCTGCCGGGTGCCGCGACCAATAGGGAAGGCGTCCGAGACCGCGCCTGCCACTCTCACCGATGCCGTTAAGTCGGTGTAAAGCAGCCGTATGTAGGAGAGGAAATGAGGGCCCAGGTTTAAGCGAGGAAGGAGCGCGAAGGGATACACCCAGCTCAGAGAGTCAAAGGCTCTATCAATATCTGCCAATAATAACGCAGCCGGAGTATCGGTGGCATGCATCATTTCCAATACCACTTGGGTCCGCCTGATGTTATGTCTTGTGGCTCTATGTGGCATAAACCCGGCCTGGTCCGGGTGGACCAGGTCAGCAATCAGTGGGAGAAGACGGTTAGCAAGGGCCTTAGCTAGTATCTTCGCCTCTATATTCAGCAGCGAAATAGGTTGGTATGATTCGGGACGGTCGGGAGGCCTCCCTGGCTTGCAAAAGACCACTATCTCCGCATGTCTCCAGTCCCTTGGTAGGTGACCCATCTCCTGAGCAGCGTCTAGCACCTTCTGATAGTGCAGCCCCAGTTGGAGGTGGTATTTCCGGAAGAACTCGCACGGGAATCCATTGGGTCCCGGGGCCTTCCCTGAATTCAGCTCGCCGAGGGCCTTACCAAGTTCGTCCGCGGACAATGGAAGTTCAAGGCGATCGCGATCTTCATCCGAGATCCCCCGTGGTGGGAGATCCGCAAGGAATTTATCAACGCCCTCAGCTGAGAGGAGTTCCTTAGGGGCGCACAGTGACTCATAGTAGCTCGCAAAGCTGGCGGCAATCGCCCCCGGATCTGACATGGACGCCCCGGCCGCATCTCGAAGCCCCGGCAGCAGCTGCGCCTGAAATGTACTCTGGCAGAGTCTATACAGCATCGTGCTAGATTTATCCCCCACTGGTAGATCCTGCTCTGTGTAGCAAGCCAAACTTGGCGCGACTCCTCCAGGTGCAGGGACGCGGAGTCCTGCTGGGCCTGTAGCAGCCGCCTCACATCACCCTCATCCCCTGCCTCGGTACATCGCTCTTCTAGGACGCGGACCCGATCCGCCGCACTTTCGAGGCCCTCCCTACGCTTTCTACGCGCTGACGCACACCAGGCAATGTCTATTCCACGAAGCGTGGGCTTCATAGCCTCCCAGAGGGTCACATCGTCTAAGCCCGACGCCTCATTGTCATTCCAGTAGTGGGCAATGGCCCCCCGCATATGAGACTGATAGTCCTCCTGCTGGAGGTGCCAGGTTGAGAGGCGCCATCGAAATTGCTGCCGCCTACCATCTAGCAGTAAGATAAGGGCAACGGGGGAATGGTCAGAGAGCCCACGCGGCAGTATGGCTGTCGATTCCACCCTCCCTATCCTGGTGCAAGGAACAAATATGTAATCTAATCTGGAGAAGGATTTATGGACGGCCGACACAAACATGTACTCCCGATCATAAGTGTGCTGATAGCGCCACGCATCCGTCCAGCCCATACCTCTTACCATGTCATTCAATCTAGTGGGGGTAGGTAGCGGCTGCCCGCCACCCGGTCTATAGCCATCAACATTACCATCCATAACATCATTCCAGTTTCCACCGATCACCGCCATCACATCTGGAATCTCCGCCCAGATGGAGAACAGTTTCTCCACCAGAGATCCTTGCAGCGGAGGGGGAGCATACACACTGCCAAAAACCACAGGCTCCCCGCCAATCAGCCCTCTAACGAGCACATATCTACCCTGGGCATCCACCCACAGTGTGGTGTGCTCATAGGAGACCCTACGGTGTATCAGGATCGCCACCCCCAGGGACCCCCGAACAAAACCAGCATGGAACACCTGTTGGTATCCGTATCTCTGCAAACTAAGGGTTTTGGTACCTAAGAGGTGCGTTTCCTGCAGTAGTAGGACGTCTGCCCTCTCCCTCTTCCCCTGTCGCAGCACAGCGCCCCGCTTGATTTTGTCTAACATTCCCCGTACATTCCAGCTTACTATTCGCAATGCTGCCCTGGGGGGCCCCCAAGGCAAGGCCCCTAGCCGCCATCAACTGGGTAGTCGACCAAATGTCCGGGTGCAGGGGGCTGCATCGGCATAGAAAACCCCAATAAGACCTGGTGTAACATCGTGCAGTAACAGGCTACCCCTAACTGTCCCCAACTGACATGCCCCCCCACCCTCCAATCCCAACCCCAACCCCAACCCCAACTCTGGTTCCTAACACCCGGCCTCCCCCCACCCCTATACCTCAGCAACATTGAAGTATCTGTCGGGAAGTCGGGAGCCACCCACTCCAATGGATCCCCATCAACCACACCCTCTACTCCCAGCTAGCCCCTTAAGGGAGCACGCTACCCCTATGGAGGACCCTAAGGCAATGTCCGCCCTACCGTCCGTTCCCCCCCGACCCTCCCCCATCCCGCATCCCATACGGAGCATCAGATGGCAGCAAAATAGTACGTCAGTATGTCTGCATATCGATCACCAGCACCAGCCGGGCTGGTATCATCGCTTACTGGACCCATGTCACAGCTGAGCAGCAAAATGGCATCAGAAAAGTCTATCTTCTTTTACGAGTCTGCCGTCTGAGTGTCTGGAGGATCCGCCGTCTCCGTTTCTCCCCTCCTGGCGGGGGACCTCCTAGTTGAGCGAGACCTCCAATTGCTCCTGCTACGGGAGCGTCGGTGGTTCCGCCGCGGCGCCGTCGAGGAGGACGAGTCTGAGTCCCTGGCGGGCGAGGTTCGCTGTCGAGCTCCCACCGTTTCATCGGTCCATGTGAAGACTTCCTCAGGTGAGTTAAAGAACAGGATGCGCGACTGGTATACCACCCGCAGACGGGCCGGGTACAGCAGCGCATATTGAATCTTGAGGCTTCTCAGGCGGGTTTTGGCCGCTGTGAAGGATTGACGCTGCCGCTGCACCAACCGTGTATAGTCCAGAAAGATCATGATCCGCTGATTTTCACACATGAGGGGTTCTTTCAGGCGGGCCTGGCGCAGGATAACGTCCTGATCATGATAATTGAGCAGTTTGGCGATCACCGGCCTCGGGCGCTCCCCCACCGGCGGCTTCGGGGCGAGCGCTCTGTGGGCCCGCTCGACAACAAAACAGCGGGAGAGGGTGTCCGGTGGGAGCCAGCTCTCCAGCCACTGAGTTAGGAAGGATTCCATGTTCCCATTCTCACAGTCCTCCGGAAAGCCGACAAAGCGCAGGTTGTTGAGCCGAGCCCGCCCCTCGGCATCCTCCACCCTGAGCGCCAGACCTTTCTGGATACCCTCCATGGCGGCCATCTTCTTTTTCAGGATTGCCACATCGTCTTCCACTCCGGTGATCCTGGATTCTGCCTCAGTAATGCGGGCTACTGCGTTTCGTAGATCTTGTCGCAATAGAGTCACATCAGCCCCCACCGCTCCAATCTTGGCGTCCAGGGTGTCTCTAGATTGGGTGATCGCTGCTAAAAGCGCCGCATTGTCCGGCCCCTGGGGCGGAGGACACCCGGAGGCCCCGGCCGACCCACCGGAGCCGGTGAACTTGTCGAGGGTACCTTGCTTCGAGGCGTTGCCTCCACTCCCGCCTCGGGTCATGATCTGTGGCCGGTGAAGCAAACTGCAGGAGAAATCTGCTCTGGCCCCCCGGGGCACCGCCGCCGCACGCCCTCCGCCGGGCACCGGATCCCAACAGGCAACAGCTACGGCCGCGCCACGTGGATCCCCAAGTTCCAAGAACCAATGGCGGCTCCCGGGTCCCACTATTGCCTCAGTGCACCACGATAACACCTTCCGCCGGCCGGTGCAGGTCGTTCACGGCAAGCTGGGAAGCCGCGAAAAGGGGGGGCCGACTGTCAGCGTTCCTGAGGAGCCCCCCGAGAGGCACACTGTCAAGTCCCGGGTAATGCTCGGCCAAGATGGAAGCCGTCCACTGCTCCTCACCCCAAGGTCGGGTGCGGTCCTCGGCGGTGTCGTCCCGGCTCCGCAGCCCCCCGGGGCCCCCTCCGCGCACCCCTGTGTCGACTCACCGCAGGGGTCGCGGCTCCCGGTCCGGGAGTCCGCCGGGCACCTCCGTCACCGGTGGTTGTCGGGTCTCTCTCTCCGCTGGTCTCGGCGTCGACGTGGCCACCCTGGGCTCTGTAGCGCCGCGCCGGGGCCAGCCCCCTGGCGCAGTGTGGAGCGCTCGCCAGTATTTCACCCCTCTGAAGGACGGGCGCCCCCCGCCGTCCCGAAGGGCCGCCCGCCGGCAGATGGCGACCGCTTCCGGATGTCTCCAAACTTGAGGCCCCGGCTCTGCTTTGCGGCGTAGGCCTTTCTGCCACCGGGAGCGATAGCTCGCGAGCCACCTCTCCGACGCGGTGCAAAGGCCACCAGTGTCCACTCAGCACCCCCTGTAACAGTCCCCCACTGCGGAACAGGCTCGGGCGAGGGGGGACCAGGATAATTCGTCGGTGGGACGGAGCTCACTTAAGCCGCATCCGCCATGCTGGCTGCCCTAGCCACGCCCTCCTTTTTACCCTTCTTGATCTGATTTTTAATTAAGAGCTGTTCAGTGACTGGTGAACATTTGACACTGTGTGGCTTTCCTCCGGCATGTTGAGATGTGCTGATTGCCTTTAGGCATGGACCTGTTTCGGGAGTAACAGGAGGGAAGCTACCACTTTCCCTGTTCCAATTGATGGTATCAACTGCCTCCCTGGATGTTTTGTTCTTCCCCGGCATTGAGTCAGTGACACTTTGGCTATTAAAGTGGGATTTTAGGTAACTTGCCCATGTTTCCTCTAGTATGAAGGAGGTGAGGCCCCCGTGATTCGGATGTATTATCTTATTTACTGTTTTCCAGAATCGGTCACTGGCATTATGCTTGATGTTGTGCAATAGTTTAGCCCAGAGATCCTGTTCATTATTGTTGATAATGGTCCATTTCAACCTCTTCAATTTGGTTCTCTGTTCCCGCACTTTAGAAATGAGCAATAAGTTACCTGGGTCATGGCGTAAGGATCTTAGCGAGCCATTTATCAATTTTTAAGTCCTTTGAGTTGTGTTATTTGACTTGTTGATAGGTTATTCTGTTGTGACTGTCCGAGAGAGGACCTTGGTTTTGTAACTGTTGCCTTTTGGGTGCTGAGGTTGGTTATGAAACATTCCCAGGAATGTATCTATTTCTTGCCAGGCAATTGGACAGATATGAGGTTGATTGCTGTGTCTGTCAAGGTCTTTATAGATTCTGTCGAAAACTTAAACCTCTTATAGTTTGTTGTGTAGCTTGTGCCTAATTGTACAGCAGGGAAGCGTAGCTGTACCTGCTAGAGTAGCCTCCTATGGGCGATGGTCACTATCTCCTATATCGCCCATTTTGAAGCCTGTTACTTATTGCAGCAATGAAAGACTGACAAACGTATAGTCTATCAGTGAGCTTGCTTGCTCAGTGTGGTAAGTTGCTGCTGGAGGGGTGTCGTTGACTGTTCTTCCGTTGAGGGCCCTCAGGTTTAGATGTTCCAAGTCTTCCAGGAAGCGTCGGTTTAGCTTGTGCGGCCTCCCATGCGCAAAGGTACCTTGCTGAGGTAGGTTGTAATATGATGATTGGAGACAGATTTCCTTTGACTCAGATGTTCCCATTAGAAATAGGTTCATGCCCCCTGATAGAATAAAGTTTGAGGCTTCCGAGCAGTCTACATACAAAGTTACTAGCTCAATTATTTTTGAGAGAAGATGAGAGGAAGAGCACAGGGCAGATTCTTTCCTCTGTTTCAAGTGTCCTGCACCAGGAGAAAAACAGCCACATAAGCTGCTCTGCTTAAAGCAAAGAAAAAAGGAAATCTTAGAGACTCTGAGTTGCTGCTCTGCTAGACAGTAAGGTTGGCGAGTTGCTATTGAATAGTAGTTTCTCCGTTTTTCATCAAGAAAACTATTCAATACCCTTTGAACCAAAAACAATAAAAGTGCACAAAATGAGAAACACGAAAAATTATAAGGACATATTTCAAATACGTCCTAATTTCACAAATACCCAAGCAATCCGAAGCCATTTATATCCGCATTGTATCGCAAAGATGTAGTAAAGGATGTAAGAATCCTTTTCAATCATTTATGCCCAATCAAAAAGCCTACACTTGAAGGCTGCTTAAATGAGAGCAACAGAAGTACAGAAAGGAAGAACACATTTAAAGGTGAAGTAACTGTTAGGAGTTTAAACCCAACTATAATTGCACAACATGATGGAGTGCACTATAGAATTCTTCATGTTGGTAGTATAGCAGGAAGAACCAAACGGTTGTTCAACATACTAAGGACAATTTCTAAATATCAGTAACACAAACTGCAGCAACATTTGGAGAGGTTTACTATGTTAGAATGTTGGCCAATATGCAAAGGCCACTTGTTAATGTTACAGATGCTAAAATGCCTGGGGTACTGCACATTACGCATGGGGTGCTGTATATTGGACATGGGTGCCGCTTCAGCAACCCCTGAGGAATTCTCAATGTCCATGGTTGCAGCTCTATAGACAGGGTTGGTGCTCAAAATAGCAGATAGCTGCTAGGAAGGCCAAGAAAGACATTTCATGAGTCCAGTACACTGCTCTAAGTGGTGTCCTTGCACTCTTCTCTATGTATAGCCTTACATGCCATATTACTTTAGGAATCCATGTCCACTGTCCGGAGTTTCTGTAGCCCAGTTACACTTATAAGAACACAGAAGCGCCATATCGACTGGGAGCACTTGCAGGCTTCCATTTTGGGTTGGTGAGAAACAGTCTTCACACCACTGTTGGTAACAGATCCCACGATATGCATCTTTGCCAAATCAACTGTTATGGAAGAAATTAAATATCCGTTTCTGCTTTTTGTTCCCACCTAAGGTACAAGGACAGCTAGCAGCAGAATGATATTTTTAGTTAATCTTGTGAAGTGAATGTTCACCCAAGATTTAACCATTTCAACAGAGAGGAAGAAAGGCTATATGGCAAGATGTGGAACATTTCTTAAACAAATTACCTGCAGTGACCACAACTGTTCTCCACATGCGTGTGCAACATCACCAACCCAGGAAGCCTTGTGCAATACAGACCAGCGTCAAACATTCTGGACATAGATAAACCTGTAGAAACATTCACTGTACACCAACTGTAGCACTTCTTGAATAAGAGTGAAAGTCAAAATGACCACCAGTGTGGAGTGCAGATATGACCGAGATCTGCTTCAGAGGACTAACACCGCCAACGAAAATGAGGAACTGCAACATTTCTACACTGAAGGGCATCAAGGACGCCACAATGAAATGGTGCTGTTCCATCCTTTTTTTAGAAATGGGCTAACTGTAAGCTTTCGGTTGATGGTCCCCCATTTTCTCCGTCAACAAGCTTCCTCTGACAGCCAAAAGGAATAAGGGCAGTGAGAGGAATTGCATTATACCTCCTAATTTGATGATGGACAGCCGTCAAAATCTTTGGCGGCCATCAACACAATTTTTGTGCCTTGATTGGAACCACTGTGACAATAGTTTCTTTCAACGTACAGATGTGACTGCTGGGCGAGCAGTCATATCAAAATTTGGAGGACAGTAGTCCATCAGGATGGAGGAGGTAATTTCCTCTGCCAAAACTAATGGAAAGAGCTCCGTCCTCCAAAGTTTAAATAAGAAACATAAGGAGCCGGGTTCCACATTCTAGACTTACTCTGGAACCCCTGGCCGATGTCTCTTTTCTGTATTCTTGGAAGTGTGGATGGGAGAAAATTTTCGTTAGCAAATTATACATTCCGGTTCCAATAAACCATGACGCAGAAGAATCACAGACACCCGATTCAAAGTTAGTTTGTTTATTACAATACCAAGAATAAATGGACATACAAACACTTCAGCAGGATGGTGTAGAAATACATTAGAACTAATACAAAGCCAAACCTATGGGTAAAGTTAATACGATGCAGCATACATAAAATGACAAATTCGAGAATCAGGACACAAAAGATTATCACTCCCACACCTAGAGTTCCCCTCATTGGAGGTTCGTAGGTAGAGAGCATTAGTCTATCCCTACACTATCACTAATGTGACGTCCCTACTTAGCATTTCCCCAGGTAAGGTCTGAAAAGGTTGTTACAATAGGGAGCTGTCCTCGCTCCCCCGCCATTTCAATTGTTGAATTTTAAAGAACTCAGTAAGATTAACCAAGTGAATAGTTCCGCTCTTCTTTCCTAGCACTTATGCCTGATTTTATATTTTTATACTTCATATGTCCATGTGAGACATGCAGGAGTGCATATTGGGCACTTCTAGTGAGACGCATTGAACAAGGAGTCACACCGCAGGGACGTAGTTGATAAAAAGTTGGTTTTGGCCTAAAACAGTGTTGTGACTCCCACACAGAAATCACTGGTTTTGATCGGGTCTGGGGACACCATTTTGAATGTTTTCATACATATGTTTTAGTTTATTCACTGGGGCACTGCACTGTTTACTTCTTACCTGTTTCTATTGACTTTTATTACAGATTCCCCACGGAAATCTTTCAGATACATTTCTTTGGAGATTTCACTCGGAAGGGTACTTACCCTCTACCCCTGGATCAAGGAGGTAGGGCTAGAACCCATGGGATTTTTCATTTGTGAGTCCTGATGAAAGCCGGGGGATTTTAAATCTTTGCTGGCTGAAACATGTCAATATATTTTTGCAGAGTGGAGGGGTAGGAAACTCATAATAGCCTCCCATACCACCACCCACTGGTCGCTTAATTGACCGTTTTACTCTGGACAGGGCATCCATGATTGAAATGGAATGGAGGATATCCCATGTCCATTTTTAGACTTCTATTTCTGCACCTTTATTCACTTGTGATCCCATTTTTGTCTCTAGCATTATCATTTTTTTGTGGTGTATGGTCTTCCCCTCCCTATTGCTCCACCTCCAGCGTTGGCTTGCGCGGACGTGTGTTAGCAGCCCTATGATGAAGCATGACACAATTTACTGTGTGTGGGGGCAGTTTTAAAACCTTTGATTGTTTTTCCAGACCTTTGATCACAGCGACCTTGAACACAGAGTCCCTCTTCTTTTTGTGTGTATAAGGTCTGAAAAGGTGTCAGCATGTGAAGGCTTCCCAAGACCTTTCACTTTGAATGGGTCAGATAGCATAACGCTACAAATCTCATTCTAAGATGCTCTCTCCTTATAACTCCAACACAAGAATCAGTGTGAGACGTCCCACAATGCCACGTTACATCACCCCATCCACGCACGATGCTCCCAGGCCTTGACTCGATGACCTTGATTCCCAGGCTCTCTTCGGTGAGAAAGAACACCATCCCACATTATCAGCATTGTTGTGAAATGTATCTTGTCCTCCCTAAGCCTAACTCCTAAAACAGACATTATTCTAACTACCAAAGATGCGTTTCTCCACCTGCAACAGAAAACATGAGAATTAAAAAGTTCTGCATACACATGAATTCTACTAGCAAACTTTTATTTTTTAATAAAGTTTTAATTACAACAATAACGATCTGCATGTGTTATTGTACAATTGCAATGTCATTTCTGTACAGTCCCTTGATAAACAATTCTGCATTGGTGCACATTTGATTTCACAACCTTACATGTCCTCACCTGAATCACTATCATCTTTTGGGGGCGTACAGATGTCCCCCCTGTATATGTTCCACTTTCCCCACACCCTAGCCCATTTGCAATGGCATATCCTATTTATAAATGTGGCCTTCTACACTACCATGACCATATCTATGCCCCTACACCACTACATTACCGTCGGTACAATTCCTGCTCCCCACTTTTGCGCTATGTTCCGCTTAGCTATTGTCATGCCAGTCGTTGCCCACAGGCGTTCAGCGTGAGTAAGATCTGTTGGACCCCAGACATTGAGAAGGCAGCACTGAGGCTCAAGCGGGACCTGCTTCTCGGTGATGTCTGCGATTGTGCTTACCACTTCTTCCCTCTACTAGCAAACTTAACTCTAGAGCAGCAAGGAGAATTACACATATTAAAATGTAATCATTATTACTGTGCACATTTATCAACGCATTGTATAGCAAACAAATTATAATGTTCATTAGTCACATGTAGAATTCTTCACATTACGTTTTTCATCTAATCATATGAAATTGAAAACGTGGATTTGTCCACGTTATATGAAAATAAGTCTATCACTTCACCTTACACATTATTACAGTACACATCCTAATAGCACAAATGTTAACACGATAAAAGATTATATGTGGGTGCAGACTACCCATGATTATAAGGCACCCCTAAAATAGCCAGAGCAATTTGCACTCGATCAAATCTCAGTCATGGAACAAAGGATAGGGGTGCGTAAGATGGCAACAAAGGAAAGAATATTTGGGGGAGGGTATATTTCCAGTCAAAAGTAGAAAATAGGTCACTGTCTTCATACGATTGTAGGTGTCTTTGCATTCTCATTTTTATTATTCATTCATGCGGATACTTTAACTATCAGATTTGCTACGCTAGCCTACTGTTCAGATTTGTAAATATAATATAACTATGTTCCTTGTCTTCTGTTGTACTTTGGACCCACACCCAAACATAAATCTGCTAAGGTCCCGGCTAGGTCTGTAGAGTCTTCATACTGAAAAGTCCTGTATAATAGCCCACATGTGGGTCCACGAGACCCATCTGTTTTCTTTTCTGTGCACACTTGCAGCTCACTTGAAAGTGTCAGCCAAACGAGATCTACCAACTTGAGCGAATCCTTAGCTCACATCTTTTCTGGCTGTGGGTAGGTGTTGGGGGGTTCCGGATAACCATCAAAGTCAATAATAGCTTTATTTGGAGGCAATTAGCCATCCATAAAAGCAATATAGAAAACAGTACAAGTATAGAAACACAAAAGATGCAATTCATAGCACCAAGGGACCAATGCCTGCTCTTAATAAATAAAAATAACACTTCTCATTTTTCGTTTTGTAAAGCATCTCATTTTCCTTTAAGGAAAACTGGCTGCTTAAAAAAAAAAAGTTTGCTTTATTGAAAAACAATCACGGACATGGTGGTCTGCTGATCTCAGCAGGACACCATCGCTGTAATTTTTGCGATTCCTAGAGGGTCGCCAATTGCGACCTACCGCATTAATATTCATGAGGTAGGTAATTTGCGAGCCCCTAGGAATCGCAATAGGTGTCCTATACACCTTCATACATTGCATTTTGCGATTCCCTAATGTCGAATCCTTGTGATTCGCCATTAGGGAATAGCAAAATGCTATCTTGATACATCTGGCCCAAAGTCTCTCTCCCCCCCCCCCCATTTCTGATAAAGGATCACACTGTGGATACGTTTACACTTCGGGGAGAACGGCTAACAATAGCATGTTAGCAATCATGTATTTTATAACACCTTTAAAAGGGATAGCTGAGCAGTAGTGCAATATCTCAATTGTAAGCTATCTTTAAAGCTCTCAATCTTATAGAATTGTGAAAAAAATATTCTGAAGGGCCCTGTTTCGCATAAGGGGGTGCAGTGTTACAAAGTTTAAAGACTGTTGTGTTGCATGGAAGCTGAGGGAGTAATTTACGAGGCAAGGGGCCAGTGGTTTATTTATTTATTTATTTTGAAAGTTTTATATAGCGCGAACAAGATCTTTGCAGATATCAGAGCGCTTTACAAAGCCGTGAATACCAACAGGAGAGTGAAATTAAACATAATAAGTGGGAAGGGTAGGTACGTGAGGGAGCAAATTAATACAGGTACATCAATAATATACATATTACAGATAAATGTGTGCATAGATAGTCAGTAACGTCAATAATACAGGTGGAATACATAGTCATAGAGTTCTAGCAGAATAAAACAGATCGGTGTAGAGTCTTTACAGATCCACGCTAATAGGTCAAGTGTATTTGGCCATAAAGATAGCTTTTACTTCTTTCTTAAAAAGTGTGGTGGAGGAGATGAGCCTGGTTTCAGGAGGGAGTGAGTTCCAAATCCTGGGTGCCATTCCTGAAAAAGAGCGTTTATAGGTTTTTTCCTTCTGGAATCTTCGAGGTTTTAACAAAAGATTGTTTGTGCCTCTAGTGTTTCTAGAGCCACCAGAAATTGACAGTTTCTGAGTGAGGTATCGGGGAGAGCTCAGGTGTAGAGCCTTGTGTGTCATGCAGGCGATTTTCAGATGTATTCTGGCTTCAAAAGGCAACCAGTCCAGTGATTTCAAGTCAGGGGAGATATGCGAGTATTTTTTTGATCCAGTGATGAGTCTCGCTGCAGCGTTTAGAGAGGCTCTTAGGGGTGCAGTAGTGGTTAACGGGAGACCGCAGAGGGCGGTGCTGCCGTATTCAATTCGCGGGATTACTAGTGCTTGTACTGCAGTTTGGAAGTCTTTGGCTGGTAGGAAGGGTTTAAGTTTCCTCAGGGTATTGATTTGGAAGTTCGCTCCCTTAGTCGCCTTGCTGATATGATGCTGCATGTTGAGATTGGAGTCGAGAGTTATACCTAGGGATTTCGCTGAATCCACTATGGTGGGTTGGACATTGAGTGCAGTTAGCTGTTTAAGCCAGGTTTGAGTGGTAGAGATCTTCGCGGGAGGCGAGATCAACAGGAATTCTGTTTTCAGAGCATTGAGTTTGAGGTGATTGTCAGCAAGCCAGGATTGGGTGCTTCTGATCGTTGAGTTCAGGAGTAAGATGTCATTGGGGATTGTATTTTAAGATATAGTTGAGTGTCATCTGCGTACATGTGAAAAAGTACATTGGATGCTTGTAGCAAGGTGGTGAGAGGTTCCATAACTAGGTTGAAAAGAGTTGGTGATAGGGAGGATCCTTGGGGGACGCCTAACGAAACAGGTATTGGAGAGGACAACAGGTTGTTACTCTTGAATTTCTGCGACCTGTTGTGTAAAAAGGAGGTGAACCATTTGAGAACAGTCCCAGAAAACCCATTCTTGTGTTCAAAAGATCGAGTAACTTTTCATGTTTAACAGTGTCGAATGCTGAAGAGAGATCAAGAAGGATGAGGAGGCAGGTATCACCCTGATCTAGGATTTGCAGGGCGTCGTCAATTATGTGAGTCATAGCCGTTTCAGTGCTGTGTCCTGCTCGGAAGCCTGATTGATGGGGGTTGAGGAGATCAAACCGATCAATGTGTTTAGTCAGTTGTAGTTGTGCGCATTTTTCCAATAATTTGGCGAGAGTGGGAATATTGGTAATGGGACGGTAGTTGTTTAGGTCGGATGGGTCGGCAGTAGGTTTCTTTAGCAAAGGTGTGACTTGTCCAACTTTGAGGGAGTCGGGGATGGTTCCTTCTTGGAGCGAGCTGTTGATAATTTTAGTCCAGAGTGGAAGGAGCATTGGGGTGAAATCTTTGACAGCGTTAGCAGGGAGGGGATCCGTGAGGTGATTGGAGGGTTTCAAGGTGCTGAGCAGTTTGCCTATTTCTTCTTCTGAGTAGGTTTCAAAGGTCGGCCATGTTGCATTGTTTTTAGGTTCGGTGGGTGTTATGCAGTTGAGTGTGGTGTGGAGTCTTGCATCGGTGCGGAGATCATTCTTTATGTTGTCAGTTTTTTGGGTAAAGAAAGCGGCGAAGTCTTCACAGGCGGGTGCTTCGTGCAAGGTACTGAGAGGTTGGTGTTGTTCCTTGGATTGTGTTCTGATTAATTCAAACAGTTTTCTTGGGCGGTTTTTTGCTTGGTCAAGCTGGAGGCTGAAGAAGTTTGCTTTTGAGCGCTTTATTTTCCTGAAGTAGGCGTTTCTCTTTTTCTTCAGAGTTTTCAGGTGCAGTGCAGAGGGAGCTGATCTCCAGGTGCGCTCTGCCATTCGCATGGCTCGTCTATCTTCATTGAGACTCCCGTCGTACCATGGATTGGAGATTTTAGCGGAGACTCTTTTTAACTGCATGGGAGCAGCCTCATTAATTATTGAGGTCATGGTGTTGAGATAGTGGTCAGTCAGGGATTGGACATCTGTTGCGCCCATAGGCGGGAGTAGGAGGTCTCGGCTGTTCGGGGGTATGGAGAATGGGTTGAGTTTTTTCAGGTCTCTTTTCCAGACTTTAGGTCTGAAGGTTTGAGCCGAGTTTGACTTTTTCGTTGATGTGGAATGTGACAATATGATGGTCTGACCAGTCACAGGGTTGGATAGACTCAAGTTGAGTAGCGTCCTCTTTGGCGATGATAAGGTCGAGGATAGAACCTTTCTCGTGAGTCGGGCTGTTGCATAATTGTGTGAGGTCCAGGGCGCTGAGGAAGCTTTTAAGACTATTTACCACCGCATCATTGGGATCGTTCCAATGGAGGTTGAAGTCACCAAGGTATATTTGGGTGAGCTGTCGTCCAGCGTTGGTTGAAATCATGTCCATGATTTGTTGGACGAAGATGAGGTTGTCTCTGGGGGGGTGGTATATGCCATGAAGAGAACATATTGGTTTGCCATCACTGATGATATCGAGGCACATGTATTCATAGGATGTTGGAGAGGGTAGGGAAGGCTCGGAGATTTTCAGAACAGAGAGGCTATTCCTGTATATGCATGCGATTCCGCCCCCTATCTTGCCAGACCTATCAAGCCTACTGATGAGGTAGTTGGGGGAACCAGAATGTCCATAATAGGTGTAGAAGATTTGGTTAGCCAAGTTTCAGTCAGGATAATTAGGTCAAGGTCCAATGTTAGTATGAGGTCGGCGATGGCGGAGGAGTGTCTAGAAGCCGATCTGCAGTTTAGGAGGGTGCATTTGAGACGTGGTGTGTCCGGGGAGGAAGAGGGTATTAGGGAGAGGGGGACTTTTCTAAGGTTATTCGGGACGGAGATTCTGTTGTTTGGATTTGGGGGTCTGCAGGGATTTGAGTGTATCGTGGGAATGGGGAGGTGCGAGGCGGTTGTGGGGTTTATCGGAGCTGGGTCGTAGGAGCGGAGGAGGGAGAGAGTGTCGAGATCCGAAAGAGGGTTGCATGTGCGACGGGGGCGGTTGTTGCGATTGTGGGAAGGGATCGCGGTCCAGTGAGTGTGGCGGGTGCGGTTGTTGCGATTGTGGGTCTGGATCGTGGTCCTGTGTGAGGGACGTGGCTTAGGAGCGATGTCAGGACGGGAGAAGAGCAAGTTGAGAGGTGGGGTGGTGGTGAGGCGAGTCTAGGGGGTGCGGTGAGTCGCTCTTTGATGGTGTGCATGTCTTCTTTGATGGTGTGAATTTCTTCTTTCAGTTGTAGGAGGGAGGACATAATGTTTTCCAGCGTGGGATAAGTGTTAGTGCTGGGGGTGGAGGTCATGGGTGAGTGACTGACCTGTGGCCTATCATGCGAGTGGGGGGGGAGGGTTGGTGTTCATGCGGGGCTCCGTGATGTCGTCGCTTGGGTTGGTTTTAGGGAGGAGAGAGGGTAAGGGGGCGATGGGAGTGAATGAAGAACGGAGGAAGTTGGTGGCGTGGAGGAGGGAATTCGTGGCAGGCGGAGAGAGCGGGGTGGAAGTGGAGTGTATGATGGTGGTGATGGGGGAGCCTGAAGGGTAGTGAAGGCTGAGAGTGGGGAGGGAGATGGGGTTGGAGTTAGAGATGGTCCTGTCGTGGAGAGGGGGAGTTAAGATAGTAGATGTGGAGAACTCTGCATGGTTAGTTAGCGTGTGGGAGTGGGGGCTGAGAGTGGGGGGGGACAGAGGGTGGGATTTGTCGCTATGTGTGTCGAACTGGAGCTGAGCTAGGTTAGAGGCGTTGTGGGTGGGGTCTGTGATGTCAGGGGGGAGAGGATGAGTGGGAGTGTTTTGAGTGGAGTTAATTCGTAAAAAAACTAAAAAAAACAAAAAACAAGTGCCAGGGCTTTCGTCAGAAGGCAGCTTGCACCAGCCCATTTTTCCTGTTAGTGCCGCCTAAAACAAAACCAACTACTAACCATGGAAGTGGGTAAAGGATCTGGGGTAATGGTCAGAGCTGCCGACTTCAGAGCTGGGGAACCAGGTTCAAGTCTCGGTGTTGGCTCAACAGCCTGTGAATCTGTGCAATTCACTTAATCTCCCTGTGTCTACTATAAATTAATGTGTACTTAACTGGTGCTTATGAAAAGCGCCGGTGTTGACTAAGTGCCGGTGCTGAGTACCAGAAACCACCTGCTCAAATTAAGTACTGATCTTCTCTCACTTACAACCTTGTGAGCTTTCACTTATGTTAACCTTTCATTCAATTGTGACATTTAACTACGTATGCTGCGTTATGCCAATTCTAGGAATAATTAAATTGCTAATGGTCTAGTCTCTTAGCGACTGCAGGCAGCTTGGGTTGAGCAGTACCATAGAGTTATGCGTCGTCTGTGACATGCATCGTTCCACAGCTTCAGGAGGCTTTGAAGTCAATGCTAGTGTGCTAAAGTAGGACAGCACATAAAACAATGAGCATGCATGACACACAGCTATGGGTACTTGTGAAGGTGAGCGAATTAGGTGCGATAGACACTAACACATTCTACACCCACCATCGCAAGCAGTCAACAAGGAAGGAGCTGAAGAACAGAATACAAATCGAGCCCCATAAGCAGCATGCCAGGATTGTTGATGACAAATGACTACTGTGCCTCTTTATCATCCAAAGGAGCAGCTGCGGTTGCTAGGGGGGTACCTGCCGGGGCGGTGACGTGGGGAGGGGGAGGGGCAGGGTGGGGGGTAGTAATCCTTGGATAATGGACGTTTACAGGTAAGTAAACATATAAATAAATCAAACGAATTTTGTTGCGTGCACTGCATTGCATTTAGGGATGCAGTGCACACAACGAAATTCGTTGTATTTATTTATATGTTTACTTACCTGTAAACTTCCATTATCCATAGATTACTACCCCCCACCCTGCCCCTCCCCCTCCCCATGTCACCGCCCCGGCAGGTACTCCCCTACTGACCGCGGCTGCAAAGTAGCCCAGTACTATCTACAGCTTTAACTACTTTAATGGCCTCCATGCAGAACCCTCATGCAAGTCAACTGGACAGCAATACCAACAGTCACTCTTGGCCTTAGTCCAGGGTTAACAAAGGTACTCATGTGAGTGCATGTTGAGGACTGATTGCACTCCTACAAGGTTCAAAGATCCCACAGTTGTGCTACCTTTTGCTGTGCACGCTTGTCTAGGAATACTGAAATTCTGAGCCCCAAACAATCAATCATTCAAAGATAATTTGAACTTTGTACCTAAGTTATAGTGTGACAACAGAAGTTCTGATTGTTTGGGAACAAGCTTAACACATTGGAACTGAAGTAGCCCATAAAACATAAGAAACCAAAGCAACTTATTGATTTTATTTAAACATCTGCGTAACGAAACACCTCTGTAGTATTTACAACACTGCATTAGTTTCAGTGCGACCCAACATATTGTATTCAAAGTTCTGGAAGGCCAACATTTTTCCAACTTACAACATGATTGTTTCTGTGTAAGCCATCAACAACTGTATATGAAAACACATATGATAATTAGGATATAATTTTTTAATGAAAACTCGAAAAAAGTTTTTGGAGGTATCTAGCACTTGGAAACATCGGTTCTTCTTTGTCGAGGCATTATGCCTGAGAGGGCTTGCTGTATTCTATGCTAAACATAAATACATATAGAGTTCATTTTTGTTTTCCACTTCTGTGTTTTTCGGCCCCAGTCTGACGGTACTAACAGGGGGTCTTCGTAAGAACTGGGACTCTTGAAGGCCTTTTGTTTCTGATGCACAGGAATAACGAATGGCACCGAAAAATCAATCTGTATTAGCAACATAATTCATCAATATTAGCAATTCAGGAGGGGCGTGGCTAGGGAGAACATGGCGGCCAGCTAGAGAGACTGGTCGGGAGAGCCGGTCTTAGGCGACGTGCTGAAGCAGGTAAAAGGGAGGAATCGCGGCGGAATAGCGAGAAACAGCGATGGATTTTGGCAACTCTCAAGCACGCTAACCTGCGTGAGTTAAGGTGTGTGAGGGTTTTGACAGTAGCGACATAGCGGGCTCGAGCGGAGTGAGAGCGAGTTGGTCGGCAGGTTTTCTGCCGGCAAAGCGGAGAGCAGAGGCGGCGGCCTATGGAGAACACGGACGGGGGCAGTACAAGCTGCACTGCACTAGCGGCAGTGAAAACAGCTGAGAAGGGAGCAGCAGGAACATCGACGGAGGTGCCTTCGCCGAAGGGCTTCGAGCGCTGGAGCTGTGCAGCTCTAGAAAGAGGTAGAGGCAGGCGGGCGGCGGCAAGGCTTCAGTTCTCCGCAGGTGGGACTGTGGGGAGAGGGACAGCACAGGAGGGGAATCGCTTCCAGGCAATTGTTTCCTCACCCCCTAAAAGTAGGGACCACCCCGGCTCTGTAATTCTCTTATATGACCCAGCTGGGGAATTAAATAACTGCAAGGAGCTGGGTACATGGCCGAAGGAGAAAGGAAAAAGCCCACAAAAATCTAACTCCGGTTACGCACTGAGGAGCACAGGGAAGCCTGTAGGGGGGGGGGTGGAGCCCTCACAATACACAGCAGAAGAGTAAAACTTCTTACAAGCTGAACTTAAATTAAAAAAAAAACACAAACAAGCAGGTCAGGAATCCTCGGGAAAAAAATCTCTATTAACCCGTCTCTAAATTCTTATTTTAAACCTGTTCCCAAGACATTGGTTCTTGCCAGAGGAGGTGAGCAAGGAGAGTTAGCAACTGAGAACTGGGCGGAACACTTGAGCCCGAATCGCTATAAAATTTTGGAGGTGGAGGAGGCTCCAGACGCAGAAGCAGGAGAGATGGAGGTTGGCAGTCTGTCGGCAACTTCAATAGAAGGGGGCCCATTTAAAAGCCCGATAGAATCAGAAAAACATATGGAAGCGAGAGTTGATGAGACTGGGGGTAAGATTGATGGGATCGAAGAGGAGGGTGCTGCTTTAGGAGATGGAGTGATCCACTCAGACAGTATGGTTATAGCCCTCCTTAGAAAATTAGATTTAGATGTTCATCGGGGGTTTGAAGAATCTAAAATCAAGCAGGATGGCATTAGGGAGGCAGTGGGTCTATTGGAGGCTAAGTTTGACGAGTTAAATATACGGACAGGAAAACTTGAACAGGAGGTTAAGGAGATGCAGGCGGCAGTGGAAGATAACTGTAAGGAGCTCGAAGAGGTTAAATGTAGAGAGAGAGTCTACGAGGACCGGTTAGAGAGGCTGGAAAACATGCAGCGAAGAAACAACCTGAAAGTTTTGAAGCTTCCAGAGGGAAAAGAGGGAGAGGATTTAAAAGGTTTTGTGGTTCATTTATTAAAATCTGAGCTGCAGATAGAAGAGTCTGAAGAGGAGATTGCTGCTGATATACAGAGGATTCATCGCGATCCCTTTAGACTGAAGCCAAATCGGTCTAAGCCCAGAAGGGTCTTGATTAACTTTCTCACTTATAGCCTAAAAGTAAAGATCCTTGCCATGGCATTGAAGAAGGGCTCCCTTATGGCGGGGGAAGCAAAAATTGAGATCAGATCCGATCTGTCGGTAGTTACCGCAAATAGGCAGTGGGAGCTGGGGAAGCGAATTGAGCCCCTAAGGAAACTGGGGGCGACGGTGCAGTTAAAATTCCCAGCCTTCTTAAAAGTTATGTGGAATAATAAAATGTACTCCTTTAGATTTGTGGATGATGTGGATAGCTTTCTGGAGCACTGTCAAGGTGGCGGTGCATAGTTAACTGATGTAGGTTGAACTTATGGGTTGCGTAATCTGTAAACAGAATAAAAAATTTAAAAAAATGGGTTATGTATAGAAGCTTGGGTAGCACGTCTGCTGGTGACCGGCACTCAAAGGGCCTAGGTTTGGGCCTTAGGAAGCTGGAAGGGTTCTCCCAGGGAGGGGGGGGGGGGCGGAGGGGTGGGGAGGGACAGTTAGGGTATAGATGTGGGGGGGTGGGATAGGTAGAAGGGGGGGTGAAAAACAAAAATGTTCTCATGTGCTAGGGACCACCTGGAGGGTAAGAAATTTGAGATCAATATATGATGGTAGAGGGTAAAAGCGAGAAGAGACAGGATCTTGAAATACTTAAGAGACACTTCAGCAAACATAATGATCCTTCAAGAGACTCACTTAACCGAGGAGGAGTACAAACAATTTCTGGGTCGACTTCGGTGGATAAGGCACTTTTATAGTTCACCACAAACAAGGGTTACTAGACGAATACTGGTGATAATTAGAAATGGGTTAGATTGCCAGGTAGAGAGCAGCATAGCGGATGAGAAAGGCCGGTGGTTGATCGTGACCTTAAGGATAGCGGGATCATTATATAATATTACTGGATATTATGGCCCCAATCAGGATGATGTCACCCCGTTGCTAGAATTAACAAAAGAGATGACTGGGTTGTCAGGTTACATAGTTCTTGCAGGGGACTTTAATACAGTATTAGACGTCAAGCTTGATAGATCTGCGAACAGTAGAGCTTTGGGAAATTGCAAAATGGCGGCCAGTGTAAAGAATCTAATAGAGCAGTTTGGGTTATGTGATATCTGGAGGAGGCTGGCCGGGACTAGGCCTGGATATACATATTACAATAAAAAATATAGTCACAGATCTTGAATAGACATCTTTTCATTAGATGCAAGAATAACGGATAAAGTAAAAGAGGCTGTACATATAGGGTTCATCTGTCAGATCATTCAGCGGTGTCCCTAGAGCTGGAAATTGGGAGCTGCGACTTGGATTCAGTCTGGAGGCTAGACCGTACAGTTCTGTATGATCAGGAAGCAATGCAGTCCCTTCAACAGGAGCCTGAGGTAATTATTGAACAGAATATAGGTTCAACTGGATTGGACATTGTATGGGAGGCCACTAAGGCTTTCCTCCGGGGGCGACTGGGAACTCTGGGGGCTAAGAGAAGGAGAGTATATTACCAGGAAGTACGGAGTTTGGAACAGGAAATCCGAAAGCATGAAACCATTATTATAAATTCGGGGGTAGCTCCTAAGGAGGAGACTCTCCAAGAGCTGGAAGGGTTAAAGGAACAACTCACTGCTGTGATTAATAAAAGGGTGAAGGAGAGATGGGAGGCTTCTAGGCAGGATCACTTCGAATATGGGGAAAATCCAGGCAAACTTCTAGCATGGAAGGTTAGGAAAGATCGGGTTAGAAACATGATAAAAGAGATCAAGGTTGGTGTAGAAGAAAAATTAGCCTCAAACACAAATGAGATTGTGGAAGCATTTTATAATCACTTTGAGGAAGTGTATAGGGAAGATTTGCATCCGGACAGGCAGGAGATGGAGGAGTGGGTTAGAGTTTTAAAGCCCTCTACGGAAGAACACCGAAGAGTTTTGAACAGAGAGATCAGGCAGGCAGAGGTAGAGGAAGGTATCAGGCAGGCAAAAAAAGGCAAAGCACCTGGCCCCGATGGTCTTCCTGTAGAAGTCTATAAGAGTTTGATACAGGGGTTGGCACCATTACTAACAAAGGTGTTCAATGAGGTGTTTTCTGAAAAAAGGGAGATTCCTGCATCGTGGGACCAGGCAAACATAATTGTTATACCTAAAGCTGGCAAATCTCCGAAATACATGGATTCATACAGACCTATTTCACTTTTAAATTGTGATTATAAGTTGATTGCCAAGATTCTGGCAGATAGGCTGGGCAAAGTGATTCCGTATTTTATCCACGAAGACCAAAAAGGATTTGTGAAAGGCAGGCACCTAAATGAACTAACGTTTTCCCTGATAGGCAGCATAGATGTTGCTGTCGAACAAAAGCTTCCTCTGGCGGTGGTGGCTTTAGATGCTGCCAAAGCTTTTGATCGTGTAAATTGGGAGTTTTTGAAAATTTTAATAGAGCATCTTCAGCTAGGGGAAAACTTTCTTCAAATTATGGCACGATTATATCACACGCCAAACTCCAAGATTTTGGTTAATGGAGTTCTTACAAAAGCCATCAGGATTATGCGAGGAACCAGGCAGGGGGGCCCCCTGTCCCCACTTTTATTTGACCTTTATATTGAACCATTGGTCTGCAAAATAAGAGAGACAGAGAATATTCCTGCGTTTACGTTCCAGGGCTGGTCAAGGAAGATAGGGTTATATGCGGACGACATTGTAGTTTTAACATCGAACTTGACAAAATCACTGGTCGAATTGAAAGCATTACAAAGAAGTTTGGAGAAGTCTCAGGATATCAATTAAACTCCGATAAAACTGAAATTATGGCTTGGAACATGGCGGTGGAGCCTGGAATCTCAAAAAAACAGATCAGATATCTGGGGATACAAATCACTCAAGATATAAAACAATTAGCATTGGTAAATCTGGCTAAAACAAGGAAAGACATTACCGTACTATTGAGAAACTGGAGCTCAATACCACTAACTATGATTGGTCGGGTAAATTTAGTTAAGATGATGGTGCTTCCTAAGTTGACCTTTTTATTTGATTCTATTCCTCTTATGTTTGAGAAAGAGGGGGTAGCTAAACTACAGAGCGAAATTGGTTCATTTATCTGGGGCTCCAAGAGGTCAAGGTTATCTTGGAAAAAAAATCGGAGAAAATATGCTAAGGGAGGTTTAGCAGCTCCAGATCTTCAAATCCATTCTTGGGCTTTTCTGCTTAAAAACTGTAGAATGCTCCTCGGAATCCCCAACAATTCAGCAATAGGGGACCTGTTTGCTGCTATGTTGAAAGTAGAAAAGTGCCACTTGCGGGGTTTCTTGTATAAATTTGCAGACCCAAAGTACTTTAAAAAAGTTAGACTGAAGGTCTTAAGAGACTTAGCTACGGTCTGGTACCGTATCAGGCGAGCGACAAAAATTCCATATTTCAGCGCGGCTGCACCAATCTGGGAGGCTCCGGGGGCTCCAAGTTGGACGCAAGATGTATTAGCTAGGGCATTAAAAACAGAGGGCCCACAGGTCTGGGGCGAGATGTTTTGCGAAGGAGTTTTGTTACCGTGGGCGGTGTGCGAGCAACTTTGGGGTCGTAACTTTGCAAAATTTAAGTATTTTCAGATACAAAGCTGGGCGGTAGGTAAGGAAAAGTTAATTGGACGACACAACGAGTTCGAAGAGAAGCTGGTTTCAAACATTCGGATAAAAAAAGAAGTTGCAACGTGGTATTGGGAAATAGTCGAAATGGAGGATGGCCCTTTTCAACTACCAGAGGTCCTGTGGGGAGAGTGCTTGCCGAGGATCGCAACAGAAGAACAATGGCAAGTAGATATGTTGATTCTTTACAAAGTGGTAAAACCTGCAAATTTAAGGAGGAATCACTTGTTCACTCTCCACAGGGCATACTGGACCCCAAAGAAGCTCTCTAAATTCAAAGATGGGGGCATGGTTTTATACCCTAAGTGCAAAAGTCCAAATGAAGATGACATTCATATGTTTGTGACATGCCCAGAGATTCAAGATTTTTGGGCAGCTGTAAGTATAACGTTATCAAAAATGATGGAGCTAAATATTACGGTAAGCCCTGAACAGATCATCTCGGGCAGATTGGACACACAAGGTAAGGCCCTTGATGATAATTCTAAGTTGTTTTTTTATGCCATTTTGATTGCTCGAAGAGAAATATGTAAACTATGGGTATCGCCAGAGCCTCCGACAGACCTAATGTGGATTAGAGCTATGAGAGCCATAGCTAAGTTAGACATGGCCGGTCAAAATAACAGGAAGCACCAGTTTTGGAATTTATTGTTAAATCACTATGGGTGAGGGAAATGGGAGTCCAATGTTCTCTGACTTTAATGATGTGAGAAAAATAACGGTCCGATGATTAAGTCACTTTGGATACTCTTGGAGGTCAATGTAGTCTATATGCTTTACTACACCAGGTATGGCTGTGGTACTCCCAATCCTCTTAAGCCTATAAACCTGCAGTATAAGCAGTAGGAAACAACCTCTCATAGTTGAGTTGAAAACCACCTAAGGGCGCTACAAGATAAGAAGGGGTGGGAAGTGGCGTATGAGGACAAAAAAAAAGAAGAAAAAAAAAATATTAGCAATTCAGCTGTAGATCAAACCATCAACAAAGTATAGGCGCGAGAAAAGAATGAGAGCACATCTGACATTTCAGCCGGTAAAAACAGAGGCAGGAAAAGCAGACTTGGCCTTCAGCGTGTTCCTGGTGTCTGCATTCCTGCCTGTTATACCTTCCGAAAGCAGTGCAAATAAAAAGGTTATCACATATCACACCACCTGACCCTAACACTATTCAGCTTAAAACTTTTTCTTAACCTAGTGAAAACGGATCTGGAATATTTTGGGTATATAAATGCATTACAAGCATATATAATTAAAAAAAAGACAGTCGCTGACTTAAAGTACTCAGCAGGATCACAAGTCAAAACTACTTTACAAGCTCTGTCCATGCATCATAATATATCATATAACAGATCATATCAGATAAGTCATTAATTATCTAATGAACTGACATTGTTCCAAGCAGCATTTGATTTGGTCACTTAATATTCGTCCAAGAGAATAACCCCTAGATGCATCAAGCATCCATTTTGCGATTCCTTATTAGCGAAAAATAAGGATTCGCTAATAAGGAATAGCAAAATGCTATGCATTAAGAAGTCGCTTAAAAAATAGCGATTTCTTAAAATTCCTTAATTGCGACTCGCAAATTGCGAGTCGCAATTAAGGAATACCTTCCCATTCATTCCTATGGGCCTAGAGGCCCATAGGAATGAATGGGAAGACATTCTCAATTTGCGATTCTCAATTAGAGAATCGCAAATTGAGATTGTAATTTCAAGGGTGCCAGGGTGTCAAAAGGACACCCTGTTGCACCCCTGAAATCTGCATATGGGTACATCTTGCACACACACATGCCCTAAGGGCATGTTTGTGTGTAAAATGGAACTTTGAAAAATGCACCTTAGTGCATTTTTCAAAGTTTTTGCAAATTACCATGAAGTTCAACTTCATGGTAATTTGCTCCCCCTATTAGCGAAATCGCTAATTTTTGTACTTTAATGCATTGCATTTAAAGAATCTCAATTTGAAATTCCTTAAATGCAATAGCAATTTAAGTAATCACAATTTTGTGATTTCTTAAATTGCGATTTTTGCATTTGGGATGATGCATCCCAAATGCAAAAATACCGGTCGCAAAAGGGCAGATTTTGAGAATCTGTCCCTTTGGGAGCGGTTTTTAGCTTGATGCATCTGGGCCATAGTATTTTGTCTGTACAAATAGTTTTGCAGCTTTCGATTCATCTGTGCATCAATCTCCCTTCTGGATTCAGAAGGCAGCTTGTTAGGTGCTGACATCACCACACTGGTTCGCAGTATGGTCCATCTGGGTTAAGCACAAAGCAATGATAAAAGAAAGATGCCAATTCTCTCTAATCATTGTTTAATAAAATGAACCTTGTATATAGAACAGTACAAAAGTGCATTGTCGCTTTACAAATAGTGTTATTATCACAGTGTTAATACCCAATAACACACATTCTGATAATCCTGGGGGTTCAGAAGTGGAATCTGCCCAGCTCGGATCTGAAATGATGATAGCCAGATTTCACAATCATGTTTGCAGCAGATATAAACACTAAGTTAACCTGCAAACATATTATTCAGTGAAAACATTCAATGCATTTGTTGCAAATAGGTGCATCTTATTTAATGGAGATTTTTATTTCACATTTTGAAAACACCGATTAAACTTTAGGTTGGACAAAAACATAAAAACTGCTCTGGAGGCGTTTGTTCACAGCCTCAACCGGTTTTGGTAAGCTTTAGAAAACCTGCGAAAATAAGACTAATCTAGCAGCACTCTATACATTTGTACCTTTTAACAACCTCCTCCACACCGCCAAAGCCAGAGTGCTAAAGTAGTCTAATTAGTTGTCCAGAGGCCTCTCGTTTAGAACTTGAAGTCAAGTGAAAATCTCCAGGTATGCCACAGGAAAGAGATGGTAGTACTTTTGTGCTTGAAAGTAAAGTCCCTCGACATTACGTCTGCTCCTCTGGGGATAGTACACCTTTCTTAAGGATGAGATTCCCATACAGCGCAGTTTCTCTGGAAAGACACAATAAACACTCAAAGTTAGTGCAGTATTTTAGAAGGGATATTTTCCTCCCACTATGTCCCTTTCCCTCAGTGCCAAGGTGTCCCTTGTGAGTCAGACTGGAACTGTTCATGTGCGGCTAAAAGAACATGTACACAACTATTTCAGAGCTTTGCTGCTGAAATGTTCATCAAACAGTGTGGTGGGTCGAAGCGCTACACAACACTGGCAGTGAAAATACCCCAACACTGTGGGTCTGCAGATAACTCAGCGGAGGTTTCACAACCAAAGAGTCTATATCGCATGTGGGATTAAACACGATTAGGTTGGTTCACAAAATACTGAATTGTGGGTCCCAATTCGACCTACATCATGAATATTAATGAGGTCCCACTACAATTTGCATCCATCACCTATGGTAGCCTGCTATGGTCAGAAAACCACCATGTATGTGATTACTTTTAAATTAATATATATTTTTTTGCGGAATGTTTCCCACAACAGAGAACAGTATGCATTTTGGAGGCGGGAGGTGGGGGGAGGGGACTTTAACGATTCTTCTTTTAAGAGAAGGCAGTGGATCAAAGGGCCTCCGACTACTCTTAAAATGTATTTTTGTCAACATTCAAAAAAGGAAAGGTATCCCTTGAGGACCCCTTCCTGTTTGTGAATGGGTTACCACTAACTTTGTATAGTTGGAAGCATAATAATGTTTTTCGACTGGATTTCAGTCGCAAAACATCAATTTATCCCATTCCAATATTATGAAGAGATAACCTAAACATGCCTCTTCCAAATACAAATTCAGTATGTAGTTGCAAACCAAAATTGTGATCCAGTAAAATGTTACCGAATTGCAATTCGTACTTGCTAAATACCAAAACGCCATTTTTATAATCGCAAGCGTCCCGATTTTGGGAATCGAATGCTCTGTTATCACAAAAAGCCTTAGTACATATGGCCAATGTACATTTATTTGGGTGCGGGGTGGAAGCTATTCATTTTATCTTAACCTGATCTTTGCCCTCTGCTCCTCAGCTTGCATGATGCTGCTATTCTAGTCAAGTTATAGGGTGGAGTACATGCTGCTTGTCATGGACAGTAGAATGTAAGCAAGGCAGTTGTATGTTCATATTACAAGCAGCGACAGTCACTAAAGGAAGGAGGGTGTGAGAAGTTGGCCAGATGTATGATGTTCACTATTCTAGTGATCACCGTGTATCAGTCCAAACAACCCTTATGGTGGTGGTTGTAAAGTCAACATTATAGACAAGCCATCCTGGGGGTAGCATGGACTAAGCAGTCTTAGGCTTAACTCAAGAGGGCATGTGAAGCCAGCTGTTTTACCATATGTAATCCTGTAATATCAAATGAAAGGACACCACACAAGTTATATATTATAAAAAATATATGTATTTATTACTAGAATAATCCTCTGTACTCTTTATGAGGGCAGAGGCACACAAGAGTTTAAACAAAAGCACAGTTAAACATACAAAAGTTGCACAATTATGGATAGGCCCGGTGGCCACTCAAACCATATATTAAATAAGTGGTATAAGAACCGCTTTACAAACAATGGTAAGGCTTAGGGCCTTGGGAATCGCTGGGACTACACTGGACTAACTGTAGTTAGGACGGGAGTAGCCCGCCGGATTCGGGTGCAGTGCTAAAAGCACACGCATGCACCAATGCAAAGTCAATGGTGCGTAAAAGTTATAAAGTTACTGCTTTGGAAGTCTTCCGACTGGACTAGAACTTAGCCACTTAAAAGTAGGACACTAGAGATGTAAACCACTACAGGAGCACCGGTGTTGTATCGTTACATCACCCACAGGAAGCGGGTGCATAGGTGCCTAAGTGTGTCGGGTTTCGTCGTGGAGATCTATGGAGCCTGGAGATGAAGATGCTGCAGGCGGCCAGGAGAGAAGAGTCCGGATGGATCCAAGGGTGGATCGAAGATGTAGAGTACCTGAAAGCAGAGGGGACAGAGTCTGGGTCACTAGCCAGTGACCAGGGTGGAACCAGGAAGGAACCAGGTGATGTCGGGCGCAATCAGGTGGTTGTCGAGAAGCTCGTCTCCGCTGCCACGTGGACTCTGGTACATCGAGGATGACCAGGAGTGGATCACGAGCTGTCCCACGAAGGCTCTCGCGGTCAGCGGTGTCTGCTTCCGAATCTGAGTCAACAGGCCTTGGCAAATGCAACCCACGCAGGAATTGAAGATCGCTTCTTACTCGGACCAGCAAGGTCAGAGGTGCTGCTCCTTTTCAGGGGAGCGAGGGCCAGTCTGGAGCAACCAGACCAGCAGAGTAGTTTCAAAGAATCGTCATCGTAGAGGCCACTAGCCAACGTGCAAGTGAACGGACAGACGCGTCAAGCAGGAAAATGCAAAAGGGCCCCAAGCAGCACTCGGTGAGTGTGGAGGGGTGATCTTCAGTGCCCGCGCTGCTCGGGGCTGGGGCTTCTCAAACCCCAATGCACAGCTTCGAGGATGCCTCAGGAGCTGTAAGGTCAGCACTTCGCAGTCTTTTCAAGATGGCCGGTCCCACGTCTCACGTCGCCTCCACGGGTCTCAGCTTTGCTGTGGCTGTGGATCGGGCGGTTGGATGTCTGGGATGCCGGTTCTTGTCGATCTCTGTCGCTCAAGCTCCGGCTGGAGCTGCAACAAAGCAAACCGTTGGGCACTGGATGGAGCCTGTTTGCACAGGGTGGTCACTCCTTGACCACAAGGGAGATTCTTCAGTCTTCCACGTCGAGTGAGATGTCGAAGGGTCCAGAGTTTCGTTTCAAAGTTTCAGTCAGGATTATCTAAAGTCTATGGGCACAGCTCCTACCTTTATTCCAAATCAAGGGGCTGGATAACCTGCTAGGTCCCTCCTGTGGGTGGGACCCAGGAAGGGGGTGGTTACGTCCCTTTCCCTTTGTCCAGTTTCGCGCCAGAGCTGGGGCTGGAGTGCCCCAGCACCGGTTTGAACTGGGCTATGCATGAGGAGCCTTGTGCCCCCCAGGCAGAGTCTAGTTTCACTCCCCTGCCTACCTCAATCCACTATCTCCTGTCTGGGGTGGTGTAAAACCTCCCTGTGACAGGATACCATTTGTCCAGGCCTCCCCTGCCGGAGTTTCGGTCAGCAGGAGGAGGCCAGACTTGAGTCTGTGGCAGCAGCATCCATTTTGTGATGCTGAGGCTCTGGTTAGATTTAACCGTGTTTAAGTAAAGTAACATGGCTTCTCCCTCTAGAAGGGTGGAATGCTACCTCCGTCGCCAGAACTGGCGAGGGGGTAGTATTCCAAAGTGTATGACACCTTACACAACATGTTTTGATAAAGCCAAACCAAAGTTAGCAATAACCGCGAGGATTATAATGCACTTAAGAGTATATGGTATGGCAATACCCTGGAACAGCTATAGGGAAGTGGTTCCGAAAGCTGCAGACAGGCTCAGCTCATGCTAGAGCACCATCTCACATATAACCAAGCACTCTGCCTCCAGGATTGTTAAGGCCTGCCATAGGAGTGACTTATAGGTGCATATGTGTCCAGATATAGGTTTAGACATAGGTATACTATATCTAAGCAAGGGGTGATTACACGACCTTGCCCCAGCTGAGTGATCAGCCAGTTGTGTCTGTTTGGATGGCCAACCAGGGGTGGCAAAAGATATGCTGCAGCCCCTGGTAGGCCTGTGATGCGCCTATGCGCTGGGTACCTATAGTACACTGTACAGGGGCTCATAAGGTAATCCAATACCCAATTGGTGATGTACCTAAAGTACATGTATGTGAATTTAGAGAGAGAACAGCAGGCTGTGGGTCTGATTAGCAGGCCCACAGCCACATTAAGTCGAAAGCCAGTGAAGCAAAAAGCAAAAATTGGGGTGACCATAGGAAAACAGACCCTACTCTCCTACACAACCCCCCCAAACGCAGGGACATTAAACTTAACCATGACCAGATAAGTCTTCATGTTCTAAGTGGAAATACCTGGAGAGACCATCTGCATTGACATGGTCAGTCCCTGGTCTGTGCTCCACTGTAACGTCCATCCCCTGTAGGGAAATGGACCACCTGAGCAGTTTGGGATTTTCACCTTTCATCTGATTGAGCCACAAGAGGGGCTTATGGTCTGTCTGAATCTTGAAGTGTGTGCCAAACAAGTATGGTCTCAACTTCTTCAGGGCCCAAACCACAGCAAAGGCCTCCCTCTCAATGGCTGACCAACGTTTCTCTCTAGGGGTCAGCCTTCTGCTAATGAAAGCAATGGGCTGGTCTTGACCATCTACATTAAGTTGTGAAAGCACAGCTCCCACCCCAACTCAGAAGCATCTGTTTGGACAATGAACTCTTTGGAGTAGTCAGGACTCTTTAGGATAGGTGCAGAGCACATGGCCTTCTTCAGGTCATCAAATGCCTTTTGACAGTTACCTGTCCACTGAACCTTTTAGGCATCTTCTTGGATGTCAGATCATTTAATTGTGTCACAATGGACCCATAATTTTTTACAAGTTTCCTGTAATACCCAGTCAGGCCCAAGAAGGCTCTGACTTGTGTCTGGGTAGTTGGAGGAGCCCAGTCCTGTATGGCCTGGATCTGGCTCTCCAATGGTTGAACCTGACCCCCACCTACTAGGTGGCCCAGGTACACAACCTTACTCTGCCCTATCTGGCACTTTGTGGCCTTGATAGTCAGGCCTGCCTTTTGCAGGGCCTCCAAAACCTTCTTCAGGTGGATCAGGTGATCCTCCCAGGTGGAGCTGAAGACAGCAATATCATCTAGATAAGCTGCTCAAAAGTCATCCAACCGAGAAAGGACTTGGTTCACCAACCTTTGGAAAGTGGCAGGTGCATTCTTCAAACCAAAGGGCATTACCACAAACTGATAATGACCCCCAGGGGTTTAGAAAGCTGTGTTGGCCTTAGACTCCTCAGCTAACCTGATTTGCCAATAGACAGCTGTCAGATCAAACGTGCTCAGAAATTTGGCAGAAGCCAATCTATCAATGAGCTCATCTGCCCTTGGAATGGTATGAGCATCTGTCCTAGTGACAGCATTGAGACCTCTATAGTCCACACAGAACCTCATTTCTCTCTTTCCATCTTGGGTATGAGGTTTTGGCACAAGGACTACTGGGCTGGCCAAGGGGCTCTCTGATGGCTCAATCACTCCAAGGTCAAGCATTTTCTGCACCTCAGTCTTTATACAATCCCTGACATGGTCAGGTTGCCTGTAGATTTTATTCTTCACAGGCAGACTGTCACCAGTGTCCAATTCATGGGTACACCAGTTAGTTTGACTGGGTGTTAGAGAAAACATATGTCTGTGAGCTTGCAGAACTTGTCTGCACTCCCATTGCTGCTTGTCTGAGAGGCTGCCTGACAAGGCTACTCCATCCACTGACCATCATCGGGGTTTTGGGATAACAGGTCTCGGAGAGGGTCACTCTCTTCCTCCTGGTCCCCATCTGTTGCCATGAGCAAGCCCATGTCTGCCCTGTTCACATATGCTTTCAATCTATTGACATGGAGCATCCTGTGGGGGCTCCTAGGGGTGCCAAGGTCCACCAAGTAGGTGACCTCTCCCTTTTTCTCAAGTATTGTGTGGGGTCCAGACCATTTGTCTTGGAGGGCTGCTGGGGCCACTGGCTCCAACACCCACACCTTCTGTCCTGGCTGGTACTCAGTCAGCACAGCCTTTTGGTCATGCCAAGCTTTCTGTAATTCTTGACTGGCCTCAAGGTTTTTGGTTGCCTTCTCCATGTATTCAGCCATCCTGGAGCGGAGACCAAGTACATAGTCCACGATATCAAGTTTAGGCTTTTTGAGAGGTAACTCCCATCCTTCCTTCACAAGACACAGGGGACCACTTACAGGGTGTCCAAACAAAAGCTCAAAAGGGCTGTAGCCAACCCCCTTTTGTGGGACCTCTCTGTAAGCAAAGAGCAGGCAGGGTAAAGGGATGTCCCATCTTCGCCTAAGCTTTTCAGGTAACCCTTTTATCATTCCCTTTAGGGTCTTGTTGAACCTTTCAACAAGCCCATTGCACTGTGGATGGTAGGGTGTGGTGAACTTATAGTTCACTCCACACTCTTTCCACATTGCTTTCAAATATCCAGACATGAAGTTGGTACCTCTGTCTGAAAGTACCTCCTTTGGAAAGCCCACTCTGGAGAAAACTCCAAGTAGGGCCCTTGCCACAACAGGAGCTGTTGTGGTCCTCAGGGGAATATCCTCTGGATACCTGGTGGCATGATCCACTACCACCAGTATAAATCTGTGCCCAGATGCTGTTTGGCGAACCATTGGTCCAACAATGTCTATCCCAACTCTCTCAAAGGGTACCCCCATCACAGGTAGTGGTATTAGGGGGGGCTTTGTGGTGCCACCTGATTTGCCACTGGCTTGGCAGGTGTCACAGGAGCGACAAAACTCCTTAGTATTCTCTGACATGTGAGGCCAGTGAAAGTGAGGGCCAAGTCTTTCCCAAGTCTTGTTCTGGCCTAAGTGTCCTGCTTAGGAATTTCATGGGCCAAGGTGAGAAGGAAGCCCCTAAATTGCAGAGGTATGACCAACCTCCTGGTAGCACCAGGCTTGGTGTCTCTAGCCTTTGAATAAAGGAGCCCATCATCTCAATACACTCTATGGGTACCTTGAGCATTCCCAGCAGCCTCAGCAGCAGCCTGCTGTCTGAGGGGTTCAAGAGAAGGACAAGTTAACTGAGCCTGCCCCAGATCTGCCCTTGAGGGCCCCCCTGTCCCCAGAAACTCAACCTGATCAGGTTCAAGTTCTTCCAGGACAGTCTCCTCTTGGATCACAGGATTATCCTCCTGAGAGGGCTGATCCTCAACCTGGGGCAAGGTGGAAGGCACTGCCTTAACCCTCTTGCTCTTTCTCTTGGGTTGCGGTTGGTCTATAGTTTCAAGATCCACCACAGGTTCAGGTAGGCACTTCTTGGCCTGGGACCTGGTTACAGCAAGGTCATGTGCTGAAATACCTAGCATCTCTGCATGAGTCCTGTACTCCACTTCTGACCATAAGGAATCCTCTAGATCATTGCCCAAAAGACATTCAACTGGGAGGTCTGCACTCACCACAACTCCTTTGAGGCCAGTTACCCCTCCCCAGGAGAAGTTAACAACGGCCACACTATGTGTAGTAGTGGCATTGCTAGCATTGGTCACTAGGTCATTTTCACCCAGTACAATTTGTCCAGGGTCCACAAAGTTAGGTGTTACCATGGTGACACTGGCACATGTGTCCCTGTAGGCCTGAACCACTTTTTCATTCATCAAAGGCGTCTGCCTATACTTGCCCAAAGTATTGGGACTCACAGTAGTGGACATAGCCATGTCCACATCATAGATCAGAACTGCCTGAGTAGGGACTCTGACTAGGCCAGACTCCATCTCAGTACCCAGGGTGATCCCCACTAAAGCCTTGGGTTGTGCACTACCACTGCTTACTGTACTAGGGGGTGCAGGTGCCTTAGAGGCTGCAGTGGTAGGGGCTGTTCATTTCTTAGTGCATTCACTGCCCCAGTGTGAAACTGATGTGCAGTTATTGCACCAAGGTTTCTTTGGGCCATCATTCTTCTTCTTTTTATTTCCAGTTTGGGACACCCCCCCCCCCTCTTTAGGGGGCTTGAAGAAGACTTTTGGTCTTTTTGTTTCTGATCTCCACCCTTCTGGTCTGCATTTTTCTGATCACCTCCATGGTTCTGGGGTTTCTGATTAACCCTGGTTCTGACCCATTTGTCTGCCTTCTTTCCCAATTCTTGGGGAGAGGTCAGATCTGAGTCAATCAGGTGTTGATGCAACAGCTGGTTCCGGCAATTGTTAAGGATCTGTTCTCTCATTATTAGATTGTACAATCCTGTATAGTCTGTGACTTTACTTCCCAGCAACCAACCCTCCATAGCCTTAGTGGCCAAATCAACAAAACCAGTCCAGTCCTGAGTCTGAGCTTTTTGGGTATCTCTGAACAACAACCTGTATTGCTCAGTGGTTAGGCCAAACCCATCAATAAGAGCACTCTTCAGGGCTGTGTAGTTTTTAGCATCCCCAGGACTAACTGCGAGGAGCTTATCTCTCCCTTTCTCAGAAAAGGAGTACCATAAGATTGCTGCCCACTGGTCTTGAGGAATCTGCTGTACCATGCAGGCTCTCTCCAGAGCAGTCATCCATTTGTGGATGTCATCCCCTTCCTTGTAGGGGGCACAATCTTCGGTACAAAAGGGGGTGGTGATGGACGGAGCATCTGAATCAATCAAACACTCACACCCAGTCAAAAGATCTGGGTTTAATCCATCACCGTTCTTTAGCCCACTCTGCCACCCCAGTTCAGACATGGCTATATGCAAATCAGTCTGACCCTGTGCCTCATGGGAACAGTCCAGCCCGAACTGCCAAGCCATGTCTTCCCTGGACCGGAAACAAGCTTCCGAGGACCGGTTTCTGGCATTCCAGCCGTCTTCAGCCCGGCTTGCTTGAATCCAGTGGCAAAGTGAGCAAGGGACTCACGTCTGAGCATACCCTGCCACACTTATGGCGGCCAAAAGCGGTACAAAAGGGGGTGGTGATGGACGGAGCATCTGAATCAATCAAACACTCACACCCAGTCAAAAGATCTGGGTTTAATCCATCACCGTTCTTTAGCCCACTCTGCCACCCCAGTTCAGATATGGCTATATGCAAATCAGTCTGACCCTGTGCCTCATGGGAACAGTCCAGCCCGAACTGCCAAGCCATGTCTTCCCTGGACCGGAAACAAGCTTCCGAGGACCAGTTTCTGGCATTCCAGCCGTCTTCAGCCAAGCTTGCTTGAATCCAGTGGCAAAGTGAGCAAGGGACTCACGTCTGAGCATACCCTGCCACACTTATGGCGGCCAAAAGCGGTACAAAAGGGGGTGGTGATGGACGGAGCATCTGAATCAATCAAACACTCACACCCAGTCAAAAGATCTGGGTTTAATCCATCACCGTTCTTTAGCCCACTCTGCCACCCCAGTTCAGACATGGCTATATGCAAATCAGTCTGACCCTGTGCCTCATGGGAACAGTCCAGCCCGAACTGCCAAGCCATGTCTTCCCTGGACCGGAAACAAGCTTCCGAGGACCGGTTTCTGGCATTCCAGCCGTCTTCAGCCCGGCTTGCTTGAATCCAGTGGCAAAGTGAGCAAGGGACTCACGTCTGAGCATACCCTGCCACACTTATGGCGGCCAAAAGCGGTACAAAAGGGGGTGGTGATGGACGGAGCATCTGAATCAATCAAACACTCACACCCAGTCAAAAGATCTGGGTTTAATCCATCACCGTTCTTTAGCCCACTCTGCCACCCCAGTTCAGACATGGCTATATGCAAATCAGTCTGACCCTGTGCCTCATGGGAACAGTCCGGCCCAAACTGCCAAGCCATGTCTTCCCTGGACCGGAAACAAGCTTCCGAGGACCGGTTTCTGGCATTCCAGCCGTCTTCAGCCCGGCTTGCTTGAATCCAGTGGCAAAGTGAGCAAGGGACTCACGTCTGAGCATACCCTGCCACACTTATGGCGGCCAAAAGCGGTACAAAAGGGGGTGGTGATGGACGGAGCATCTGAATCAATCAAACACTCACTCCCAGTCAATAGATCTGGGTTTAATCCATCGCCGTTCTTTAGCCCACTCTGCCACCCCAGTTCAGACATGGCTATATGCAAATCAGTCTGACCCTGTGCCTCATGGGAACAGTCCAGCCCGAGCTGCCAAGCCATGTCTTCCCTGGACCGGAAACAAGCTTCCGAGGACCGGTTTCTGGCATTCCAGCCGTCTTCAGCCCGGCTTGCTTGAATCCAGTGGCAAAGTGAGCAAGGGACTCACGTCTGAGCATACCCTGCCACACTTATGGAGGCCAAAAGCGGTACAAAAGGGGGTGGTGATGGACGGAGCATCTGAATCAATCAAACACTCACACCCAGTCAAAAGATCTGAGTTTAATCCATCGCCGTTCTTTAGCCCACTCTGCCACCCCAGTTCAGACATGGCTATATGCAAATCAGTCTGACCCTGTGCCTCATGGGAACATTCCAGCCCGAACTGCCAAGCCATGTCTTCCCTGGACCGGAAACAAGCTTCGAGGACCGGTTTCTGGCATTCCAGCCGTCTTCAGCCCGGCTTGCTTGAATCCAGTGGCAAAGTGAGCAAGGGACTCACGTCTGAGCATACCCTGCCACACTTATGGAGGCCAAAAGCGGTACAAAAGGGGGTGGTGACGGACGGAGCATCTGAATCAATCAAACACTCACACCCAGTCAAAAGATCTGGGTTTAATCCATCACCGTTCTTTAGCCCACTCTGCTACCCCAGTTCAGACATGGCTATATGCAAATCAGTCTGACCCTGTGCCTCATGGGAACAGTCCAGCCCGAACTGCCAAGCCATGTCTTCCCTGGACCGGAAACAAGCTTCCGAGGACCGGTTTCTGGCATTCCAGCCGTCTTCAGCCCGGCTTGCTTGAATCCAGTGGCAAAGTGAGCAAGGGACTCACGTCTGAGCATACCCTGCCACACTATGGCGGCCAAAAGCGGTACAAAAGGAGGTGGTGATGGACGGAGCATCTGAATCAATCAAACACTCACACCCAGTCAAAAGATCTGGGTTTAATCCATCACCGTTCTTTAGCCCACTCTGCCACCCCAGTTCCGACATGGCTATATGCAAATCAGTCTGACCCTGTGCCTCATGGGAACAGTCCAGCCCGATCTGCCAAGCCATGTCTTCCCTGGACCGGAAACAAGCTTCCGAGGACCGGTTTCTGGCATTCCAGCCGTCTTCAGCCCGGCTTGCTTGAATCCAGTGGCAAAGTGAGCAAGGGACTCACATCTGAGCATACCCTGCCACACTGATGGCGGCCAAAAGTGGTACAAAAGGGGGTGGTAATGGACGGAGCATCTGAATCAATCAAACACTCACACCCAGTCAAAAGATCTGGGTTTAATCCATCATCGTTCTTTAGCCCACTCTGCCACCCCAGTTCAGACATGGCTATATGCAAATCAGTCTGAACCTGTGCCTCATGGGAACAGTCCTGCCCGAACTGCCAAGCCATGTCTTCCGTGGACCGGAAACAAGCTTCCAAGGACCGGTTTCTGGCATTCCAGCCGTCTTCAGCCCGGCTTGCTTGAATCCAGTGGCAAAGTGAGCAAGGGACTCACGTCTGAGCATACCCTGCCACACTTATGGCGGCCAAAAGCGGTACAAAACAATCTTCGTCAGGTTTCTATGTTCATAGGACCTGTCCTTATCTTTAAGGATATTGCTGCCACCAGTGGAATCTAATCCACTCAATTTCTGTTCCCTTGCTAAAGCAAGTTTAGCATGGGCCAGGGCTATCTCTTCCCTCTCTATCTGGAGTTTGACAGCTCTCATCCTGGCCTGGTGCTCTTTTCTCTGAGGGGAAGTCATTCCCCTTTGAGAACCCCTTGAGGCATTAGAAAGGTTAGATTCCCTGGAAAGGGATCTCTCCCTTCTATTGCCAGGGAATATTCTGCTATTGGGTCTGGGAAGGTGGTTCACCTCTCCATCCCCGTGTAGGCTCAAGTTAGCATGGTTAAGCCTCCTAACCTGGACCTGGGTATCCCCCTGATCATCTGAATCTGGAGCCACCTCCCCATCTTCTACCTCTGGGGTGATGTTATCCTCATCTGGGGGGTTCACTCCCTCTTGAATTACCCGAGGGGCCTGCACTAGACTTCTCAAGATCATCCTTTTCTAGGACTCCTATCCGGATAGGAATGGTAGGGTTGTGACCCTTTTTCAGCCCCCTTGTAGTGCACAAGGCACTCAAGTCTCTGAAGCTGAGTTTGTCATAGCTGGGAGGTACCTTGGCAAGGTCACCCGTCACAGGCAGAGCACTGCGTTGCTCACCTGTGCCAGACATGACTCTAATGAGGTGTAAGTGTGTGCACTTACCTACACTATGTGTTTTCCTACTAGAACCGTGCTAGTGAGTTGTAGTCAGGGTGTGCTAAGCCCTTCGGTCTACAACTACTGAGTTCAGTAGAACTTAAGTATGTAAGCTTTGTGTATATGTACCTATGGTACTTAATGTGATCTTTCAAATGATATAAAGATTACAATGGTAAAACAACAGCAAGCTCAAATCCCAACCGCTGCACACCAATGTGAGAAGTTGGCCTGATGTATGATGTTCACTATTCTAGTGATCACCGTGTATCAGTCCAAACAACCCTTATGGTGGTGGTTGTAAAGTCAACCTTATAGACAAGCTATCCTAGGGGTAGCATGGACTAAGCAGTCTTAGGCTTAACTCAAGAGGGCATGTGAAGCCAGCGGTTTTACCATATGTAACCCTGTAATATCAAATGGAAGGACACCACACAAGTTATATATTATAAAAATATATGTATTTATTACTAGAATAATCCTCTGTACTCTTTATGAGGGCAGAGGCACAAGCGTTTAAACAAAAGCACAGTTAAACATACAAAAGTTGCACAATTATGGATAGGCCCGGTGGCCACTCAAACCATATATTAAATAAGTAGTATAAGAACCGCTTTAGGAACAATGGTAAGGCCTAGGGCCTTAGGAATCGCTGGGACAACACTGGACTAACTGTAGTTAGGACAGGAGTAGCCCGCGGGATTCGGGTGCAGCGCTAAAAGCACACGCATGCACCAATGCAAAGTCAATGGTGCGTAAAAGTTATAAAGTTACTGCTTTGGAAGTCTTCCGACTGGACTAGAACTTAACCACTGAAAACTAGGACACTAGAGGTGTAAACCACTACAGGAGCACCGGTGTTGTATCGTTACCTCACCCACAGGAAGCGGGTGCATAGGTGCCAAAGTGTGTCAGGTTTCGTCGTGGAGATCTATGGAGCCTGGAGATGAAGATGCTGCAGGCGGCCAGGAGAGAAGAGTCCGGATGGATCCAAGGGTGGATCGAAGATGTAGAGTACCTGAAAGCAGAGGGGACAGAGTCTGGGTCACTAGCCAGTGACCAGGATGGAACCAGGAAGGAACCTGGCGATGTCGGGCGCAATCAGGTGGTTGTCGAGAAGCTTGTCTCCGCTGCCACGTGGACTCTGGGGCATCGAGGATGACCAGGAGTGGATCACGAGCTATCCCACGAAGGCTCTCGCTGTCTGCGGTGTCGGCTTCCGAATCGGAGTCAACAGGCCTTGGCAAATGCAACCCACGAAGGAATTGAAGATCGCTTCTTACTCTGACCAGCAAGGTCAGAGGTGCTGCTCCTTTTCAGGGGAGCGAGGGCCAGTCTGGAGCAACCAGACCAGCAGAGTAGTTTCAAAGAATCGTCATCGTAGAGGCCACTAGCCAACGGGCAAGTGACCGGACAGACGCGTCGAGCAGGAAAATGCAAAAGGGCCCCACGCAGCACTCAGTGAGTGTGGAGGGGTGATCTGCGGTGCACGAGCTGCTAAGGGCTGGGGCTTCTCAAACCCCAATGCACAGCTTCAAGGATGCCTCAGGAGCTGCACGGTCAGCACTTCGCAGTCCTTTCAAGATGGCCGGTCCCACGTCTCACGTCGCCTCCACGGGTCTCAGCTTTGCTGTGGCTGTGGATCGGGCTGTTGGATGTCTGGGAATCTGGTTCTTGTCGATCTCTGTTGCTCGAGCTCCGGCTGGAGCTGCAACAAAGCAAACCGTTGGGCACTGGATGGTGCCTGTTTGCACAGGGTGGTCACTCCTTGACCACAAGGGAGATTCTTCAGTCTTCCACGTCAAGTGGGATGTCGAAGGGTCCAGAGTTTCGTTTCAAAGTTTCAGTCAGGATTATCTAAAGTCTATGGGCACAGGTCCTACCTTTATTCCAAATCAAGGGGCTAGATAACCTGCTAGGTCCCTCCTATGGGTGGGACCCAGGAAGGGGGTGGTTACACCCCTTTCCCTTTGTCCAGTTTCGCGCCAGAGCTGGGGCTGGAGGGCCCCAGCACCGGTTTGAACTGGGCTATGCATGAGGAGCCTTGTGCCCCCCAGGCAGTGTCTAGTTTCACTCGCCTTGCCTACCTCAATCCACTATCTCCTGTCTGGGGAGGTGCAACACCTCCCTGTGACAGGATACCATTTGTCCAGGCCTCCCCTGCCGGAGTTTCGGTCAGCAGCAGGAGGCCAGACTTGTGTCTGTGGCAGCAGCATCCATTTTGTGATGCTGAGGCTCTGGTTAGATTTAACCGCGTTTAAGTAAAATAACATGTCTTCTCCCTCTAGAAGGGTGGAATGCTACCCCCGTCGCCATAACGCACTTAAGAGTATATGGTATGGCAATACCCTGGAACAGCTATAAGGAAGTGGTTCCGAAAGCTGCAGACAGGCTCAGCTCATGCTAGAGCACCATCTCACATAAAACCAAGCACTCTGCCTCCAGGATTGTTAAGGCCTGCCATAGGAGTGACTTATAGATGCATATGTGTCCAGATATAGGTTTAGACATAGGTATACTATATCTAAGCAAGGGGTGATTACACGACCTTGCCCCAGCTGAGTGATCAGCCAGTTGTGTCTGTTTGGATGGCCAGCCAGAGGCGGCAAAAGATATGCTGCAGCCCCTGGTAGACCTGTGATGCACCTATGCCCTGGGTACCTACAGTACACTGTGCAGGGGCTCATAAGGGGATCCAATACCCAATTGGTGATGTACCTAAAGTACATGTATGTGAATTTAGAGAGAGAACAGCAGGCTGTGGGTCTGATTAGCAGGCCCACAGCCACATTAAGTCAAAAACCAGTAAAGCAAAAAGCAAAAATTGGGGTGACCATAGGAAAGCAGACCCTACTCTCCTACAGAGGGGAAAAAAGAAAGTTTGAGAAACGCGTTAGAAAGGAACACTATGCACAGCAGAAGAAAGCCAAGCAGTTACTGGTAGTTCATGATGCAAAGAATAAGAGATCATCCTTTTAAATGACAGCACAGGGGAGCAGGCTTTGAGAGGGCATGCGTATGCTGGCATGGGGAAATCGAAGGAGCATTGGTGACATTCAGCAATCAGATCTGAGTGCAATATTTTCAGGAAGAAGAGAGCGACAAGAAGGGGGGCTGCGAGAGAGAGAATATGCGAGGGAGAGACAATGATAATAAGATTTTCAGGATTCTTATATTCAACAGTGACCAGCAAATTTTACAAAAATAATGGAACTAACAAGTTTTATTCATTGCTTATATGACAGGTTTCAAAGCGTGAGCAGGGCTTTGTTGATCGGTTGCTTATTTAGGAAGCAAAAATAAATAATAGAAACTCTCCAGGAGTTTTCACACTACGTACTGAACGAGGTTCTGCTTTTAAATTTGATTTTAAGCTACTAAAGCTTATGAGCAACTGTGGTGTGCAAGTCTGAATCTGTGCGCACTGAAACGGTGGCTTCAGATATGCTTTGCTCTGCCTCTCAAACACCTCACCTTGATTGGTTGCGAAAAAGTTGAAGGAAAGATGACTAACTTGCGCCAAAACAATCCTCGCTTGATGCGCCAGCAACTCCGGTCCTTCCGAATGGACCAGCCACTTGGTGACCCTCGCTGGAACATATATCTTAATAAATCACCTTGCTTAATTTAGCTGTTAGTCCACAGTGCAGTTGATTGTATGTACCACTGATAAAAACGTAAGGGTGAGTTTGTGAAGCACTGTGGGTAGCCAGATTGCATGCAGTACCTGTGTGCATGACATCTGCATATGTAAAGTAGCTCTAAATCTCACTCTTACTATCTGAGGTAGCAAATACAAGCACTCCATATAACTTGAAAAGTCAAAATAAAACGAATTGTTCTAAGTGAATTTTATGGTTTGATCTACTAGCCCGAATCTCCTGCAATTCTCAGAGGAAGTTGTCAGAGTAGGCAGTGCATCTTGTGAGGAAGGTTTAGGTCTTAGTACTGGCTGAGGGGCACTGACAAGAGGAGGTGGGAAGACATCTAGCAGCAGTGAAGAGCAGGTAACATTGGTTAGGCAGTGGCGGGACAAAAGCAGGTGAGACTACGCCAGAAACAATGGCTGTTGAAGTTTTGGCAGGGAGAAATGTGGGGAGCCAGGGGGGTGAAAGTAATGAGCAGTAGCACACTCCGAAAATCAAGACGTGCATTCCCATGTAGTGAAAGGACAAGAAATTGCATTATTAGAAAAAGAAAAAAAACATATAAAGTAGTTCCTATATGTCAGCAGTGGAAGGCTACACCATAATCAATTAAATACATCATAGTCAATCAAAAGCAAAGGGGAAAAGAGGTACGTTCGAGGAGAGGGAGAAATAGAATAGAGGAGAGACGCAAATAAAGAGCATGGCACTCAGATCGACAAGATAGGCATCTGATCATAAGCAAGAGTTGAATCTGGGGAGTCCTGCACAGAGTGATGTCTGAGACCGACAGCTGGTAGTGAGGCTGCAAAAAGCAACACACCAAGGGGCGTACAGTGACAGACCTTTTGCAAACGTTAACCTGCTGCCTTTTAGTGATTGGTTGCTGTTTTCGGGTTTTAAGCTGCTACTAATGAGTTGTAACCTTAATCCAGACGATATTAATGTTTGTTAAAATGACCAAACTTCACACATTAAAGTGTTAAAATGTGTCACACTGTGGAGGATAATTCCAATGACCCCGACTGGTAAACATCCTTTACAACGCAACTTTTACCACGCAGTGCCTTTACGACGCAACTTTTACAACGCAAACAATTACAACGCATTGCGCTGAGGGGCGCTCTAGGATAGGGAATAGGTTTAATGTACTATCCAACACCTTCCCTACTATCCACGGGGACTGGAGTTGGAATAGTAAATTAAACTATTCACTATCCAGCGCCTAAAAGCACTATGCGTTGTAATGGTATGCGTTGTAAAACTTGCGATGTAAAGGTAGGCGTTGTAAAAGTATGCGTTGTAACGTCATACATCCACCCTGACTATACTTATGTACAAGATTTTGGCTTCCTGGGTGCTGGACGAGGATTCAATTTTTTCAAATAGTTTCAAACTTTCCAGTGTGAATACATAGCAACCACAACTGTAACACTTACCCTGTGGCTACCACTGCAAAAGCCTTCTTGGCACGTTCATAAAAAGCAAATCTTTCGACTTTTTCCAGATCACCCTGGGAAAATGAAAAACAAAAGCATAAGTGATTTTGGTTAAAAAGTATTCATTTTATTTCTGTTTCGTATGCCAGTGGTACACGGATATAGAGCTGGTCGCCACCAGGGCTGCTTTGGGAGCTGACAAAGAAAATGTACTGATAGCTCATGAAACTGGCATGAAATAGGAAAGAGACTATGGGCCACATTACGATCTTGGCGGGTAAACGTGACGGATATCCCGTCCGCCGTATTACAAGTTCCATAGGATATAATGGAATTGTGATAAGGCAGACAGGATATCCGTCGCATTTGTGATGGAGTATCCCATCCCCCAAGATCGTAATCAGTCTCTCAGTCTACTTTCATCCTCAAACCGCCACCACTCCCTGAAATATTGCACTTCGACTAAAGATCTAGAAGTGTTTTTAGACAGAGCATATTTTCAAGGTGAACATGAGCACCAGAGGAACCTTCTTACAGATAGAACGGCACAGAATTAACGTCCCATAGTTCTTCTGGTGGTTGGCATACTCATCAATGTAAAACTAGAACACGCTGTGGAAGCAAATTCCACAATAAATTATTTTACCATTTTAATTAATACTAAAGAGACCCCAATGCAATGTTTTCCTGTGTTTAATAAACATAGTTTTATAGTTCACATTAGTGGACCTAGTCATGTTTTCATTTGTATTTTAAAATGTGTGTGAGGTACAGACTGTCATGGTCTTTTTTCCCTTTTCTCTGCCTGTGCACCAAGGAGCCCCAAACGTGACTTTCACTGTCATATTAACTGTGCGAGATTGAGTTTGCTCTATTGTCTTACTTGCACCGTGACATTTTCAAATGTATTACGTTCTGTTCTTGTTATTCCTGCGGAGGACGGATTTTCAACTGTATACAAGCATAATGAAGAATCATTCAATAGAAGCAGACTAAAAGTCCCATTACCTTGTGATGTGTTTTCTGTTTTAATATTGGTTAATAATATGCAACGTTTATGTCGAACTACACTGACTGCAGGATTTTGGTTCCTCCAGTGCTTAAATTGAGCCAGTAGTTGCCTGTGGGGGCCACCGGCACCTCTTTTTTGAGGACGCCACTTATTTTCCCACATCAGACCTTTCCTGAGAGAATGAGAGGGAAGAAACACAAACTATAAAGACGGAGAAAGAGAAAGACAGAAAAACAGTCACAAAGGGAGAAAGAAGGAACATGTAATAGGAGGATAAAGTTGCACACAACGTTTGTAGTGGATTCAAGAAGCGTAGGTAAGGTGGGTTTAAGTCTAGCAGCCTTGGTATGGAGTACCCGACGTTTAATTACTCTGGCTGTGCGCTTTTTTGGGAGAGCTTAAGGCACTGAGTTTCTCTGCCTAAACGTGTATAAAAACTCACAATTTGGAAAACGATCCAAGTTCCTTCATGGTGCCTATTAGAGGCAGACTTCACATCAAACCTTTCTTTGATCTAATCATAAAGTATTTTTCATGTTCCTCCTCTCGTGTTAAACTGAGTAGCTCTTAGTACAAATGCTCTTTGACTATTACTTGCTGTGGGCTAAACCATATTTGGTTCTGGCTATTGACCAGACTAGGGCTTACCTTCTACTGCAAATGTTGATTTACATGTATTTGCATATATTTTTTTTTTATTGATTGACTAACCATTGCCTTTTGCCTTCTGTATTGATTTTTAATTTCTAAATAAATATTTATGGTTTGTACCTTCAATCTTGTCTTGAGTGGATTTTCCAGTGTGGACTTACTTATGTGACATTTCTGGGTTAACATGAAATACTAGTTTTCTCGTCTTTAAAGAATCTCACATAGCCCCGATTCATCAATTGGCCATTTTCTTTTTTTTTTATGCAGAAAACCCTGAACAAGGGATGCATGAGCACCAGCTTTATCACCTTCACATGATCCAAAGATGAGCTGGTCAACACATCTCATGCCCAAAGAAAAGACACCCTGGCAACCTCAGCTTAATGAACCTTTACTGGCTTTATGTCAGAGCAAAAATCCGATTAAAAATCAAAAATAGATAAAATACACATAAAGGGTCGTAAATGTTTTTACAAAGGGGACATCGTTTTTTTCAAGCTATTTGGGCTAATTGTTTTTCTTCATTTCTTTAGACTCTTTTCTGTAAAGACCTATGTGCTCCGACTGCTTTGTGTTACCTCAGAGGCACTGCTCAACCTAAAGGTAACCGCTGGCTCCACAAGTGACAACTGAAGAGTGGTTGAAGATGGCAGGCCCCAAGATTCACCATCATTATTCATTGGCATATTTAACCGGCAGCAAAATTTCTTTTTGAACACAACTTAGCCCATTAAGCAGCCACTCACTGAATGTTAATGTCTGGGCTAGCTACTGCTATTTTCTCCTTATCCCGGTCTTTTAAGAAGCAGGTTGAATACATTCAATATACCCTCACACAAACTGTTTATGTTTTTCTTTGCATGACGTCACAACGTTTAATATCCAACTAGCCTCAGCAGAGCATGGATTTCATTGTGATTTTTGGGAAGACTTCGCAACTTTTCCCTATATGTAGCTATGCAGGCCTGCTTAAGGGGGCCATCTGCTGAATGATGTCACAATATGTCTTAAAACCTAAGCAGGCGCCATCAACAGTTTCTACTTCTTGTGCAGTGCACACTGAATTACAGCGCAAGTCTAACCACTTGACAGAGAAGACACCTCTCCTCTTCCATCAGTAGTCACCCCTTCCAGCTCCACAAAGCCCACCTTCCCCTTTCAACCAACAGCAATCCCTGACGTTCTCACAATGCCCATCTCTGCTTGAGCCACAAAGACCAACTATTACCTTAACTAAAATCCCACCGTGCACAGCCCCAGATGCCACATTTCACCTTCCTAAAGTAACAATTCCTGTCCTTCCGCATGGACATCTCTTCTTTTCCCACAGTGACCATCTGTCCTTTCCCTTCAAAATAGCCTCCTCTATCCCTCTGCCATCTGGAGAGTGCCTAGATTGTCTTCCAGACAGGGGGTTGTTTCTCCACAAAATGTGCATCCCTCTCTTCTCCTTGCACAATTGGACCCCTCACAGTCCACTTGTTTGACTGACCTCTGACCCTGCCTTGGAGAGCAGGCGCTTATACTCAACCCACACTGGAGTTTCGAGGCCTCGTATCTGATCATCTTCAACCAGCTCCATCACTGCAGCCTGGAATGCGAAAGAGAAAGTTGGTGAGACGCACCCTCTGCCTGGGAGATAATACTACTACTCATATAATAGACAGGCCTCTAATGAGAGAACACCTAGAAAAGAAGTAGTTTGCATTACTCCGAGCTCTTCTGTCAAGGCTAAGCGCCCACACTTTATAGTAGGTAACAGCATTTTTCAAACCAGAGTTCATCAGCCATATTCTCTGGCCACTGATAAGGAAATGCAAGGTCTAATTCACTCTACAAGCTTCCAACAATACTCCGGCCAAGTCTGATTATCACTCTCCCTCTCTGGTGTTGTCTCAATATGAGTAAGCCTCTTCAAAACACATATTCTACTACACAGAATCATCAAATCCCTTCACACAATCCAAGCAACTGACACCCCATGTAAAATGTAATTTACATATACATAGTGACTTCTTAGACGAATCGACATGATCACTCTTCATAGCACAAGCCTCCTCATTCTCACTGAAGACTGACTCTCCAAAGCCCCAATTGATCTTCTAGCTTTGATCGCCACAGATAAAATAAATGAAATTGCGTAATCCTCATAGCCCAATTTGTTTGCCTGGCAGCACATCACCGTACTCAAATTTTTTTTTTAAATCCTTGTCAATATCTCTGGCTCTGTATTGGGAAACCACCAGTTTGCACCTTATATTTCAAACTTCTCCTTCCCAGTCATTTGAACTAACCACATCATTGGTGCTTCTTGTCTTTCAAAACATTTTTCATTGATTTCACCATTAACTTGGAATATAAACTCAGATCTGGGTCCACATGACTTTGTAACATCTACCACTTCCAGAAATTTTTTTGGTGAAATTGTTAGCTAAAACACAAAGTTTGATACTAAAATAACACTGAAATTCACCAGTTATAAATAACTATAACTCGCGACTCGTCATGCACTGCTTACCCCATATATTACATCACACGACATGTTCTATGATATCATTGGTAACAACTCTGCAACATCTGAAATTACATCATTGATGACAAAATTGTTCATGGCAGGAGCAAGTTACTTTACACCACAAGTTATAGTTACTTGAGACAACTATAACTGGTGAATTTCAGTGGTTTTGTTTAAAATGGTATGTTTTAACTGACATTTTCTCCTAATAATAACGTCCATTTAGCTTGTGTTATTTTAGTGAAAAAATATATACTTTTTTTTTACTTCAAATACTTTATTCGGATAAAAGAAATCCATAAAAGGACAAACACATACAATAATACTTATATTTATATATACACACATACACAAAACCCAAACAATGGTGTAATGTACCGAACAAGAAAATATGTAAATTCATATTCAAGTCTTCACCCTGCAGGTCCACAACTCATCAAGTTTGACTCAATTACTAGCACAGACATATTCCTTCGCCCTCTCTCAAAGCATATTTATCCGAACCTAATCAGACTCCTATATGCGATGAAAAACTGAGAATCGTTTGGAAAGTCATCCAGTCATTACCGAAAATTATGTGATCCATACTAATGGCCAACTAGATGATCTACATATGCCAAATAATAGCAATGCCGTCTTTAGTCGCAGTATTGTAATCTTTTTGCACTTTAACTGAAGCACATGCGCTGACAAATTTGTCATGCAATACAGCTGCCTCATACTCGCATGAGAGAGGAGATGTGGCCTAGCAGCTAAAACTGCTGACTTGGTAATCTTGGATCCCAGGTGTGAATCCCATCTCAGTACTTGACTCAATATTGTGTCATTTGGGGCAACCCACTTATTCTTCCTGGACCTAAAAGTTTGAAATTTACAGCTAGATTCATCATAGTCCCGTTTTGTGAGTCCTTAATAGCGATTATTAAGGAATCGCTATTAAGGACTTGCAAAACGGGATTCATGTAGGAATAGCAAAAAATATTGCGATTCCTACATCATCCTTATTTGCGATTAGCAAATTGCTAATGCGATTAGCAATTTGCTAATCGCAAATAAGAATGCGATTACAAGGGTGCCAGGGGTGTCCAAAGGACACCCTGTAGCACCCCTGAAATGGAAATGTAGCCTGATGTTGCGCACACACATGTCCAAAGGACATGTGTGTGTGTAACATACCACTTAGAAAAATGAACTACAGTGCATTTTTCTAAGTTTTCGCTATTTACGACGAAGTCAGACTTCGTGGTAAATAGCGGCCGGAAATTGCGAATTCGCATATTTTAAAAGTTTAATGAATTGCATTTAAGGAATCTCAAATAGAGATTGCTTAAATGCAATTCCTCGCAAATATGTGATTTCGCAAATAGCGATTTTTGCATTTGGGATGATGAATCCCAAATGCAAAAATTGCGCTCGCAAAGGGCCAGATTCTGAGAATCTGGCCCTTTGCGAGCCGATTTTTCATTCATGAATCTAGCTGTTAGTGTGTTAATTATATTTATATAATCCCCACTAGACGAATCCGATCTTGTAGATCGTCTCCCATTCCTATAAAGCGCAAACTTATCCCCCCTAGGCGTATCCAGGCGTTGGGGGGCCGTCTGGGAGATTAGGTGATCTATTGCCCAGAGTCACATGATGCTAAGCTGCTGGCAGCGATTAAACCGTGAGCCCTGCGCTACGTGAGTCAGCCACTCTGCCCACTGCGCCACACCTCTCCCAGGGTACTGCTATATGTGTGCGAATATGTATATATGTACACACACGCACACACACACACACCCACACACACACACATACAATTACGATCCAACAGCAATAAGTATTGACACCAAACGCTGATCTGTTTAGCACAAGGACTTAAATGCTTTTGTGATACAGCCCCAAGTCTTTGATTCCTTGCAACAGTGTGCAATGATTGTTAAATTCCAGCAGCTATGAGTGGCTAAAGGTTCCCGCTAAAGCTGTCTGGAGAGGCCGCCTCTCTGTATTGCTGCTGCCTTTATTTTACACTTCTGTCCATATTTATCCATATTATTTTTTGAAAATTATGTGTTTGAGAATATTTACGTTGGCTTTTATGACAAAATTAAGCTGCAACTAGCATATTTACACATTTCTTTATAAAATATACTCATTCTGGAACGCCTGACAGGTTTCAATGTTATGTATACGTCTAAAAGATAAATCAATGCGCTTGTATGCAGAGCCATCCTTTGCTCAGATAGCGCCCTGGGCGAAAACACATTTGGCGCCCAGGCTGCTGCTAGTCATTAAAGCTAGAAGCAAAAGGTGGTCCAGTTTCTATTCATAGGCCGGCTGCTATCTCACACAGGGACTGCCTCCAAACACAACATTTTTCCCACGTCCCTCAACCGACCTTAGTTACTCGCATCGTACCTTCTTCATACTGGTGGCAAGGTGGCTGTGGGGGGTGATGGGGTGTGAACATGTGGGATGGTGGGCAGTAGCAGCTGGCAGGGAATGAGGGTGGAGGAGCGGGGGAAGGGGGATAGAAGAGGGGCCACAAATTTTTTTTTAAAATGCACCTTACCTCTTCCGCCGGCCGTCGCAGGAGTTCAGGAACCAGGAAGCACCCAGACTCCCCATAGCCAATCACAACGCTGCAATGCAGCGCTGTGATTGGTCTGAGCGCCAAGAATCGGCGCTCAGATGGGGACTGGGAGCCTGGGCATGTTCCCCACCAGTCTGTGTAGAGCAGCTGGTGGGGATCATGCTAAGTGCGCGTGACTGTATGGCCGGTACCAGGAGACCGGCCAAGCAGTCATGTGTCCTTAGTGTGCACAAACACAAACCACTCCTCCCCCTGTGCCTTCAGCACCGCCCTAATCCAGCCCAGAAACTGTGAACAATAAAATGATAATGTTAGAAAGTGGTTCTGACACTATGGGCCGCCCGGATTTTCGGTTTTTGAGCACCTAATTGTTGAGCTTTTACTATGGGGGAGCCTCATAAGTTGGGACTCACCCATAGTAAACTCATAATGGAAGAGACTGCATGGGGATTTTACTGGTGTCCCCCTGGCTTGACCAGGCCACTGCGCAGCAGCTGGAGTAAGGGACACCGGGCTGGTTACATGCAGACACATGTGTACATGTGTGTGCACATGTGTAGGGGCTGCGCAGGGGTGATTCCTAGCGTGCACAGCCAACGAGCAGGTGCAGATAAGACTGGTGTGGCAGGACTTATGCAGAATGGGGTGGTGACATGGAATAGGCTCTATACACTGGGAAGAAACATGCCAGGGAAAGTCTGTGTGCTTTCCATTATTATCTTATGGGGATAGGGAGCACATGTGCTAGTGTAACTTTCCTAAGCCCTACAGATTCCAGACACGCACTAAAGTCCACTGTAACGGGTGTGAGAAGAAGTATTCTGCAGAGTCCAAAGTCATATTTGTACTGCTTTTGGGTCATCCAGAACTGTCATATTTCACTGAGTCTGCCATAACCAGGGCCTGGCTGGGGCCTGCACTCAGCAGGCTGGATTGATAACCTTTCTTCCACAAGCTAAGGCCTTGTCTCCAAGGAGGAGAAGATGGGTGGAGCTACAGGCTCATCCATCAGCAGCTTTCACTGGGTGCCGGGCACCAGGAAAAAGGTTGCTCTGGGGGGAAGGGGCTTTTCAGAGACAGCAGGAGACCCTGGGCGATGCCATCTTGAACCAACCCAGAGGCCTAGGAGGGAGCAGTGGCAGAGAAGTGATGTTTCGCTGTGTGATAGGGCAAACAGACTTCCTGCCAGCCCCCTCCCAACTTCTTAAAAGAACTGGCACAGGAAGAGAAGCTCTCTCTGGGGTGTGGTCTGCTGAGGCAGAAGGTTCTGGAGCCTCTTGCAATGGGCAATTGGAATGCCAAAAGTCAGAGCTCCTTGTTTGAAGAAACCATCTACTGGGTCTACCAAAGGAGCTAGCCTTGAGTGTAATAATTGATTTAACTCATCTCGGAATCGCTATAATCTGCTAAGGTCTGACTTTATGGTGGAGTTCTGATGACAGCTTAAAATGTGAAAGTTTACTGTCTCTGAAGTGATTGGAAGCAGTGTGGGTGACATGGTGGACCTAGAATTTTTTCTTGAAAGAAAATAGCTGAAATGAATTGACAAAAACATTTTGATGCAAATATTTTTAAAATAAAGTAACTTTTTACGTTTTTTATTTATTTTAATTCGTTCAATGTATTTTTTGTTTGACAACATCATTCAAACGTTAAGACAGGCTTTACTGAATTTCTAATGCAAAAATAACAATTGATGGACAGAATGCAGAACAATGTTATACATTCACCCCAGTACAGAGATCTGGGTCTAAATCCATCGTTTTTTTGCTCACCATGCCATTCCAGTTTGAACCCAGCCATATGCAATTCAGTCTTGACCCTGGGCCCCATGGGAACAGTCCAGCCCGAACTGCCAAGCCAGGTCCTCCCTGGACTGGAAACAAGCATCCAAGGACCAGTTTCGGGCTTTCAGCCCTCTTCAGCCTGGGTAGCTTGATTTCTGCGGCATGGAGAGCACGGGACTCACGTCTGGGCATACCCGTCCCACTCGGGGTGACAAATGCAAAAACAACAATTGATGCACAGAATGCAGAACAATGTTATACATTCACCCCAGTACACAGATCTGGGCTTAAATCCATTGTTTTTTGCTCACTATGCCATTGCAGTTTAGACCCAGCCATATGCAAATCAGTCTTGACCCTGCACCCATTGAGAACAGTCCAGCCTGAACTGCCAGGCCAGGTCCTCTCAGGAATGGAAACAAGCATCCTAGGACCGGTTTCGGGCGTTCAGCCCTCATCAGCCAGGATAGCACTCCAGCTGATAAAGCCAGGCTGAGAAGGGTAATACCCAGAAACCTGTCCCAGACTGCTTGTTTCCGGTGAAGGGAGGACCTGGCTTGGTAGTTCGGTCTGGACTTTTCCCATGAGGCACAAGGACAAGACTGATTTGCCTATGGCTGGGTCTAAACTGGGGTGGCATGGTGAGCAAAAGAACGATGGATATAACCCAGCTCTCTTGACTGGGGGTGAATGTATGATTTATTGAGCATTCCGTCCATCATTTCTTTGCGTAGCACTTACTGAATATCTAGGCATGACTAGATAAAGTTGTATTTCAAGTCAGGTTCCAAAATATTTGGGACAAGGCAATTCGTCACTGATCCTGGGCATAATACTCTTCATTAAAATCCACATGCACGAGAGTACTGCAGGTCAGAACCTGGGCGCGTGGTCAGAGCGCGATGTGAATTGAGCAAATCAAGTGTGCTCTACACTGGACAAGGATCGTGGAACACCAGACAAGGATCATTAAAAAACACACTTCTGACAAACATGAATATCCTGCATCAAAGATTTACCGGACACTTAACGTAGGTATCCAGCGGGAGGAGCTTCAAAATGGCTTCCAATAGCTGAGGGATGGCCAAGCCTTCAAAAACAAAACATAACATAATATTCAGCAACATTATTCAATCTTAAAACATGTATTCTTAATAGCAAAACAATTTTTACAAAATTATGTTAAAGACCCTATAATTACTTTCGCAGGAAGGTCGTGCTGAAGATTATAGAAAAATGTTCTTCACAAGAAACATTCTTAAATGGGAAATTAAATACTGAAAATCTATTGGCGTGCAAGAGATTGTCCTATGGAAGATACCGGACCCAAAACTAACAGCTTCAACTTGTTTGACTGCCTTCAAGCAACTGAGCCTGTTTTTTTCAAACAATAATTTCCCAAATGAATTTGTCAAAGATGGATCGACCCCGCTTGTCATCACCAGACACTGGACCCACCTTAACCAAAGACCCTATGGTAAAGGACCGAACCTAGACCATCTATGAAGCAGATGACCCTGCTGAAAGAAGCTTACAGTGTATTCAGTGCTTGGAATTGTTGAAAGGTGACGTGAAACCCATTAAAAAAATCCCAAAATAGGTTAAGAAATATGAATTATTTCCATAGCTCTGGAGCAACCACGGGATCTGAAAATAAGGGATCCGGCAATAAGCTCTTGGAAAAGAATACAGCTACCTTAAGGAGAATATGGAAGACCTTCCGGATTGTGGGCCAGATTTTAGACTTCAAAACTTGAAATTAATACTATAAAAGATTAAATATTCAATATTGGTCCTGCTTGATCCTGGTCAATTTTTCCTTCCGCAAGTTCTATAAATAAGTTGTTGGTTAAATCACTCTGCTGGAGATAATAACATTTTTGGTCAAGAAAAGAAAAAAATATTATAGTCAAAACGTACCATCAGCTCGGATGAGGACTGGTCCGCAGCGACTGACAGAGACAGCTGGAAAATTGGCATCTGCAAGAACTGAAAAAGAAATTATTTTATTACATGAAGAGCTGTGCAAAAGGAGAAAACTTAACATCAGCCAAAGCGCACCCCCAGTTCAGAATAACAAGGATAGAGACAACTCACAGTCAACTATCTACCAGTCACTTTCACCATCAAACCACACCATAACCAAGACCCCTGTCAACCATGATCCCACCAGGAGAGGATACAGACTCATTCTTTAGCCTCCCTAGGTATGTGAACTTGGTTAGTTGAAGGTGAAGTGAAATATGGGTCTGCAGTGGTGTCGCCAACCCCTTCCTCCACTAGCTTGAGACGGGGTAAAGGCTGCTACGAGGCCCCAAGGCATCAAGAAAAGCAACTGAGTAGAGCTTGCCAGTATGACAGACAGCCCCAGCCGGTTGCTCCCTGTCGCAACGCCTCTGGACAGAAGCGGAGTCTAACGGGAGAGGAAGCATACAGTTGTCTTTCCTTCCCTACTGTCCTTTAACCCCTCCCATGCTCGTGACGGAACTGCTCCGTCACGAGCCTCGGCTGGGCTGTGCTGGTGACGGAGCGGTTCCATCATGCCCCGCTCGCCGCGCCTGCGCCGTGCTGATTTCGCGCCTGCGCGGTGCGTTCTATTGAGCGGGCGGGGCCATGACGGAACCGCTCCGTCACAAGCACAGCCCACCCGAGGCTCGTGACGGAGCGGTTCAGTCACGAGTACGGGAGCGCCGCGCGGCCCCCCTCCCCCCTAGCGCAGCGGCGGAATTGCCGCCGCAGCCAAGGGGTTAATGAGATGCTTCTGAGGGAGTGTTTCGCCTGTGTTTTCTGTAAACTCAAAACATCTCTATTCAAAATAAAAGGATCATTGCCGTAATTCAAAAATAAAGCCTAACAATAAGAACCAAAAATGACATTCCATTACATACTTTTAAGACTGCAGGAACCAACTCAATTGTTTTTTTTTTAATACATCAGAATGTATTTCGCTCCTTGTAGAGTGTTGGAACGCCATTTTTCATTGTAAAAACAAATTTTTCAACCACGTCACATTATATTAAACTTGACATTTGTGAATGAAAAATACCAAACGTCGCTTTTGACTGATAGTTCTATTTTGTTAAATGTTTTAATTTTCGTTTCATTTGTGTAATATTATTGGCACACATCTGGGTAATAGTGACACAAATTATTGATTTTCTTTGTCCAAACGAATGCTAACTAAAACCAGTTCGTTCTTGTTGTAGCAACTGTCCAGGAGTGAGAAAGGAAGCAAGAAAGGGGGAGGAGAGAGAGGAAGGGAGGGGAAAAAGGTAAGGAGGAAAGGAGAGAGTGGGAAGAACAGTGACAGTAGGAGAGGTGAGAGGGATGTAAATGACAAATGGGCAGGAGAGTTAGAAGGGCGAAAGTGAGGGAGAGAAAATGGAATAAAGAGAGGAATGAAACATGTAGTGATAGAAACAATAATCAGATGTGTAATTGGAGGAGAAAAAAAAACAAGGATCAAGGGAGACAAGAGAAGAGGAAGGGGAAGTAGGAAGTAGGAAAAGGGAAAAAGTAAGCAGACGAGAGGTGAGGACAGATGAAGAGAAAGGCAAAAAGAGTAGGGAGAAGAGGGAAATTGGAGGAGAGAGAGAGAGAGAGCCCAGATTAGAACAAGGGAGATATGGAAGATGAGAGAGAATAGAGGAAAGCTAGAGGTTGGATGAAAGGATGAAAAATAGACTTCGAGAAAAAGGACTTGCTCGTTCTCAGACTTTCTGGAAGTAGGTCCAAGTGGGGGTATTCATTAGGTCTCGCCTACCAGCGCGCATGCGCTGGCTAGGAAAAAGACCTTAAGCCGTTGCTCTGGCTTTTCAGCCAAAAACGTGCACGAATTCCATTGCCTTTAATGGCAATGTGTGCACGTCTGGCGATTTACTTGCGGGAGCAAGCGGCTGGCGCCATATGTTATCAATTATCGCGGCGCCAGCCCCACGCTCCCCAAGTGAATTGCGCAGGCCTCTCTCTCCTCCCCCTGCTTTCGCGCGAGGCGCGCCCGCGCTTTTTTAACTTTTTTTTTTTTAACTTGAAACTTAGCGCAACGCTGCTTCACGGACACCGCGCTCGGTTTATTGATATATTTCTTAACTTTAGCACTGAGTGCAGCGCCCACTTCAAGGACACCGCACTCAGTGTTGAATTTAAGAAATATAGAAACTGAGCGCGGTGTCCGTGAAGTTGCACCGTGCTCAGTTTTAAACTTAAGTATTTACAATGCAATCGGACCGATTACATTGCAAATATTTGTTTATATATCTATCAGAATCGCCAACGTGAAACAGGCGTGTAAACTGCTGGGGAAAAACTACAAAAAGTGCAGAAGTTTTCTTTTCTAGTTCGCAATTTACCAAACAGATTATAGGAATAAGAATATTCACTGTCCATATTTTAGCACATAACCTGTCACTTTAAAATGGCAACGAGGGGTTAAAAAACAGAATAATTTGACTCAAAAACAAACATTAGTGCGCCAACAAGATGCACGCTGGGCGATGCATACTGTTAACAAGCGCCCCCTTGGATTCGATTATAAATCGATAGCCTCGCTGCAGGGGGGATGCCGGAATATCCCCAGGACTGAAGCGGATTATAAACCGCTTCAGCACCCGTTCAACCCACCCCAGGTGTTCACATTTGAAAAAGCGATCTAATCTAGCGCCTTTTTACCCCTCCAGGCGCATGTTTCCCTTCCTGAGCTTCAACATGACGGGCCTGAACCCCACTTCCCACTACAACGTGTTCGTGGAGGTGGTGCTGGCGGACCCAACCACTGGCGCTTCCAGGGGGGGCAAGTGGGTGACGTGCAGCAAGGTGGACAACAACATGCAGGGTGAGTGCGGGGCGTGGGGTCACGGGAGGTGGTGTTTACAATAGGGTCTGGGGCAGGGTGAAGAGCGGGGCATGTGTCTGCGCGGGTATGTGCGTAGGGGTAACAAGTTCTCAGGGATGTGGGCAGCAGGGCAAGTGTATGTTGCAGGGTAACTGCTTAGTTGCGCACGGGTGTGGGGAGCTGCCGGGATAGATGTGCGAGAAACAGAAGGGTATATGTTTGGGGTAACCATGGGAGTGTGAAGGTGAGGGGAGCTGCAGGGATAAGTGTGCAAGGGGGAAGCAGGATGTATGCCTGGGGGTAGCTACGTAGGGTACTCATGGGGGTGGACATGTGCGTGTGAACTGCTGGGATAGGTGCGCGAGGTACAGCCGGCTGTGGGCTTTGGGGTAAAAACATTGGGCTCATGGAGTGGGCAGGTGCGTGAGGGGAGCTGCTGGAGTGGGTGTGCGGGGGGACAGCAGGGTGTATGCTTGGGGCTTAAATACTTTGGGCTCATGGAGTGGTTAGCAGGGCAGGTGCGTGAGGCACTGCGGGCGTGGAGGGGCAACGGGGAGAGCATGTGCGGATAACAAGGGACGAGTATGGGGGTGAGCATGGTCGGGCGGAAGTGCAGATGGGCAGCACCAGCTGTAAGTGCCAGAAGTGTGCTTGTTAGATTTGACCCCGCAGCAGACTAACTCCGCCCCTCTGCCTGCAGGTAACAAGGTGTACATGCACCCCGACTCCCCCAACACCGGGGCCCACTGGATGCGGCAGGAGATCTCCTTCAGGAAGTTGAAACTCACCAACAACAAGGGGTGCCAACAACAACAGCACTCAGGTGAGTCTACGGGAACACGTCACGTGTTGTGTCATACGGGCAAAGGTCACACGAGGGACACCCTGTATTGAAGTGAACTTCTTTCAGCCGTGCTCCCTGAATCCACAAGCCTTTCCTGTGAGCTTCTAATTCTAGACCGATACGTAATAAATATTGTAGGGTTTGCAGAAGATCACACTGTGTAGTCAAGTGAGTGAAATGCATCCTTCTTGATTTGTTCGTAAATTCTCAACTATCGATGTATTGGTATGTTTCAGTCCACGCTGACGCAGCCTGTGATGTGCTCTGAGTACCAGACAGTCTTAGGGTGGGTGGCATGGCGGGGTTAGTTTAGGGGGTGTCTTTGGAAATCCTGGCTGTAGGCGATGGCCACTCTTCAATAGTCAAAAGGAGTGGGACTGTGTCCAGTCCCCAGCAAATGCACAGCGCTATGCCATCTTTGGCCAGCTTTTTCCAACTTTTATCATTTTAATCCATTATTATCCGTTTTATCATTTTTTATCCACTTTTGTAGAGACGGGACCACACGCTCCGTGTACATCTTCAATAGTGACATTTATTGCCGTTCTAATGTCGATTCGTCCAATCTTATACCACTTTCCCAGTTCCTAACCTGTCGCACTTTACCGAGGGGCGAAGGGCGTCAACCGATCCTTGCAGTGAGGGTGACTTTCAACCAGTTACTGTGTTTTCAGGCAGCAGCACAAAGGATGATGGGAAACACAGTGGCCGTGGCATTCCAGCTTGAGACATAACTGGCTAAAAATAACCTTCATGAAACTGGGCTAGTTGGCGCAATGTCTACATGTAATAGGCGGTGTATATAGCGCTGCGTCTCCCCTCTCACCTCCCAGCGCTACCAAGCTCACTGGAGGTACTGAAAGTGTCTGGTCTGAGTAATGTAATCCATTCAGGCTCCTCCTATTCGTGCAACAGTTTTTCACGACTGTCCACCTCGTGTGAAGAGCTCAATGGGTGGGTCTGTGGTAGGTCTGCACGGGGTGGCTGCAGGGAGGGGCAGGTGACGCATGCAGGAGGGAAGTGGTGCGCGCCACATAGCTGGTCGGTGTGGACAGACATGCACGTGGGCTGGATATCTTTCCTGGGTGGTGATGGGGGCGTGCATGAGGAGTGAATGATTCAGGGTGGCTACAGGGGCGCATGTGTGAGAGTAGCCTGTTAACAGAGGTGCACGTGCGCCGATGATCCTGGCACGTGTACCTAAGCGGCACAGTGTGCACCCCATACGTCGGCAGATTCATCCATCTATACCCCCCAATTATTAATTACTCAAGTGACGCAAACTTCGCCTCCTGTGGCCTACAGATCTCTTCAAAGATGAGCGGAGACCCCAAAGAAATCAGCGGTGGTCTGTACTTGCCGGTGAGATGGTGGTGTGGGGGGGGGGGGACTGGCTGGCTCGCCCCAATCTGGCCAAGACCTGTAGGGGCTGGACCACAGCGGGAGCAGTGATCGGCCCAAGAAACCGTAGTGGGTCGATTTGTTACATCTGACGACTAGAAGTCAGTTTAGCGCGGTGAAGTTTCAAACAAGTGTTAATAAAGGTTATTTACAGAAACCTAGAAGTAAATACTGCAGAGTCCTAATGAATGCGCAGTCACCGGGGCTACCTGTCCATCACGGTCACCTGTTGGCAGTGGTCGAAGTGGGGGGGGAAAAAGAAGGGGAACTGTGGGCGGAGATCAGGGGGCGGGACCAACCCGAGGATTAGCTCAGTCACAAATGGTGATGGGCAGTGCTTTAAATGGAAAAAAATAAGTGCAGGTACTCATTAGATTGTGTTAGGGGCGTGGCTAGTGGGTGGAGTTAGAGGCGGGCCTGGACATGATGATAGAAAACACTTCTATTTAGTATTCATTTTGCCCTTTCATTGCCCTTGACAGTTGTCTCAAACGTTTCCATATGTGCAAATTAACAGGTACATGTGCTAATAAAGGGTGGTGTGAAGTATTTCTGGGAACAATGCAAAGAGCTTCTAAAACCTGAATGCAGCCAAGCCATCAACAGTACTATCAATGTGCACCAGGACGAGCGAGATTGGGCATTGCATCATTAATAACAAGCATTAGGCATATTTCTTTTCAAATACCTCCTGAGTGTCCTGGTTTTCTTCCTCTCTGGTTTAGTTCCTCTCTTACACACAAACATACACACAAACATACACACAACCAGGCAAACGCACACAAACCAGCAGACAAATACTCTCTATCAAACTTCACATCTCTAATCTCTCGATCCCTCCCTCCTCACTTCTCTCCCATTTGTATCCATTTCTGTCGCTGTCCCACTCTCTTTACCCCAAAGGTATCTATAATCAGACTTTCTATTTCTAATCTGCCATCTCTGTGCCTCTGTTACTCTTTCCATAGCCATCTCGATCTCTTCCCCATCTGGGTCTGCACTTACCCCTTCTGTCTCTATTTTTCCCCCTTTAAACTGTCCTCTGCTCATTCTATCTCTGCCCCCTCACTCTTCACCTTCTTTCATCCCATTCTCCTTCTCTTCCCTCGGTAGAAGGCCCCACGGCCGCACAGTTTGCAGTGGCAGACAGTGAGAACTGCAGGTTCGTGGGCATGCGCAGAGTGCTTCCGAAGTGCAAAACACTAACAAGAGGACCCAGCATGGAGGCCTGGCGAGGGGCGGTTAATGACAATAAGAGCTTCCATCAAGGAGTTAACGCCCACTTGCCCCTGCGGCAGCTCCTCAGCAGGCCGTTCAGCTGAAGGAGACAGACAGACGGCAAACATACTGTCAAATAAACTGGACACAGCTGACCGTCAGGCATCGGCCCAATCTGAGTACCGGTGCTCCTCATTGGCACTGGAAAAGTGCCGGTACTCAGCTTGATAAAAACAAGAAGAGCCGGTACTCAGTACATGTGAGTACCGGCCCATTTAAAGCACTGGTGATGGGAAGAAAAGTATGGGGGGTTTTCAGATTCTTTAGCTCTGCAAATGGTAGCTACTTTTCAGGAACTCGCCCGTTTCCCATCATGTGAGCTATATTAACTTTACTCAGCTTACCTTTCAGCCGCTCGTCGTCATACATTCAATGTAGTTGCCTCAAGCCAATGCAACTGTCTACAAAGTATCCCAGGCCCTCTGGTCTAGATTGGCAATTTACTAGATAGGGTATAAAGAAGAAATTCAAAGGGAAAGGGTCTAATGTGGCAAATCGTGGATGTAGTCTAATGTCAATTCACAGGAAAAGTGTCCAGGTGCAATTCCCAGGATTTTGGTATAAAGTGGCAATTCCCAGGATTTGGGTGTAAAGTGGCAACTAACATTAAAAGGGTTTAAATAGCAACTCTGAAGAAAAGGGTTTAGGTGAAATTCATAGGAACAGGGCTTAAATGCCAATGTGTAAAGAGTTTACAATGAATTCATAGGAAACGGGTGTAAAATCATGGTCAATTCTTGGGAATAGGGAGTAATGTTCCAATTCAAGGGAATAGGGCTTTCAAGTAACAATTAGTTTAAAAGTGGAAAAAGTAAAGTTGGAGAAATTGAGAAAAAAAAATCATCACAAAGCCTAAAGCTAAAATGGTCTGCTCGGGAATTAGCATGTTTGATGTTTTATGTTTCTCATACAAGCGGTGCTTTAAGTGGGCGGGTACTCACAAGTACTGTACTTCTCTGAGCACGAGCAATACGTTTAAAAGGAGAGTCCCAGCACTTCGTGGTAGCAACCAGGTACTGTGTGATAGTAAGTATCTGCACTTTTCGTTTTCCATTTTAAACACTGCAAACGACCCATTCTCCTGCAAAAATGATCGAAAGGCTCAAACATTGTTGAGCACGCATAAGCATGTGAGGCAGCTGGCAAACTGCGTTTCTTCATGATCTAGGAATGGCAGGGTGGTATTTTATCTACAGTCACAAAATGAATGAGAATAGTGATGGTCACTGGTTTCACTCAAATCAGGTAGGGGTGTCATGCACAACCTCAAAAAGGTGATGGAAATGACTCTGGTCCCTGTTCCATTCCGTAGTTTTTAGCTCTTCCGTTACATTACAGACAGGGACCAACCATGTTAAAATTAGTCTAGTTTCCGGTTCAAAGGGGACAACTCACCTGCAAGTGCAAAAACCATCTTTACCCACACACAGATTAACATTTTGTGGTGTGCTCCTTGAGTGCAGCAGCTATGGCCTCATGCATCACACAAATTTGCAATTCATCCGGGTGCAGACCGAGGAACCATGTAGGTGTAAGGTGTAAAAGCGAAGAGTAGGGGCAAATTGTAGCCGTTTCTTTTCAGAATGCATCAGTGCAAATCATAAATTCAGAGGACAAAAGGATATTTATTGTTCACACTTGTAACAGTGTTGAAATTTTTTTAATGTTGCACAGGCACTGGAGTACTTGTTTGGACGAAGATAATTTAGGGCATTTTATTCTCAGTGAGCTTGTCTGCATTAACGGAGTCTCCCCAGATGCACTCTGAGTGCGTTAACCTTGGACGCATACCATGTGTATCTACTCTCACATGAGGGGGGGGGTGCTACGAAAATTTCAGTGGGGGACTGACTCTTCTAGCAATATGCAGAGTGGAGATGCAGGGGCTCTAAGAAGGGCTGAAAAGCAACAAAGGCTTCATTAAGAAGTGAATGGTCTTCTAAAGACTTGTGAAGTGCTCGGGTGCGGCTGTGTGTGTGCCCGGGAAGCTGTCTCAGGCGGGCTGACACACACGAGTGTGTGTGGGGGGAGAGGGGGTCGGCGATGGGCATTGCAGGGCTTCTGGGCAGGAAACAGAGTAATTTTCCTTCTCTGCCAGTCCTGCCTCCCTGACCTTCCACGATCGGCAAGCCTTATCTATAGGCTTTTGCGATTTCTGTCCCTGGGACGCATGTTTAACTAAAAAAGAAGGGGAACGGACTCAGCTAAATGAAAGAAGTAGGGACACGCCGTGCCCTGCCGATCCCGCCCACTTCCACCACTGCCTGTTGGGTGAAAAACTAAAGTTGATATTTCTGACTGTGGCTCGTCCAGGCCATAATTAGTCCTGCACCAGGGTCCGTCCCCTGGGACAATCGCCCCGCCCCCACTTTATGGGCTTCCTGTGGGGCGTCCTGGGCAGACCCCGAACGGCTGCTGCTGGCGTCCCCAATCACCCCTTATGAGGAAGAACCTAGGATAACAAGCATTGGCATAGCCAATAGGTCTCGCCTTTGGGATCTTATAAGTGTTTAGTCATGCAACAGTTGATGTTGTTGCACCAAGGATATTGTGGTGCATAACTAAATACTTAGAAGGTCCCAAAAGCGAGACCTATTGGTTGTGCCAATGCTTGTTTTTTCTTGCTACTCGTTTGTGGGTCCATCACAATATAATACAAAATACGTTAATGGCATAATAATAACCAAATAAAATACAGTGCAAAAAAATTACAGAACAGACAATAGTTAATTGCAGCACTTTTCTGGTAGTTTCTTAGTCATGTTATTTTTTTGTGCTGTTTCCGGGCTGTTAATAATAAAAATAAAAAAATGTTATTACTTAAATATTGAGGCACAATAGTGGCTCGATTTAATTCACAACTTTTTTTTTTAATCTTTCTTTTTACAAATGTCCTTCCATGATGGGCAGTATTTGGGAATGTCTCTTTGGGCATCCACTTATTCCAAGTCACACGCTTGGCAAGACCTAGACCTTTCTATGTTTCTTTATCAATCTGTGTCAGTCGGTCTGCATTTCTAGCCTTTTGTTAATAAGTCTGTATTCAGGAAACAGTTGTTTTAATAACCTCTGTGAAGGACTCTACTAGTTTGAAGGCTGTTGCGAGCTATTAGGAGCCCACACGTGCTGGTACTTGGTTTCCTACTTGTCCTTAAATGTGGCAGCGTACTCTGTGTGTAGCATACGTATGTGTGTGGTAGCTATATAGCGTGAACCTAGCCGGAAGGCAGCAGAGTCTCCTCTGTATTCAAACGAAACTGTTCATTCAAGGGCTTAATGGATGCCCTTGGCAGAGCAGTCATACCTTAATCCTTCTATAGGCCAAAGTTACACTTCATGCTCACATATATTTGAGATGCTGGAATCACAGGAGCCCTTCATCACATTTTTGCATGAAGCCCATCATTTTGTGTCACACCACTTATCCAATTTTAGTTTTTATTTGAGGGCATACAAGGAGGACCGAGAAACGGTGTTGTGTGTCAAACTTTTCCAGAAGGCTTGCACACGTAATGATAGGATACCTGTTGGAGATAACACCAGGCAGTTGTAAAGCTCGTGAAAGAACTGAGAGCAGATCTGACCTGGGAATCCTATGACCAACCAGACTGCCAAATGACCAATTAGCCTTGAATTATTTATCAGACTTCAGGACGACCAATCAACTGACTGACACATTTAGACTCCAGGATAGCCAATTTTGTTCCCAAATGACCAAGTAAATGACCATGAAGTCGCATGTATAAGTAACGATAATCTGAAATTCTCAACCAGATTCCTGAGTGACCATTCACTCTTGAATGATCAGTCTCCCAAATGATCAAGCTGACGTCTGAATGACCAGTAACAATCTCAACGCTCATCTAAATCTTAATCAATCAGTGAGGCCCTTGAATAATAATTTAGACTGCTGAGCAACTAATCAGACCTTTATTAATAAATAAGACTAAACAATGAATCAGACTCCCAAATGACCAATAAAAAACAAGAATGATAAATCAGAATCTAAAAATTATCAATCAAATTCCGGAAACAAATATTCAACCCACAGAATGATCTTGCAGATGTCTGAATGATTAACTGGACTTGAGTGGGAATTTGTTAAAAACTGAGTGTTCCAATGAATCAGAATGGACCGAGATGTGTTGCAACAACTGCAGCTGATTCAAAAGAGGCAGGCCTCAGGCAAAGTATTTGACTCCACCTGCATGAGGTTGTCTGTTTGAACATCATAGTAAGCTCTGAATATTTACCACTGCATCTCTTAAAGCTGCATCCAGTGTAGAGAAAAAAAACGGTTTTCTTCTCCCAGTCCTGCATTTCTCACAATCATCACCAATAGTAAGCATTACAGAATGTTGCTTTGTTTGATACTGTCAAGTGGGGCTTTTGGGTTTCTTGTGAAATAATTTACTGGATGGCCCTTTTAAGTCCCAGAATGACTCCATAAACTACCTCAGGGCCACTCAACTGTGTTTAAGTAAGTGAACCCCTCTAAAGATGCTGAATGATGGTTGGCAAGAAGGTGATGATTTCTACTCGGGTCATCGTCCACTTCTACCCTAATTCAAGCAGGTCACCATTGAGCTACGTCACCATGAAAGTACATGCATATTCAGGGAAAACAAATGATACCATGTTTTAATTGTTATTAACTGAGCGTGTGTCATGATGGTTTTTCCAGGGAATAATATTTTGTCCGTTCACAACAGTAAGTTTGCAGTGATTTGTAGTACCACTTCCTACATTATAAAAATTGGCCTTTGTGGTGTTGGATGGGAATCCAGGACCAACAGGATGGGCCTAAATCCATCATTTTTTGGCAAGGGACTCACATCAGGGTATACCTTTCCCACGTAAGGCAAAAAAAGCAAAGAGAACAAATGATGGACGGAATGCTGAACAAATCAAACATTCGCCCCAGTCACAGATCTAGGTTTAATCCATTCAGGAGGACCGGGCAGTTCGGGCAGGACTGTTCCCATGGGCAGCAGGGTCAAGACTGATTTGCATATGGCTGGGTCCAAAGTGGGGTGACGTGGTTAGCAAAAAAAACAAGGGATTAAACCCAGAGCTGTCACTGAACCACCGTATTGGCTCGTAACCTTGGGGTGCACTTTGATGCCAACCTGTCTTTTAAACATCAGGCTGTAAAAGTAGCAGGCACCTGTTTTGGGGTGATAAAGGGGCTCAGGAAGTTCTTTGACCTGCTGCCCTTTGAGGCAAGGAAAACTGTTACGGTTGCACTGGTGACATCACGCATTGATTATTGCAACAGTCTGTATGCTGGCACTAACAAAGTGGTCACTCATAAACTCCAGATGGTGCAGCATGCAGCAGCAAGGCTGGTTTTAAAATGGCCGAGAAAATCCTCAGCAACCAAAGCCCTTAACACACTACATTGGTTGCCTATAACTGGATCCTGTACAAAATGCTTGTAATCACCTTTCGAGCTGTCCACGACCTAGGCCCTCTATATTTGAGGAAGAAATTCACAAGATACTGCCCAACCCGAGCATTAAGATCCCTTAATGCTAATCTACTGACCGTTCCAGGGTTTAGACTTAAAACTCGAGGGGGCAAATCCCTGGCGGTACTAGGTGCAAAAGAGTGGAATGTTCTCCCCCCACATCTTAGAGCGCTAGACAAAGAACAAGACTTCCGTAAACAACTAAAAACCTGGATCTTCAAGCTCCCAGACATAACAGCCAGAGCTCTAGTGTGATGCTGGCCCTGGTCAATTCAAGCATTAATATAACATCTGCTATTAGGGTGACCTTGCAGGGGCGCCGAGATGCTCCTTGGAGCGATTGTTGCGCGGTATAAATGGGCAATTACATTACATTACATTACATTACATTACAATGCTTGATTTGTTCAGCATTCCGTCCATCACTTGTTCTTTTTACTTCATTACATGGTGGCAACTGACCGCTATATGTAATCTGAGTTGGTGTTTTACAAAACAAACACAATCTGGCAATTAGTGTCTGACTGGTTTACATCAATTTAATTAATTGATCTCTAATTCTACATCACAGTTGTTTGTTAAAATTGTGTTCTGGACTTTAAACATAGGGTGCCAGGGACAAAGCAACATAGGAGCCCCCTAGCTATTTCCAAACATTCCACAAATGCACTTTTATGACTTCTGACATGAGAAATCAAGCAATGACAGAGCAATCGGTCTAGCTTTTCTACAATTAAAGCGTTTATCAAAAGTCACTAATGTATAGAAGCGGGTATAGCACAGGTAGCACCAAATGCTTATTTTATTTAAATGTTTTCACAATTCCAAACGTAACTATGTACTTTAATGATAGTTTTCGGAATATCTATGATTTTGTAAATATTTCTTGTGCTTTTTTTAGGCTTCCTGGCTTTTATTATTTTTTGTCATCTGTCTTCCTCAGCATCTGCAAGAACTCCTTCAATGAAAACATGGCTTTCTCCCTTGCAAACAGGAATAGGTTCAACGGCACAAGGCTTAGTGTTAGCACTTACTGGTGGGTAAAATGATGCAGCAATTTTAGTTGTGTCAATGTATTTTGGAGGCAGAATTCCAAAGCTTTTACTGTTTGTTTTGGGCTCCCATTTAGCTACATTTCTGTGTAACTCACAAGTGATATTCCCAGGCGCCTAACGCAGTAGGTGCTCTCCTGAGAGGCCCACTATCGTACCAGCACGAAATGAAAGAGAAACACTACACTGACGAAAACAAGGAAGAGGAAGAATAGACACTGTCTCTCCACGGCGGACTCTACAGCATCGTGTTACCTCAGACGCCACTCGGAAAAGCTGCCCCTTGCAGTCGTACTGAGGACAGTGGATCAGAAATCGCGAGAAGAGAGAACCTGCCATCGGCTCATTGAGAATGAGTATGTAAAATGGCTGTTTCCCGCCGACAGGTCTGAGGTATAATCCCACATCATTTGTTATTCGTAATACGTGCTGATATCTGAGCAATTCGAGGAGGGTGGGGAGAATTATTGTGCCGACACAACACCAGTGCTCGCAAGGTCCGCTGGATTGTGGAAGCGGAGCTCCCTGGCACATTTACAGCTATTATCAAATTGTTTTAAGGTCTAGACTAGAAGTAGTTCCCAGAGCTTTTCTAAACGCAACGAAATAAACCATGCAAAACAACAACAAAAAACAAAAAGACAGGTTCAGTACTCTTCAGCCATAGCCTGTTTGGAAATGTCTTTCACATTTTGGAAGAGACCACACTACAGGGTTGACTGTGAATCAGCAGAGGAAGTGGTATGTATGCCCATGCACCTGTAATGGGTATCAGCCAAGGGGCAGGGCTTAGCTGTGGTATGCGGGCACGTCTTATGTTTTGCTCATGAGGAAAGTACATTAAGTGCCACGATGAAGTTGCCCAAGCCAATCGTCTGCTTAAGGTCCATAAAAGGTTTAGGGCCCCATTCCAGTAGAGGCAGTAGAATGAAAGCTTGAGCACCAGAGACAGCCAGTGCACCTGACTAGAGACGAAACAAACCGATGTCAATACAGTTATAGAAAGAGCAATCAACAAACAACTGCCTTCCATGCACTGGACCAGGAGTAGTGGCAGCCATTTTGGAATCAGGCATGAATAGCATATGATGCATTATAGAGCAGGTCTTTCTCTTTTCATTGGGTTTCCTACTTCACCACCTCATGCCTCCCATCTTGAGGTCAGCGCCTCCTTCTAACACCCTAAAGCAGACCCAGGTCATTTTCCTAAGACTCAACAGGCTGCAGACACATCTCTGAAACTTGAAAACCAGGGACTGCAATACTGAAAAAGCTGGCCCTTCTATCCGACCTATGACCACAATAGAGAACGCAGATCCAGAATTCCTGAAGCCTTGGGACGACTTCTCAACTCCAAAGCTCAGCCCACTGAAGGCATAATATGCATCGCCACTGCAGCACCTGGGACCCAGAGTGCAGCTACCACACAAATGGTGCCAAATGAGGCCTCAGGACCCCTACTCAAACCAGCTTTAGCAGCCCCGTCCCCTACAACTCAAGGAGAAGAGTCCAGCAGCCGTGGCATCCGTACATGCTTCTGTTCCTGAACCTCTGCCCATTGCTGCTTCAGGAGCCCATGCCACCTTGTTGTGGAGGGAAACTATTTACTTCTGACCTATATGAGTTTAACCCAGATTCACAAAGGGACTTACGACTCGCTAAGTTACGAGTGCGGAATCTCCGCACTGAGCACTGCAGTGCGGAGATTCCGCCACAAGTGACTTTACGAGGCATAAGCCCTGTCGTAGATCAGGCCTGAGAAATTAATTTTGCTTTATCCTGGCTGACACTGAGATACTGACTTCCAAGGGTTATACCTGTGGAGGTGACTAGGGAGGAGAGGAAGCGATGGATCGGCATAATGCATGAGGTCTCTGTACTGCAGTCAGGACATACATGGGGGTTCATACATGGGGTACCTCAGCAAGATTGTGATGCCTCATGCATACATGAGCTCCCTAAACAGCAGGAAGCTTTTGTGTGAACGTTCATACATGGGCTCTGTACTCTTGGGAGGCTCTGTGAAGTGCTGTATTGAGCATTATGTATAATGTGGATTTTGAGGGAAGAACTCTTTGAACTTCACCGTTCAGAGGATCGGTGTTGTATTGTGTTTAGACCCTCTATTCTGAATGGGTCCTGTGTGTGCTGTTTCAAGCACAGGCTCTGTTCTGTCAGGAGTGTTTATGTGCTGCTTCATACATGGTTTATTATAGGGAGAATATGTGTTCTGAATCAAGTACTAAGTAAGTTCTGCAATCAGTCCTGCTGTAACATACATGCTGCCTGCACTGCAGAAACACTGTAGCACATCGTATATGAGCTGTGTGCAGATTTTCACGTGGCTTTGTACACTACATGATGACAGCAGCCGTGGCTGCTGCCAATCAGACATAGCGGGGTGGGAGGATCAGCGCGTTGGAAAAATAATTCAAAGTAATGCCCCGGTTACTTACCGGTAATCTTCATTACTCCGAGTCCTAGTCTTCCTCGCCACAGTAACGACTAATGAGCATTCTGCTCCCACAGAAACGCCAAGCAAAAGTTATCATACAAGTCTCCCTATCCCTCCAATGTGGCCCCCAGTGGCAACCACCAATCACATAAAAGGATACAAGATCCACACAACAACCTGTAAACCAAAGCAGTATACATGAAGCCAAAACAGAGGGCCGGGAGGGAAGGGAAACTATACTGTGGCGAGGAAGACTAGGACTCGGAGTAATGAAGATTACCGGTAAGTAACCAGGGCATTACCTCCTTGTCCGTCTTCCTCGCCACAGTAATTACCAATGACTCCTTCGCCGCAGCCGAACATCTCCACTTCCAGATTCACACCGACCCTAAGACGACCCTCAGAGGCACCCTCGTCTACAGACCCCCGGGACCACGCACACAATTCATCGAAGACATCATAGACTTCATCAGCCCGCACGCCCTCCCCTCCACTGACTACATCCTCCTCGGGGACCTCAACTTCCACCTGGAGAACAACAAGGACCGCAACACCACCGCCCTGCTGGAAAACCTCGCCAACCTCGGACTCAAGCAACTGGTCAACACCCCCACCCACTACGCCGGCCACACGCTTGATCCCGTCTTCTCTTCCAGCAAGTACATCACCTTCAGCCACGCCACCGGACTCCACTGGACCGACCACAGCTGCGTCCACTTCAGCTTCAAAAGATCCACGACCCACCACCACCCGCAACAGGTACCTCACAGGAATTGGAGCAAGATCACCGCAGACCAGCTCACCACCTCCCTCAACCAGAGCCCACCCGCCAACACAACGGACCCCAACGAAGCAGCCCGCAACTTCACACAGTGGCTGACCGCCTGCGCCGACGACCTCGCGCCACTAAAGAACCCTCCCAGCAGACCCAGAAGCAAGAAGGCATCCTGGTTCACAGACGACCTCAAGGACTCCAAGAAGACCTGCCGCACCCTCGAGAAAGCCTGGCTCCTCGACCGGACCACCGACAACATGACCGCCCTCAAACACGCTACCCGCAAGCACCACCAGCTCATCCGCACCACCAAGAAGAAATCCCTGATGGAACGACTGGACAACAACGCCCACGACAGCAAAGAGCTCTTCACTATCGTCAAGGAGTTCTCCAACCCCAGCACCGGCACCAACGACATCACTCCGTCACAAGACCTCTGCGACTCCCTCGCCTCGTTCTTCCACCACAAGATCGCCGACATCCACAACAGCTTCGGCGCCCCACCCACGCACCCAACCGTCGAACCAATGCCCCCCACCGCCACCCTTCGCACCTGGACCACGGTGACCACCGAAGACACAGCCCGCACGATGAACACCATCCACTCCGGATCACCGACCGACCCCTGCCCACACCACGTCTTCAACAAGGCCGACTCCACCATCGCACCCCAACTCCGGAACATCATCAACGCCTCCTTCAACACCGCCACCTTCCCGGAGAGATGGAAGCACGCCGAGATCAGCGCCCTCCTGAAGAAACCTACAGCGGACCCCACCGACCTCAAAAACTTCCGCCCCATCTCGCTCCTCCCTTTTCCTGCTAAAGTCATCGAGAAGATCGTCAACAGACAGCTGACCGCCTTCCTCGAGACGAACGGATCCCTCGACCCCTCGCAGTCCGGCTTCAGAGCCAACCACAGCACCGAGACCGCCCTCATCGCAGCCACCGACGACATCCGGACCCTGCTCGACAAAGGGGAAACAGTGGCCCTCATCCTCCTGGACCTCTCCGCTGCGTTCGACACGGTCTGCCACCGCACCCTAGTCCAGCGACTCAGCAACATCGGTATCCAAGAGAAGGCACTGGAGTGGATCATCTCATTCCTCGCCGGAAGAACACAAAGAGTCCGCCACCCCCCGTTTCGCTCCGAGGCCACCGAAGTCATCTGCGGCGTCCCGCAAGGATCTTCACTCAGCCCCACCCTCTTCAACATCTACATGAAACCTCTCGCAGCCATCGCACGCCAGCACAACCTCAACATCATCTCTTATGCCGACGACACCCAGCTGATCCTCTCCCTCACCAGAGACCCCGACACCGCCAGAACCTGCCTACACGAAGGGATGAAAGACGTCGCCGAGTGGATGAAGGACAGCCGCCTGAAACTGAACTCGGACAAGACGGAAGTCCTCATCCTGGGATCTTCGCCCTCCGCCTGGGACGACTCCTGGTGGCCCCCAGCCCTGGGCGCCGCACCCAAGCCAACCGACCACGCACGCAACCTGGGCTTCATCCTGGACCCCTCCCTCTCGATGACCAGACAAGTCAACGCCGTCTCCTCATCGTGCTTCAACACCCTGCGTATGCTTCGCAAGATCTTCCGCTGGATCCCGACCGAGACCAGGAAGACTGTCACCCAGGCACTCGTCACCAGCCGACTGGACTACGGAAACGTCCTCTACGCCGGAACCACAGCCAAGCTACAGAAAAGACTCCAGCGCATCCAGAACGCCTCCGTCCGACGCATCCTGGATGTCCCCCGACGCAGCCACATCTCCAGCCACCTGAGGAACCTGCACTGGCTCCCTGTCGACAAGAGGATCACGTTCCGGCTCCTCACTCACGCACACAAGTCTTTCCACGACCTGGGCCCCAAGTACCTCAACGACCGCCTGACCTTCTACACGCCCACCCGCCAGCTACGGTCCACCAGCCTCGCCCTGGCAGCCGTACCACGCATCCGAAGAGCCACCACCGGAGGAAGATCCTTCTCTTACCTGGCTGCCAAGACTTGGAACTCCCTCCCCATCCACCTTCGGCTGACCCAGGACCATCTCGCCTTCAGGAAACAACTCAAGACCTGGCAGTTCGAGCAGTAGCATACCCCTCCCCCCAAGCGCCTTGAGACCCTCCCGGGTGAGTAGTGCGCTATACAAATGGCATGATTGATTGAATGAGCAGATAACAAAGCAATATCAGCTTCATGGATAAGAATCACAGCCCACACACGGAAGGCACAACAACAAGAATCCCAGTGACAACAACGGAGAGAGACACACATCTCAAGAAACCATTGAGCCCAGAATCGAAGAGACAAAGGCAACAGAAGCACCAACCCCAACCTCAAGCCGGGAAGGAAACATGAAGAAATGAGGGGAAGACCAAGCGGCCGCCCTGCAAAACCCCCCACGGAAACATCAGAAAGGTGGCCCACGAAACAGCAACAGAACGAGTAGAACTCCCCAGAAGAGGACGAGAGGGAACCACAGACCGGACAACCTATGCCAATAGGACAGTCTCCCGAAGCCACCGACATAAGACTGGAAAGAGACGGCCGTTGGCTCAGCAGGGGAACACTCAAAAGAAGCCATGTGGGACAGGCAAGGCAACAAAGCACTCATCACATCCAAAAAGGAACAAAGGAGAGTCCCCCGCCTACGAAGGAACAGGAAGAAGATAGAGAGGACCACCATAGCAGACTGATGAAAGAATCCACCATAGGCACCACAGTAGGAAGAGCCCGCAAGAGCACTCCATCCTCCAAAATCCTCAATAAGGGGCAGCCTGCAGGAAACACCCCAACACGTCAGGCCGAGGCAACAGCCACTAAAAAACACCAACGTCAACATCAAAAACAACAAGGCCACAGACTCCAAATGGTCCAAAGGGAACACCCCGCAAACACCACAATACCAATGGAAGGCCCCACGGATGAGACAAGACAGGACACGGGCGATGAAAGGCCAGAGACTCGAAAAGATGAACTACACAGACACAAAAGGGAGACCAAGAAAATCCGGAATGCCCACCCACCGAACACGGAGGGGAGAAAAGGCTAAGCCCAAAACAAAACCGCCCGCTAAAAAATCCAGGACCCGAGCAGGATCCAAACCCCCAACAGACCAAACAGGTCACAGAACACCACAAGCAAAGGTGACCAATACGTAGCGTAAGACTGCAAAGGAGAGTGGCGGCAGGACAGCCAGAGAAGAACTGCAATCGTCAAGGAACAACAACCACAGTGGAACACGGTCCAAGAGCCAAGGCCAAAGACCCATGGACCGGAAGAGGAACCAGAGCACCCAACAAGGGGCACGGCAACGTCCAACCCGGATATACCGCTAACTCCAACAACAGAGAAAACCACAGGCGGCGGTACCTGCAAGACCACCGGAAGCAGGGGAACCGGAGGGAAGACAGACAACAGGTCATGGGCCATAGGAAGGACAGTGCATCCACCCTCCAAGCCATCTGCTAAGGCACAAATGTGCAGAAACAACGGACCACAGTAACGTCCGGAGACGCAAACAATACCACCACCGGACAACAAAACACCTCAGCAATGACCGGAACATCAGCCTGGTCAGAGACAAGAACCCAGGGAGGGAAGACGAAGCCTAGACAGACAGCCACAACAAGCTCCCAGAGAGGGAACAAACAGAAACGGACAACCCTGGACAGAGGATCGTCCTCCAAGCACCAAAACAGAGACACCCTCACCCCGGCTGACAATGGAACCCCCCAAACCCCCCCAACCCCCCCCCCCCGCGACTGAAACCAGACCACATGGCGCCCAATAGACAAAAGATGGCCCATCACAGGAGACATATGGAGACGAGACCAAAGAACCACCAAGGAGAAGGACAGCAGTCCCTTGACCCACAAGTCAACCAGGTAACACCCAAGGCACATAGGAGGGCAAGTCTCTGATAACAGAGACCGAAGCATCGACACCAGAGTCAATATCCAGGCAGGAGGCAAGAGCACAAACTTCAACAGAGTCTGGAAGGGAGCCACAACGCACATGAGATCCCGAGAAGGAACCAGGCAGGGCTACAACCGAACACCAGAACACAGTGACCCACCAGGACCAGGCAAACCTCCCTGACTTGGAACCCTGCTTAAGAGAAAGAATAAGCAGAAACCAACAAAACATCCAGGTATGGAAGAACACAGCCCCCATCCCATGGAAACGCCCAAGCAGAGGGGCTAGAACCCCAGCAAAGACAAGAGGGGAGGAACACAGGTCAACGGGTAACACCCAATAGTGCAAAAGACCGCCCAGAACACAGAAGCGGACAACAAGCGAGAGAACAGACGTACAGGAACAAGGATAAGATCCACCTGACGGCCGAGTGAAACCAGAAAATCTCCGAAAGATCGGAGGCAGGAATACGTGCAAAGACCCCACCCTGAATGAGACAGGGGGAACTAACCAAATCCAACCATATTAGGACCAATAACGGCCAGAGGACCCCATTGAGCCCCTGTCCCGCGTGAGCCTGTGCCAACAGAGGCACAAGACTAACCACTGAGCCACAGCTCCTCGGTTGCAAGCCTCTACACCCAGCAGAGAATAGAGGACACATCCAGGCCCCACAGAACCCCGGGCAATGGCACAACAGTGCCCGATACCCCAAGGCAACAGACGCCAACCAACAGAGCCACATACAGCAGCGCGTCCGAAGGCGAAGGAGTGACCCGAAAATCGTCCGGGGGAAGCTGGACAACCCCACGCACAAACCGACCGATCCACAGGAAGAAACTAACCAGCTGACACAGTCCGCAATCAGTCGACCACAAAGAAAGACAGAAGAGTACCCACAGTACCCCCAATAGGAGCCATCCAGTCAAGACACAGAGGGTGCAGAAGAGGAGGAAGAGAACTGGACTCAAATGAAGGAGCACCCAGGCCACGAAAGGGCGAATGAGCCCGGCACCGACGGGCAGGACCAAAGACCCTATGAACCCTGAAAAGGCGTGAACGCCCAGTGCTTCATGGCGCCAGCAGTGTATGACCTTTCGCAGAGAGTACGACTATATGCAAATCTCGAAAATGGGACCATCACGAGCAATGGGCATTAACAGCCTTTCCAAGAGTGGAGCCACAACTGGCGACGAGCAGCCACAGAAGACCCCGCAGTAGAAGCCGCTGACCCCAAAAAACCAAAGGAGATGTCAGAAAGCAGACGTAACCGCTGCACCATCTGAGCAACCTAGGGTGAAACGTCATCGCCCTGGACCAACAACTCAGCCAAGGACTAAAAATCGATCAGCAAGGCATGAATGGCATACGAGGAAAAGGCAGCAGCCCCAACAGAAACAACAGCAGCGTAAAAAGAGCACATCACCGCCGCATCTACCTTCCCACCAACCAGACCAGCTGGAGAGGCACCCCCCAAATAACAGTACCCTGAGAGGAGATGCCAGCCAACAAAAGAAACCCCCTACACAGTGGTCGAAAACCAAACCACAAAGTCTTGCAAAGGACAACAACAGGCCAGAACCGGGGAAGCCATCCATGTCCACACCCTCCTATTCGACATCCAAAACCATGAAGAAAGAGGAGCAGACGGGCAACGACTCAGGGTCTATCCGCCGAAACTGAGAAAACAAACAGCGTTCTCCACAGTCACTTCAGACATGGGATCATACCGGAATGAATGAATGCGCTGCAGAACCTTCAAAAGAGCAGATCCATGCAGAAAAAGACGTGCAAGTACCACATCTCTGACCCCACCTGACTCACAGGAAGGACCAGGCACACATCAGGGTCTCCTAGAAGGAGGAACAGAGACCGCAACACGTAAAGCAGCAGCCACCTCTGTAACAAGCCTCTGCAGAAACAAAGCAAAGGAAGGAACAGTGACCAGAGAGACAGAGGAACCCCAGAATGTAATAAGGAGCGCTCAAAAAGCGACAAATAAAGAAGTGTCCAAACATTTTCCTCCTCGGACACTTTAACAGCATTAGCTGGGTTTATTCTCCATGGAAATCAATATAAAGTCAGCAGGACGGCCATCGGCATGCCCACAAACACCATGTCACTGCCAGGAGTCCCCTATAAACAGCGTAGTGAACCACGCGCCGAAACGTATGCATACAGAATAGGCCACGCCCCCCCCCCTTTTTCAACCGATGAATGCGGACCCCATCAGCCCAGCTGAAGGAACACGCAAGCGGATCCTATGAAGGAGGAGGGAGCCCACCAGCGCCGCATCAGCCCTGGAGTCAACATCGAAGTAAGCGACGCCGAGTTCGCCAAGGTATGACTCGGCAAAAACCAACGAGGGAGGGCCCCTCGAGGGAACCACCAACCGGGCAAGGTCCACTATGGCAGGACTCGCGGGAGGCGAAAAGAAGGCAGAAACGCTGAGTCCGCCAAGCAGGACTCGGCGGGACCCCTACCACAGTGACCCTGAATACATCACCCCACAAAAGGAAGGGAAATACATACCTGAAAGGCACGGCAACTCAGGAAGTACGCTATAGCAGGACAAAGGAGAATGCCCCAAGTGGTCAATAAGGGGGGGGGAAACACAGAGAACACACACATGTGGAAACAACCATCCCCCCGGATGTAACGGGGCCCAAGAGTCCGCTAAAGCAAGACCGCCGCCCCCACCTCACCTGAAAAAACAGGAACATGAACAGCACTCGGAGTAGTGCAGAAACAAAAAAAAACAGGTTGTGGTGTGGATCTTGTATCCTTTTATGTGATTGGTGGTTGCCACTGGGGGCCATATTGGAGGGATAGGGAGACTAGTATGATAACTTTTGCTTGGAGTTTCTGTGGGAGCAGAATGCTCATTAGAAATTACTGTGGCGAGGAAGACGGACGAGGAGGTAATGTGCACTTACCTTTCACCGCACCGGGCCCGATCCTCTGCTCCCGGGCAACGAAAAACATGGCGTCAGGTTTCCCCAATTTCTGGAACCTGTTTAAAAAAACGAGAGCCTAACGGACTTCCAAAGAGATAATTCTCTTCATTTCTATTCTATTGGACAAAGCTTACTGCTTACGGGTGGAGAGTATTATTCAAATTTCGATAATTGGATGTTGATATTACGGCATACGGCTACTTAGAAAGAAAGTTGGATGAATGACCTCCTAATCAATTTTGGATTTTACGAGGTTTCAATATCCAAACGTATTTGAGACTTAAAGCCCTGAGAAAGACGTAGGGCTGACACCCCCAAGCAACGAAACCCATTGGCTACGGCTAAAAGAAGTGGATGGAATAAAAAGCATGCAAGAAGATACAGAGTTTTGTCATTGTGTTTTGATACTCTTCAAGTGTACTACACTGTAATTTGACTTGAGCAGCGTCTACTTCCAATGTTGTAAACTCACTGCATGGATGAAGTTGGTAGGCTTCTTAGAACATTTACTACCATATTTATGATAGCAAGGTATCATATACAAAAGCACGAGGCCTCAATTTGTGCCGGTGGTTGCAGGTGGTGGTTTCTTGCACTGATTTTTGGAGACCAGGACTTATTTTCATTATCTGAATTTGACCCAGAGGAGGGTGAAAGTTATGAAAATAAATAAACTGCAAGAGACAAAGACACGGGAAGTGTAGGGTGTTCTGTGTAAGCTGCTAGCTCTTGTTAGAGTCTGTGTGCCATTCCTTGCTGAAGGCAGATGGATCTCCTTTCTTGTGGACTGCTCTGACTAACTCTATAACTCATTGTGTGGGACTGCAGCTTCCCTCTTACTCGTTTGAAGTGAGCTAGAGGTCTCTTTGCTTTCATTTTTTAAGTCTTTTTTGATCTGGGTGATATCATAACTTGTTATAAAACGTGCTTATTTGTCACAAGTCTCTCGATTATTATTAGTTATTTGGTGATTCAAGAATCATGGCTTTTTAAGAAGTCTGTACAACAGACAGCTTTAGCTGTCTCTCCAAGCTCATGCAATGAATAAAATAATGCACAATACATGAGTTTTTGGATGACCCCCTTAATATGTGTATGTATGCATGCTTGTGAATTTATGCTATGCAGTTCAAACCAGCAGTTGAAGTGCCACCCTGAAGTTTCCCAGGCCTATTATCCGCTTCATGTCCGTGTGGGGATAGACAGCAGCCGGGGAGAGAGGTTTCTCCCTACAGCCGGGGAGAGAGGTTTCTCCATACCAATCACTAGCACAGTAGCTGGAGCGCAGGGGATAGTCACAGAACACCTGTTCCCATCACTGGATGTGTTCGCTACAGTACACCTCTGTTCCCAACATCCCAGTCAAATGCAGTCCGTCTGTTTTAGTTGTCTGCCCAACTTCCGCTCAATCAATCAATCAATCAGCAAATTTGTAGAGCGCGCTACTCACCCGCTAGGGTCTCAAGGCGCTTGGAGGGGGGGGGGGGGTCGCTACTGCTCGAACAGCCAGGTCTTGAGTTGCTTTCTGAAGGAGAGATGGTCCTGGGGCATCCGAAGGTGGGTGGGGAGGGAGTTCCATGTCTTGGCCGCCAGGTAGGAGAAGGATCTTCCTCCGGCGGTGGATTTGAGGATTCGTGGGACGGAGGCGAGGGCGAGGCTGGCGGATCGGAGCTGGGGGTGGGGGTGGGTGTGTAGAATGTGAGGCGGCTGTTGAGGTATTTCGGGCCCGTGTCGTGGAGAGCCTTGTGTGCGTGGGTGAGGAGTCTGAACGTGATCCTCTTGGTGACGGGGAGCCAGTGCAGGTCTTTCAGATGGGCAGAGATGTCGCTGTGGCGAGGGATGTCCAGGATGAGTCATGCAGAAGCGTTCTGTATGTGCTGGAGTCTTTTCTGGAGTTTGGCTGTGGTTCCGGCGTAGAGGGTGTTCCCGTAGTCCAGGCGGCTGGTGACGAGGGCCTGGGTGACCGTCTTCCTGGTTTCGGTGGGGATCCACCGGAAGATCTTTCGGAGCATGCGCAGGGTGTTGAAGCAGGAAGACGACACGGCGTTGACTTGCTTGGTCATCGTGAGGGAGGAGTCCAGGATGAAGCCCAGGTTGCGTGCATGGTCCGTTGGCTTGGGTGCGGTGCCCAGTGCAGGGGCCACCAGGAGTCGTCCCAGGCGGAAGGGGATGGTCCGAGGATGAGGACTTCCGTCTTGTCTGAGTTCAGTTTCAGACGGCTGATCTTCATCCATTCCGTGACGTCTTTCTTTCCTTCCTGGAGGCTGTCTTTGGCGGTGGCGGGGTCGTTGGTGAGGGAGAGGATCAGCTGGGTGTCGTCGGCGTAGGAGATGATGTTAAGGTTGTGTTGGCGTGCGATGGCAGCGAGAGGGCTCATGTAGACGTTGAAGAGGGTGGGGCTGAGTGAGGATCCTTGCGGGACGCCACAGATGACTTCGGTGGCCGCGGATCGGAACGGGAGAGGCGGACTCTCTGGGTTCTTCCGGCGAGGAACAAGATGATCCACTCCAGGGCCGCTCCTTGGATTCCGGTGTTGCTGAGGCGCTGGATCAGGGTGCGGTGGCATACGGTGTCGAAGGCTGCTGAGAGGTCTAGGAGGATGAGGGCAGCAGTTTCCCCGTTGTCGAGCAGGGATCTGATGTTGTCGGTAGCTGCGATGAGAGCGGTCTCGGTGCTGTGGTTTGCTCGGAAACCAGACTGTGATGGGTCGAGGGATCAGTTGGTCTCGAGGAAGGCGGAGAGTTGTCTGTTGGCGGTCTTCTCAATGACTTTGGCTGGAAAGGGGAGGAGCGAGATGGGGCGGAAGTTCTTGAGGTCCGTGGGGTCCGCGGTGGGTTTCTTCAGGAGGGCGCTCAGCTCGGCATGTTTCCAACTCTCCGGGAAGGTGGCGGATGCAAAGGAGCTGTTGATGATGTTCCGGAGCTGGGGTGCGATGATGGAGTCAGCTTTGTTGAAGATGTGGTGTGGGCAGGGGTCGGTTGGGGAGCCGGAGTGGATGATGTTCATCAGGCGGGTGGTGTCTTCAGTGCTGACAGGGGTCCAGGTGCAGAGGGTGGTGGTGGGGGGCGTTGGTTCGGTGGTTGTGTGCATGGTCTGTGCGCCGAAGCTGTTGTGCATGTCGGCGATCTTGCGGTGGAAGAACGAGGCGAGCGAGTCGCAGAGGTCTTGCGAGGGTGTGATATCATTGTTACAGGCGCTGGGGTTGGAGAGCTCTTTAACGATGCTGAAGAGTTCCTTGCTGTTGTGGGTGTTGTTGTCCAGTCGTTCTTTGAATGTTGTCCTTTTGGTGGTGCGGATCAGCTGGTGGTGTTTGCGGGTGGCGTTCTTGAGGGCTGTCATGTTTTCTGTTGTTTGGTCGTGGCGCCAGGCTTTCTCGAGGGTGCGGCAGGTTTTCTTGGAGTTTTTGAGGTTGTTGGTGAACCACGAGGCTTTCCTGCTGCCGGATCTGCTGGGAGGGTTCTTCAGTGGTGCGAGGTCGTCGGCGCAGGTGGTGAGCCACTGTGTGAGGTTGCGGGCTGCTTCACTGGGGTCCGTCGTGTTGGAGGGTGGGTTCTGGCTGAGGGCGGTGGTGAGCTGGTCGGCGGTGATCTTGCTCCAGTTTCTACGGGGGACCTGCTGCGGGTGGTGGTGGGTCGTGGTTCTCCTGAAGTTGAAGTGGACGCAGCTGTGATCTGTCCAGTGTAGTCCGGAGGAGTGGCTGAAGGAGATGTGCTTGCTGGAGGAGAAGACGGGGTCAAGCGTGTGGCCGGCGTAGTGGGTGGGGGTGTTCACCAGTTGCTTGAGTCCGAGGTTGGCGAGGTTGTCCAGCAGGGCGGCGGTGTTGCAGTCCTTGTTGTTCTCTAGGTGGAAGTTGAGGTCCCCTAGGAGGATGTAGTCTGATGAGGTGAGGGCATGTGGACTGATGAAGTCTGCGATGGCTTCGGTGAATTGTGTGCGTGGTCCCGGGGGTCAGTAGATGAGAGTGCCTCTGAGGGTGGTCTTGGGGTCGGTGTGTATCTGGAAGTAAAGGTGCTCGGCGGCGGTGTGGGTGTCGTCAGAGTTGGTCGTGATGCGGATGGTGTTTCTGTGGACGATGGCGATGCCTCCTCCGGTTTTGTTGACGCGGTCCCTCTGGGTGATCTTGTAGCCATCCGGGATGGCTATGGCGATGTCGGGGGCTGAGGAGGCGTTCATCCAGGTTTCTGTGAGGAAGGCGACGTCTGGTGATGTTGTGTCGAGGAGGTTCCATAGTTCGACGGCATGCCTGTGGACGGAGCGGGTGTTGAGCAGGATGCCCTTGAGGTGGTTGTTGCTGGTGCTCGGCTTGGCGGGTGCGGTGCAGGTTCGGAGGCAGGTGAATTGGCAGGCTTGGCGGGTGAAGGGTCCGTGGGTGCGTTTCGGGGTGGCTCGGTAGCAGGCAGGGTTCCGGCCAGGATTGAGTGCGTGGAGGGTTGCGGCGTCGTAGGTCCGTCGGGTGGGCTGGCATTGTTGAGGACCAGGGTTCCTGGCGCTGGGCTCGGTCCAGGCGTGGACGGGCGAAGACGGGCTTGCCTTTGGCGCGCCTTCGGTGCGCAATCGGCGCGCAATCGGTGCGCCCGCTGCGCGTGGCCGCTGCGCGTACACGCGGACCACCGCCATTTATGGCGAAGTGGGAGGGAGGAGCAGCTGGGAGGCGGGAGCGGGGAGGCAAAGGTGGAGCAGGAGACAGGAGAGGAGGCGTGGCCGCAGGAGAGCAGCGGCGGGGAGCAGAGGGGGGGAAAGAGCGGGAAAGCGGAGCGGGGGAGAGCAGGGCAAGCCTGGGCAAGCCTGGAGATCGGGGCAAGCCTGGAGAGCGAGGGCAAGCCTGGAGAGCAGGGGCCCTAAGGAGGGGCGGCAGCAAGAGGGCCAAGCAGGCAGCGGCAGCAGAATCCGGGCACACGGAGGCCGTGCGGTAGTGGAGTGACCGGGTCAAGGGTACCTATCTAATAGTCTGAGCACCCCACTGCAAAACACACCACAGCACCACTGCTACTAATGTATTACCACTTACAGCTGTTACAAAACATAAACCTAAATCAGCTACGACCCATTAGATTTGTTAGTGCTCGTTTTCGTTTAAGTCCAGTGCAAATGGCATCTCCCCCTCTAGTCACACAAGACCGATTTGGAGAATGCCTCTTCAATGTACCTTGTGAACCGAAACGTGTCAAACAAAACTAGCTAACCAAGCTACGGTCATCAAAAATAGTACCAGAAGAGCATCAAACCATCACTCTCAAGAATATTAAATTTGGATAAGTCTCAAATACTCAAGTCCACTTACCTTGTACCTTACCTCAAAGCACTTCCTTCCTTGCCCCAAGATCAAACTATTTCTTCTGCCACCCACAGCTAAATTTCCCAAACCTGGCCACAACTTTCACTGACACATACTTAATCCTCACTGTTTTAAGTATTTCCTATGCCCCTCTGAATTATGGTCACCATATCGCTGCTAAATACTTAACTTCCTTCTCACATTTAAAGTAACCAATCAATCAATCAATCAATCTCTTAACTAGACTTTTCATCAAAGCACAACAGACCACCTACACGGATCTGCAAGACATACCCTCCCCGGTTTCAACCGCATCATATTCATTTCCTTATCTTCCATTACACTCTTCTCCACATGTTATGCACTGCAGCTGCTTCACTAATGTCCGCCCCAGTTTTAGGTTCCTCTTGTGGCCTTTAAGGCTCTATTCTGCCATAATACCCCCTTATTTGACTGTTCTTCCATAATGAATGCTCCATATGTCTGGAGTGACCCTTGCCATTTCCTACATTCTACTAAAAATGATTACCGCTGCAGCAAAACTGCTTCAAAGTGGTGAAGCACGATACACGCTTGTATGTAAAGGGATGACATGTCAATCAAAAAGTTGGAGCAATTGGGTGGAGTGCAAGTCAACAGGATTGCAGAGCAAGGAGGCGAGAGAGACAGAGCTATACTCAAGATTAGCATTCATAATAGTTTCTCATATCAACAGCATAGTGGATTTTTTCTAAAGAGGACCAAGGCATCCCACATTCTTATATAGAAGTCAGAAGAGAAGTCCACTAAAATTCTTTGACCTCCCAGTAGGGAAAGAAAGCTAGGGAAAATACGACTTCCCATCAGGGCCAGATAATCAATGCGTGCCAAGATGCCAAGTTCCTGAACAGTGACTATTGCTTTGGGCGTGTCAAAAAGGGCCACATCAGAAAGGAATGACGTGAGTGGATCTCCAATCTAATTCCCGGTATTGACAACATGTGCCATGAGAAAGCGGTCCAGAGTACTTTCCTTATGGCAGTGATAGTGACTACCTGTTCCTGCTCGAATGGAGAATAAGCTCCCTGCAGGATACCAGGTACTTAATTGCAGGAGCCTACCAGAGCCTCAAGAGTTGATTCTTGCTGGATACTGCAGTAAGGTTGAGCCGTTAGGCCCTTACACATCTCCATGTAACCTGAATCTTGGAAACACTCAGTTCTTTTACCATAAACCTAGCATGTTATAACTAAAAACAGCTAACATTTTTAATATTTGATATTTTTATTTTTCATTAAAACGTAATATTTTGTGGGTGGTTAGTTTTTTGCAATATTTTTTTCACACTTTTTTAACTTTTTACTGACTTCGCTTGTGGGACTGCAACTGATAGCAGATGTGCAGCCCAAATACTAAGCTGTTCAGTGCTACAAGATTTTGTAGGAAGATGGACTTCTGTTGAAGGAGTCCTCTGATCCCAAACTCGTGTTCCTCACTGGAACCCAGGTGTTCTAAAGGTACTTAGGATGCTGCTGTACCATGAAGCCAAGCAAACAAGGGGAAGGTTGTATCTCTTGTAATATAGGTCGGGTATGAACATACATACAGATATGTTTTCATGGGCCTAACCAACCTGCCTAATAAGTGGTGTGAAAACAGTAGAGCTCAGGATTCACTGAATACTGTTTCCAGAGGTTGGAGTTTCCTCTGAAAGGGTGGGGATTGTTTTTGTCAACTGATTGTCCTTTGGACTCACTTATGACTTAAATGTGCATTCTAATCTTGACCTGGCCATTTCTCTGAATCGCTCTACATGGATTCTTCTCTTTTAAGTACCGTAGGTTGGGAAATATCTTCAAGTCACGCTGCATGACAGCTATGTAGGTTGTGTGAGGTAAATTCCCATATATCCATCTCATCCCACCACAAGGCCGCTGAATTGGTTTATCATTGCAACTAAGTATTGCAAAGCAGTGTTTCCTAAACTGTGGGTCACGAGACAATTTTTGGTGGGAAGGGAACGTTTGACCAATAAACAAAAATACCTTGTTTTACCTAGTCACATTTACAGTGCTTCAACAACAACATAGTCAAATGACAGGCTATGTCTTCTGAAAAGTTGAGGCTTATTAATTTAACATAGGTTTGGTGTTTACTTTTCTTTCTCTGCAAAGCGAGATGAGTTTTTAAAGTGAATTATGTATCAATCTTAGGATGTCGTTTTTTTGCAACACACTGTAAATACCTGTAAATTAACTGTATGCATTCAGAAGTCTGGAAAGAAAAAGGAAGGACCTTTTTTCTATTTCTGAGATGCGCTGGAAACCGATTTTAACAGGATCGAAACAAATAAAGCCACTTTAATTAATGATGCCCAAGTTATAAATACTCACAGAAATCTCATGTCCACACAGTTTTGTATACTACATAGTTTAATCAATATAATTGTGTGTCTTTGCGAAGTTAGTAGCCATTTTAATTGAGAATGTGCTTTCTGTAAATGAAAGTACGCTACCATGCGAACCTTTATCACATTCAAAACTCGCCCCTCCTCATGTCCATTGCAGGTAGGTGGGTCACAAATCTTTGCTGTTCTAAAAAAGTTGGCTGTGGTTCTAGAAAGTTCAGGAACTACGTTTGCAAAAAATGATGGGAGAGGGGGATTCTCATGCCATGATTGATGTTCACTCATTGAACAGTGCCACAGAAGGTAGTGGATTATTAACCAATTTGAAGGTCTGTATGGTAACCTTATCTATGGCCATTTTAATATGGTAAAGGAGGATTGAGACAATAACTTGACGGACACTACTCATGATATACTGAACTTTCTGCTGTGCCTTAGGAGATAGATGGCCTAATTGATGCACAAGACAAACAAACAATTTCAGGTACTGTCAAGAACTCTTGAAATAATAGAAATCCCAGAAGGCAACCTATGCTTTTTATCAGGTTAATGGAAGTTCCCAAACCTAAACCTAGTTTGTTCTAGGGTCGCCAGTGGGTGGAACACTGTCTTTAGAAAGGTCTGTGAGGTCATAAACTTAGTTGACTTCAAGCACGTCCGAGTCTCCACACTGGGCTCATGTCAGCCAGCTCACCCAGTACCTCCAGATGGAGGAATCAGCAGCAATATTTCTGGCGACTTGCAATATATATAGAAGGAGGCTGTGCCCCTCTCTGAACTGTTACTGAATCTGGTGTTTGCGGATTGAACAATACTTTGATTTTTAGGTTTGGGTGACACCCATGCGCTTCATTGCTTAGAAGATGCTCGGAGTTCTAAAGATTGGGTATATCCAGTTCCTCTAGTAGTTCCAAATCAGTACAATCAATCAATAAATAAACTTATAAAGCACGCTACTTACCAGCGAGGGTCTCAAGGCGCTGAGGGAAGGGCGGGGGGCTGCTACTGCTCGAAGAGCTAGGTCTTGAGGAGTCTTCTGAAGGTGAGGAGGTCTTTTGTCTGCCGTAGGTGGGTGGGGAGGGTGTTCCAGGTCTTGACGGCTAGGAAGGAGAATGATCTGCCGCCGGAAGTCACACATTGGATGCGGGGGACTGCGGCGAGGTTGGCGGAGCGGAGCTGGCGGGTGGAGGTGTAGAAGCTGAGTCGGTCGTTGAAGTAGGCTGGTCTAGTGTTGTGGAGGGCCTTGTGTGCGTGGGTGAGGAGCTTGAACGTGATCCTCTTCTTGACGGGGAGCCAGTGAAGATCTCGCAGGGTGGGGGGTGATGTGGTTGAGGCGTGGGATGTCGAGGATCTGTCGGGCGGAGGCGTTTTGAATGCGTTGCAGGTGTTTCACCGGGATGCCTGCGTAGAGTGCGTTGCCGTAGTCCAGCCTGCTGTTAACAAGGGCCTGGGTCACAGTTCTTGTTCCGGTGGAGATCCACTTGTAGATCCTGCGGAGCATACGAAGGGTGTTGTAGCAGGAGGAGGAGACGGCGTTGACCTGTTTTGACATGGTGAGGGAGGAGTCAAGGATGATTCCCAGGTTGCGTGCGTGGTTGATGGGAGTAGGTGCTGTTCCTAGTGTGGCGGCCACCAGGAGTCGTCCCAGGCTGAGGGAGTGGATCCGAGGATGAGGACCTCCGTCTTGTTCGCGTTGAGCTTCAGTCGGCTGTTCCTCATTCATTTGGCGATGGCTTTCAATCCTTCGTGGAGGTTGGTTTTGGCGGTGTTCGGGTCCTTGGTGAGGGAGAGGATCAGCTGGGTGTCATCGGCGTAGGAGATGATGTTGAGGTTGTGTTGACTGACGACTTGTGCGAGGGGGGCCATGTAGATGTTGAACAGCGTCGGGCTGAGGGATGATCCCTGGGGTACGCCGCAGATGATGTTGGTGGCTTCGGAGCGGAAGGGGGGGGGGAGGCGCACGCTCTGTGTTCTGCCGACGAGGAAGGATGTGATCCAGTCCAGGGCCTTTTCTTGGATTCCGGCTTTTGGAAGCGAGCCTTTAGTGTGCGGTGGCAGACTGTGTCGAAGGCGGCTGATAGGTCCAGGAGGATGAGGGCCGATGTTTCTCCGTTGTCTAGTTGAGTCCTGACGTCGTCTGTGGCTGCGATGAGGGCTGTCTTGGTGCTGTGGTTTCTTCGGAATCCGGACTGGGACGGGCCTAGTGAGGTGTCTAGCACAGTGACTATATGGTAAGATTAGTGACCAGATGGCTGACATTACGTACACGCCTCTTTTCCATTCCTGGACTTTGCTTTTACACACCATTGTTATTAGGTGTGCCGGTCCTACTGGCTCAATTAAAAGGAACCAGGACTAATACAACTCCCAGAATGCAGTGATATGTAATGCTCATTCATGGTGCGCAAAGGACTCAAGCCACGAGATTAACAAGTCACTCAATATCCTTATCTAGTGATGACACCTGAGCTATGCCAGCTTGTGGGAGCTCTTGACTCTTAACTCATGCAGCGCAGCAGTAGCAGGCTCCAGAACACACTACTTGCTGCCCGTCAGGGTCCCAATCCAAGATGGACATCGGCCTGATCCATGCGTTTCAGATGGGGCCCCAGTGGCACCTCGTGCATAGCTCCAAACTTGCCCATGTTATTACGAGGTCATCTAATGTCCAACTTGAATTCCTTTTGCCAACAGCACAACAGTATTTTCGTTGGTAGGAGAAGCATGCGCCTAAACTGCCAACATTCAAAGTGAAGGTGGGTAAAAAGTCACCCTTAGCTGAAGGCCCCTCTCCTGCGTTAGGCCAAGTTTCAATTACGTCGATGCCAAGGTTTGTTCTTAAAAATATTTGGGTCCTGACATGACAATAAAATTAAACGAAAAAATATGTCATGCATCCATCAAACGACAACTCCACGAGTGCTAGCAACTTAACTACACGATTAAATAGATCGAAACAGAAATGACAACGTTGTAACGTGTTTCGAGGCTGAGCTACCAGGCCACGAGCACTTCTGTTTACACCTGTAAACCGTCTCTTACCGATCTCATCGCCGTGCCCCATCCCGGCCAAGGCGAAGAGCAGCTCCGGGGAGAGCACTGCGGGAATCCCCTTCAGCACAACCATGGCAACACACCGCTTAACCCAGGATCACACAAACCGGTAACAGATTCCAACAACATTCAGCACGGAACTACCACAGCATCACGCGCGCCTTGCCCTTCCACGTCCTATCCCGCCTCCTTGTAGGTACCGCGCCCCCAGGGAGGAGCTGAGCAGGCTGCGAGTCCTTCCGGCCAGCAGAGCACGCATGACGGATACATGCATCCAGACACAACTTAATTGTAGCGAAACTTAGCCTTAGCTGTACAAGCGACGACATGTTCTTGTTAACGCAAGCATGGACGGAGGAACTGTGGGGGCGCGGGGGTTTTATACCCTCCTCCACATATTTTGGAGGTGTGGCATTGTAAATACGGTGAACGGACTATTACAGGTAAGTAACGTAAAAATAAATAAAAACATTTTCGTTGCGCGCGCTGCAACGCCAAATGTGATGCAGCGTGGGCAACACAATTAGTTGTATTTGTTTTTTACATTACTTACCTGTAATCGTCCGTTTCCCGTATTTTAAACCCTCCACCGCCCCACATCACCGCACGGTGGAACGCCCTACACGGGCCGTCGCTGTGACTAGAATACAGGTCTTGGCACAATCAAAGGAAATCCTGGGCAAAACTCAGTTTGGGTTCAGAGCTTGTCTCAGCACAAGAGGACAATGTCTATATCCACATCTGCTGTCTAGTAAATGCGTGCTCGCCGCAGAAGTCTTTACATCTAGCTTGTATATCTCTCACTTCAGTTTTCAACCAAATTGAACTAAACTTTGGTGCATTTTAGAATACTTGGACTCGAACCATTCCTTAATTGTTTTTTTACGGAATCAGCATTGTGATCTCTTAGTTAGATAATGACCAGAAGGTGAGTGTTCAGAGAGCTGTGACCAAGCCAGAGGTGTTAATAGTGCTGTGTTTTGGCCGCCCTCTTTTTTATTTTGTATATGAATCAGTTGGAGGTATGTTTAGGGGGAAGGGAAAGGACCCTATTAGGATGGGTAGACAGGGCTTGGCAGTTCGGGCTGGACTGTTCCCATGAGGCACAGGGTCAAACTGATTTGCATATGGCCATGTCTGAACTGGTGTGGCGGAGTGAGCTAAAGTACGGTGATGGATTAAACCCAGATCAGTTGACTGGGGGTGAGTGTTTGTATTGTCAACGCTCCGTCCATCATCACCTTTGGTTTCTCTAGAAAAAACAACCCCATTGTTATATTCTTCTGATTCTGTTATTCTGTCCAGGACTAACAAGCTGAAAAAAACGAATTGATTGCTAGGTACCATTTATGGATTATTTGAAATAGCCGCTAAAGCTCCATAAAACATATATTTTAACTGTGGGCCCCAAAGCCCATAACAAAAAAGCATTTATATGAAGTGCCATGTACTAGAGCAAGCAGAACAAGTTACTTACCTTTGTTAAGGCACTTTCTGGTATATATTCTATCTAATCACAGATTCCTAACATTTAGAATAAACCCAGCACCAGACTTGATCAGGAATTTTTCATAGCAACTGCTCCCGCCTATTAGCAGGTGTTACCATCAGGATGTGTGGCGGGGGCACCCCACCTCAAGAAGTGTCAGCACAGAGACGCATTTAGGCGCTACTCGTGCATGCTTACGTTAGTTTACATGGAACAGTTCTGCACGCTGAGACACTGACTAACCATTGCAGATTGGAAATAATATTGTGTCAAATCTAACTTTGGACCTTTTTAGAATTATAGTAATCCACTTCACAGAGTGTGAAGGAGGGAGGGTGGGGGTAAATCTGCTCTTAGCTCGAGTATCCACCGAAAGAGCTGTACCAAAGGTAAGCACTTGTTCCTATCACCTTTTGCATAAATAAAAAAGCAGTAGGAAGATCTAAGGATGTGGAGGATCTAAGGATTCAGCTGCAAAACTGAGTGGGTGACATGGCCCTCAATGCTGACTTGACTGTCAAGGCAGTAGTGCTTGGTGAATGTTTGCGCGGATATCCTTGTAGCAACCTGGCAGATGTGTAGTACTGTAACACACCTCACCAACACCGTTGTGACTGGCATGGCTTTGCTAGAATGAACCTACAGTCCCCTGGGTGACTCCCCATTGCTATACATAGCATGTTATTATTCACAAGATGATGCATCTGGACATGGTTATTCCTTCACTGCCCATCCCTTCTTAGCACTGACAAAGGCTTTAAAAACCTGATTGTCAAATCAGTAATCCGTTGTGCACTCAATGTAACAAATGAGAGCTCTTTGTGGGTCCATACTGTGAAGCCTGTCTTTCTGAGAGGGATATGGTGGAGAGAAGATAGCAGGAAGAATAATGAACTGCCCCAAATGAAAGGGCATTAAGAAACAATGTCCTGATAGGTAAGGATGTGTAGGCAATTATTTATGCATGCATACAGCATTACTCACAAGGAAAGAAGGAAAGCTCATTAGTTTGAAAAAAGATAGTTATTCATCTTTATATTGCGACATAAGTTCATGGTCGAAACATTTACAGTTAGAAGCAGCACTGCATAAATAAATTAGTGGCAACCATATAAAACTTGGTGCTAAAAGGTGATTGTGATGAAAGTGGCGACGCAAGTGGAGAAGTGAACAGCAAGGACGGCGCACTGTGACAGAGTACAAGTAATTTACAGTGTGTGGCTCCAAAGCAAGTGATAACGTGATATCACAATACACAAAGTTTTTCAATTGAAGGTTGAGCCACAAGAGAGGAGTACGCCTGTTAGTTAAGCTACAGCTACAGCTTCCTAATTTGGGAATTTCCCTTCCTTATGTTGGTGAACTCTATATACCCATTTTGTATGTGATTATAGTCCTTTTAAAATGCCCATCACAACTGGTAGCTTGAATAAGAAAGGTTGTTCAACACAAATGTATAAAGGCCGAAATGGCTGACAAATAACATGTAATGCTACCCCCCCAGAATGAGACTTGCAGTACAGAGATAGCAAAACGAAACAGCTGATCATTTTAGCTTGTAGCGGTTAAACCAGATGGTCTGCACACCAGGCCACAAAATGCCCCGACTATATAAATTTGGTAGATGGGCGCCTACCTTCAAGAACGTCCACTACTTCAGCAGGTCATTCAAATCCGCTAAGTTGTCACCACTCAATTTACATGCATGGAGGTGTAGGTTGTGCAAGTTTGGGTGTAGGACCCAGTCTTATTACTGAGACAGGATGTACTCCTGGAAAGGCAGACAGATTGGAGGACTAATGCCTAGGCTCCACAGAGTGTACCCCACTCTCCTGGCCCAGTCTTAAACTGTTAAAATGACCTGAACCTGGGGTGTCTTCATCTTCGTTTCCTAGGGAGCCTTCTAGCTCTAGCTCAGAGTACTCCTGAAATTTGTGTTCCTGCTAGTGAAAAGATCCAACCAAGGCATGCCCCACTGGGTGAAGATGCCTTAGACTATCTCTGGGTGAAGACATTATGTGTAGCCCACCAGTCAATGTCTTCTTGCTCAGCTCATCTGCACTGATGTTGAGTAAACTCACCAAAACACTGACTACTAGGTACCGGTAGGTCCAGCCATTTCCTAGGTGCAGCTCCTTCTGACAAGGGGTCCACATCCTCACACTGACTGCTTGTTGCAGTACCACAAGGCTGAAGTGTTGCCTGTCAAGACCTGAAATGGTTTTCCTTTGATGGAAGAGATTTAGCCCTTCACGTCCCAACATACAGTGTGTAGCTTTAGGAGGTTGGAATGGAGCTTTTGCTCCACTCGAGACCAAAGGACCATTATCTCCACTTCTTCAAATGGCTACTCCAGCCCAGAGAAGATCCATCCGTTTTCACATTAGCTCCGGGTGAGGTAGAGAGATTGGCCTGCCGCAGGATAGGTTGGTGTCCACTGTCCATCACTGAAGGTCCCAGGCTGTTTCCTTTCCTTCAAGATGCAGATTCTGCCTACAGAAAACTCCACCATTGATCCCATTGGAGGTGGAGGTTCCACCGCAAGGGTTGCATGTGCCAGTGGCACTCTGGATTAGTAGGCTGCATGCGGCCAAGAGTCAGGCCTTAGAACCCTCCGTGCTGAGATCTAGGTGTGAGCCTGGAAATATAGTGATCACACCCAAAATGTCCTGGTCTGGCTGTGGAGGTGGAAAAGCTTTGAACGTCACATGGTCCAGGACGACCCCTAAGAAGGGAATCCTCTGAACGGACATCAAATGGTACTTTGGCTTACTGATGGAAAAATCCAGAGTTGACAGAAGGGTTTTAACTCCCCTCACCTTTCTCCACCTCCTGGAACATCTCAATGGACCCTTTGACCAAAAGCAATTGCACTTTCTGACAAAGAGTGGCGGCATGAAGTTCATGTGAAAACATACTAAATATGTGGGGGGAGGAGTTAAAGGCTAAGGCGTAACCTCTCTTAACAATCTGCAGCATCCAATGGTCTGCTATACTGGTGCACTAGCCAGGCAGAAAATAAAGATTATTCTCCCTACTTACTGAGCATTACAAAGAGAGGAGGAATCAAAGCTGCTTTGTCACAACTGTGGGAGCAAGATGGAAGAAAAAAATTTGCAGACTTTTGTGATGAGCACAAGCTCTCGTCAGCATTGTGTCCTTATGCTGTGGAAGGGTTGTTCTGGCTGGGGCATTGGTTGTGAGGGCTCTCTCTGGTAGTAGGCGGGGCCCTGCAAGTTTTCTCTGAACTTCTTACACTGCTGATGAAACTGGTGAGCTGGAGAGGGCAGACCCCAGAGTGTGCTGTAGCACGACTGCCCTTGAAGCGTTCCAACACAGAGACAGACTGTTCACTGGAGTCTGGAACCATCAAAAGGCATATACACAAGGGGTGCCTGCACATTCCTAGAAAGTCCTGTAGTGTGCATTCATTGATGATGCTGAAGCACTACAGTGATACTGATGGCTTGTCCGATATAATTCATCATGTCTAGGTCAACTCTCTTGATGTATTTGGCTGCATCTTGTCTTCTTTGGAGAGCCAAAGATGTTATGGAATTCATCAAGGATAACCATCAAGATCTTGCTGGCCATGTCCTAGAGCTCATGTGTGTATTGTCCCAGCAGGCAAACAGCTCTGAGAAACCTCCAGGCCAATCTACAGAAGAAACAAGCTTTTCCAATGCAATAGGTTGCTCATTTTCGAGAGTTTGAGCTATTGGCATTGTAAATGACAATACCTTTTCTATATTTGCTTTGAAAACCTGCAAGTGGTGTCTAAACACGTACTTTGTACTTATAGTCCTTGCTTCTGAGAAGCAAGGGTGGCAGTAACTGTGCCTCTTTTACTGCCAGCCTTGCTTCTCGTAAGCAAGGATTAAAAGTACAAAGTGTGTGTATACGCACTGATTGCAGGTTTTCAAAACACAGAAATAATAGTATTTGTAATTTACAATGTTTTTACAGAATTCATCGGCAGATTTCAAAATATTTTTGGTTGTGCATGTAGCCACAGAGAAGTGTTATGCTTGTGTGACCTCTTGCCATTTTTCATTTAATGTCTGTAGATTCTGTATTGGGAGGTGGGTAAATGAGGGTGTGCGGGTCACTCTGTGTGTATGTGTGCATTCATGTGTGTGCAAATGTGTGCATGTGTGTGCATGTGCACGTGTGTGTGCGCACGTGTGTGTATGGGTGCACATGTATGTGTGTGTGCATGTGTGTGTCTATGTGTACACGTGAATTTGTGAATTTGTGTGTATATGTGTGTGCAAGTGTGTGTGTTGCTATCCTTGCAGTACTATTTCTTTGTGAGAGAAAACCTTGAACTGCTGATGACATATTGTTCCTGTCCTGTATCTGCTTGTGACACTTGAGAAACCCTTTAATCTGTACGAAAATGCAAACTATTGGTTTTGCCATTGTTTTCTTTTCTTGGTGCGAATCAGATTGCAAGCTGCATCTTTCAGAGCGTAGGAATTATGCGGCACCCTAAACATATTTATTGTAGGGCAGCAGAAAAGACGTTATGTGAGCTGGGAAACGCCCTTCACCCTCCAAAGTATGATAGATACCTCTTCTTGGCTGTCCGTTTACTGTTCAAGTACAGAGATGCAGGGATGACTGATAGAAGTCACGCAGAAAAATGGAAGAGCAGCAGCAGGCCTCGCAGCAAAGGAGGGACGTGAACATATTTCCCGTTATTTTTATAGACACCTTCAGCTACCAGCTTGTCGTTAGCAGCGCTAAAAATAAGAAAAACCTCTCCCCGTTTGAAGTTCACAATGTTCGAGCTGCTTCCACTTCAGCAGAGTGTAACGTGCTGAAATTGCAACAGCTACCAGCATGCAGCCGTGGTACGCCTGTGCCATGTAAACTAGAACTGCCAGCAAAGGCCGAATACAGAAAGACTATTGGGTACCTTCAATGTGACTTAAAATGGCCTTTCTATGCGCTTGTATAATTTCCCCAAAAAATGATCTAGAGTCTACTGGATCCCCTTCTGGGAGTTAAAAGAAAAGAGGTTAATATGTCTCCCCGAATAAATGTTTAAACACTGGCCATCAAAGACCAAGAAACAAATGGCAACAGTTACCAGTGAAAGGTGGGCTGAAGTATGAACGAGTGTAAAAGGAAGCCAGCAGGCATCGTTAAACAGTTAAGCCGTGATCTGGATCTAAAATAAGAAATGTGTTGTGCAATATGTTTGCAATCCTGTCCACAAGTAATAATTTGGGCCTGCACAACCTTAAAAGCAACTAAAGGGGACCTCTTCCCCTTTAATTGGTTTCAGTTTCAATTCCTCCATTAGAAGGTCTAAAACAGTTCATGAAAAACGTAAATCGGTGAAGCAAATGTTTTTAGAATTCAACAGAAAAGTAAAATGTAATTATACTACACTGATGGGACTATGGCGATTAACAAAAAAATGTGAAGCACAATAGAAATACAATAAAACATGTGCTACATTAGTTTAACAGAAATCATTTAACAGCCGTTAGCATAATTGTTAAACCCCAGCTCCTATAAAATCAAGCATTTGCAATGCAATAGGTCACGCATTACTGATAGTTTGAGGTATTGGCGTTGCCAATAATAATGCAATGCCAATAGCTCATACTTTCAGTAATGTGAGACCTAGTGCATTGCAAATGCTTGTGTAGTGAGCCAGGAACCAGCAATGTATGTCTCAGTGCAGTTCCGCAAGCAGAGGTTCCTAGTGAGCAAGGCACCATCACTGCTTGTCTAGTTGGAGTACCGCCAGCTGCTCCTAGAGGTCCCTAGTGAGCAAGGCACCAGCACTGCATGTCTAGGTGCAGTACCGCAAGCTGCATCCAGAGGTTTCTAGTGAGCAAGGCAGCAGCACTGCTTGTTTGGGTGCAGTACTGCAAGCTGCTCCTAGAAGTCCCTAGTGAGCAAGGCAGCAGCACTGCTTGTTTGGGTGCAATACTGCAAGCTGCTACTAGAGGTCCCTAGTGAGCATCATAAACTTTTGTTCACAAAAGGTACTGTCCCCTGCAGAAGATATGGTAAATCCACCCTACCCATAATGCATTGCATGCAAGGCAGTACCATGAGTACATTCAAATAGCTATGTCCATATATACAATTAGTAGCTTTGAAATATGACAAAAGAATTATTATAATAATTCCGGATTAGGTTGTACTCTATGTGGAGCTGATGAAGGGAAATTTATAGAACGTCTAATATGAATGTGAAGAATTGCTAGCACGTAAAGTTCCCACTGCCAACCTAGTTTAGGACCAAGTAAGTGTCCTGTCTGAAGGCCTTTAAGAAAATAGTGCCTTGAGGCTGTAGTTAAAATCTAGGGTATAACAACACATGCAATAGGGATGTCCTCATGGGAGGGTACAAGAAGAGACAAGGCAGTACTAAGGAGGGACTGCTAAGCCTAATGACCAACGAAAAGCCACAATTTACAAAGAACAGGGACAGGAGCCAAGTAAAAAGATGGGCGGAAAGCATGCGGAGCTTTAGGCCCATATCCTGTATACTGGAATTAACAAAGGGAGTTAGGCCCAAAGGGACGAGGGTTAGGCCGGGCCGTTTATGAACTGTAATCTCTGAAAAAATTGCCAACACCTCAATATTATTAACAACGCTTAGTTATTTACGCTAAAAGACAAACACTTTGCTACTGTTTATCTTGGTATATTTAATGATACCTTTTTTACTTTATGTATTTCACTAGATTTAAAGCATTGGTGTACAAAGAAAAAAATATCAGTGTTTCACAATCAACATCACAAACCAATTCAAAATAAACATTTATAAAATCATTAGTGCTCAAAAAGACAGTATCCAACATAATACAAACAATAATTGTGAATAAATATTGTCAATAAACAACAACAGTCTTTAAGTGTCTAAGTGGACTTCCTTGAAATAACCAATAACGTTTAGACAAGAAGAAAATACTTAGCAAAAAAAGTTTCAATTCACAAGTGAAAAATCAAACATGATGTTTAGCCTATTTAGCTTATTTTAAAATAAGCTTGTTAATAATATTGAGGTGTTGGCAATTTTTTCAGAGATTACAGTTCATATCCTGTATACAGCATGTCTCGAAGAAACAGCGCAAGTGTTGCCTAGGCGACACATAAAAACAAAAGGTAGGCTTCATTTGGTGTATGTTTGTGCTCTTTGACACAAACCGACTGACTGCGTACTGCAAGAATATACCAGGTTAGACATCTGAAATATTCACAACAAGGAATACAGTGAATAAAAAAAAAACAGTTAAGTGAATTGTTTATAGCGTGGCGCCCTGCCCGGAGGCAGGGGGACAATGAGGAGCAAGCTGCCAGCTGCCCAAAAAAAAGAACGGAAGGGGCACGGCCGCTATAGTTTAAGCGTGCCGTCCTTGTAATAAATAAATAAATAAAAAATGTACATTAAAAGGGGCAAGTTGCAAGGAAAATAAAGACGCGCAGCCGGTATAGTTAAAGCATGCTGCTCTGCCAAAATAAAAAACAATAACGTAGATGAAAAAGTGCAAGCAATGCATGGCGTGCCTGCAGCAGGGGGAAATTATTAAAGAAAATAGTGCTCACAGACTAAATAAGACATACTGCTCAACAACAGAAGTAAAAGAGCCAGTCCTCTAAGGAGGTTACAAATGTAGACAAGGCGGTACTAAGGAGGGACTAACAAGCCTATTAATGAATCAGACGCCTACATTTAGAAAGGACAATGACACAAGCTAATGAAAAATGTGGGCGGAGAGTGGGTGGAGCTTCAAGTCTATACCTGAATACAGCATGCCTCGCAGAGCAGCACATGCGCTTCCCAGGCTCGACCTAAAAACTCTCTTCCCAAAAGTTTCAATGCATTTTGATTCCCTCTCTGGGGGCGCAGTAGGGTATGCATTTGGATTTGACTTACTAGTCGAGACCTACTAAGGGAGTTGGGCGGTGAGTCAAAAGGCCAGATCACCTGGGGCATGAGGTACTGGGTTTTTAAGAACCGGTACCGAACCTACAGAACCGGTAACCCAGCGGTGCCAGGGGATCAACACCCAGAGACCTCGGGTTCTCCTGAGTCAGACCTACAGAAACTTCAGAGTCTTCCAGGTGAAGTCAAAGATTAGTTTATTGTTTGCAACCAAGGTGACAGGGTCCTAGAAGTACAATACCAGTATATTCAGGAGACTGCACACTTTCACGAAGTTAGGCTTCTCTTCTTATACAAAATATTCAGCCTTGGGCAAAACATTCCTTGGATTCGTGGTATTTCATTTATGGTTACTGATTACAAAAGAAAAGCAGAGTCATGATGACATGTACATATTTCACGTCGTGCTGCCCATAACAAATCATCCGGCAAGGCCCAACATTTCATCAGATATCGCTGTACCCCTAATAAAAATGGTCACCTCCCCATCATAAAGCAAGTGAGGAGAAGGAGTGGAGAAAGATGTGAGCGAGATATGGCAGGTGTGCGCGCTGAAATGGTTTTATGGCTGGTTGGGCCTAGATGCTATCTTGCTCGGCCACTGGGAGGGAACTGACCTAACGAGTTCGGCCTGGGGCAATGGTTCTAACTTGTACTGGGGTCAGGGAGAAGTCGATTAAGGAGTATGTGTCCTTGTGGAATCAAATTCAACTGGATTAAGGCCTATGTAGAGGGCAACATGCAGCTAAGGGTTTAGAAGGTAAATGACGATTTCGAGGTGAAATTGTCACTCGAATATGCCGAAAATACATGTACTTGATGTACTCGTCATTCTCGGTCTTTTGATACCAAATTCGTCCTATTTCGACGAAGTTTTTATTCTCGAGTCCAGTACTATTATATGAATCCAGATTTTTCAGAACCACAGACCCTCCTTTTGCCCTTACATAGGCAATTAATCTATCCTCATGTTAATCTGAGTCCAGATCTATATTCCTAAAGTCATTGAGATGTTGCTGCAACATCATTCTAGTGCTGAGCTCATGTCTTGACACAGGCTTCCTTACACATGATGTAACACAGAGGCCACATATTGCAGGAGCACACTGTATGCATAGACAGAACAGGAAAAGAATGGCTAAGACCATCCCAATGACCATCAGAATTTTCCATCCCCAGGCAGATATCAGTCCCCAGAACCATCCCATTAATGACCAATCTCCTTTATCCACATGGATAGATTCGGAAATTTTATGTAGTTTGGAGATGGCCCCGTATACTGTTGGAGCATTATCTGGAATAAAAATGCAACAACTGGACTGGATCAATTTGCATACTCCACCTCGGTCCGCAAGTATTACATCCAAAGCGACCCGGTTCTGAAGGGTCATCAGTCGATCCGACTGGAGCTCAGCAGTCAGGTTACTAAGGGCACCAGCAGTTTCAATCACGGTGGATTCAACTACCCTTGTCAATTGCCTTATGTTTCTGCTGTTAGCCATGGCTCCCCAGAACGGCAGAAAACCCATTGCAAAGTCACCAAATTCTTGACCTGCAGTGTCTTCTTTACTCAAAACACCTCTAACTACCCTTGTCCGATGGTAATCCGCCGCTGCTGTGTAGGTGGGAGGTAACAGGAATGAAACAAAACATGAGCCCGAGAAGTCAGGGGGCAACCATGTATAGGCTCTATCACGGCAGATGAAATAAGTACCCTTAGCGGCTGAAAAGGCAGGGGAAGTCTGGGATCCAAAAACGTACGTTTCTGTACAGACACTCTTCCCTAGCTGAGCTCTGGGATTCTTACCAATACCTTGCAGACACAGGTGACCTTGATGGGGTACGATCCAGATAGGGGACGATCTCTTGGCTTGCTGTTTCTCACTTAATGTAGTGCCATATCCGGTCACATTCCAACCTACATATGCAAGTATTTCATCATCCGGGGTATCTTCGTAAGAAGTTACTTCCTTGATCATGTCAACTATACCCTTGACTAGGGCGCTAGTCTTGAGGTTGTCTTTTACAGAACGTAGGGGTTGGATTTCTCGTGCATATATGAACATTGTCCTATATGCCCATACTGACCCATTGCGACTAAATGGCAGGACCAAATAGGGGATACCTCTGTCCGTGGTGTGGGGCATGAGACCACACACCCAACAGTTGGTTGTGTTCATTACAAGTTGGTGTTGGTGTAATAGCTGAACGAAGGAGTTATTAATGAACTCTAATCTCCTATTTGATTCGTGGTCAGGCAAAAGGGTGGAAAGAATGAGAGGAAACAGTAGGAGGAGGTATGGGTGATGTAGTGGGCGCAAATGTCACATGAAAAGAGAATAAAACATAGCTTATCAAAAAGACCACTACGCTAAATAGCATAAAAATACACATTATTATAAAAATTCTCTTCCTTATTGTTTTCAAAAGTCTCTGCTTAAAGTTCATTTGTTTGGCAGTTCTCTCCACATCAGGAAACTCCATCCTCTCTAATGTGCTGCCCGCGGCTGTAGGTTGTTTCTGCTAAAGGATGCTTCCGTCAGTCTAGGGTAGCTCCCTTGGACCAACTGGAACCAGCGACCTATCGTCGTCAGCTGCACCCAAAAGTCTTTAATCAACCGCGACCCTAGCAGCGGAACCCGGATGGCGGTTCGAAAAAACCCAAAAATAAGCAAGTTACCTAGATGGGAGAATCTGCACTTTCAAAAATAGGATTTTGGGAAAAAAACGCATTTTTTATTAGTCCACAGGTTTTTCTCTCGGATCATAAAATAAATCACTTTTACTTTAGTCTGTTTTTCTTGGTCGCAAATTGTAGCGTCTTTTCCCGGGTACTGTCTGGTCCAGAAATAGTAGCTCAGGTTCCACAGAGTTCAATTGTTCTGGTGGTGGCGCAGTTTCTGAAAAAATGTTCCCACTTTCGCAATCAGGATTGGCTTCTTTCACACGTTCATCAGTTGTGCGCTCTGAGTCAGTGCCTCCTTTTCGGACCCATTGGTCATGTGGCAGAGGGAAGGGTATTTTCTTACAATGGATCCCGTGGACCCAATTGGCCTTCCCCTCCACTCTAACAGTCGACCTTGTAGACAGGAGGACGAGGTGAGGCCCGGTCCATCTGGGCTGGTCGTTTCTTGTTCTTCGGAAATTGCGGACCAGCACCCAGGAACCGGGGTCAATGGAGTGACCCGGTGTCTCAGAGACCGGAGGCAAGGTGTTGTGGACCTGTTGATATAAAACACGCAATTTAGCCGTCAATTCATACAAATAGTCAAGCAAAATGGGGTGTTGCAGCTCGCTAAACTTCGTGGGCCTAGGCACTCCCCATATGTTGGCTGGCCGACCAAAGATTATTTCATAGGGGCTGAGTTTCATTCGCGAATGCACAGTCATTCTGGTGGATAGGAGTGCTAAGGGTAGAGCGTCAGGCCATTTAAGACCTGTGCTCGCTTGGATTTTGGCCAATTTAAGTTTAAGCGTGCCATTGTAACATTCCACTAATCCAGCTGATTGGGGGTGATTTGCAGCGTGGAACTTCTGCCTAATGCCTAGCCCTTCACACACTCTTTTCATCACACAACCCACAAATTCACTTCCGTTGTCCGACCAGACCATTCTAGGCATTCCGAACCTGGGGAAGAACTCTTTCACAAGGGCTTTCGCTGTGGACAAGGCAGTATTGTCCCTTAGGGGATAGGCTTCTACCCATCTTGAGAAGGCACAAACAACCACGAGCACATATTTTAAGTTGTTGCACCTCTCCATGTGTATGAAATCTAGCTGCAAAACCTCGAACGGATACGTAGGAGGTGCAAAATGACCAGCTGGAGTTGGGGTTCCCCTACCAGGATTGTGCTTCAGACATACCATGCAATTCTTGACAACATTCCCTGCACACTTGGGAATCCCTGAATTCTTCCACACTGGGGCCAACAACTCGCAAATCCCTTTCGCGCCGATATGGGCCATCCCATGAGCCATTGTAACCATTGCAGGCACATATGCATCGGGTAACAACCATCTCTGTTGCTTTGTCGATTCAATCCAACAACCATTTGCATCCATTCTCCCTGTACTTTCTCTCCACATGCTTAACTCTTTCTCCGTGGCCTCAGCTTGGATGGACTTCACACTTTCTATCGTGTCTTCACATATTCCAACATCACCAGTCCATCTTTCTGGGCTCGCGACATACATTCGGCTCATCATATTCTTTGCCGTTTCCTTAGCAGTTTCATCAGCAAATGCATTTCCACGACCAACATCATCAATCACTTTCTTGTGTGCACTACATTTCACGATCGCTACTTTCAGGGGCAACGTCAGTGATTCAAGAAGCTCATTCACCAACTGACCATGCTGAATCTTAGCTCCATGCGAAGTCAGGAACCCACGTTCTCTCCACAATCGTCCAAAACTGTGAGCCACTCCAAAAGCATACTGACTGTCGGTATAGACAGTCACTTTCATTCCTTTGGATAACACACATGCTCTCGTCAGTGCCACGAGTTCAGCGGCTTGAGCTGAACCATGTGGTATTCGCGCAGTTTCAACGATTGTGTGCAAAGTTGTGACAGCATATGCTGTAGTCACGTTACCATTTGGGAGTTTAAAGCATGAACCATCCACCCATAATGTACCATCACATTCAGCAAGAGGAGTGTCGAATAAATCAACTCTCCCTTTCGTCTCTTCCTCTGTTCTGAGGAAACAATCGTGCTGTTCTGAAGCATCCGATTCCTCAGCAATTGGTAACAATGTGGCTATGTTCAAGGTACTGCACCTTTTGATGTGCACATGGCTCGCTAGTAGCGTCAATTCATAACTGGACAGTCGAGCACTAGTTAAGTGCTGTGTCTTGGTCCTATTTAACAATGTGTCTACTGCATGCGGGACCATCACGATTAGTGTATTATTCATTACTAGACCTGCAGACTGTCGAATAGAAACAGCTGCTGCTGCTGTGGCCCTTAAACAACTTGGCAATGCTCGTGCTACCGGATCCAAAGTTGACGAAAAATAGGCGCATGGCCGCTGTCTATCTCCGTATAACTGAGTCAGCACAGACAATGCACAGCCCTCCTTCTCGTGGACATATAATGTGAAAGGCTTACTGTAGTTGGGGTTACCTAACACAGGGGCCGAACATAATGCTGTGCGTAATTCGAGAAAACTTCTCTGACACTCATCAGACCAAGGAATGGGATTGGGTGTATTTGTACACGTTAGTGCCAATAAGGGTTTGGCTAATAACGAAAAATTTGGAATCCACTGTCTACAGTACGATGTAATACCCAAGAAAGCGCGTACTTCTCTCTGCGTTCTTGGCACATTCAATTTAGCTATTGCCTGAATTCTTTCTGGGGTCAGTTTCCTTCCCTCCTTCGATAAGAGATGACCTAAGTAGGTCACTTCTTGTCGACAATATTGAAGCTTGGAAAGTGACACCTTGTGATGTAGATCACATAGATGACGCAGTAATTCCAACGTGGCCATTTTACATATTTTCTCAGTATCCGCAGCTATGAGCAAATCTTCCACGTACTGTACGAGAGTAGAACCTTTGGGCAAAACCATTGTGTCAAGCTGACTTTTCAGAGCTTGACTGTATATTGAGGGGCTTTCACAGTAGCCTTGAGGAGCTCGTTTAAAGCGGAAGCTGCGACCACCTAAACTGAAGGAAAAAATATCCCTGCTTTCCTCAGCAATCGGGATACTGAAGAAAGCATTCTTCAGGTCAATCACCGAAAACCAGGATGCAGAGGCTGGAATCATAGTCAATAATGTTGTAATGTCGGGGACAACTGGGAATTGTGGTTCCACTATCTTATTTACTTCCCTAAGATCAATCACAAATCTATACACAGGTGGCTGAGAAGGGTCCGTTCGTTTTAAAACAGGCAGAACAGGACTATTGCAAACATTGCCTCGTGTTTCTTCAATTACGTCTTTTTCAATCAACTCGTAAACAATCGCCAGCAAAGCTTTTTCGCCCTCATTGGATATTCTGTATTGGGGAATTCGTGGCATTTTGACATTCGGCTTCAATGTTACAATATACGGTGGAATTTCTAAAAGACCTACATCATTCGGACCAGTAGCCCAAATAATATCTGGAAGAAGTGCCAATTCTGCTGGAAGCGTATTCCTCGACAAATACATGGGAGAAACCACTTTCTTACCTAAAGTCAGTTGTACTCCTGAGGGAGAACAGTACAAAGTCGCATACAATCTTTTTAGCAAATCTAATCCTAGCAAATTTTCACCACAACCTGTTGTCAAAATAAGGGGTGCTTCGAATTCACAAGGACCAACAGAAAGAGATAAAGGGTCAGAAATCGGATTTCTAACCGGGGCGCCAGAAAAACCTACGGAAACGTTCATTTCGCCAGACAAAGGTGCGCCAGGGAGTTTGGAGTGCATAATAGAACTCTTTGTAGCACCAGTATCCAACAGAAAAGGTTCTGACACACCCGATGTAATCACCTCAACGTAAGGTCCACTCTGATCTACTGGAACTGAAACAACTCCCTCTCCTTGTCTAAGGCTGTCCTAGCAATCATTACTCTCCCACTGCTCATTTTCTGTGTAATACTCATCAACGTAGTATTGAGCTGTCCTGTCAGATACGTTATTTTGCTGGTCAAACCTGTTCATAGAGTTTTGTGGTGGAAGGGGACGTGCGTCCTGAGGGGCGTTTCCACGCCCTCTACCTCTAGGCGCTTGCTGACTACCACGACCTCTTACGCCAGTAATTCCATTTGCACGTTGTGGTAGGGCAGGACAGTCATATTTGTAATGACCCTCTTGTTTGCAGTATAAACACTGGTTGGGACCTACGCGGTTTTGATTGTAATCGAATCTCTGCAAGTTTCTCTGAGGCTGCTGAAAAGTGTTCTGGTAGTTATTCTGACCATTATTATTTTTATTACCACCACCACGTGGAGGATAGGCTTGCTGTAGCAAAACCTTCGTTTTGAGTTCTCTAGTTTTCTTCTCTACTTTATCTTTCTCATCCTTGTCTCTATTCTCGTAGTACTGTGCGGTAGCTAATATCTGGGCTGAAGATGAGACTGCCCAAGAACTTTCTGAATCTTTTAATTTCCTACACAAGTCTGGAAGTAGATTGTGCACAAATTTATCGACAAACAATCTCTGACCACCTTCTGTGGTCATATCTTGACCGCTGTGGTCAATGAATGTTTCTTCAAATCTGGTGAAGAAATCTGAAACAGTTTCTTCTTTCTTTTGCTTGCATGCAGATAACTTATCCCAATTTACGCGTATTGCAGGCATTATCGTTTTCATGTAATCTACTATTCTACCAGGTAGTTCCGCTATCAGGGGCTCAGGCTTGGCACCACCAACTTGTCGTGCATCTGCAGCAGTAATATTAGCCCACGTGTCACCTAATTCCTGGTCATGATCTACATGACGAATTTTTCCCCATAAAGGCTGTGGAACAACGTTCCCGAATAACATATCGATATCGGCCAAATTCATTATACATGACCCAGCAGTTTGCGACAATTCTTTATAGTACCCTGCAGGATTTTTACGCGGATCTGGTAGTGTTTGTTTGAGTGCTAAAACTTCAGCTCGCTTCCATGGAACATGTACCCATACGCGGTGAAAGTGGGGCAGGACAGGTGGGACAGCTGTCGCGTCACCCTCTCTCCATTGTGGGGGAACTTCTCTCATAGGGTATTGTCGTGCCTTTTTCCTACTAGATGCACTGGATTCCGATGGTGACCCAGAACTGCTTCCCTTACTTCGATATGATAATAGCATTTCAACTGCTTTTTCCACATCGGGACCTACAATCATACCCTCTCCAAACTTAAATCGTACACGACACATCTCTCGCGGGATGCATTCTTGATCATTGTCTTCTAAATCCTCGCCAAGAAAGACACACATTTGTTCGAACACATATCTCTGTGTCGCTGCTTCCCATTGATGGAAGACTTCCATGACAGACTGTAAATCATATTTTGCAGTGTCCATGACCCATTTCCGAGCTAAACCATTCAGGGAATCTCTCTCTTGATAATCAGGCAGTTGACTTCGCAACTGTCTTCGTCCTATGTTAGGGGTCGCAGCAGGCGACCCAAAAAGGGGTAAAAGAAGATTAGTAACAGTGCTGGCCATTTTCTGCCGAAGGGAAGGTGAAACTGAAGGACAAACAGATGAAAAAACGGGGTGAGATAAGGCGGGGGTAGAGATGGCAGAAGAGGTATCAGGAATAATAGATGTGGTACTAGGCAAAATCATAGAGGGGGCATTAGGAGATGTAGAAAGCACTGTAGGCAAAATCGCAGAAAACACAGGTGAAACAGAAGTGGTCGGTGGGCCTGGAGGAGGCTGCACCGGAAAAGTAGGAGCCAGCTGAAGAACAGCTGGTGGGTGCTGTGGAAGAGCCAGAGGCGCAGCTTGTGCAACTAAAGGTTGCGGGGGTGCTGTAGCATTCTGCGCATAGGGGGGTGGTGAAGTTAATAATTGCGACATTAATTGGTCTTTTTCACGCACTTTTGCTGTCCCTTGCTGAAGAGACGGCAAAACTGGATAACACTTATCTATTGCCATTTTACGTTGCCTGTCCAACTGCTCATTTATCTGCTCTTCCTCATTATCTTTAAACTGCACGGCAGCTTGCATTACTGAAAGTCCCCCTTCTCTCTTATTTTTCTTAGCTAATTTAATTTCTTTTTGTTTGGCTTCTTTGCGCCATAAGCGGAAAGAGTCAAACATCGCCGGCCGGGCTTTCTTTTTGAAGAGTTTAACTTCAAGGTTGTCTAAGATTTCAGAATCAAAGCTACCATATTGGGGCCATTTTAAAACACCATCTTTCCTAGTGTATTTAATCCATACCTCGTTGTAAACGATGGGGCCTACCCCATGTTTAACGTATAGCTCGTAAGTCGGAGTTCCAACTGGAGGAACCGGACACGAGTCCTCCAATCGGGAGTCCCTATTATTACTACCAAGACAAAACCAATTCCCGAGTCTAAGACTAGGCATCCTCGCTCTCTAGTCTAGTTCCAAAACTTCAAAGGATTTATCGATTACGATATTTCTCGTGAATACACGAGTCCTTCGGTTATGGTGCTTGCAAGAACCAATAAAAACCTTATGTATCTCCAAGATACCACAAAGTAAGTCCAACTAAGGACTGGGAGACGCTCCACTTATACTTAACTGAAAAATATCGATGGCTTCACCAGAAGAGTCGTCTCAGCGTTTCGCTCTACCGAAAATTTCAAGGGTCCAACATCAGGGCGATAGCCAGGGCAGCAGTCCTTGTAGCCGTCGGGAAGCGGGGAACCTCGCAGTAAAGACCTTCGGACCACGTCGACATGCAGGGGTCGAAGAGGTGGTGGGCCCTCCTCCGGAATTTTCACACGAAGCTCCTCACGATCTTCAGGCTGATTGGTACCACTGGAATCGCCCCACGTTGGGCGCCAAATGAGGTACTGGGTTTTTAAGAACCGGTACCGAACCTACAGAACCGGTAACCCAGCGGTGCCAGGGGATCAACACCCAGAGACCTCGGGTTCTCCTGAGTCAGACCTACAGAAACTTCAGAGTCTTCCAGGTGAAGTCAAAGATTAGTTTATTGGCTGCAACCAAGGTGACAGGGTCCTAGAAGTACAATACCAGTATATTCAGGAGACTGCACACTTTCACGAAGTTAGGCTTCTCTTCTTATACAAAATATTCAGCCTTGGGCAAAACATTCCTTGGATTCGTGGTATTTCATTTATGGTTACTGATTACAAAAGAAAAGCAGAGTCATGATGACATGTACATATTTCACGTCGTGCTGTCCATAACAAATCATCCGGCAAGGCCCAACATTTCATCAGATATCGCTGTACCCCTAATAAAAATGGTCACCTCCCCATCATAAAGCAAGTGAGGAGAAGGAGTGGAGAAAGATGTGAGCGAGATATGGCAGGTGTGCGCGCTGAAATGGTTTTATGGCTGGTTGGGCCTATATGCTATCTTGCTCGGCCACTGGGAGGGAACTGACCTAACGAGTTCGGCCTGGGGCAATGGTTCTAACTTGTACTGGGGTCAGGGAGAAGTCGATTAAGGAGTATGTGTCCTTGTGGAATCAAATTCAACTGGATTAAGGCCTATGTAGAGGGCAACATGCAGCTAAGGGTTTAGAAGGTAAATGACGATTTCGAGGTGAAATTGTCACTCGAATATGCCGAAAATACATGTACTTGATGTACTCGTCATTCTCGGTCTTTTGATACCAAATTCGTCCTATTTCGACGAAGTTTTTATTCTCGAGTCCAGTACTATTATATGAATCCAGATTTTTCAGAACCACAGGCAAGCCTATGATGCCTAGCTACCAGGCAACTTGCTGATTGTGCTGAACATAACTAAGGTCAAGTCACTATTACATTTTTCGTCATGGCTCCAATAAAAGGCTGCAAGCACTCTAGTATTGCAGGTCCAGGCTGTAAGATCGTGTCAATAGGTTTGTTTTTGTCACTATAGTAGGTAGTTGTAGGACACATCTGCTTCTCTATGGACTACTACCGTAAAGGACTCACTCTCCTCAGTAATGGGGTCCCGGTGGGGAGTCCAACACTGTTTCAGGAGAAGTTTAAGGTCCATCTGCATTTTGCAGATCTAGGTAAAAGTCACCATCGGTATAGGGAGGGGGTAAAAAAGTTATTTGCCTCCTCATCAATGTTTTCATCATTGGGGACATTTTAACATCCTTCAGCTATGGCCAAATCAGAGCCAAAGTAGGCTTCCAATCTCCAGCCTTGTATCGAGCCGAGTGAGAGCCTGGGAAAGTAAGGATTCTCCAAAGGTAGGGGCCCCATCCTGGTGATCTCATAATATGACATAGACCTGGTGCAATTAAACTAAGTTCTGGATCAGACACGGACATTGGGACCAGATCTGGTGCTGGTGTCCCTGAAAATTTGAGAGGAAGCATGGGCCAGAGTCTGCAAGCAGCCGGGCAAATGTGCTATGGGGTCAATTGGCTAAAAGTCCGAACCATCTGCCAAAAGTCCAACTAGAGGCCCCTGAGACTCCATGGGGCCTAAAAATGTGGCAATCAGATTCTGAATCATCATGAACAGTTGCAGCATGGCCTCTCTGAAGGCCTCTATTGTTGATGGGTCGACACAGCTTTGGAATCCTGGGAGCGGCAGAATCAGCCTTTGAATAGATATGAGTCAGACAGTGACGTTGGATCCTTGGCGTGTTAACTTCACAGCAAGTCCCAATTGTGAGAGAGGCAAGACTGAGAAATCCCACTTGGACTTAATGCGCTAGTGGCATAATTTGTCCTTGGACTTCATCTTTGACTTGCCCAAGCACAGTGACTTGAAGCGAGACCAGGATCTGTGGCTGAATAGGCCTCTGGCTTGGCAATGAATCAGGTCTGATGTTTGGAATGGGATCTAATTCGCTTTTTGTGCTCTGGGACATATCGTGGTAACGCTCTTGTGTCCTTCGAATGCATTTGAACATTTATTACATGACTTTGAGTTATTCTCAGACACCATAGGCAGACATCGTTGGGATACTTGATTTACATTTGCTTCCCGCAGCAGCAGCATGGTATGAGGCATGTCATTTTCGGTGGAGACAATTTCCTTGCAAACAGTCTGTAAAAAGATTTTGGCGTCTGTAAAATCTGACAACTGGAGCAGATGTCAGAGACTGTGGAAAGAAAGGAACTGACGTAAGAGCACTGATGCAGCCCTTTTATGCAGCTCTGCGCCATCACTTACAGAAGTGGTGCAAGGTCGCAAAGGAGGCTGATGGTGCAATTTCTTTGAAAAAGTTCGATTCCACTCTGGTGCCTGGTTATCTTTAAAAGGTAAGGAATCTGCATTTTTTTAGAAGTATCAGTCAGAATTATCTTGTACTTATATAGGTATTCCAGTGTCAGCTCCTCCGCTAAGTTCGGAGGAGCGTCACCCCACTGCTTTGAAACAGTGAAAGAAAGGAAAAATAAAATGATAATACCTTGATGTTATTATAATTTTATCTTGTCCTGCTGCGGCAGCTAGGCGGGAGGGGCTGGCTTCTCTGCTCACAGACCAGGGCAGGGTGAGGAGTGGTGGGCACACTGAAGTTCGCATGACGCTTTTGCTGGCCTGAGAGGGCACTTAGCATGTTCTCCACCCAGGCTGCATTACACTCCGGGTGGAGATACGCCCATGTCCCCAGTCCCCGTCTGGGTGCCGATCCATGGTGCTCAGACCAATCATAACTCTGCATTGTGATTGGCTATGGGGAGCCTGGATGTGCTTCCTGTTCAGCGATTTGGTCCCGACGTGGACGAGAGATTACATGGGAGAGACGCGGAAGGAAGTAAGTGTATTTTTCCTTTTAAACTTTTTTTAGAACCCCCTTACCCCGCTTCCCCCGCCACCTCTGATCCGTGCCAGCCACCACTGCGATATTCCCTTCCATAACAGCAATATATGGACTCATGTTTTGCAGACTGAAATGGTTACATTTATCCAATCCCTGAGGGCAGATTTTAACTTTGCCTCATGCTTAGGTATTAACCTGTGCAGCATATTAATACTATTTTTAGCAGCACTGGTTTGTCTCTTGCTACCACTAGCGCTGGTCTTTGGGGTATTACTGATGCCACTTGCCTACTAGTACAGGAGAATAGGGCCCAGATGTATGAAGAGCTGGGTGCACAAAAGTTGTTGCAAATTGCTCAATTATTTTTGCAACCATTTTGTAATTTTGCAATGTGACCTACAAACTAATAGATTGCTTTGTAAACTCTCTAATCACAGAGGTCAGAGATTGTACTGACTAAAGAATATTAGACATGTCGCTATTTATGACTTTCGATGATTGGCAATGAACAGAGGGATGGTGGCCTGCAAGGAACAGCAGACCACCATCCTTGCGTTTACATTCCCAGATGAGAACCTTTTATCTAAAGCAGCCCATACTCCTTGAAAGAACTGGTTCAGCTTTCAAAAAATATATTTTTCCTATTTGGGAACACATTGAAGAAGAAAGCAATGGTTCTCTGGACCACTGCCGGCATCCCCCTACCGGGGTCGCTCACTATTGACTAATCGATGGTTTGCAACCGCAATTGCAGTAACAAACCATCAATGCATCTCATTGCAAATTACAGTAAGGAAATAAAACCTGTTTTATACCCCTTCCTTAAAAATTAGTCGATAAACCCATTTGTGAATTGAAAAGGCTTTACTGAATTGCAAAATGGGTTAGTAGATAACAAAAGGCCATTTGAATCATATGGTTTGCAACCATAAAATGGCATTGAACATTAGGCCCGAAGTTCTGAATGCACTTGTTGGCTTTACCAACGATGATGGATTTAACCCAGATCTGTGACTCGGGGTAAGTGTCTGAAAAGTTTCAGCGCTCCATCCATCATCTCCTTGTGTTTGCTTTGTTTGCCCTAAGTTGGCAGGGTATGCCCAGACGTGGGTCCCTTGCTCACTTTGCCACTGGATTCAAGCTAGTCTGGCTGATGAAGGGTGTTACCCAGAAACCGGTCCCAGGATGCTTGTTTCCGTTCCAGGGAAGACATGAGTTGGCAGTTCGGGCTGGAGTGATTCCAATGAGGTACAGGGTCAAGACTGATTTGCATATAGATGTGTCTGAACAGGGGTGACGAAATGAGCTAAAGAACAATGATGGATTCAACCCAGATCTGTGACTGGGGGTCTGAAAAGTTTCAGCGCTCCGTCCATCATCTCCTTGTGTTTACCACATAGTAAGTACATCGCATATTATGTGCCATGAGTAATTAGACCATGGGTATTTTTTGTGGATTTCTGTATGGTCTAACCTGGTGGTAAGTTTTAATTGTGAAATTTTGCAGGGTTGTATGAAGACTTCTCTTGAAGCCTTGAAATATGCCCAAGCAAAACATGTGTCTGATGTGTCCTTCACCTCCATCATGCAAAGAAAATAAAATGTATATTTGAAAAGTCTTTCAAATCTCATGTGAATCATTAATCCATTTATTTGGAAAATTCAGGAACAGTTCTTTGCCTCTAATACACTAATACAGAGTGTAAGAGAATATCGTTTTCCGTGTCAAAAAATTCCAATTATCCTAAAACAGTAGTGTATCTCCAGATTTTGGTAGTGATCAATTGGTTGATTGTCAGTTTTCATGTGAGGTTAAAGCACAGCCACCTCTAAATGTTCCCTGGCAGGATGAGGGTCGCTTATTATAGGAAAAGCCTAGCGTTGCATCGCCACTATGTAACTGTTACCCAGCACACTTGAGGATAAAGGGGGATGTTGTCCATCCCATTTTCACCCCTCATTTTCACCACTTGCACCTCCCAAGCATGATGATCCCTCAGAACTGTTACAGCATGGGGGATGGGTTTACAGATGACAGCTATTGTAATACCCTCTCTCTGCCTAAGGTCTCCAACCATGACTGTCTTCACATTTTTGTTTGAAAATTCTTACGCAGAACAAGCTTGATGTGGGAATTGCTACATGGATTGGATATGTAGCCCATTTTTTCCCTTGCCAGATGACCCCACCGCATTATGGGGCAGCGGGAGTTTCATTTATATTAGATTCAACCTCTATTATAGAGGGCTAGACTGATTGAGTTTATGATCAATGTGGTGGAATGAAGAGGGTGTGCATTTTGGAAGCCACTTTAGTGTTGTCCCACTCTATACCAGCATCGTGGGCCTGGAAATCTAATACGACACAAAAATACAATAATAAAACCACTAAATCCGTAGTGGGGGTGTCCCATGCTAAACATTACATAACTTAGTCGAATACCCAGGGAGCCTCAATAGCTGTATGGGAAATAAATATTTAAATATACAGGGTCAGTGTATGCATTAATCACTCACAGAGGGTGCATCTTGCACTCCATATCCAGCATAGCCACAGAGTTTCTATGGCAAATGAGAACAGAGACTGACTTCAGTTGTATTACCTAAGGATTTGGGCAAGGTGATTCCTAGGTCACTTCTCGCATCTTCCTATGGACTAGTGCCAGCTAAGCAGTTGAATGAAGTGAGCAAAGACTACGGGCTGGTATAGATACTAACTATCCCTCCCTGTTTGGTGAGTGCCTCTGAGACCTAGCCTGGCAAATGAGGCCTAGCTATAGATCAGATCAGCCACAGCTCCCATCACTGGACAACATAGTGGAGCCCCACCCATCTACTCCCTTACCAGTCAGATAGGACATCCTAAACTGGTGTCCCACTATGAGTTACCCAGTTACTGTCATTGTGGGGACTCTAATTATCTTGTTTTCTCTGTTGCCCTAGCATAACCAACTGTGCCTGAGATGCTGCTGAGAAGATCGAAGGATCAGCGTTGCCCAAATGGAATCTGCCCAGAATAGAGTTGAGGCAGCCAAGCACTCTGCCAGCCCTTGCGTTCCAGTGTTCTGTCCTGCCTCAGAAGAAACCTTTTTCTATACTGAGCCTCTCCTGAGACTGCATCATCAAAGCCCTGCACTGTGGAACACATCAGTTCAGTGACTTCTCACAATACCAACTCTTTGAACATTTTCTTCTCAAGTAAGTACAGTCACTCATAGGAACGCTCCTTCAATCACCCCAAGCTGTGATTTTGTTCAAACTATGCACACACCCCTAAATGATCATAGATACACCTACCACATACATGGACGAACCCTTCGGTGGAAGAAAACTGGTTACCTATCACTGTCACAAGGGTATTCATAGAGAAGAGGCCAAACAATTATCACTTTTTTGCAGCAATAAAAAACGTATAGTATATTTGTAAGGGAAAGAGAAGCAAACGTCAGGGTCTGTTTCTTACAATATTGTGTTTTACTGGTTAAATCATAAAGTGCCCAAACATTTGATCACTGTCTCTGAAAATCTGCTGGGCCTGCAGTGGTTATTCACATAACAGGCTTTGATTCCCACTATTGACTCTTCAGCAGGAATCGACCCAATTTCATGATCTCTCCAATGGCCAGTCTTCCTCACCACCATTTTGCAATTGATCAGTGTTCCTCTGAACCCTTCTGGGAAGCTCGGAGCTGCGTTCTTCAGTATTTTTTTATTTTGAACGCAGTTAGACATCTTTCTGCTTTTAGTAGATGATGATTTCCTCAGTGATGATGAAGGTGATCGCGGTCTTCTTCAGGCACATTCACCACCTGTGAGTACACTAACTCAACCTGTGCAGCGTAAGCTTCACCATCGCCTTCGACGAAGGGGTGATACAAACTGTCCCGGTCTTCTTCTGCCTCCTCGGAAACCGACCTCAGGTGGGCGAAAGGATCTTCAGCTACAGAGGGGACAAAATTAGAGCTTTCTAAATAAACAATCCCAGCACCACGCGAGGAAAAGACGCAAGTGGGAAAATTAAAAAGCCCAACTCATGCCCAGATTAGGGTTCCCTGATAGACCATGCATTCCTATTAGAACACTGGAGTGTTGGGAGGTCCATTGAAGACAATTAAGTGGCTCACGACCAATAGTTTCTGCTATAGACCTACTGCTGCAACATTCTCTCTTTCACCCAGTTTATTTTAGAACATTCTGCCCTCAGAGGGCGATATGCTCTAATACTCTTATAGCCCTCCTGCTTCCGGCTATATCGGCTGTTAATGGTCCTCTCCCTCGTTATAGACCCTCACTTTGGCTTCAGCCTATAAATTGGGAAAAATTAACAGTTGTAGCCCTCAGAAAAAGCGTATAATTTCTATAATAGAGCCTCCAAAGTTCTGATGGTTATCTCCCCAAATGTGTACAAACAATACACTGGCCATCTGCTCTGCGATCCAGCCAGGAGAAAGGCAGGTCAGAGCATAATTAAAACAGCTGTTTAAAGAATGAAAAACAAAATGTTGCTTTTCTTTCTTCTGCGCTCTTTTTCTAGTTGTATATATTCACAAGGAGAAAAGAGACTTATGGCAACATGTTTATTTTCTGCACTCCTCGAGTATTATAGAAACGTTAGACTCGTTCTGCATGTTTTTACTGTGCCTTTAAAAAAAAAAAACGAATCTGTATTAACCTGCTACAAATATTTTTTACAGCAAATATCTAACCGCTTTTTTGATGTGTTTAATTTTGCACCATATATTCCATTTTCATTCTTCATGTTTGCAAGCATGCTTTCTCTTTCATGTAAAAGAGCTGTGCGCCAACGTTTAGAGTGGTTTAGGGGAAAGGTGAGAGTGCGACCATTCATTATAAAGAATAAAGTACCCCTGCCGTACATGATTAGGATATTGCAAGTCAGCTCGGAGTTCCATAACCTGGCTTTCAGCCTTGTTTCTCTATATATAGTCATGAACCTCCTCGGTAACTTGCATTATTTTTTTAATGTATGGCAGGGGTACTTTAACCTCTTTATAATTTGTACTGCCTTGTTGTTCAATCCCGTTCTTGTTGACTAGTATTACTTGTGCGACTGAATTTCATAATGTAAACTCAAACCTGATTTCATCTTAATGTAGGTATATTCTATCAATGTCCAAGTCTAAAGCTCTCCAACTTTGACTCATGTGGCCTGTACTACAGAAAACCCCCAAATAAATAAAAGGTATGAGGTTGGGTGTTCCCTGATTTTTGGGAGATGAGGGAACCATATATTGCTGGCCATTTTATTCTGTCTCAAGTGACAAACTGTCAGCTCTTACCTCCATCCACCCCTGAGATAATCCTTCCCAATGTAAATGCTTGACAGCTGATTCGGGTTTTAGTTAGAAGCTAGGACCAGGAGAGAGAGCATAAGTCACTTGAGTGGTAATTCGAGGAGAACATTTTGAGATTCTCAGCTGGCTTTGTTTGGTTTACTATACATTTACCGTTAAAGGTACCCAAACTAACTGCAGCTCGCCGGGGCCTATTTGTGGGTGCGGGACCAAGGGATGGTCTGAGGGTGGTTAGGCCTGCGCTAGCTTTGCACCTTTTCCCTTCTGCAGAGCATTGGTGAAGATCAGCATCTGAGGATCAATGTCGTAGGTGATTTCCGCATCCTCGGGGGGCTCGATCTGAATGTCTCCGGGGCCACTGGAACACAAAAAGCACACAGCGTGACACTAAGCATATTAGAACCAAAATATTTCGTAAGTAAAAAAAATAATTTCCTCTCATAGGTTCTCCACAGTAATCACGTTTCGGTTTATGGTGATCTGCTGGGCTTGCAAAATCTTGAGATATATCAGTAGGTATGGCCCGCCCTCATAGACTTTGTGCGTGTTTTTTTCTGAGCAGATAAAGCTTTATTCCCTTACTCAAATATGGTACCCACACCACATGAGGTGCCGCTGGTTCTGCAATATAAATGAGGACGCATTGAGGCAGCCATACAGACAATTCTGACACCAGAGCAGCTTGAAGGAAATAATGCATGTGGTCAGTTTTTAAGGCCAATGTTTTCAATTTTTTCCAAGCGGTTAATGACAGCTGAGATGAAACCACTTTCTTCATAGGTCTAGCTTTACAGAGCTCAGCTGTTCCGATGACCTCATATAATCAGTTCTTTAAAAGAAGAAGTGTATATAGAGAGTGGGCTTTGTGTAAGACCCCTTAAACCAGTGGCTCTCTGTTATTTTTCATGAGCTACCATGTTTTTATTAGATGTCTGTCAAGCCCATGGCATCCCCTACATGGTTACACAATCCCATTAATGTTTCCAGCAGGTTTTGGTAATTGGACAACAATTAGTTCTTTGTTAGGTTGCTTAAGTGTCATAATGTGTAGCTTGAAACAGAGAGCCACTGTTTGTTCTCAGGTTTGTTCCCTTTGCTTACAAGCAGACATTTTAACTGCTGATTTATATCCGGCATAAAGATATACAGCCTGATTCATCAAGCTTAATTGCGCTTGCAAAGGGCCAGATTCTGAGAATCTGGCCCTTTGCGAGTGCAATTTTTGCATTTGGGATTCATCATCCCAAATGCAAAATTCGCTATTAAAGAATTCGCATATTTGCGAGGAATTGCATTTAAGGAATCTCTATTTGAGATTCCTTAAATGCAATTCATGAACCATTTTAAAATAGCGAAATCGCTATTTTGGGCCGCTATTTACGCGAGGTCAAACCTCGTGGTAAATAGCGAAAACTTAGAAAAATGCATTTAAATGCATTTTTCTAAGTTGCATGTTACACACACACATGTCCTTTGGACATGTGTGTGCGCAACACCAATGTAGATTACATTTCAGGGGTGCTACAGGGTGTCCTTTGGACACCCCTGGCACCCTTGAAATCGCTATCTTATTTGCGATTAGCAAATTGCTATTCGCAAATAAGGAATAACTCCCCATTCATTCCTATGAGCCTTTACGCCCATAGGAATGAATGGGGAGTTATTCCTTATTTGCGATTAGCAATTTGCTAATCGCAAATAAGGAATGTGTAGGAATCGCATTTCTTTATGCAATTTCTACATGAATCCCGTTTTGCAAGTCCTTAATAGCGATTCCTTATGAATCGCTATTAGGGGCTCGCAAAACGGGAGAATGATGAATCAGGCTGATATTTCTATTACCTACTTGTTGTGGCTTATTTTTCTGGTTACCATGATAAAATGCTGTTGGTTTAATGGCTTTTTCACAAGTAAAGATATGCACAAGCGCAGGGTGTCCTAGAGGTGCATTGGCAAAGATAATGGGACTCGCTAATAAGTGACAGGGGTAACAACCTTTACAACGCAACTTTTATCACGCAGTGCCTTTACGACGCAACTTTTACAACGCAAACCATTACAACGCATTGCGCTGGGGGGCGCTCTAGGATAGAGAATAGATTTAATTTACTGTCCAACACCTTCCCTACTATCCACGGGGACTGGAGTTGGAATAGTAAATTAAACTATTCACTATCCAGCGCCCCAAAGCACTATGCGTTGTAATGGTATGCGTTGTAAAACTCGCGTTGTAAAAGCATGCAATGTAAAAGCATGCGTTGTAATGTCATACATCCAAGTGACAGTGCTAGCGAGAGCCATTGGATTTGCACATTCTTGTTTAACTATGTCCCATAATTTCACTGTCTTATTTAAGAGGTATATTTTCATTTTTTTTATTTTGCACCAAATTTTCTACTGACAGTGTTATAGTGTGTTTCAAATAAGTATGTTTTACTTTTTTCTAACTATATCTTAGATGTCCTCTTTTTATTAAAGAACGTGGTTGAAGGAACTCGTTATCCACTGACATGAGTGTACACGACCCTAGATACTGAGGGCCAGATGTAGGTAAATTTTATTTACCGACCTCTTAAATACCGAGTCATACCGACTCGGTATTTAAGAGGTCGGAAAATAAAAATACCGAGATGTAGGTAATTGCAGATGTGCAATTACCGAATCGGAAACAGTCGGTAATTTCCGATGTGGTAAATACCGACCAGTTAATGCCCATGCATTCCTATGGGCTTTGAAGCCCATAGGATTGATTGGGCATATACCGGTCGGTATTTACCACATCGGAAAATACCGACTGTCACAAGGGTGCAGGGGGTGTCACTTTGACACCCTCTGGCACCCCCAAAAGAGGCTCGGGTGCCATGTGGCAGGCATACCTGCCCTAAGGGCAGGTCTGCCTGTCATATGGCATAGGTGTGCATGCACACATGTGCATGCACACCAGAAACGGTATTTTACCATCAAGTAGTATTTGATGGTAAAATACCGATGTGGTACTGCTTGTGGGACTCAGAAGAGTCCCACCTACATACCAATTGTCCGGAATCAGTAATGATACCGACTCGGTATTTTACATACTCGGTAAATTTACCTACCGGTAAATTTACCGAGTCTGTAAATTACAGGGCCCTACATGTCAAATTGCTTTTACCGGGTGGTAACGGCCGAATTCGGCCGTTACCACCCGGTAAAAGCCTACCTACATCTGGCCCTGAATGTACTGTATACACCGTGCACTGATTATGTACCGACATGCTCCCTCTCACAGTTCAACGTGATTACGTTGTTTGATCTCGGTACATACTATGCATATGTAAATGTCGCCAGACAAATGCTAATCTATAGATGACACTTTATCAGATATGTAAACGGTAATCTTGCTACGAAAAGCAAATAAAGAAATGTTAACAAAAAAAATGAGTGTACACGACCATGAAAACAGAAATTTTTCTTAGCAGGTACTAGTATTATGTGATTGCTTTCTCACTAACTGCTAGAGGAATCGTCTGCTGACCAAGAGAGTTACTGCTGTAGCAGTCAGGAAGCTGTGTGATCTGGTGCCTGGCCATGTACACTGAACAGTGAAGCGAAATGTAGACACAGGCAATCTGAAAATTGTCTTCTTTGAATTAGTCAACCAGTGCTGTACTGGAGTGTAGTGTTTGTGGGCTCTTGACAGTGCAGAGGCATGTAGGGTATCAGTGTGACGGAAAGTAAGAAAACAGAATTTACAACCTAGAGGCCCAGATTTAAGTCTTGGCAATGGTGCACAGTCACACATCGTGACGCAAAGTAGCAAAGTCTTGCAAGTGCACTTACTTTTAGGGTAAAAGGTATTTTGCACCAAAAGGTGCCCATTCTCTCTTATTTTGCGCTGATTTGCACCCTTTGCATCAAGGAGGCTTTACTTAGGTCTTACTTTGGCAAAGCCCAATCTACAAAGATAGCCATATTGGGTTTGCAGCAAAGACTAATGCCTCCTTGAAGAAATTTTTTTGACTTCTCCAAACATTCCACACAAATGGCATGAATGTTGTGCTGCACAGCACACATACAATGTGCAGAATGTAGTAGAATTTATCTAGGCACAGAATTTTATCTTAAAAGAACAAATCGGATTCTAGACATGTATAAACTTCAGCACCATGGTTCAAGTGTGTGTGTGTGGGCATGTGCGCGCATGTGTGTGTGCGCGCCAGTACAGAGGATGACAGCCGCAGGCCACTGTTGTGGATATGTTGGATATTTTAGGCATATTGAATAAAAACAAGTACTTCTGTGAGTTACCAGCTCAGCCTGTTAATGGTGTTAGTCTCCAAGACTGAGAGGGTGCTCTTCAAATACCCAACTATGTTTGCGTTCATAAAAGCTTAGCGTTATTCTTACACTTTCACTAAAGCAAGTAGTTGCAGAATTAAACAAGCATTTACAATGCAACGGTTTCGCCTTTGGAGAAGTTAGAGCTATTGGCATTGTAAATGACAAAATTTGTATGTATGTGTTGGTTTTGAAAACAGATAAATAAATGGCATTGTCATTTACATTGCCAATAGCTTAATCTCTCGCAAATGTGAGAACTATTGTACCCTACAGACGAGCTCAGCAGACAGCAATTACTACCACCCACACACACACCCAGAGCCAGCCACACACACCCAGAGCCAGCCACACACACAACCAGAGCAGTCACATACACACACACACTGGAGCAGTCACACACACACACACACTGGAGCAGTCACACACACACACACACACACACACTGGAGCAGTCACACACACACACACTGGCGCAGTCACACACACACACACACACACACTGGAGCAGTCACACACACACACACACACACACTGGAGCAGTCACACACACACACACACACACTGGAGCAGTCACACACACACTGGAGCAGTCACACACACACACACACACACACACACTGAAGCAGTCACACACACACACACACACACACACTCTGGAGCAGTCACATACACACACACCCAGGAGCAGTCACACACACACACACACACACACACACTCTGGAGCAGTCACATACACACACACTCTGGAGCAGTCACACACACACCCACCCAGGAGCAGTCACACACACTCTGGAGCAGTCGCATGCACGCACACACTGGAGCAGTCACACACGCACACACACACTGGAGCAGTCACACACACACACACTGGAGCAGTCACACACACACACACACACACACACTCTGGAGCAGTCACATGCACGCACACACTGGAGCACCTTGGTTGGATGAATTATTGATGAAAGAGGTGCTGTATAGTAAAAGAGAAGAGTGGCGACCTAACTGCACCTGATTGGGATGTGGCACAGGCAGAAGAGCGCCAATAAACATTCCAGTTCCATGCCTGAAATTCCTTGGTAGAAGCTGATCGGAAGCACGGAGCCGTAGTGGGCTGCTGAATATTGCAAATACCTCAAGGAGGGCAGTAGAGGGGAGGTTTTTGTGGTGGACTCAAGTGAACTAGCTGTCAATTGATGGTTAATTGCTGCGTGGTTTTGGACAAGTTGGGAAGTTGAGGCACTGCTGCTACAAGACCCTGAATTAAATGAGTGCCCGAAAACATCCCTTTCTGTTTGTTCATTTTACATATATATATATATATATATATATATATATAGTGTTCGAAGTCAGTAAAAATTACGTGGTTCGTTGGCTCGGATTTGAAATAGATGCCTTGTTATTCTGTCTGATTTACAATGCTTTTTATTTTAAAATGTTTCAAGTTGGATTTACAATGTTATTTTTATTATAATGTTTTAAATAACATTGAATGTAGTTGTTTATACAATATCTAGCACAACATTTTTAAAGACGAAAATATATTATTTAAACAGGTTTTATCATTTCAATCTATTTAACTTCTGTGAAAGTGAATATGAGGTTAGTGTACCTTCCTAAAGGGAGCTCAAACTACTAACACAAAGAAAGTAGGAAAAAGTTTTTTTTTAAAGTAACATTACTTTTCTAAACAGCAACTCATTTGAAGGTTTAAGTTTCTCTAAGAGCACAAATCTACTGTAAATATGAGATCAGATCAGCTAATAACTTTTTCCACCTCTGAAAGCTCTAATTTCATAAATGTAAATTGAAAATAAAAAAACAATAAATTCTATGTCTATCAAATTACACTTTTTTAAATTAAGAGGGTATGGATTGTCTGAAGAAACAGATGTGGAAAGTTAATGCAGGACTTAAGTACCGACCTCTCTTGTTAATTGTCTTTACCCAATTAACATACAATATCAATATGGCATAAAGGCATACAAATCCATACTTCTCCTCACATTTGCAACCAGCTGAGTTAATGTTTGTAATTAACACCGCAATATTCATGTACGTCTTCCTGTTCCTAGGGCAAGGAGTTAAATTTAACAGCTCATATTCCAGTAACATGGTGTCCAGGAGTGCACCCCTTATGTTTTGAAAGTAGCATGTTAGCACTCTAGTAGTCTATTAGAATTCTGTGGGATTCATACTGCTACCCAGTTCAGTAAATATGCACATACAAGAATCACATGCATGCCACCTGCCCCAGCTCAACACACGCTGGGGAGAGGGAAGGGTCTCTGGGGAGAGGGAAGGGTCTCAGTTATGGGGGGTTGAGCATATTACGCCAGATAATGGCAAGACCACGTATCTTATATTTTTCCAGTGCAATCGTTCTTTTTGCATCTGGATCATTATAATTCAGTTACAACTGGTCCACTGGAATTTTCACAAAGGGTACACAGTGTCCTCGTATGATGGTACAAAAAATAAATGGGTGACTGTAGCATTTGTTTCAGATGCAAAGCATGGAATGTGTTTTTCAAAGACGTACGATCTTTGGTACAGATTCTTGCAATTTTAAGTCAGGCCATGTTTAACAAAGTCACAATTCTCTTAAAAAATTGATCACGCTCGTATAATACTACGGTTGTCTGATTTCTGACTGGCAATCGAACCACTTAGGTTGTTCTCAGAAGGAAGACAGAGGAGACACCTTAAAGTGCTTTGTTTTGCTCTGAGAGCTGACCCTTTTCACCTCTTCCTTGCTCTGAATTACTCAAAACTCCCCTGTATCACCTCAACCTACTCATGTGGATACAAGCCTTCCTGTCCCATAAACAGTTCATCGTTTTGACCCGGGCCAAACTTCCCTGGAGCGGATGTCACGTGACTCTCAGTTGGCAGGAATGAAACACTTCTTAAGACGGTCACGTGAATATGCGGATGGCATATCATTGAATTTACGTAGCTCAGTCCTGCGTACATGAATGAGTAAGGCCGTAAGGTTTACACAGTAAGCAAGAGGTTAATAAACAATGTGCACTGGGCCCTAACAGCGTCCCTTGATCTATTACACATACACTCAGAGCCGCCTTTGTTAAGTTAGCGCCCTGGGCTGGGAGAAATGTGGCACCCTTGCTGATGCTTAGTGAATTAAATGAGACAGCAGGGGGGCGTTTGACTTCACTGGTCAGGCCATGGCAGAGGTGTGACTGGCCCCTGAGCACAAACATCTCCGGACCGCCCCCAGCGCGCCTAAATCACCGATAGCTCAGCAGCCTCCGCTGATGATGACTTTGTTGGTGAATGTTGGTGAGACGGTGAAGAGCTGCCAAGGGGGGTATTGGGATGGTAAAAATAGTGCCCACTGTGTGATAATGAGGGATTAGAACCACTTTAAACTGGAAAATCAGAAAGAAACGTGCACACATGGACAAGGCTGAAGCAAGATGACGGCCTGCTGCTGTTGGCATCAACTTAATGCACACAGCTCCCTGCGCCCCTCTATATTGGCGGCCTCCCATGCTAAATGAAGGCCCAGTGTTACACAACTGTTCAATGAGGATTCTCCCATTACCACTGTCTGGTACTGCGCTTTATCAAACTCCACCATGACATGCTATATTCTTTTTATCAACACACTTAGGATCTAGTGGGATCTGTTAGAGCCAAGAAATACTGATCCCGTCAAGAATTATAATGCTATATTCTTTCACACTGCCTTGCGTTAAACTATGTCTCATACTAGCATAATGTACTCTTTTGCTGCAGCTATTCTGCACTGGCGCCTATGGGATAATAAATAATATTCTGTGTGACAATGCACTACAGACCACAATATTTACAGTAACGTTGCTATACTGTACCACAATGGATGGGCACACTCTGCATGATTTACATCTGCCCTGTATCATCGTAGACGTACACCTATTCCTCTGACAGTTTTTACACATGTGATAAACTACACCGCAGTAACTACTGTGTAACACAGAGCACCATCCACGCCGCACTGTGCCCGCAACAACACAAACTGGGTGATACAGAACGACTTGCTGTAGTACACACACATTTCAATCAGTACAAGCACAATGGCAAAGATAACTTAATAATTTGAGCATTGCTATTGGCTGTCACTGAAGTACAGCGGCAAAACTTCTGTGCACATCTGCACCGCATCCTTTCCCAGAAAGCCCTCATCCGAAGCAGCGCAGCGAGAAGCGTGTGGGTAAGGCGGCAGGAATGTTAATAAACAAGCGCCTCTGGGCATGTTTCTTGCTCCCGATTCAAGCGCCTGCTGATCAGACGGCTTCCCTCCTCCCCCCGGCAACAGAAAGACACAGACGGAGACACCCGAGCACGGGGAGACGCGCGGAGCTTCCACAGGCTGGAAGCCGCGCCGCCTCCCTCAGGCCGGAGGACGACACACTGACCCCTCCATCCCCGGATCACCTTCTGCCGCCGGCCGCCTCCCCTCGGGTCGCTGCAGGCAGCGCGCGCCCGGGTCCCCGTCCAGCCGGGGCCTCTCCTCGCCCTGCAGTGGCCGAGGAGGTTGTAGCTTCTCTCGGCTTTGAGATAACCCGGGCCTCGGCTCCCGTTACTTGTTGCTCAGCAGCAGCGACACCATCCGCTGCCGCACCGGGAGGAGCCTGAGCGCGTCACCGCGACGTCAGGCAGTTTCCAACTTTTTTTCAATCTACAATATTCCTCCCAGCAAAGCAAATACATTCGGCAATAGTTTGGTTTATTTTTGCGGGCAAAACTTTACCATTATAGCATTGATATTTTTTCCAGTTGAAATAGTCATGGATTAAATAAATAACAAGCGGGAGGGGGCGGGAAAGGGGGAGGAGAGACGCAGAAGACGGCCGGAGCAGGAAGGCGGGTGCCGGCTCAATGCCGGACCAGATTCGGGGGCGGGAGAGAACACGGGCGGCGGGAGGGGGGCGGGAGAGAACACGGACGACGGGAGGGGGGCGGGAGAGAACACGGACGGAGGGAACGGGAAAAAACGTAACTCCGCCCAGGGAAAAAATCTCAGGAACGCCCCCGAATCTGGTCCGGCCTTGACGGACAGATCAGGCACCCAATGGCTAGCCTCCATTTATGGAGCTAGCCAATGAGAGCCGGGGGACGTTCCCGAAGTCCTTATTGTCAACATAGGATTTCACCTGCGCTGAAAAGCTGCGCAGAGCGCAGCCTTTCGGCAGGCGAAACCCAAAAATTGGCAGAAATTGATGGTGTTTTCTGGTTGTTCTTACTGGAAGGAAAGGCTTTCAATGAGAGAACCATACTGCATTACCAGGTGCCATTGATCACAGTACGGAAAGTATTACCAGTATAAGTAAAAGATCTCTTGTGTATGTGTATGTCATTACCCCCAGGTCCCTCCGCCCTCGACACCTTCATGGACAAATGAGATTACTCTATCTCCGACAGAAAAAAAGAAAGAAGGAATGCTGGACCTATCCCCCCCCCTCCCGCCGGGAGTACATAAGGGTACAAGTCCCTCTGTTCTTTTTTTCTGTCATTCTGACAGGAAGGATTGAAGCACGAAGAGCTTGAAGACGCTCCTGCGCTGGACTTACCTTTTGGATTCGTTCTTCTGGATCTTTGGCCTCTCCCCCCCTGCCGGGCTTGGGGGGAGTGGAGGGCTGTTTTGCGCTTGTGATGGCCGCGCGTGGGTGTTTGCACCGCGTGGGCTCGGTGCTCACCCGATGGCCGCCCCTCCTGGTCTGCCGGGCTTACTGGGGGGTGTGGCCTCCTGTGCGGTCCCGGATTGGCTGCTGGGTGTTGATGCCTTCCGGTTTCCGCTGCCTGACTTCTGTCCTGTGGGCAGTCAGGTGCTCCTGTCCCGGCGGTTTTGTGGCAGATTTCAAAACGCGGGGCGGTGGTGAGTACCGCATAGCGGTTTTGGCTATTTCCTTTTGCTTCCTGTTCTGTCGTGCTGTTGGTCTTCTGTTCATTTTCAGGATGGGCAAATGTTTGAAGAAGAGGCATCATAGAGGTCTTCTTCCTCTTTGTTCAGTTCCTCTCGCTCTCCTTCTCCTGCCAGGTCCAGACGCCATGGTGGGGATGATGATGCGCGCTTGAAGCGCTTGATTAGGGAGACCATTTCGGACATGGGTGCTAGTATGTCACGCAGCAAGAGGGCGGCGTCGGCTCCTGTTTCCTCTGGGTCCTCTGGTGATGAGTCTGCGGGTGCAGAGGACTCTGACCTAAAGGGGAAGTATATTGACAAGGACGCCCTGCCGGAGATTTTGCAGCATGTTAAGGAGAACATGGGTTTCACTGATGTGGCTGCTCCCAGTACGTCTGGGGGTTCCTTATTTATTTATGTATTTATTATTTAAGTTTGTAGAGCGCGACAGCTACCCCTAAGGGTTTCCCGGCGCTAAGATTGTGCAGCTAATAGGGTCAGGTAAAGGCGAATGCAGTTATTGATCAAAGAGCCAGGTCTTAACAGCTTTGCGGAAGCGAGAGTGACTATCCTCCGCCCGAATGATCAGAGGAAGGGAGTTCCATAACTTAGGCCCCAAATAGGCAAAAGAACGGCCTCCCATTCTTGAAAGTTTGACCCTCGGCACAGAGAAAAGGATTTGGGAGGAGGATCTAAGGGAGCGGGTAGGAGAATACGGTTTCACCGGGGTCTGAAGATAGCTAGGGGCCACCTTCTGCCTGATCTTGTGCATGTAAGTAAGCGCCTTGAACTTCACACGGTTTTCAACCTTCAGCCAATGAAGTTTACGAAGGTGGCTGGATACATGGTCGGTTTTGCGGCATCCGCTAAGCAGACGCACAGCGGCGTTTTGTACCAACTGAAGGTGGCGCATGAAAGCCTTGGCCGCCCCCAGGTAAAGTATGTTACCATAATCCAACCGGGAGGTGACCAAGGCACTCACGACCGATCGCCGGGTATCAACAGGCAGCATCCACAAGATCTTTCTCAACCAACGTATAATGGTGAAGCATGTGGATGATACCTTATTTACTTGGCATTGCATTGTCATATCCCTGTCAATAACAACACCGAGATTACGAACCTGTTCAACAGGTGCTGGAAGGGGGCCGAGTTCGACAGGCCAGTGCCTCGAAGTCCAAAAGTCAGGTTTATGGCCCAGAACAAGGACCTCGGTCTTACCCACATTCAACTTAAGAAGGTTATGATCCATCCACTTGGTAATTTTGCCCAGCCCAACTGAGAGGAGAGAGGTGGAGGCCTTGTCGGATTTGGCGAGCGAAAAGACAATCTGCGAGTCGTCAGCGTACGTAAATAAAGTAAGACCGACGCTGTCTGCTATGTGGGCTAAGGGGGTGACATACAGATTGAAAAGAAGGGGGCTAAGAATGGAACCTTGAGGGACACCGTGAGGTTGGGGATAAACATTGGACGTGGCAGATTGGGAAAAGATTTGAAAAGTGCGATCTGCAAGAAAAGAGGCCAGCCAACCCAGGGCCGATCCTGCAACGCCCATGATGGCTAAGGCGTCCAGGAGGATTTTGTGGGAAATGGTGTCGAACGCCGCGCTGAGATCAAGTAGTATCAGCGCGGCTGTCTCCCCTCTGTCAAGCAAAGAACGGAGATTCTCTGTAACACCTAGGAGCGTTGTTTCTGTTCAGAAACCTGACTGGAATCCAGACTGCGAAGGGTGTAGTAAGTTATTTATGGTCACAAACTGGGTAAGGTGACGATGAATGTGACGTTCCAGCACCTTAGAAAAAGCAGGTAACAATGAGATAGGGCGGTAATTCGAAAGAAGTTCGGGGTCTGCAGAAGGCTTCTTCAGGAGTGGCGTGACCATGGCGTGTTTCCAGATGGCCGGGACTGTGGCAGTCTTAAGCGATAGGTTCAATGTGGAGCAGATTGCTGACAATTGCTGGGGTTCGAGGGACCTAAGTACGGCAATGGGTAAAGGATCCAGAGGGGAACCTGATTTTATTTTGCAGAGAGTATCAAGGAGGCAATCAGGCTCAAGATCAAGCCAAGTCAATAGCGGGCAGGGGATAGGGGCCGGATGACGAGTGGCCTCCTTGAGGAAAGTCGATTGGACCGTAGGATTATGACCCTGCTTACAAATGGAGATGTCCTGGTGGATCTTGTCCACCTTATTTATAAAGAACTGGGCCATGTCGTCGCATCTTCGGCTCGACAAGGGGGGAGCTTTGGCTATAGTGAGAGACCCTGCAATGTTTTTGACTAGGCCAAACAAAACTTTGGATTTGTCAAGGGCCTCTTCTATAGACTTCGCCACAAAATTGGCCCTAGTAGAGGCACAGGCTGTATGGTAGGTTTTTAAAGCGCTTCTATAGACAAGAGCAGATGACTTAGAATAATCTTTACGCCAAACGCGTTCCAGCTTCTTACAGCGGCATTTCTCGACCTTTAGCGTCTCTGTATACCAAGGAGCTGGAGTCTTGTGAGGCACACCCTTCTTTAACGAAATAGGGAGACAAATATCGATGGCAGTTTTTAGCCAAGCATCCATCGAGGAGGCTGCGGTTTCCGCATCCACTGACATAAGTAGTTCTGCAGGGAGGTGGGTTGCTAACACTTTGTTTAAAGAACAAATGTCCAATTTTTTCCAAGCCCTCTTGCTTTCCGCAAGGGTATCATCAGGAGAAACTCAAGCAGTCCTGGATGTAATCCTGAAACTGACCAAGAAATGATCGGACCAAAGGACGGGTAAGGCCGGATAACATATCAAGTCAGGCAGATTCGAGAAGATGGGGTCCAATAGGTGTCCACCTTTATGAGTGGGGCCGGAATTAAGAAGGGTGACATTCATTGCCTGACAGTCAGCAATCAAGGTTCTGGCTGCACTGTTGTTAGGGTCGCCTAAGTGAATGTTGAGGTCACCTACCAATAGAAAGGAACTGGACTTAATCAAAAATGAAGCAATGAGGTCGGACAGATGGGAAACCCAGTCGTTAACAGGTCCCGGAGGGCGGTAGATTAATAAACCGGACAGCGAAGTTTTGGGGTGAAGAACAAGTTTGAAGGACGTGTCATCCAATTGGCATTGATATATATTTTTAAAAACAATAGCGATGCCGCCACTAACTTGAGCCCCTATGTCACACCTGACAATGGCATAATTGGCTGGCAGTGCCTCCGCGATGTCTGGGCCAGGACTATTGTGAAGCCACGATTCAGTAACAAAAAGGGCATCAGGCTGTTTGTCATTTAGGAGATCAAAGATCTCGCGCCTGTGCTTGGGTATGGACCGGCAGTTCATACTGTAACAGTTATAAACAGTTTCAGAATTAATCAACGATTTAGGAGTGCAGCTGCGACAAAGCTAAGGAACTTCAAGTGACAGGGGGCAGTTAGAGCAGAATTGGAGAGATTTGCTGGTAGGACTGAACAAGGAGCATGCCCCTTTACTATGGGACCTGTAGGCTCGCAGAAGATTGGCACTGCATGTAAGTCTAGGAGACGAATCAGCAGTTTGACCAGGGGGTAAGGGCCCTGGGCCCGTCAGGGCGCAGACGGGAACGCCGCTCCATAAATACCGGAAGAGGGTGGGGCGGAAGAGCCAACTGGTCTGCAACCCGGCGCCTCCACCAAGATGGCGGCTTCCCTTACAGCGTCCCGCGTCAGCTCCTAATCGGCTGTGGGGACAGCTGTGAGGGTCAGGTAAGTTACAGAATGCCCCCGACGTGAGACACTCCCTAAATATAATAAAAACAAATATTAAAAAATCGATTTGTGCAAAATGGGCAAAGCATCAATTCGAGCAGCAATTTAATAAAAGCAATGGCCTAAACCCCGGCTTTCCGCCTCCGGGCATAAGTTAGCAGCAATTACTGGGGGAGCGGAGAGCCGCGTTTAAGTAGTGGTGAGGGCGTGGCGGAAGAGCCAACTGGTCCGCAACCCGGCACCTCCACCAAGATGGCGGCTTCCCTTACAGCGTCCCGCATCAGCTCCTAATCGGCTGCGGGGACAGCTGTGAGGGTCAGGTAAGTTACAGAATGCCCCCGAAGTGAGACACCCCCTAAATATAATAAAAACAAATATTAAAAAAAATTTGTGCAAAATGGGCAAAGCATCAATTCGAGCAGCAATTTAATTAAAGCAATGGCCTAAACCCCGGCTTTCCGCCTCCAGGCATAAGTTAGCAGCAATCTCAATTTACTGCAGCAATTTCAGAGTTCTGCCACTGTGGATGTCCCGGTGCACCCCTTTATAAAGGATGTTCTGAAGCGGGAGTGGGCTGATCCGGATCGTATTCTGGTTCCGCGCTTTATGGCCCACCTTTACCCCCAGCAGGATATGGCTACGGAACTCCCGGATTCGATCCCCATTAACTCCTTTGTGGCTAGTTTGGTGGGTCGCACTTCCTTGTCGGCGGACGCTGTGCTGAAGGATCCTGTTGATAAAAAGGCGGACGTTGCTCTCAGGAAAGTTTATTCTGGATCCCATCTGGCTTTGAGGGCCGGTGTTTATGGAACTTATGGGTGGCAGTCTCTGCTGTCAGACATTAAGTCCCTCTATCAGTCGATGGATGATGCCACGGACTCTTCCGCTCTTCTTGGACACATCGAGCGTCAGGTGGAGCTTCTTTCTGATGTCTCTTTTGACATTGTGCGGGCTGCTGCACTCTCTCGGGGTGCTTGTGTGGCGGCTCGTCGCTCTCTTGTGCTTAAGGACTGGAAGACGGACTCTGCGCAGAAGGCTTGTGCTTTGCGTTTGCCCTTCCAGGGTTCTATGCTGTTTGGGGGGGAGTTGGAAGACAAGTTGCATAAACTGTTTAAAGAGAAGAAGCACTCTTCTTCTTTTAAGGCTTCTTCTGCTGCTCCTGCTCCCTTTAAGCCTAAGCCTTTCTTTCGTTCTTCCTCTCGTAGGCAGTTTCGGAAGGGACAGGGGAGGTTTGCTTCTGGTCGGGGTCGGGATCATAAGGCTAGGTTCCCTCCTCCTGCTAAGCCTCGTTCCTGACTCTTTGGCTGTGGTTCCTGGGTTGGTGGTAGGAGGGCGGCTGCGCTTCTTCCTGGATGCCTGGGTTCAGTCCTGTTCCGACGCTTGGGTGTTGGATGTCCTGCAAGAGGGTTATGTAGTAGAGTTCTCTGTTCCCCCTCCGGACTCCGGTGTCCGCCCGACTCCCTGGCCTGCTTGCCGGTCCAAGAGGGCTCATCTCTCTTAAGGGGTGGAGGTTCTTCTTCTAAAGGGAGCCATTCAGGAGGTCCCTCCTGCGGAGGTAGGGTCGGGCTTCTATTCCCTGATTTTTCTTGTGCCGAAGATTACTGGGGGGTTACCGCCTGGTTCTGGATTTGAGGGTAATGAACCGGTGGGTTCTGAGGATTCCCTTTCGCATGGAGACTCTGCAAAGGGTGATTCCCTTGGTCCTTCTGGGTCACTTCATGTGTACCCTGATTCTTCAGGATGCTTACTACCACGTTCCGGTGCATCCTCGGTCCCGTCGCTTCCTGCGGTTTTGTGTGCAGGGGCGTCACTTCCAGTTCCAGGTGTTGCCCTTCGGTCTGAGGTCTGCCCCGGGGGTCTTTACGAAGGTGGTGGCTCCCTTGGTCGCCTGGCTTCATCTTTAGGGGGTGATGGTGTATCCCTACCTCGACGACTGGTTGATCCATGCTCCATCTCGGGTCCTGTTGTTGGAGGCCAGGGAGGTGGTTTGCTCTGCGTTATGTCAGCACGGGTTTCTGATCAACTTCCCGAAGTGTCAGTTGTCCCCGTCTCAGGACTTGGTGTTCATTGGGGCCCGGTTTCGTACGGACCTCAACCATGTGTTCCTGCCTGACCCTCGTATCCTGACCCTGGTTTCCCTGGCTAGGCTGTTTCGGGCGGGGGGTTGTTTTCCTGTGCGCCTCTGGTTGCGTCTTATGGGTCTGATGGTGGCGACAGTCTTTACGGTGGCTTGGGCTCGGTTCCACCTGCGCCCCCTGTGGGGTTATCTTCTGTCCCTCTGGAATCCGTTGTCCGGGAATTTGGAGTTCCTTCTGCCTGTTTCTCCTGTGGTCCTCCCGACTCTTCTTTGGTGGTCGACCCGTTTACATCTGTGTCAGGGTCTCCCTTTGCAACCTTCCCCTTCTCTGGTCTTGACTACGGATGCGAGCTCCCTGGGGTGGGGAGCGACCTTGGGGTCTCGGTCCCTTCAGGGTTGTTGGTCCGTCCTGGAGTATCGCCGGTCCTCCAACTGGAGGGAGTTGACGGCTGTTAGTCGGGCTGTGATGGGGTTTCGTGGCCTGCTCCTCGGTCGGAATGTTCTGGTGCGTTCCGACAATATGGTGACTGTGGCGTATCTGAACCATCAAGGGGGGCTCCGTTCGGCCTCTCTGAACGCTGTGGTTGTTCCCCTGTTCTGTTGGGCGGAGGGTCGCCTTCTGTCTCTGACGGCGATTCACATTCGGGGAGTGGACAACTGTGTGGCGGATGCCCTGAGTCATTGCTTTCCGGGGTCGTTGGAGTTGTCTCTCACCCGGGTTGCGTTTCGGCTTGTGTGCGTGAGGTTTGGGCGTCCCTTTCTGGACCTCTTTGCCTCCAGGTAGAATGCTCAGCTGCCTCGCTTCTGCTCCCGGTTTTGGCAGGAGGGTTGTTGGGGGGTGGATGCCCTGTCGGTTCCTTGGCCATCTCGCCTGCTTTATGCCTTTCCTCCTCTGGCGCTGATTCCTCGGTTTCTGTCCCGCCTGTGTCTGGAGTCTCGGGAGGTGGTTGTGGTCCTGCCCTTTTGGCCTCGGAGATCTTGTTTTCTGACTGTTCGTCTGTTGGCGGTCCAGGGCCCTTGGTTTCTCCCCCTGTCCCCATCTCCCCTGCGTTCGTCCCCGTCCCTGTCTCTTCTCTGGTTGCGGCTGTCGGTGTGGAGGTTGAGAGGCAGGGGTGACGGCGACGTGGCTTCCCTGAGCATTTAGCTGTGGCTCTTCAGGGTTCCCGTAGGCCTTCTGCCCTCCGGTCTTATGATCGTCATTGGGGTAATTTCAGTCGGTGGTGTGCGGCATTGGGCCTTTCCCCTTTCCATTGTTCCTTTCAGGCTTTGCTTCAGTTTTTGTGGGAAGGTATCGTGAAGGGTTGGGCTGTGTCCACTTTGCGTGCTTAGTGGGGCGGCTGTAAGGGCGTTTCGTTCCCCGTGGGGTACCCTGTCGGATGGTGAGGACTTGGTTTCTCGCCTTCTGCATGGATTTTCCCTTTCTCGTCCTGTGTCCAGGCCTTCTTTTCCCTTGTGGGATTTGCCTTTGGTCCTTCGGGCTTTGCTTGGTCCTCCTTTTGAGCCTTTGTCGGACGTTGACTTGAAGTTTGTTACCTTGAAGGTTGTGTTTCTGGTGGCCATCACCTCTGCTCGGCGTCTTGGTAAGTTGGGGGCCTTGATGGCGCGTGAGCCTTTCTTGTCCTTTTCGGATGGTAGGGTGGTTCTTCGCCTTGATTCTTCCTTTGTTCCTAAAGTCGCTTCTCAATTACACCGGTCCCAGGAGTTGGTCTTGCCTGCTTTGGGCTTGGCTTTGGATTCCCCGGGTGGTCCCTGTTGGTCCTTGCTGGATATGTGCCGGGCTTTGCGTGTTTATCTGGAGCGCACTTCGGCCTTTTGTGTTTCTGGTTCCCTTTTTGTCTCCTTTGGGGCTGCTTCCCGTGGGCGTAAGGCTTCCTCTGTCTCGATTGGTCGCTGGCTGAAGCAGATCATTTCTTTGGCCTACTCTCTTTCTGGTTCCCCTCCTCCGGTGGGTGTTCAGGGTCGTTCTACCAGAGGGGTGGCTGCGTCTTGGGCTGAGGTCCGGGAGGTTCCTCTCTCGGAGATTTGTAGGGCGGCCACTTGGGCTTCTCCCAATACTTTCATCCGGCATTATTACCTTCCTAATTTGCTGGGTGAGGAGGGCGGTTTTGCTTTGGGGGTGTTGGGTTGTTTTCGCCCTTGATTTCTGTGTTCTCAATAAATCTCTGGGTTTCTGTGCTGTCCTGGTGGTTTGTTGTGGTTTTTTCTTGTGGATGAATGCCGGGTTGCTGCTTAGGTATGTCTCATTTGTCCATTAAGGTGTCGAGGCCGGAGGCACCTGGGGGTAATGTCCTATTACGTATGGTAATCATCATTACTCCGGGTCCCGTAGTCCTTGGCACCTTCATGGCTTCCCTCCCTCTCTCCCTTTGTGCCGGCCTTCATCTTGGGCTTGGTATTTCAGAGGGAATGCTGGGACTTGTAACCTTATGTACTCCCGGCGGGAGGGGGGGGGGGGGGGTAGGTCCAGCATTCCTTCTTTCTTTTTTTCTGTCGGGGATAGAGTAATCTCATTTGTCCATGAAGGTGTCGAGGACTACAGGACCCGGAGTAATGAAGATTACCATACGTAATAGGACATTGTAACCCTTGTCTTCAGTGAATAACATCTCCCAAACGCTACCCAGCACAAGTGTAAATATGCATATATCTGTGTGGTGTGTCTAGGAGTTCTTGGACATATTCAGCTTTAGTGAAGAGGAGATGCGCCTGGTTCATATTGACAATACAGGGTTTGACATTACATATTTTCTTTGGGGAGGTGTCAGCGCTGTAGGTGAAGACCTTTAGATATCAGAAGAAGGATTTGAGCTGCAGTGCAAGATCACTGGATTTTGAAGTGGGAACTTAGCTGGTGAAAAATATAACTGGATCTATGAAGAGGGGGCTGAACTGCAGGAAAAGATCTGGAACTCTGAAGAGGGACCAGATCTGAAGGAAAAGATTGGTTGATCTCAGAAAAGGGACATGAGCTGCAGGACAATATATAGTCTCACCTGCAGCATACAATCTGCTTCTCTGCAAAGGGATCTTGTTAGAAATTGGATCATTGTTTGGGATGGGTGACTACCCGCCTCAAGAAACAATCACAACCATTGTCATGGTAAACCTCGAAGTCACTAAATTAAAAATTAGCTCAACCCTTCAGTAGGTATGGTACAGAGCCAAACAGGGTTAACTTAGGACAATGTGTTAAAGATTTTATGAAATATTAAACAGTATTAAAGTCAAAATACAAAAAAATTAAAATCCTACACCAAATTATGAACATAGAGTAAGAATAAATAAACAACGTAACACAAAAAACAGTAAGGGTAGCCATAGTTATGAATTTTAAAGTTTTAGGTAGGAATAGTCCTAAGAACCATAACGTGTGATTAGTAGTCAATGTTTGCGTTTGATCATGACCTAGGGCCCGATGTAGGTGGCAAATACCGGTCGGAAACGGCCGAATTCGGCCGTTTCCGACCGGTATTTGGCATCTTGAGATGTAGGGGACCAGATTTTACAGATTCTGTAAATTTACCGAATCGGTAAATTTACAGAATTTGTAAAATACAGAATCGGTATTTTTACCGATTCGGTACCTTCCAGATGTAGTCCCACAGGCCTTTAGGAGTCGGTATTTTACCACCCAATCCAATTGGGTGGTGAAATACCGAATCCAGGTGTGCATGCACATCTGTGCATGCACACCTGTGCCATGTGACACACAGACATGCCCTTAGGGCATGTCTGTGTGCCACATGGCACACATGCCTGTAATTGGGGTGCCAGAGGGTGTCAAAGTGACACCCCCTGCACCCTTGCAAGAATAGGTAATTACCGAATCGGTAAATACCGATTCGGTATTCCACATTGATTCCTATGGGCTTCAAGGCCCATAGGAATCAATGGGGGATACCGATTCGGTATTTACAGAATCGGTAAATACCGAAACTTACAGATTCGGTATTTACCGATTCAGAATTACCTACCTTTCCCCCCCTCTAATTTACCACTTCTTAAATACCGAATCGGTATGATTCGGTATTTTAGAAGTGGTAAATTAGATTTACCTACATCGGGCCACTAGTCACAATTTGATGCTGGCCGTGAAGAGCGCGAGTCGCATACAACAACCTGGTTCATCCTAGTCAAAGATTTTACCTTCTGATTTAGCCCTTTAAGTCCTAAACCACCACAGGAGTACACTTCAAAAGGAGACTCTTCCAGCAACCAGAGCGTGGATACACAAGAATTGTCGCGCCATCCTGTTCCCATCCTTTCAAGTGTGCTCTCAGTTGTATATGTAAACCCAGCAGACTCGTCAAGCAGGATTTGATACTCCAACAGGATTTGGCTCTGTATTGTCAAAAAGGATGCTCACAGCTGCCACCCTTCTGCTGAGCAGGGCCGGACTGGCCAGCCGGGCAAGCGGGCAATCCCACGGGAGGCCGGAGCTCCTGGAGGCTGGTTTTGACGCACGGAGGCCGGTTTCGGCACCCGGGATTCCGTTCTGGTCTTCGGAAGTTGTGGTGCGGCTTATGCGGTCCCATAGCATCTTTCAATTGCTGCCCGTTTTATTTGTTTGGAGTTGTTTTAGGACGCACAAACATCCTGCACATGTGCTCCAAAAACAGCTACCATGGCGCTTCTCTTCATTAAATGTGAGCTCAGGAAACAGAAAAATTATGACAAAATGCAGATGGCAGGTAAAACAGTCCGACTCCGGCACTCATTGTGCCTCAGTTAGGTAAGTAACTCAAGCATATAGGCAGGCATTAGTGCTAGCACATTCCTGGCTGGGGGGGGACTCAGGGCGTTGGGGGTGCTTGGGCCGGTTTGCCTGCCAGTACAGTGAAGAGTGCATGTGAGCCGAGCTTTTAAACGAAATAAAAATCCTTTGATTTGAAGCACATGCGGTCAGTCGCAGTAGGCTCTGGCTGCTCCAGCCTCCCACAGCGCAGCAGAAGGGGCTCTAACTGCTGGCCTGGTGGTCTCACTAAGGGCTATGAGAGCGCTTTGAGAGCCGCAGGTGCATACTACCAGCTAGCTGTCTGTACAGCAAAAATACACCGTCAGTCCATGTTGGTTCAGGCACATTTGTGCAGCCTTTCTCCCACTTATATGAAAAGCCACTCCACAATGGAAACAGGAATCTCATCTGTGTGACGGTCTCTGAGCAGACAGACCTCAGGGCTTTCTTCTGTTCCCTTGAGCAGAACTGACGTTTTCCCTTGTGGCCTGGTACACCATTTTCAGAATTTTTTCCCAACATTTCTTGGTAGAAATACTCCCCAAACCCCACCTTGTTTTGTGGGGTTTGGGGAGTATTTCTCCCAAGAAATACCTGGGAGAGTTGAGCTCGCTCATTGTGGTTACTTGCTGCAGGCAGTATGGGGGCTGGTCTGACAAAAATTTCCAGGGCTGCTTTTGGTTCCCAGTCCGGCCCTGCTGCTGAGTAGTCATCCCTGCCCATTCAGATGGACCTGTGAAACACAGGGACCTAATGAACAGCTCCTGGGAGGAATTTAACACCTCATTCACACCTATTCAAATGCTAATTACTGGCTGGTTGGAAGTTGGTGAGCAAATGAAAATTAGCCTCCAGGCCCCTCAGGCAGGGAAAAGGTAACTTTCTAAAAGTCACTTTTCTTTAATATGTATGACAAATCTGATGCCACCAATAAACTGGATTTTTAATTATGATTAAAAATAGTTCTTTAATTTTTTTTTGGCTAATCCCATTCAAGAGATAGGTTATTAGGATTTTAATCTGTAGCCTGGTTTACTGCATATGACTAAGCCTGTCACGGTGAAAAATAGCCTTTGAGAGGTTATCACTGTAAGGATAGGTTAACATTAAGGGGCTCATTGTGATGTTGGGTGGAATTACTTCAGCCCAACACCGACTCGGTCATGGGACCGACTGACACCCGGTCGGCGGTACGACAGACTTATTTTATTGCGACCGAACACTGTTAGGTCACATGGTCCCTTTCCTCAATGGGAGCTCGTATTACACAAGCTCCCATTGAGGAAAGGGAGGTTCAGGTATTAACAGGGAGGCCGTGCACCAAAGGGGCCCTGCTGGGGACCCCCGAACGTGCTTTCCGCAGACCGGCATGGAAACCATGTCATCACTCGTGATCGGAACCTCACGGGCGGAAAGACCCGCCCTTGAGATTACTTGCCGGTTTCCGACTGGTGGACGGGTTCTCCGAGCCCATCGGAAGCTAGCCGGAATGATCATCCGGTTTCCTTTCCAACCCCCCTCCAACATAATGAGACGGTCGGAAAGGAAACCGAGTTGCCGATAACGATGAGGCCCTGTGGTCGGAGCCTATACGGGCTGTATCGTAATCGGCCCCTTAATGTTTACGTGCCCTACTTTTAGTACCCTGCCTTATGGGCTATGAGGCCTAAATAGGGATGACTTAGAAATATTTAAAAAGAAGTTTGAGATAATTGTATAAAAACTACAAGTCTTTCTTCCCCGCTACTCAATTTGTAGCCCCGATCACGTGGTGAGGGGTGGTGCACTAAGTTTAAAATGGCGATTGCAAATGTTTGTAACTTCGGTGAACAAGCCTGCCGGTCAGGCGAAACTCGTCCGAGGGCTGACTGAGAATAAATTCATTTTGGCCAGCACACAGTATCGTCAACTTGTGGTTTTCTACTTGTGAGGATTAATTTTTAAAGACCGGACTTCGGAGGTCTTTGCGACGACGAAACACCCGCTGTTCGGGTTGGTGGCAGCATTCCGAAAGTAAGGAGGAGCTGATATATATATATATATATATATATATATATTAAAGGAAATGACATGCCTTGCCAGGAAAATAAAAGAAGGTCTGGCCGTTTCCTCTTGATTTCATGAAGCAAGCCCCTGACGAAGAGGAGTCATTCCTTGAAACGCGTTGGGCACAAAGTAATTGCAGCGTGATGTGAAGGGCAGGTCAAGGAGAAAACCAGATGGTTGGGACTGTATGTGTGCCCTCCAAAAACGCCTTCAGCAAATTGGTGATTCATTTTATATATATATATATATATATATATATATATATATATATATATATATATATATATATATATATATATATATATATATATATTCATTTAAAAAAAACAAAGGTTGCAGGGGCGTTATAGTTAGGCAGTTATAGTTACCTGAGCTAACTATAACTTACGCCCCACAATGCACTACTTATGACCTCACTTATTATATTACTCATCACGTGCTGTAACATCACTGATAAAATATCAAATGACATCGCTGATGACATTATCCAATGATCGTGAGTGTCTTCTAAAAGTTTATGACTGTTAAACATATACACTAAGCTACTACAAAAGTTAATTGAGTATACCTTGTGTACTCTAACATATATTATGTAAGTGGCTGTGTATCTGTGTGAGTGGCTGTATGGCTGTGTGAGTGGGTGTGTGAGTGAGTGAGTGTATGAGTGGGTGAGTGAGTGGGTGAGTGAGTGGCTGTTTGGATGGCTGTATTGGTGAATGTGTGGGTGTGTGAGTGGCTGTATGGTTGGATGAGTGGATGTGTGAGTTACTGTATGGGTGACCTAGTGGCTGTATGAGTGAGTGGTGGTTTAAGTGGGTGTTTGGTTAAGTGAGTTGATGTGTAAGTGGCTGTATTGGAGAGTGAGTGTCTGTGTGAGTCACTGTATGGGTGAATGAGCAGGTGTGTGAATAGTTGTATGGTTGTGTGAATGGGTATGTAAGTGGTTGTGTGGGTATGAGGGGATGTCTGAGTTGTATGAATGAGCGAGTGTCTGTTTAGAGGCTGTCTGGGTGGATGATTGAGTATGTGAGTGGCTGTATTGGTGGGTGAGTGTGTGTGTTAGTAGCTGTATGGGTAAGTGAGTGGCTGTATGGGTGAATGAGAGGCTATGTGAGTTGGTGTTTGAGTACGTGAGTGAGCGGGTGTGTAACTGGTTGCATGGGTGTATGAATGGGTGTATGAGCATTTGTGTGGGTGTGTGAGTGAACATGTGAGGGGTTCTGTGGATGATGTCATCAGTGATGCCATTTGAGATGTTATCAATGATGTCACTGACCCTTCCATGAGTGATGTAATATGTGAGGTCATAAGCAGTGCTTTGCGGGGCATACGTTTAGTTAGGTCAGGTAACTATAATTGCTGAATTTCAGTGGTTTTGTATAAGTGAAATCTGAGTCTAAGTGTAACGTCCCTGTAACCTTTGGGTTTTTTCAGTGAATTTCTATGTCTTTTTTAAATACTATTTCCTCACTATACCTCCCCTTTAACCTTAGTTTTTTTCAGTGAATTTCTACTTTTTTAATGTTATTTCCTCACTATAACATCCCTGTAACCTTTAGTTTTTTTAGTGAATTTTCTTCTTTTTTAAATGTTATTTCCTACCTATAATGTCCCTGTAACTTTTGGTTCTTTTAGTGAATTTCAAAGTTTTTTTTAATTTTATTTCCTAACTATAACCTTTGTAAGTGGGTGTGTGATTGACTTTATGGGTCAGTGGGTTTGTGTGTGAGTAGTTTTCTTGGTGCATAAGTGGGTGAGTGAGTGCTTGTATGGGTCTGTGAGTGGGTTTATAAGTGGTTGTATGGTTTGTGAGTAGGTATATTGGTGGCTGTATGGGTGTGTGAGTGGTTGTATCGGTCAGGGACTGGGTGCATGAGTGCTGTATGGGTGTGTGAGTGTTTTTTTGGGTGTGTGAGTGGGTGTGTGCGTGTAAGTCTATAAGTTGCATGCTACCAAGGTGGATCAAGAGGAGCCAAACAGGCGATGTTTCCAGGTGATTTGCACTTTTCCATAATAATAGTCATTTAAAGGGAGAACCATGGACTCTGCTCTCACAGGAGAGGCCAAGAAAGAACCCACTCGTCACAGTCACTACAGATTACGCTCTGATAGATCAACTATGCATTCACTTTCACCAAGGATTTCAGATCGTTATTCAATATAGAATTGTCCAGAAAACACACTTGCTTTGCCTATAGCAAGCCCAGGAAGTTAGGATCACTTGTCTTTTACAGCAGTGGAGCTTTAACTGGGACACCTGCTATGTTTATATTTGTAAGTGCTTCCCCTTGAGATTTAATTTCTGTGAAATGTGCATCAGGGCCAAAACGGAACCTCAACTGCCTGTTTATACAACAAGAGTCCACAGTTTTGCACAAAATGTCTACCAACTGGAGTGGTTTCTACTGGGTAATAGTAAGTCCTACTTAGTTGGGTAAATTTCTAGTGCATATTCAACACTACAGCTGCGTATGGACCAAGAGGAAATGTCTCCAAAGACCTTGTGTGCAATTCAGCAATGTGACTGTTCCTCATGTGTCTTCATCCAGAAATCTGTGATAAAATGCACACAAGACTACAAAGAGGTGAATCTACACTAAACAAGGTTACTTCCACATAGCTATAAGAAGCAAGTGCTTTTTTGTTTGGTGGAGATGTCTTCATATTCTTTGGCATCAAGAAGGTGTTGCCAAAATCGGCAGGAATCTCACTAGGGGCCTTTTCTGGTCTGGTGGGTTAGTGAACTAATGCAACCACTGCAGGGGCCTTTGTTCGACCTCATGATAACAAGTTCAAATCCCGACGGTTCCCCTCAGCCTTTAATCCTTCTGAGGTCAATAATATGAGTACCATTGAGTTGGGAAACAATAAACATCTGTTATTCAGTGGCAAGTTACTCTTCTGGGTGAACGTGCACTTCACAAATACACATGTTATGTTATGTTTTTGTAAGGTATCCATCATCCTGGTAAAAGGCAGAAATACCTTTGCATACTATTAAGGTGGATAGCGCAGGGCCAAATGGGCAGAGCTTCAGGGGATTTTGCACCTTTGAATACTCATAGTCATTTAAATGAAGAATCATGGGCTCTGCGCTCACCAGGAGAGTTCAAGAAAGAACCCACTTGTCACAGTCACTACAGATTGGCCTCTGATAGGCCAACAATATCTTCACTAAGGCTTTCTGATTTACCGTTATTCAATGTGGAATGCCCAGAAAGCATACTTGCTTTGCCTTCTCCAATGCCAGGAAGTTAGGATCAATTGTCCTTTACAGACGTTGGGCTTCAGTTTGGGCACCTGGTATGTTTATATTTGTAAGTGCCTCCAGTTGAAGTTTAATTTCTGTGACATGAGCATCGGAGCCAGAACAGCCCAGCCAAAACTTAATGGGGGAGGGGGCCGTGCGGCCCACCTCTATAGACTAATTTTGGCCCCATGGGACCCCATCTCCCAGGACCCGGCCTCTAAATCCTGGGCAGCCAGTGTGCAACATTGGGGACCATGGGTGAGCCTCAATACCACTCGTTCCCTACCATCTCCCCTCTCCAGGGGGAGGCTGCATTGCTCCAAACATAGGGAGCAGCAACTAAATTCTGCTCCCTGACTGTGGGCGCAGTTTTCCTGCTCCCGCCTGCTCAGAGCAGGCAAGCAAAAGCAAACTGCTATCTCTTGAGGGTGGGCACCTTGGGAGCTAGCAGGAGCCGGCCCTGGAGGGTGGCAGTCCCCAGGGCCATCAGTGGCTCCAGGAGTGGAGCTACACAGCCCCCCTCCTTTCATTTCCAAGGGCCTGCCCCGGGGGATGCTGTGGTCCCGGAGGGGGGCTTTGTGGCCCCCATCCCTCGTCCTAAAAAAATAAAAAATCCCCGGGTAGGTCTTGGTCCCGGGGGCTATAAATGGCCTGAGAGAGAAGCAACGTGCCCTCTGTTATTAAAAATTGTGGCCCTGTGGAAGTGGTTTTTGTCTGGGGCTAATAAGAGGCAATGAAGAGGGTCCATGCGGCCCCCCTCCAATATATTTATAAAACTCCGGGGAGTTGGTCCCTGCTGCTCTTAAGAGCCACATGAGGTGGCCATGTGGTCTCCCTTGAATATATTAATAAAGCCCCGGCGAGGTGGTGGTCCCTGGGCTCCTAAGAACTACAGGAGGGGGGCATGTGTGCCCCTCCCTCTTTTTAAGTATGCTCCCAGAACCTGGGCCACCTAGGAACTGAGTTTTAAAGAAGCGTGGGAGACCACACTTCTTTATTATTAAAATGTTACCACAAATTCGCAAATCTTCGCACTTTTATGGCAACGTTTTTCTAAAAGATGTTTTTCGCCATTGTAGGATCCCAGGGGGGCCCCAGCACCAGGGTTAGAAGATCAGGGCATTCCTATCCTGCCCCTTCTTCTTTATTATTAGGTGAATATGTCTGTGACAACATTAATGTTTTGAACTAAAAAAAAACACAGAAATTGGTGTTCTATTACAACACTGATTAAATCTCAAATGACATCATTGATAATTTTACTGATGGCCTCACTGATTACATCATCCATCCTTCTTTTGTACACATTGCGCTATAAACTCGTATGATATTAGAGTCCTGAGAGTAAGTACAAAATAGCTCAGAATAAAATGAAGCATCATTAATGCCCTCTCATACAACTCCCTTGGGTGTAGCAATCATGGGTTATGTGCAACATTAACCCTATAAAATACACTTCACGGGTAGCCTTGTTCACATTAACAATCAACCACCGATATATGGGAAACCCTTATTGCACATAGTGTTCAATCAGTGTACGAGTGTTCAGAGAAAGCCAAGTGCCTCAAGATACTCAATTTCTCTACCAGAATTAATAACCTACTACGGAAAGCCTTGATCTGCATCAAACATCTCACAGTCACCAAACCTAGATTGAGAAACTAAGTTGATATGAATTGAAAAGTGGGTACTGTAACTACTGTTTACCCTCTGGAGAGAGTTTACTCTGTACCACACTGTCTGTAGACAGTGAAACTCTCATGAGAAATACACCACAGAACATTAAAAAGTATCTACTAAGAACAGTGTACACTTCATAGAAAACTTGTCAAAAAAGACACTATTCGCTTAAAATAACCAAGGTTTGAAGGTGCTAAAGTTCATACTACCTGCTGCCTTCATACTGTGTTAAAAACGTTACAGATAGCTCATCTCCTGAAGCAAAACATGCATATGTACATAGGTTAGTATCTAGTGTTATGCTATGTATAAATTGTCACGCTGATACAATTCTGCCTAATAATTCAAGGCTGCTTACAATCCTTAGTATCTACTATGTAGAATATTTGCCCTGTTGGAAAAATGTTCTACAGAGCAAAAAACTTGTGGGGAGCATACTGGACAGAACTCACCAACTGTCATCTGCACAAAGAGATACTCTTCTATGCAAAGATGTATAGTGTTCGATACCTCTACACATCTATGATGCATTAGAAGGACATCCGTTTGTAAATGCTTACACCCAGTACCTGGTCACAGGCTGTACAAAATTAGGTGGATAAATAATGCGGTAGCTACCTGCCACTATGTAAACTAAAAAACAAACTAGCAAACTATTTGGAAAGTGTCATCAGTGATGTCAGCAATGATGTCATCAGTGATATAAATGATGTCATAGAACATGTCACAAGTGATGTAGTATGTGAGTTCATAAGCAGTGCATGGTGGGGGCTCAAGTTATAGTTAGCTAGGGAAAAAAGCTCCCTGGGCCAATCTGAACGCTCCATTTTTAAAATAGTGCACCCGCGAGTATATCTCAAGCCTTGCGTGGGCCTGCCTGCTCAGTAATACAAAAAAAAATTCTCTTAATTTCTAAAACACTGCTGAACGGATTTACACCAAATCAAAAAAGAACAATCTGCGGAGAGTTGGAGGGAGTGAGGTCCAATGGGGAGCCCTGCTGAGAGGACACCCCGAGTGAGGTGTGAGGGAACGGCTGTGCATTGATCCGGTCTTACTCGTGTGCTGTGTCAGTTCAGCTACCACGTATGCCAGGAGGTGGCCATCATGGACTGAGCAGTGAGATAGTACTGTGAGAGACTTGTCAACCCCATATCGCCATGCTGCAGTGACCCCGTATGCCAGGAGGGGCCACCAGTAAAGTTGCTACTTTGAGAGCGCTGAAACTCATAATCACTGTGTTAGACCTGTTTGCAGCAGAGGCATCTATGCCCATGCTGTAAAGTACTGTGGGAACCGACTATGCCAGGAGGGGATGCCAGTACCGACGTTGCTAAGAAGTTTTGGGCCGTCATCCTTGGAAAAGATTAAGGCTGCTTTTGGCAGGTTCAGCCCACACAGCGATAGAACTGACCTGATGTCCCCCTAAAGAATGCAGAGAATGCCATAGATGACATCGCACCCTTTCTTGGCTCCAGTCAGGAGCAGAAGAAAGGTTTTTCCCCTACTCCAACCCCTCCCCCCTCTGGGGAAGGTCGACCTTATTGTAACTTTGCAAGCTTGTGGCTGCTCCAAAAACTGGAGAACTCCAGCAGTGCAGCTCAGGGGAGAAAGCTTGCGTAACTGAATGCTGCCTCATGGGCCACAAGCAATCCAACTTCTCTGAGCAGAATAAGAACGTGAGGGTGCTCACACTTAGGGCACTAGCACCAGCGCTGAATGTTTCCGTGCTGCAGAAGCTGGTAATACTTGAACTGAGCCTGTTGGTGCTACAGCACCATAGACACTTTTGAGTAATTCCTGAAAATTCAAAGGGGAACCCTTGAGGACGGACTAATAGTGAGCATTCCTTAGATGCGGCTACCAGTTATTGGGGAATAACCCTGAGCATGTTACGAGGAAGATGGTGGGTTATGGATTAGCCTGACAACTACTAGAGGTCTGACTTCAAGGGGATTGTGTTGTTGCTTCTGAATGTTGTTATTCTTTTGCATATGTGGAGTTAGAAATAAAATACTTCTTTTTTTTTTTAAATCAAGTGTTTGGCTGGACATTGATTTATTGTTCGCACGGTTTGCAATTTGAGTTATGAGTTGTGTTCACTTACCTGTATCTACACTCTCCCCCCCTCCAACGTGAGGGAGCCTTTGACTGATTGTCCACAGCTACCTCTGAGAGTCAAGTGCAGAAGAGGTACTTGCCCGGTTGCTCAGGATCCGTAGTATGTCAGGCCCTGGACATCATGAGTAAATGGCCTCAACTACCATGGTTGGACCAGGTAGCCCCTGTGTGCTCCATGGCCCTATGAAAGTGGTTCTGAAAGGAGCTAAACCACTATGTTATGCTCTGGTTATGGTGGCTGATTGGCACAGTATAGTTACCTTTGAGTTGCTATATTTAGTATAACAAATGTATTCTCTAGTAAGAAATAAGTGTGGTATGATTTTTCTTACGTTCCTTTTTTGGAATAGTAAATATACATATGTATCTCACCCGTTTATTTATAGTGATGGGATGCACTAATGTCAAAATAGTGTAGGCTAGACAGGTGAAATGTGGATCCTTATTTTGGTTATCGGAAACAAGAAAACACAAATAATGATAGAATTTTCATAGCTGTTATCGTAATGCAGAGAGTACAGAAGATTTGTCCATTGAAATATATATTTTAATTTCATCTACTTCTTATATACAGGTGAAGAGTCATCACATTCTTTGACACATACAAGAGCTGTTTTAATATTGTTATTAGGTTGCATTCTATTTCTTAGGGCCTGAGTTAGATTTCGGCAGACGGGTTACTCTGTCACAACAGTGAAAGATCGATATCCCATCTGCCGAAATATAAATCCTATATGATATAACAGGATTTATATTTTGGGTTATCTGTCACAGTTGTGCTGAAGTAACCCATTTGCCAGGATCTAAAGCAGGCCCTTAGTCTGAAGTTATTTTATATTCACAGGTAACTTAATTGTTATGTCAAGTAAAATTTTTGTAGAAGTATGTTTTTCTTGTCAAGTTTTTTATTCATGTGTGTATTATTGGTCTGTTTACAGCCCCGAGGAAGTCCTGCTTCATGTGATGAAATGCATTGGCTGGACATTGGATTTATGTGGAAAATATAATAAAAGGGGATTTAATACAAATATATCAGTGGTGTAGATGGAATTTTTTTATGAATTGAAGGAGTCGAAAACCAGGACTTTGAACTTATTTGACATAGGAAAGTGGTTGCAATAGAAAATGCAGCCCCCTCTACCAACAGAGACATACAAATAGACCCATATGCATTGTATTGACCTATTTCACCTAATAAGTAAAGTACACAGTACAACATAATTTAGGGACAGTGAAAGGGTCTCCTATCCAGAAACACATTTCTGATACATACCCTTTGGAATCCATAACAAAGGAACTGCCAGTCTCTCTTGGGAACTGAAATCAGTGAGACAAAAAGATGAATGTCAATTGGAGGAATCCACAATGCACAGTGAACATGAATACAATATGTCCATGATGCAGGACCAGCATATCTGAACCACCGCCCTTCATTCCACGTACCCGCCAGACAACTTTGCTCTGCCCAACTAGCCAGGGCCACCGTCCAACGGATCCTTCTCCTACCTCTCCGCCAAGGCCTGGAACACCCTGCCCCTCAACCTTAGGCAATCCCTGCCACTAACCCAATTCAGGAAGGATCTCAAGACCTGGCTCTTTGATTGAACCTCCACACTCCACATCAGCACCTTGGGTCAGTTGAGTAGCCACGCAATACAAAGTTCCGATTGATTGATTGATTGATTAATTAATTGATGTGCTTATTTAAACATGCCAGATACAAAAGGTGTTTCTTTTCCCTGTGATACTCAGCCTGACATGTCAGTTTCCTACCTATGATTGTGGGTTTCATCTATTTGGGCTTCTCTTACTGGTATTTCTGTATCCATGCAATGTGTGCTATCTTACCGGGGGGCAAGTGTTTGATACAAAATGTCTAAGTACGGCGTGTGAGCTGGTATCTAATCAACATGCTTACCCTACAGAGCATGCTTCCTTGGAGGTGAAACATTTGTTACTGGTCTTGGGTTTAAACCTCACCTGCACAGTAGTCAGCCTTTTTAGATTTGGCTTGATAATGCCCAGGAACAACCCGTGTAGGTAAGAGCAGTGAGGCAGGGTTGGGGGAGGGTACCCGACAGACGATGACGAGGAAAAATTAAATAAATAATTATTTTTCCCTCGACATTGTCTGTTGAGTCCCCCCACCCCGCCCCACCCTTCTTATCTGCAAGGGCCACTTCTGATAATGTCTCTTGTGGCATTCATGCTAAGCTATTTCGAGTTGAAATAAAATGAGACTATAGAGCCCTATAGAGAAGGTCTGACCTGTGTGGAGTGCTCCTCAAAGGCAGTTAGTTATGAATGACCGGAAGTGCAGGACTGGCATGTGACTGACTCAGCCCGTCTGCCCTCGAGTGTTAAGCTAGTCTACTGCATGGTAAGCGATGCAGCTGTCTTTTAGGCTCGGTCTCATTTTAGGACTCTCACATTGATGTCATCTGTATAGAAGCTGTTCGCCAAGTCTTGACCATCAAACCTCAAGCCATGTTCTATTCTGTCTAAACACATATGAGATGGCGCTAGCGTGGTCACCAATGGTAGTTCTGTTAAGATGTACCTGTGGCATCGCCGACATGGCTTCCATGAACTGGAGGAGTAGCAGGCAGCTAACGACGCTGGTTATCCTGCAAGAAGGCAGAAGACACAGGATGAAGGTGTAAACTTTATACAAAAGAAGTCTGCATCTGCGAATATGAACAAGATATTTAAGACATCAAAAGGACATGTCTAGGTAGCTGGTCCTCTCAATAATTGAGCTAGAGAAAATGTCTTCTGATTCCATGAAACTGGTTTCTAATGCCATATATACATTCTTGTGTGCGTCTTATCTCTTGCTTAATCATTACTTAACCAGTTCAAATACCACGTTTATTTACGTATCATATATAGTGATGGAGCAAAGATGTTATCTTTCGTCCATTTAGGACAACTTTTTCTTTTTTTTTTAAAGTAGTGTCTATATTATTCCACTTATTTATTTTTCAAATATCAGTCAAAGTCTGAAAAAAACAACATGTAGAGGAAAACATAATATTTAGGATAGCTGTGATAGTTGCAGGATAGACAGCTTCATGTAAACTGAATGATTTTGTTAGACAGATTTAGCGGACATTTAGGACAACTTTTACACAGAAATGATTTGCGACACCTTTACATGATAATTACAAAAAAATGTGTTAGCCTCCATGTATCAAGAAACACACCAATGAAGTTCTGATTTAGATACCGCATCGTAAAAGCATGCAGAATGTTAGTAGCTTTCCGATAACACAATACAGTTAATAAGTTGACGTGAAATCTGACATTCTGGTAACAAGTGATCTTAAGCTTAGATAAATGTAAATAAAATGATAACACCGAAAATTTCTATGCAAGAATAAAAATTGCTTCATATTTTAGATAATGATAATAGCCTTAGAATGTGTAAGCAAGGTGAGCACTGACATTGTCAAGCACCGATAACCGGAATTAAATTTGTTAAAGAAGGGCATGAGAGAGAAGTATTGTAAGAGAGAGAATGATGACATAAGTAAACGAACGTAGTAGAAATGTCAGACGTAAATTGTAAATCAAAATACAAAAATACACATTGAATCATGATATTGATTTTAATACCAAACGATCACATGTGTGTTTTGCGTGGGGCCATACTATGCTTTAAAGTTGCCACCATTGTGTACTCGTGTCTTTTTAGGTCTCCACTAGTGTTGCAGCACATGCGCTGCTCACTTGCGAGATCTATTGTAGTTGGTTTTCTGTCAGGCTTCTTTGGAAGTGGGGTGGAAGCTTCACCCATGCTTTTTATTGGCACGCATCATAAATGCTCGCTTTCTTACTGAAAGTGAGGCTTCTTTGTTCCCTCCCTGTCTCCTTTTTCCTCACCCACTCTCACTGGATTTTTTGCAGGGAGTGACATGTTTACCTGTTTCACATACACTTTTAGTGGCAATAGCAGCCAAGCTGCATTCTTTTGATAAACAGTGGTGTGATGTTTTAAAATCAGTGCATTTTTTCAGTAATCAGTGGTGCAATATTTTATAATGCAGCACTCATGGCGCGATTTTACAATTATATTTACCATTGGTGGTGCAATGTTTTAAAATACGGCACTCACAGCGTTGTTGCAATCAGAACATATGGCACTCATGGTGTTGTTGCAATCAGCGGCGCAACGTTGCTCACTAACATGTTTTGCATTTTTATCTCGCAAAACAGTGGCGCTGCGTTCTGCTTTACTGTAGCTCTCCATAGCGCATATTGTTTATACAACCTCAGCATTTTCTTTTATACTTGCCATTAGCATATATATTTCGAAACAGCAGGGTGTTTTATTTGTTTTGTTGGTGTGTGGCTTTTAGGTAGTGTCTATGCTGTGGTGTCCCGCTTACAGCTCCCAGTGGAATCTACATTAATCAATATAACTGTGCTTTCTTTGTCAAAGCCATATCCGTCTTCCATTTTGGAGCCGGGCTATTTACAAACTCCGCTTCCTTTCTGAAAAAAACACTGCTCACAAGTGTATCGCCTAAGTTTTCCCTACTTTGCTTTCATAGTGTGATCTCCTCTGTAGGAGGAAATGCTCCTCAATCAGTGGCGCAACATTGCTCACAAACATGTTTTGCAACTTTATCTCGCAAAAACAGCAGCGCTGCGTCCTTCTCTATACTATAGCTCTCCATAGCACATGTAGTTTATACAAGCTCAGCGTTTTGTTTAATACCCACCATCCTATGCAAATTCAGCGTTTTCTTCTATACCTGGCGTTAACATATACATTTTGAAACAGCAGGGCGTTTTCTTTGTTTTCTTACTGTGTGGCTTTTAGGTAGTGTCTGTGCTGTGGTAACCAGCTTACAGCTACCACCAGGGTGTATAGAGCCCTGATAGCTGTGTGTGTGCTGGATCAGCCGGTGTAGTGAGATCTTGCCCAAAGGGATATGCTGGCTGGTTGTTTTTTGTTTTGTTTTGCAGTTTTATATAGTACGACGCCCCCCAAAAGTAGTGGCATGCTGTACAGGAGAACTAGTTACATTGCACGAGAACACATTGCCTTTAGCAAGCCGCGGGGACATTAACAAATGTTCCCAGCATCACAGGATAGTGAGCTAATGTCCTGACTTGTACCTGGTTTTCTAGCTTTCTGCTCGCAGCTCTGGGTATTACGCCACATCCTTGTGCTTTAGGGAGATTGCCTACTGTTGTGTTGTGTGCCTATGATCCGTTTTTACACGGTTCAATTACAGAGAGGGCTACTGTGCCCTAATATTTTCTGTAATGCGCCACAGTGATGCAATGCATCAGATGTTGGTGTGGGGGGGTCTGGGGACACAGCTATCCACCCACATTATTGCTACCCTTGCTAATACTACAAATGCCATTATATCACAGCAACTATTCATTGCAATACTCAAACACTGTACACTACTGCTACATACACCTCTTGCCACCAGCACTAACTGAACATAAACTATAATACACATACGTACTCCACACATACATACAGCTCTCTATCTGTCAAATACATTCAATACACGACAAACAAAAACATTAAGCAAAATAGTATTACAATGCCAATAACTCTAACTCTAACTGATGCAAGACCTGTTGCATTGCAAATGCTTGTTTAAACACAGAGGGAGTCGCAGGGGGTCTCCCGGGGGATGCTTTTAACTCGGGCATCAAAAGCGACCTCTGCCACTGCAGTCTACGTTATCGTATCATTCCATATTTTTTAGGTCTCAGCCTGCGCAGACATGCGCAGTCTCGCTGGCGAGATTTAATGAGATAGAGAGAATATCACTAGTGAGGGTAAGTCCCGCCCCTCTTATCCATTGGCTGGCCTCCTAAACGGTGGCCAGCCATTGGCGAAGAGGTCCTAGTGACGTTCTTCTTTCTCTTTAAGCCCCGTCCTTTTCAGATTGGGTTCCTTGACTTACTGCTGAAGTAAAAGGTTTCTTATCTTCTTTATGGGTACAGATGGCCCCATAAAGAAGATAAGGAACCTTTTACCCCAGCAGGAAGTCGGGGCGTCCAATCTGCTGGAAGGAAACACTGCAAACTTGAAACATGAACATAAAACTAACCCACATGTTTCCAAATGCTTTCCAAATGATGGCGTTAAAAATGCAGCGTTGATGTATAAATGTTCCCCTCTGTATGCACGTTGCCTTCACACATAGTTGCGAGGACGGGAAACTCACAGCAGTTATTGCTCGCAGATGCGATCAATAATGCTTAGTTACTATCAGTGCTCCTGCTGCATTTCACCTTTGAACTCTGTGCAGCACGCTGGTGCCGTCTTTAGGCAGCTGCTGCGCTTCGTGGACGTATGCCGCATAACACCGCACTGTGCCCATCCATGGAAGCATGCTGCATAACACCGCACTGACCTACCCAGCTGATGCATGCCACAGCCCTCCCAGCATTCCATGCCACACTGAGGCACGCCATAGGCGCTACCCCATGCCAGTCACGCTGTGGCACGCCCCGGATCCTCCCTACAACATACACATGTTTGGCGCAAAGGGCACATTTGACTTTAATGTATTCTTAAGGTTCTCGGGGATCCCGAGCAACACACATTTTGGGGAGCCCTGTACTGAACGAATTTGAATTGTATTACCCATTCCCTGCTGTGTTTAGTCCACATTTTGCTAAACAATAGTAATGTATGTTACTCTTTAAAATGGTCAGACAAAAACAGTTAAACTGTGACTTGTTTGGAGCCCCAGAAATCATTAGGATGACGGTGTGGGCGAGGAGGGGTGGGGGTAGGGGGGGTATTACAGCTGGGGTCGAGGTACAGGTGGATAGAGAAGAAGAGAAGTCTTGATAGACAAGTAAAATAGGCAGATGTTAAACAGGGCCAAGGTTCACTTTCCAGAGGGGCTCCTTGGCGGGCGGGCGCCCTGTGCCATTGCCCGCTCTCCCCAGCCTTAAAACGCAGGTCTGAACCCAGAAGTGGTGGCACTTTGCTGGCCACATGCGCTTCACCTCGTGTTGACTTTCGGTGCCCGCTTGAGTTAATGCCCTCTTAGCAGTCGGTGCCAGGCCAACAGTGCCAGGTTATGGCGTTTAGACACCGCAGGGTCCTCCCTCCCCTGCACTAGTGTATGCAGTGTGTGTGTGTGTATGTGTGTGTGTGTGTGTGTGTGTGTGTGAGGGTCTCACTGCGGGGGGGGGGTTTGCTGTTGGGTGCGGAGTGTGTAGTGGGTACTCTCCGACCTAATCAAGGCAAACCAGGCTGGTGACCACACCCACACTGTGACATTCGTCAGATACCGCTCGTTGGGTATTATATCAAGGTTCGGTGCCATATGTGTACCTCTGTAGACTGTATTCAATCACTTCAGCCTCAATGTACTGTTGTCCAAATAAATTTGAAATGTGTATTGTTCTCTATTCTAGAATACCAAGTGATTCTCCTGAAGAAGGCGGCTCGCCGAAAAGCGCGTAGAGACTGATGACGACATTAAAAGAACTGTTTAGACATTAAAACTTGTTTTTTGATTATATGAACACTGTTTAACCAATATAATTTTTATTGTGTTCCTTTTATGTAATAGTGCATAAGCTATGTCTTTTTAAAATACTGAAGGCGCTACATTTCTGCGATTGTGGCCAACCTTTTTTTTAACCATCTCTGAAGTATTGTGTTTGTTTTATATGTTGAAATTTTGAATAAATATACATATATATTTTTTTATTACATATTTGTTGTGGTCAGTACATTGAGGCTCCGTTTTATCCATTCCTTATTTTTTAACCTGAATACCTTCAGGTCACTTGTTGTCTAGGAATTTTTGATCTATTCGTCAGATACCGCACCACACTGAACTATGCGGTGCACTAACACATCACACCACCACTCAATGCTGCCCGTCAGATACCACACAACACTGAACTATGCGGTGCCCTACCACATCGCACCGCCACTCGAGGCCATCACTCAGATACCGCACAACATTGAACTATGCGGTGCCCTACCACATCGCACCGCCACTCGAGGCCATCACTCAGATACCGCACAACACTGAACCATGCGGAGCCCTACCACATCACGCCGCCACTCGAGGCCATCAATCAGATACTGCACCACACAGAACTATGTTTCCATTCTACAACTTTAATGCATTTTTCAAAGTTTCGGGCGTCTGAAAGAAGGAGCCACCCTTATCTAAAACATATGAAAATGCTATTTGGGAGGTAAATTGTGACCGACAAAACGTTTCACTTGTCACCGAGAGAGCTGGATTTCTTGGATATATAGAGCCTAGAAGCATACCTCTGTGCTTTACAAGCAGTCCTTGCTGCCCCGAGGACAGTGGTCGGGGCCCTGAGCACATTCCACAGAGAGGAGCCCCGGTACATCCGCAGACCCGGAGGTGTGCACCACCAGCCGTGCGTGCACATACACACACGCCTGCTAGTGTGATGACTCCTCCCCCACCCCGCTACCCACCGGGCCCCCTTCACAGCAGGGCTGCTCTCCTGTTCCAGAGACTATTCTGTAGTGGATGCAGTTTAAAGTGTTTGGCGGCTATGGGACCAGATGGGCTTGTTTTAATCCCGGCTTTACCAGAACAAAAGTGTGTGATCACAGGCAAATAAATTCATCCACCAGTGACCCAGTTCTCGTGCCCAGAAGCATTCACAAATGAGCACACCAACACAAAGCGCTTGTTTGTGATAAAGCGATTGCTCCGTTGAGCCTGGATGCGACTAGAAAGGAACAGCTCCATGGCGCTTTTATGTACAAGTTAGTCTCCGGGTGTCGGGTTAAGTTTCTGTGACATGCACTTTACTGGAATGAAAGAGCTTGAGAAAGACGACGATTTTGCTCATTAGCTTCTGTTCATATTATAAAACCTGAATGTTCCCACTCTCTTTTTTCCCACTTGATTGCAAAAACCTCTCAAATCACAAACAGATCATTTTACCTACAATGTGTGGCTCTGTGTGTGTGTGACTCTGTGTGTGTGGCTCTGTGTGTGTGTGTGGCTCTGTGTGTGTGTGGGGCTCTGTGTGTGTGTGGCTCTGTGTGTGTGTGTGTGGCTCTGTGTGTGTGGCTCTGTGTGTGTGTGTGTGGCTCTGTGTGTGTGTGGCTCTGTGTGTGTGTGTGTATGGCTCTGTGTGTGTGTGTGTGTGTGGCTGTGTGTGTGGCTCTGTGTGTATGTGGCTCTGTGTGTGTGTGTGTGTGTGTGGCTCTGTGTGTGTGTGTGGTTCTGTGTGTATGTGTGTGTGGCTGTGTGTGTGTGTGTGGATATGTGTGTGTGTGGCTATGTGTGTGTGGCTGTGTGTGTGTGTGTGTGTGGCTCTGTGTGTGTGTGTAGCTCTGTGTGTGTGTGTGGCTGTGTGTGTGTGTGTGGCTGTGTGTGTGTGTGTGGCTCTGTGTGTGTGTGGTTCTGTGTGTGTGTGTGGGTGTGTGTGTGTGTGTGTCTGTGGCTCTGTGTGTGTCTGTGGCTCTGTGTGTGTGGCCCTCTGCGTGCGTGCGTGTGGGTGCAAATGCAATAGGTCTCGCATTTGCGACAGATTAAGCTATTGGCATTGTAAATGACAATGCCATTTATTTATCTGTTTTCAAAACCAACACATAAATACAAATGTTGTCATTTACAATGCCAATAGCTCTATCTTCTGCAAAGGCGAGACCGTTGCATTGTTAATGCTTTTTTAATAGGGCACGAAGCGCTCACAAAGCCAGCTAATGAACCAGGAGCAACCTGACCGCATGGGTGATCTTCGGCACTTTCCGACATCATAAAAATCTTCTCCTGAGCTTTTCATACATCTAAAAGCCTGACCCAGCCTGCGCGCCGACTATCACACCAGGAGTGAGCTGCAAGTACGTAGAAGATGCTAAACTATGAAGAGAGGAAGGAGTCACGTCAATTTCAGAAATGAGAAATAGGCGTCGCCACACATTAAAGTCAGGCCTACCAAGAACCATGAAAGCTTCAATCTCGAGGTTGCATCCGTTTCACCCAGAGCAAAGCTACTTTTAAATCATATTTTATTAGATTCTAAACTTAGCAGGAGACAAAACCTACACAAATGTACTACACTATGACATAAGAATACATCAAGAATAGTGAAGTAACAAAGACCGGTAACGATACAATGACAATTATTTTCAAATGTTGAGACCCGTCGTAGGCATACACGATAAAGGATTGGGGCGGTGGGGGAAGGAGTAGTGTAAAATAATAAATATATAAATGTTACAAATAGTATAAATATATATAAAAAATAACAGTAGATCGTCCATTGTTATTCTTTTCATTATCATTTAATATTATTATTATTATTAACAATTGATAATAGAATTAATCATATAATTATAACAATAGCAGACAACATAAATGTATTGGTTTAACTCATTAAATTTCTTCTAGATTTAACCCTACATACTCAATCGATTTTTATTGAAAAACATCACGTTCTCTCACAGGTAGATCCAAGGCTGCGTTTTGAAAATAACGAAACACTTACTTATATTTGTACAGCACTAATCTCACTTATTGTACAGTGCTAGGAGGTACTTTGGGTGTTCGAGCGCTACAGTAGGCAAACCAACATTATACCTCAGGGTACTTTACTTCCTCTGCTCTGCCTTTATTCATATCTAGAGTCGCGTGACATCTCACGCTCTGGTGTGATACGGCGTACACGTTTCATCTCTTACGTTTGAGCCAGGATGTGTTGACACGCAACGCACTGTAAAGGACATCTCTGACTGCGCGTTATATAGTCAAACAGACATGAGATGACATTCATGCCTAATGCCTCGCGCGCCACACACACCTGCTCATAATTGCTTCCTTCAGGGTGTAAAATGCAAACAGACCAGGGCACTGGCACAGCATACTTGCAAGTAGAATGTCACGAGCACTGTGCTCATGCATTTGTCAGGCCTTCCTCCCCTAACCATTGTTGGTTTAAAAAGCCCGAAAGATATTCAGACTGAGACGAAGGATACCTGTGACGCAGCAAAATCGACTTAGGCCCCAATTCCATGGTTCAGCAGTAGAAAGCAACTATATATTGGGGGATAGTGAGCCTCGAACACTCCGAGGCCCCAGTGCCACTGCACATGCTACACTATGATGATAGGTGCGCCCCTGGTCCCTGGATGATACCGTACCTCTTCATAATGACGGTCCCCTCAGCTGGCGCAAATCTTCCGTCCTGGGACGCTGCTGCACGAAAGACCTTTTCACTCTCTTCCCGGATAGGTCTACACCACGCTCCCGTGACGGGCCTCGCGACTGCTGTTCCTTGTTGCAATTGGCGGTTATAAACCGAGACTGAAGATCAGGAGCTGGGTAAGTGCCTGGAACTTTAGCCCCTGGGATAAGGGTCTGCAGAGGCAGCAGAACAACACGTCACATGACGCTGCCATTAACCACTCCTGCTCCCTGTGACTCATGACTAGGGGTGGCCGTGGGTTCACAGGGGCTCTCCGTGATTCGAGCAGTCCTTTCTATTGTGTTCACAGATATGGCCAGGAGCAAGAGTGAAAAATATTTTAGGGTGTGCACCGTTGACTAAACACAGACAGCCTCGTGACTATTTAATGGAAGCAGATGTGTCCTGATGTCAGGATTACTTCCCCATTTCTTCAGGTCCTGATGGAATGATGGACACTTTTCACACATCCTTTAATCACAATTTGTGTGCAAACTCCCATTCGCACTTTTGAAGCCGGATACATTTAGGATGCAGTAATAGTACAGGCAGGGAAATGATAAACTTTGATTAGGTCTTCCTGCCATGATCACTACACTAGTGTTAACTAGAGGCATGGAGGTATCAATTTGTGTATCAGAGGTGTGCTCAACGGACTGCCAAAGCAGAAAACACAAACCACAGAATATGACTTTAGTATCACTTTAACAACACACCTCATAAAACCAGAGAAGTGGAGGTTGTCTATTCTAAAGCAAAAATGTGCATGTTTATGTGAGGATGAGAAAAGACCTGGGCCCATATTTTCTAAGGGTGTGTATGTAACAAAGGGTAGGGGAGGACTAGGATCAACTGTGATCCAGTAGGGCTTTGATTACCATTCAGAGAAAAGAGAATGGAAGGTCCGGCCGCAGTCGTAGCCCCAGATATCAAGACAACAAGAGAGATGACAGGGCTGTTCCTAGGGGGAGAAAGAAAGAAGGAGAAGGTCACTAAGGTATAAGGGCTAGTTCTCAAAGGAGGGCCACCCCTGGGTATCCAATTTGTTGGATATAATGGCCTTACACACCCTTGCGAGTGTCATGCTTCATCATAGGCAATGCTCCTCGTCGGGCAGGTGGTGCAATGCCCAGCGGGCTCACCTCAAAGAGGGGCTCTTTATCGGAGATCTTTTATCCAACTACCTATGGGAGAAGTGGGGGTGAGGGGCCAGGACAGAGTAGATAGTGCGGGGGACGATAAAATGTGGTACAAGGTACCGGACAACAATTTTATTCTGGTGGTCCTCTACCACAATTAAAATCAAGGGCAGCCGGTGTTCATGGGAACTTTGGTTTCCCAGATTGGACCGGGGCTAAAGTGCAAGTGGTGTGGTCAACATGTTTCTCGCTTCTAGTACATTGACTGCGATTCTTCAGGACCTAGTAAAAAACTACAATCTACAAAACATGACCTAATGATTAGTATCAGTGTTAAATACAGCACATAAGTTGTACTACCTGTTTGACCCTACTCTTGCCTAGAGAGGGGAGACAAAGGAGAACATTACCACAGGTAAGTAACAACATGTGACCCTGTAGTGACCGTGAACACACTGTGAAAAAGTGACATACTAGTGGAGATAGCGACTAGTATGTGGTTAAAAACAAGTTAAAAAACTGGTAGCAGCAGTATCCATTAAAACTTAATCGCAGACCCAGGGGATCGGAAATACTGTTACTCACCTAAAGGTTAGAGTTATGGGGTGTCAACAGTACCTGGTTGAGGCTGAGGAGGGAAGGATAAGGGTGGGCTGGTATTAAGGTAAGTGGTAACCCTAGATACATGTTTTTCCAGTAGTTAGAGCCCCACCGTTGGCGTTGTATAGATGGTACACTTACTTTCTACTGCTTGTGTCAGGGCCAGTAATGCCTATCCATCTCACCGGGTCCGGATAGTGAAGAGCCGGTCGTGTTTCTCCTCATTTTGTGTTTTTCACAGTGTGTTCACTACAGGGTCACATGTTGTTACTTACCTGTGGTAATGTTCTCCTTTGTCTCCCCTCTTTAGGCAAGAGCAGGGTCAAACAGGTAGTACAACTTATGTGCTGTATTTAACACTGATACTAATCATTAGGTCATGTTTTGTAGATTGTAGTTTTTTACTAGGTCCTGAAGAATCGCAGTCAATGTACTAGAAGCGAGAAACATGTTGACCACACCACTTGCACTTTAGCCCTGGTCCAATCTGGGAAACCAAAGTTCCCATGAACACCGGCTGCCCTTGATTTTAATTGTGGTAGAGGACCACCAGAATATAATTGTTCACCCATAGGTAGTTGGATAAAAGATCTCCGATAAAGAGCCCCTCTTTGAGGTGAGCCCGTTGGGCATTACACCACCTGCCCGACGAGGAGCATTGCCTATGATGAAGCATGACACTCGCAAGGGTGTGTGAGGCCATTATATCCAACAAATTGGATACCCAGGGGTGGTCCTCCATTGAGCACTAGCCCTTATACCTTAGTGACCTTCTCCTTCTTTCTTTCTCCCCATAGGAACAGCCCAGTCATCTCTCTTGTTGTCCCCATATTTACTAAGCCTTTGTGTTGTCCTTGTGTGGTGCAAGGTGACACAAAGGCTTAGGTAAAATTTATAAAGCAGCGCAAGGGGTGTTTTGCACCAGCTTGTGGGACTTTGTAAAGAATGTAATGCAACACAGCAGCTTGAAATGCGCTACATTTCGTAGTGGTAAAATCAGTAAACCTGGGATTGTGCAAAAATGGCACGCCACCTGCACCGTGGTGTACATGGAGAAATATGTTATTTCTTCATGTTATGTATTCTGCATCGCGCATAGAAAGAGGAAATTGCCTCTTAGGACTGTTTTTGTACAGGAAATGTACCGCTTCCTGCACAAACAGAATCCTACCTATAACGTATGCACCCTTGCACTATGGTACAAGGGTGCCTGCTTTAGCAGTAGGCAGCCTCAAGTGCGCCAGTGCAGGTGTAGGGCTGAAGAGAACCACATCTTTGTAGATATGACCCTTTTCAGCTGTCCCATTCACGATTCACAGCGCAGCAACTGTGCTTGCTGTCCTTCGTTGCATGAAGTTGTATCATATGTCCACCAGTCAAAGGGGCTCAGTTGCTAACCTTTCATCTCTTAATCCCAGTTTTTACAGTTGACCAAAAATCGAGTGGCTCTGGGGGATTTACTCTTCCAATTTCCTCAAGTTTTAAAATTGTGTATACAGGTGTGATGTAAAATAATTGTGCTGCCTAATACTGTCCCAGTTCCCACTCGTCATCACATTTTGGTGCCAACTAGCCCATGCAATGTGCACAATATTTTGTAAGTACACCACCTAGTCTATGAATGAAATAAGAATGTTCTCTATAAAACATACAGTGGCTTCTGCCATGTTCAAGGTATATTAAATACTCTAAATATATAAATACATACATACGTAAATATCTAAGTAAATAAAAATATTAGGTGACAAGCATTCGTAAATCATTTATTGGCGTCAGGGTAAAGAGTAAATAATGTGATTGGAGGAAATGGTGAATGAAGAGTCCCACCCACTATCTCCTTAACCCCTTCGCTGCTCATGACGAGCTCAGCTCGTCATGAGCAGCAGGTGCCAAAGCTGGCTTAAAAAGGCAATCCTTCAGGTTTCAAGGTCAACAACATAACATTGAACCACTGATTAATTGTGTGATGGTTTCTGGGAACTCCTGTGCCTCTATTCAAATGCAACTTTGCTGAATAGGAAATGTGAGGATGAAAATTCACATCTGTACTGGGATTTGATGCAGAAAATGAAAATATGGTTCCCTTACAGCTCAGAACTTTTTGAGGGTTTCCTCTGTGTTTTGGCACTCAGCCACCAGGTCTTGCAATGCACGGCAAGCTTTTTCTCCCCTGCAATATTTTTACTTTTCCTGCAGCAATATAAGGAGACACAAGCCGACTGAGTGGGATTCAAACATTTTTGGGTGCACGTACTGTGATTGGCAGTGGGCTCACATGAAATTGCCCCTAACTGATTAGCAGGATGCTTGTTTCTGGTTCAGGGAAGACCTGGCTTGGCAATTCAGGCTGGACTGTTTCCATGAGCCACAAGGTCAAGACTGATTTGCATATAGCAGGGTCTGAACTGAGGTGGCGAACTTAGCTAAAGAATGATGATGGATTCAACCTAGATCTGTGACTGGGGGCGAGTGTCTGAAAAGTTTCAACGCTCAGTCCATCATCTCCTTGGGTTTGCTTTGATAAGAGCACTGGGCATCTCTGGGTCAAGTTCCTTGTACAGAATATGAAGCGGGATTAAGTGTCTTTTCTCGCATCTTCCATAACCTATCCATAACTCTGACAATCCTTGATTTATGAAAATTGCAATAAATCTAAGTAGCATAATAATAACATCTGTGTCATTTGACAGCACAATGACTTGATTGGAACCATTTCGAACAGCCCACTCAACATGTGGCACAACACAAAGGTCAGCTTCCTCCGATTTGCTGTTAAGTTCTTGAACAATATAGACCATACCTTTTGAATATATCTCTGTGGTTACCAACTCCTCATTGACAATCATTCTTCTTGCAATAATTGGAAATTCATTGTTCACTGAAGCATTAGCAATGTTTTAGCGAGTTAACATCTCCAATTTAATTTTGTTTTATGTTTGTGACCAGAATTTATTAAGTTGCACAGGTATAGCTGTCAATTTTTTGATGCAGCCAAAATCAATTGTTCCACTTTTAGACATTTATCTGATTGTTTCCCAATCATTTACAGATAGTTCAAGATAACTGTCAAACAATTTGCAGTTCTTTCAAGGTGCAAACTGACTTTGATATCTGTTGAACAGTCTGAATGACCTCTCTGAAGTTTTGCATGGATGAAATCATGACCATTCGCAATTATGTTATATAGTCAACAACTTCAGCAGTTTTCAATGAGGACACCATTTCGAATATAAATTCTTAAGGTGAAAGTTTTTTCAACCTCTTGTACACGTTTGTGCTTCACCAGTTTAGCTGCAGCTTCTCCATGAAATAATGTCTTTGTTGGAAGAAGATCAGGTGACAGAATGTCCTTGATAAATTCACCCCTGTCTTTTGCTACATCCATCTCTCTGTCTGCTTGCGAAAGTTGTTTTTTTGTAACCTGTTTTGTAGTGGCTTGTTGGATGAAACTTTTACTATGTCAATTAAAGCGTGGAAGTATAGCTTTAGTGATTAAGTTAATCAGCTTTTTGTCTTTCAATAAAAATCTCTCCTCCTTCAGCTCTGCGAATAGTTTCGATCCATATTCCAGGACATCTAGTAGACCTCTCTTTATACCATTATTCACATATTATTTGGTCACAAAGTTGTGTAGTCGCAAGGCTCAGTCATTTCAAAGGACTTTCCTTGCTGCTGTATGAAATGAAGAAGTCTGTTAACATGTTTATTAAAACGTTCCCCTCTCTTTCTCACAATTTCATGGTGAGGAACAGTTTCACAATGGTCACTTAATTTTGAATTTGTCATGTCTCTGAAAATATTGCAGATATGAAGGATTTCATGTTAAACTAGCTACCATTGAGCACCATATTAACTTTTATTCGTCTGACCAACAATTCCCTTGGAGCATTTCTGTTATCTCTGGACCATCTGTTCCAGTTTCATATCTGGGGTCACAGCATTGAACCTTCCCTCTCTGTCTTTCACCACAAAATTACTTTAGATTAATTTTCTGTAGAGGTGTGGTTTTTTCATCTCTAGCTTCTTCACTCATTCCAAATACCAGGACCCATATCTCAGGTAGTTGATCAAATTCGAGAAACACAGTAATCAGTGACTCCACAGCTCCCAATCACCTTCTCAATCAGCATGTGCCAAGTTTTTCACTAGAGCTATCATGTGTAAAACATTTCCCCTGTACTTGCAAAATTCTGATTTTTCTCCACATTCTTTGACAAACTTTGCAAACTTGGTTTTTAGGTTTTCTGATTTTGAACTGAGTGTATTGAACATTGTCTGACTTTGCATTATGCCAATTGAATGAAGTGCACCCTGTGCCTTGTTCACTATTGAGATAAGATAGGCAAAACATAATTTCTTATTCTTGTTCCAGAAAGCATTCCAGCACTTTGTTTCTATAGCCTCAGGTATGATGAGCATACCTTGTAATGAATGAACATAATGAGTTCTGCTCAAAACTGACTCGACAGTTTTGCTTCCAAAGATTTTAGTCTCAATCAGTGCATCATCTCTCACTTAGGTCCTTATTTTCGGAGTTCCATTTTGAACCTGAATCTTTTGCACCTTTGTCTCTGGTAATTACTAGCGCTGGGGAGGAACATTTAATTTCCAAGCTCTATAAGACCTGCATGACACTAGTACCCACCAGGGATGCCAAAGTCCGCAAGACCTGGGAATGACCTAGGGCATCCCATGGAAGATTCTCATTGGTCCTTCTGCTGTACTCAAACAAAGTCGTCATAAACTGATTCATTTTATATTCCTGTGAAGAGCCTTTATGTCCCCCTCCAAACTTAACTTGATTGATCCATCTAGGTCACATAGTTGCCCCAAATGCGGGGCACATCACACTGACTTTGTTCACATGACCTGGAAGGGGTTCTGGAGATCAGTATACATAATCCTCTCTAAGATGACACATTTGGACCTTCTTCCAACTCCGGAAGTGGCCCTATTAGGCTACGTCCGGAATATTCCCAAGGCATTGCGCTGCTGCACCTTTATTGCACTGCTACTTGCTAAGCGAGAGATTGTGCTGCATTGGGGAGATAAATTTACGCCCACCACCAAAGAATGGTTGAACAGTCTTGTTTATTGTAATTCAAATGAGGAATTGTTTGCATCTACGCTTCCAGCAATGTCGAGGCCCAGAGACATATGGAACCCCTTAAAGGATTACCTAAAGGAACTTGGGTCTGCTGTTTCATCCCAGCCTCCTCCAGGGGTGGTCCCGACCGGGGTGGGCTGATCCTGTCCCCCGATGCAGTCTCTCATCACGAGAGGTCATAGATATGCCACCCGGAAGGCAGTTAGGTAAATAAACATTGTATTGCATCTCTACTATGCTTGTATCTCACTTGATTTGTAAATTGGTACAGAACTATAATGTTTCTTATTCCACTGTATGTCCTATTGAAAACTTTCTCTGTTTATTGTATGATGACAATGGAGACACAATCTGCATTGTGGTAAACTGTAGATGATTTTTTTTTAAAATAAAGTGAAAAAAAAATAAGTGCATTGTCTCTGCCACAACCACTGAGATAACTTCCTGCACACTACAACGCAACTTTTGTAATGTGGAAAACGCCCATCATTGGATAAATATCATCAAATTCTACATGATTCCTCATAAAAATGTAAGCTACAATACAGAAAACACCTTCAACAAAGAAAATTGGCAGGTTAGGCTGGTCTTCAAGCTGAGCATGCATATTTTGGAAATATTTTAGAACTGTGTATGCTGTCACGTAGTTTGTGACTGGAAATGGTATTGCTGGTAAAAACCTAACCTTCTTTAGTGGCACAGTATTATGGGAGATAAGAGCATGAATTCTAGCCTGAGGAGGAACTAGCTTTTCTTCATCCTTTAGTCCACACCCAATAAGCGATATGATAAATTCAGTTAAATCAGCTTTGTGAACCGCAGCATCAGGTAGAAGATACATGTCTTCAGCCACTTTGAAACTTTCTTGTCGGCTAGAACGTGTTGATGGCTTGTAGTGATTTTGCACACGTTGGAATGGCAGTTGGGTTATAAGTTTGGAGCTTTGTTTGTTTATGCCTACAGATGACACATCTTCTTTTCCAGCAGCTACTTCATTGGTACAATATTGTTAAAGCATCATGGCAGTATCATGTGTGCTGGATATTCCAGACAAAAAAGAGCTGTTGAATTCACAAGATTTTACAGCATGAGCTGCTAACAAGTTCCTGCTCCGTACTATGTCATTATAACTTGTTGATACACCAAACCTATTAATTGAAGTGATTAGCTCTCTACTTTTGCACTTGTCATAGATTGTGTGTGCTGTCATCATATGTAGTGGAGTTTTCTTTTTGTTGCAATGCAATTCTTAAAACATGATTTGAAAAAGTCAGTATATTTGCACAGCCTAAACCTGTCAGTTAATAGGAGTGTCTTCCACTTCTTCGTTTATATCTTCAAAGCCATCATCAATGTTGTCGGCTTCTGTGGTGAACACAAGAACTTTCGTTTGTAACAGTTTTGCTTTGCTGATATTACACAATGATGTAAAAAAGTTAAGACAACATTAGGCATTCATGTGACCTCCATGATTTGCGGATTTTGGGGCATAACAAAATTTGTCAATAAGTCAAAAATCAAAATCTTTCAGGACGTTTCCTAAAATGGTTCCTGGTAATTTCACTGCATCCTGTAATCTTATTTTGGCAGCAAGAGCTTCAGGAGTATTAATTTCATTATTATGGATTACTACAATGTCATCAAAGTTGGCAATTATTTATATGAGCTCACTGATTGTAAGCCCGTAGCCAGCACTCAAGAGTGGCTTTGAAATGTAATTTGCTTTTTCAAAGAGTGCAAACTATACTGAAGGCTGGCTGTTAAGCTGCTCCTGGAAGCTCATTGTACACTCATATTGTCAAATGTATGCATGCATGCAGGTTGGGTGGGCATACAAATCCACTGCAAATACATTCACCTCACTGTTTAGATCAGCTACTTGACTGAAAACTTCATCTTGGAAGGAACTTGCTGCAGATAAAAACATGTTTGCCCTTTGAGACTCACATATGCTGTACTTTGTTCTTTCATCAATCCCTTTGGCCTTTGTTCTGGCTAAACCACAGATAACACATTGAAGATCCTCTGCTTTCTGGTCAGTTGTTGGAGGTTGACGAGGGGTAGTGATCGTTCTAAGTGGATAGCTGTTAGCTTTGGTTGTCGCTTTCTCAGAAGACTCGGATTCTTGTTGTGATTCACTAGTTTCTGCTATTTTTTGACAAAAATTTTCAAGGTTTTTTCCATTTTGTATACGACTTGTAGCACATGTTGTTACAATGATAAAATATTTGATCCTTTTTACCCATCAGTTGCAATCTTTTGAGAACTTCATCTTGCTGCTTTCTGTAGCATCTCAAACTCTCTTCTGCCCAGCCACTGTCGAGGGTAGCTTATCTTTTGGATCAGTTTAGCATATGACACATTTTTCTTTGTTGAAAGAGCCCTTAGATTTTGTAGTTAGCAACACTCTGTCAGGAGGTAAAGATCCTCCGCTACCACCTGCTTCGTTCATGTTTACAAATTTGAATCAATGGAAAACCTGAAATAAAAATAACATTAAAATGTATTACCAATATGTAAGAAAGTGGCTCTATATATACTGGACCAAAGTAAGGTACAGTGTGTATAGAGCCCACAGTCCCCAGAGGTTTGGCAGAGGCTAAAGTTAGATATAACCTTACTCTCTAAAGTGGTAGCTTGGTCGAACAGTAAGGCAGTATCAGAGGACAGTTTAAAGCATTTGTTGTACATGCTCAGTCAGCAAACTGAAGATGCCTCATGTTAACTGAGTGCCTAACCCTGTCCTAAGGCTAACAGCGTCGTCTCATAGCGGTGAGACTATGTGGTTACTATATCCAAATTATTAAGATTTTTGCGCACTAACCTGCTTTCTCTTTTTTCGATCTTCGCCCAACGTCGGTGCCGAGCTTGGCAGCAGCGGAGGTGTGCTAGGACCCAGAACGCCCCCGCAGGAACGGAGGCTTGGAACGCGGTGTATCCTGGCTTGAGTGGATGACGGGACCCACAGCCGGCCGAGAGAGAGGAAGAGATGCATGGGGTGTAACCTGGGCCAAATCTTGGCGCAAAACCAAAGTGGCTGCAGCAAAGACCTACCCTTGACCGGCAGTAATAGCGGTGAGCCGGTATTGTCCCAGGGTTGGTCGATGGGGGGTCTTTGATAACGGCTGTAGTTTCAGGCTTGGAGTTGCTGAGTCTCAAGTGCGTTTTGATTCAATTAAACGTGCTTTTTGTAAAGGAATGGACATTCCATCTGTCCCAGTCCCCCTAAATATACCGGCAAAAGAGGTCAGTGAAAAGAGGGACCTGAGAGGGGAGCCATTCGTTAAGGTGGGGGAGCAGAACGCCTGTAAGGGAGATAAGGGAGATCAGCTGCTTGTACCAATAAAACCAGTTCAGCTAGCCCAGCCCCCGGTAGTAAGGAATAGATATCTCCTCCGCTCCCAACCAGAGAAAGATTGTTTACTATCCTCACTCAGTCAAAAAACTAATCAATTGGTCCCTCTCACCCCACGCCAAAAAAAGAGAGAGAGAAGAGAGAAAAATAAAATTGGAGTCGAAAAAAAACCTAAAAGAAGCTCTACTATATCTAAGCCTGCTCCCTCTCTAAAAAACTACTTCCAAATAATGGAGAAAGCGATGTCAGTTTCAGATAGGGATGGTAAGGTGGTAGAGTTACAACCAGAGACTCAGAACTCCCCTTCCCCTCCCCACGTAGAAGGGTCAGTTACTTTGCAGAACAGCTATGCTCCCCTTACACTGGAACCCGATACTGACCTGGATACGGAAGATCCTCCACCCGCTCTGGAAGTGGATGAGAACATGGAGAGTGAGTCTAGCCCCAGCTAGTATCAGTTCTGCCTCCGAAGCTCAGCACCCTGCCTCAGGCTCAGGTTACCCACATTAATAACCCTCTGGCAGTTAATCCCTCAGGATTATTGCAACAAGAGCAGGAGAGTAATAGCTTGGGTAAAAATATGGAGATTTTATGTAGATCTCTACATGAAGACCTGTTGGCTAAACTGCTCTCCAAATTTGAGATTTCGGAGGGTAATCAGAGGGAGATCGCTGAGAAATTTACCTCTTTGGAAAGTAAATTAGATGATATATGTTCCAGAACAGAGGTTTTAGAGGGGGAAGTTGCTATCTTATCCGGGACCTCTCAGATGCACTCCAAGGTGATATTTGAACTCAAAGCCCAGAACAGAGCATTACAACTAGATATGGAGCGATTAGAGATCCATGCGAGGAGAAATAACTTGAAATTCCTAAAAATTCCGGAAGGGGCGGAAAATGGGGATGTAAAATCATTAATCTGTAAACTGCTGAGAGAAGGCGTTTTGAAGGACAGACCAGACATCAACCTGGAGGATGAGATTCAACAGGCACATAGGGATCCCTTCCGTCGACATCCAGATAGAAGTGCCCCAAGGAAGATTCTGGTCAACTTTCACACCTTTGCAATAAAAGAGCTGATTCTGACCAGGGCTCTTATTGACCCTACCCTCCAGATTGACTCTTCAAAATATCTGATCCGCTCTGATGTTGGCAGAGTTACAGCGCAGAGGCAATGGGAGTTAGGGTCTCGCATGTCGGATCTAAGAAGTCAGGGAGCCCAGGTTATGATGAAGTTCCCCGCTGCACTAAGAGTAGTTTGGAGAAACAAAACATACAATTTTACCTCCGTACAGGAGGTTGATAGCTTCCTCATTAGTATGAAAGAAGCCCAAAGATAGCCTCTCCTTTCTTAATCTATTTTGTATCATGATGAGTTGAGTTATTCGGGAAATAACACTTATCACTTGGAAAAAAAAAAACAGAAAGCACACAAGGGCATATAAAATATAAAGAAAAAGGAAGTAGAAATAACTAACTTTTTTTTTCTTCTGTGAGGTGACGTACAAAAAAAAAAGATATATATATATATCTATATATCGTTGTAAAATCTGTTGTTTTTTCGGCGCTTTCCACACCACACAGACAGAAGGACCTCCAGAAGCAGGAAAATTACTGGTGAAGATTTTTAATAGCTCGCAAGAAGTAGTATTTTCGGCATGACGCGTTTCGGTTAACAGATAACCTTGATCACATAACGACATGGCAGTTTCGTTTGTTTTTAAATATCCATTTTTTTCCAAACATTGCGATCATGTGATGAATAAATAGTGAAAAAATACTTCTGTCCATATTATGTCCTTAAACAATATTGATCTTTAGTTGTGGAATCAGCCCGTAACAAATATATATATCACTAGTCATGTATGAGTACAAATTTCCTGCATTAATGCATTTGCTTTAAATTTAAATTCAATAATTTTGCATAATAAATATTTTGAATAAACCCATATAGATGCCTATTTAAGAGAATTAATTTTCTTTCTCTTTACAATCTTTTACATATTTTGTATAAGCATCTGATATATAAAAAAGCGATGATTCATATCATTACAATTGTACAATATAAAAACATTTCAGCTTCAATGCCTATAAAATTAATATGTGCAAAATTATGCTTATTAGTGCAAATTGAATTTTCTTTGCAAAATACCGCAAATTGTTGGAGTAGTACTCTATACATTATTCCAATCAGAACCAGCATTCCCATTTCAACTATCATGATTGTATCCCATGAGTTAACGCTGGGTTATACGGTTATGAGGATCCAAGCCTGGATATCCAACATTCACCCCACTATATAAACTCACAAGAAATTATGGTTTATAGACTAGACAGAAGGTGCATAGTGCTGTACAAAATGAAAAAAATAAGTGAATACATAAATACAAAAGATTGGTATATGCGGATGCAGATATTTGATCAAATGACAATTTTTCTCACAAATTCTTTTAGCAGAAATTGTAGATTGAGTTATTTTTGTTTTCAACTAAAATTTCTTATAAGAATGTGTGCATATCCTCAGTGGTGTTTAAACCATTGGGAGACTTGCTATTAAGGTTAAGTATATACTTTGTCTCCAGCTGCCTTAACATGTTCTCCCGATCTCCACCTCTTTTCGGGGTTTGAACCGCATCGATAACAAACCAGGATAGACACTTGAAGTCTTTATTATGTTCAGTTTTAAAGTGTCTCGCCACCGGATAGGTGGAGTCACTATTAATGATTGCTCTGATATGCTGTAAAATTCTCACGTGCACCGGCTTGATCGTACTGCCTACATACCTTAGGCCGCAGGTGCACGTGAGAATATAAACAGCAAAATCAGTGCGGTAGTCATAGTTCCCCCTTATCTGTTGATCATTTTTACCAAAGGGTGTATTGTATTTACTGGTATTGACACCAATAGGGCAGGCTCGACATGTAGAGCACTTAAAAAATCCTTGCTTCACTGGCATCCAAGTTGGAGCAGCTGCCCCTGCCCCCAAAGGTTGTGCCAGTTGAGCGGCCATGTTTCTACACCTCCTGAATGTTACTTGTGGTTTATTTGGAAGGTCTTCTTTTAAGGGGTAGTCTGTAAGAACACTTGGCCAGTTTTTGTTTATTATGGCTCTAATTTTGCGCTCCTGCTTGCTAAATGTGGTTATTAACCTGAGCACACCATTTTCTTTAGTTGAATCCACTTCAACAGTGGATCTTGTTTGGGAGTTAGGGTCTCGCATGTCGGATCTAAGAAGTCAGGGAGCCCAGGTTATGATGAAGTTCCCCGCTGCACTAAGAGTAGTTTGGAGAAACAAAACATACAACTTTACCTCCCTACAGGAGGTTGATAGCTTCCTCATTAGTATGAAAGAAGCCCAAAGATAGCCTCTCCTTTCTTAATCTATTTTGTATCATGATGAGTTGAGTTATTCGGGAAATAACACTTATCACTTGGAAAAAAAAAAAACATAAAGCACACAAGGGCATATAAAATATAAAGAAAAAGGAAGTACAAATAACTAACTTTTTTTTTCTTCTGTGAGGTGACGTACAAAAAAAAAAAAAGATATATATATATAAGGGTGAAGGCATAAAAATACGCACCAAAGCATGAAAAGAGGCAGATTCTAAGATTGGGGTCGAGCTCTTAATGGCGACGAGATCGCCAAAACTCAAGAGGGGGGGGGGGTTCCTCAAGGGGGATGGTGATGGGTGGGATCTGGGGGGGTGGAAAAAAAGAAAAATTATTCTGCATAGAGCCATAAAAACTGAAACAAATATGAAGCAAATCTTTTCGATGCAGGAGATCAGGCCCAGAGTGGAGCTATGCATGAAGCCTTTATCCCAACACTATGCCAAGTACAACCAATAAAATAATAAGTTGGAATGTTAATGGCTTGAGAGATGCAAAGAAGCTAAATAGAGTCTGTGAATATTTAAACAAATCCGGGGCCCATGTTATCCTCTTAGAGGAGTCTCATTTGGAATCAGCTGAATGTAAAGAAGCTTTTAAAAACCAGAGGTGGATACAAGATCTGCTGTGTTCTAGACAAAGTGGAAATACTAGGGGGGTAGCTATGATTATCCGGGCACATTGCGGGATCAGAGTAGAAAAGTACGAGACAGACTCTTCAGGCAGAGGTTTGACAGCATCATTGAATTCAAATACAATTAGATTAGCCTGTGAAGTATACTATGGGCCAAACTTAGATTCCCCTGAAGCCCTGGTAAACTTGAAAATTAGTCTTGCTGTCATGAATTTACCCGTCATTCTGGGAGGAGATTTTAACTTAGTTTTTGATTCAAATCTAGATCGTACCTCCAGAGCCATCTCTTCCCCTTTACATAAATCGAAAAGGGAGTTGAAAAACATCATGAAGGATTTTAATCTCCTGGATGTTTGGAGAATTAAGAATGAAAATAATAGGGACTACTCTTTCTATAGTCATAGGCATAAACATCATTCACGTATTGACTCATTTCTTACAGACCAAGCCATATTCCCGTCAATTGTGTCTACCTCTTATATTCCAGCAATACTATCAGACCATTCTACAGTAGAATTAATAATTAAGCTCCCTCAGAAGTTACAGATTAAACGCTGGACTCTTGAGAAATCTTTACTTTTACAAAATGATGTTCAAGAGTGTGTGTTGAAACAGTCTGCTGAATACTTCAGATTTAATTCTGCTACTGCGTCCGAACAAATAGTTTGGGAAGCATTTAAGTCTTACATAAGAGGTTTATTTACAACACTTACAGTTGGCAAAAATAAGGCTAGGAGGAAAGCTGAAGAGGAATCTTTATCCAGAATAAAATCAAAAGAACAACTGCTACAGCAAGCATCATTAGAGCAGTATACGAATTTGGAGGCCATTCAGAAAGAGCTGGAAGGATTAAAAGCTAAATATCAAGCTAACCTAGATAAAATAATGAAGGATAGATGGGATGCGAGTAAGCTACAAAATTTCTCCTATGGAGAAAAATGTGGACGTATACTGGCATGGAAGACCAGAATGAATAAGGTAAGAAATCAAATTTGTGGGCTAAGACTACATAGTTCTGGTGACATATCCTATGATAATGATCTGATCTCCGAAGAAGCCAGGGTATATATGCAAAATCTTTATACCGGAGAAAGGGAAACCTCGACTCAAAGAGCAGTCAATTGGTTAAAACAGCTAGGCCTCCCGCAGTTAACAGCAGCAGATAGTGCCTTTATGAGCTCAGCTATCAGTGAGGGTGAGGTCCATAACCAAAAAAAAAAATGTCTAGAGGAAAGGCAGCTGGCCCAGATGGGCTTCCGATAGAAATCTATCAAATAAGCCCGACATCTTTGTTCCAGTCCTAACTTCCCTATTTAATAAAATACATCTGACTGGTGAACCTATTCCCCAATCCTGGTTAGAAGCCACAGTCACCCTGGTTCCGAAGCCCAATAAAGATCCTCTAATAGTTGAATCATACAGGCCAATCTCGCTACTAAACACCGATTATAAAATCTTTGCGGGGGTATTGGCGGCGATATTGGCCAAAGTGATTAAAACTGTCATACATGAAGACCAGAGGGGCTTTATGCCTGGGTGGCAGTAAAATTAATTGACCTTCCAGGCTATTGCTGCAATAGACTATGCTACAAACCGGAAACTCCCGCTTACCATTGTAGCAATAGATGCCGCTAAGGCATTTGACCAGGTCAGCTGGCCATATCTATGGGAGGCGCTAGCCGGATTTGTTCTTCCGAAAAATTTCATATCATCAATAAAATCACTTTACTTAAATCCAAGGGCCAGAATCCTGGTCAATGGCACCCTTACAGATTGGGTTCAGATATCGCGTGGCACAAGACAGGGGTGTCCCCTCTCCCCCTTATTGTTTAATTTATATATTGAACCTTTGGTTATACAGTTAAGATCGGATCCTTTGATAAAACCTTTCTTTATACATAAACCAGCTTTAAAATGTGCACTATATGCTGACGATTTGTTAATGTTCATGACTAATCCGGAGATTTCAATTCCCCAACTTTTTGAACAGGCGGAAATTTTTGGCGAAATCTCCGGATATAAAATTAATAAAGAAAAAACAGAGGTTATGCAGTGGTATCAGGAAACAATATCTCCTTTAGCTAAGCCACAGATGAGATATCTTGGAGTTGTTTTGACGCAAGATATCTTAGACATATCAAAAATTAACCTCAATAGAATCCTTAAAGAGGTATGTGGGCTCCTTTCGCGTTGGTCTGGTCTTCCTTTACATATTTTTGGTAGAGTTAATTTAGTAAAAATGGTTATTTTACCTAAAGTTACTTTCTTGTTCAATGCTATTCCTTTGAGTTTTTGTTCTAAAGACATAGCCAAAATACAGGGTAAAATTGGAACCTTTATTTGGAACTCTAAATCTCCCCGCATATCCTGGAAAAAACTGAGGAGAAAACTTAAAGTCGGGGGTTGGTATAACCAGACCTACTTCTCTATTTCCATTCATTTCATTTTAAAAATTTTCGGTTGCTGGCAGATAAGGCTGATGTGTCATCTTTGGGCCGATTATTTCAGGCATTATTACAGGGTATCCCTCAAGGGCGTGAATATTTTCCTTATAAGTTTGGTGATCCCAGATTCTATAAGAAAGTAAGGTTAAAGATCTTAGAGACTTCCCTGATAAATTGGGTATTTATTAAGAAAAAACTGGGGATCCCCTATTTTGTGTATCAAGCACCAATATGGGATTCTCCAGGGACACCGGAATGCCTTAAAGATCAATTGTCAAATCCCCTCAAGACGGCGGGCATCACACATTGGGGAGATCTACAACACAATACACAGTTAATGGACTGGGACTCCATTTCTAGGCTGACGGGAGGAACTCTTACTAGATTCAAATATTATCAATTGTCAGCTTGGTGGGCTACTATATCATGGGCCCCAGAAACTCTTGAATCTAAGTTAGATTTAGTAAATAGAAAGGGGAAATGGAAGAAAGAAGTATCTTTCTGGTATGAGGCCATGTTAGACATAGATGGAGTCACTGAACAAGAACTTCTAAAGTTGTGGGGAGGGACAATAGACGCTGAAGAAGGCAACTTGAACATCATGTGGGCCGATTCTTTTACGATGTTAAATACCGTAGTTAAAGCGGCTCCCCTCAAAAGAAATAATTTATTTACTCTACATCGAGTCTACATCTCTCCCAAAAAATTGGTTAAGATCACTAAAATAGAACATTGTTGTCTGAGATGCAAAGCCCCCGACGCTGATGACCTTCACATGTTTGTAGACTGTCCTAGACTTTCAGATTTCTGGTCCAGAATAGAAGATTTTATAACTGATGTATTGGGAAAGAAATTCTCCATCACTGCTACAATAATCTTATTTGGTTTAGTTTCAGGATATCAATCTAAAGAATTGGCAACCAAATTTATTTTTTATGTGATGGTGATGGTTTTATGTGATGTCTGTAGAACAAGGGCGGCGTATTATGCTACCGAAATCAACAGTAGCACCAACGCCTCTAAAACTGTTTTTAAAATTTTAAAAGACCTCATTGCAAAAAAAACCACCATTTCTGCTGCCACCTCTCCAGACCTATGCAATAACATGGCCAATTTCTTTACCAACAAAATAAAGAAAATTTACGAGACCTTCCCCTATTCCCCTCAGATTTCCGTTACTCTAGACCCTAGTAGACCCTGTCTTTCCTCCCTCCCCACACTAGAACGTGAGAGTTTCCATAAAATCTGTAAAAAAATAAAATCTGGCTCCCCGGCTGACCCCCTAAAACCCGAGACCTTTTGTGCAGCCAATGAGCTTGTCACGGAACCGATTCGGAATATTATTAATCGGTCTCTCACTACGGCCAAAATTCCCTCTAAATGGAACCAGGCATGGGTTTCCCCCATCTTGAAAAAGCCCACTTTGGACCCCACCCTTCCTGAAAATTTTCGGCCCATCTTACTTCTCCCCTGGCCAGCTAAAATCATAGAAGCACATGTCAACACCACCCTCACCAACTTCCTCCTAACCAATAACATTCTGGATGACTCCCAACACGGGTTTAGAGCTGGTCACAGCACCGAGACAGCCTTGCTTAGTGTTACAGAGGACCTCCGTACCATTCTTGACACCAGCGGAACGGCAGCACTGATCCTGTTGGATCTCAGTGCAGCCTTCGACACAGTGTCACACGAGGCCCTCTTGATGAGATTGGAGGAAGCTGGAATCACAGGCACGGCCCTGGGATGGTTTAAAGACTTTCTTGCCAACAGATCCTTTAAAGTATCCACCCCCCCCCTTACATCTCGAAAGAGCACAACATTGGACAGGGGGTGCCTCAGGGGTCATCACTGAGCCCCACCCTGTTCAATGTCTACGTCCGACCACTAGCAGAAGTGGTTAAGCAGAGTGGTCTGACGTTAGTATCTTACGCAGATGATACCCAGTTGGTGGTAGCTCTCAATGGTAACAACGGTCTGGAGGCCCATCACTTCAAGCAGACCCTTACTGGCATCACCAACTGGATGACGGCGAATTTCCTCCAGCTCAATGCGGGGAAAACGGAGATACTGCTCTTGGGGAAAAACACCGCATCCTGGGGCGAATATTGGTGGCCTGATGCTTTAGGCCAACCTCCTAAGCCCAAGGAATGTGTAAAAAACCTGGGAGTCTGGGTCGTCTCAGCATTGAAATTCACTCACCATACCAAAAAAGTCGCAGCCACCTGCTTCGGCATCCTGCGCAATTTAAGACCTATTCTGAAGTTTTTCAACTGTCACACCCGCCAGGTAATTGTCCAAGCTACCATCCTTTCTAGGCTGTACTATGCCAGCTCCCTCCTACTGGGCGCTAACCTGGCGGAAACTGCCAGACTTCAGAGAGTGCAGAATGCTGCTGCCAGAGCATTGGTAGGTCTCCCCCGCCACTCCTCAGTGGCTGGAGCTCTGAAAAAACTGCACTGGCTCCCGGTGGGAAAAAGGATTCAGTTTAAGGCACTCTGCCTTGCCTTCAAAATCCTTAAAACCGCCTCCCCCCGATGTTGCGCCCCCTCCTGACGGAGTACATTCCTGGGAGGTCACTTCGTTCAGAAGGACAACATCTGGTGGTCATTCCCCGTACCAATCTAGCCAGAATGGGCGGCCGATCCTTCAGCCTGCTCGCTGCCAAGCTCTGGAACAGCCTCCCGGAAACTAACCGTGGCATGCAGGACCTTCTGGCTTTCAGGAAAGCCATCAAAACCCACCTCTTTCAGTAACCGCACCTCTTCTTCTTTGGTGCTCTCTTCTTTTTCTGCCTTTAACTTTGCTCGCAGCGCCGGGACGCCCCTTTGCTGGGGCAGCCGAGCGCTATACAAATCCCAATAACATTAACATTAACATTAACATTAGCGAGGCGGGAAATATGTAAGGCTTGGAAGGATCCCCTGCCCCCTAAATGTTCTGATTGTCTGAAATAAATCATATATATAAGTGGATCGGATATGGCCTGTGATAGCTCTAGCCACGATAAAATCTGGGCGGCCTTAGTGGCCTGGCGGAATCGATGAGATTGCTTTGGTTGTATTCCAATGATTTCACCTGCGCACTGTGGGTGTCGGCTCTCCAGTTCAATCCAAGGGCCGTACAGCTATCAAGAGTTCGAGTGGAGCTTGCAAACAGCTGAACTAGAGGGGTATCCATACCTTTTCTTCTCCTTTGCTTGAATAACGTTGAGGTCGGAACATCATTGCAAAGGAGAGAAGAGGCGGATTTCCTCATCTAGAATGCCCACCTTTGGTATATGAGGAATATTAAAAAGAAAAAAACAAAAAGAAAAAAAAAAAAAACAAGGTATCAAAATATACTTTCTCAGAATGAGTTACTTTACGGATTACTTTTCTAACCACAGGACTGTATCCTAGATTCAGTCCTGGGACATCTCCTGTAAACAGTTAAGTAAAAGTGTTTTGGTTACAGTGGTGATTTTTAAGGAATATTATTGTATTTTAAAAGTTGACACTTAGAAACGTTTTCACCTAGAATCACCAATGTTATCCTATGGGAGGAAATTCACTTAGCAGATAAGTAGTGTTATTGTTACTTTTTCTTTTTCAGGGTTGGATCCTAGATCCAGCCCTGGTACATCTCCTGTAAACAATTGAAAGAATGCGTTTAAGCCATACAGGCAATTTTTTAAGGAATATTTGTAGTTTTTGAAAATCGACACTAAGAAACTTTTCTGGTGAAAACCATACAATGGATTCCTACGGAAGGAAATTCAAGTTACTGGTAAGTACGGTTAAAATTAGTCAGTGCTGGGCTAAATGATGCAGCACTGGGTTCTCTCTGGATAACAGGTGAGTAAATTGGAATTTGTTGTTCGGCTGATTTTAGATGAATATTTTAAAGTTTCAAAACTCCACACTTAGAAGAATTTCCAAGTGAAACCGGTCAATGTTACCCTATGGAAGAAAAGTGAGTTATCGGCTTTTGGGTAAGTGGTCGACTGGCAGAGTTAAGGCTCTGGGCATAGACACAGGGGTCTCCCAGGGTCAGGTAGGTACAGTTGGTACACCCTCAGCAGCACAGGGGCAGCCGGGTGCAGAGGTAGTTAGGCCCAATGTTATCCCATGAGAGGCAGGGGTCCTACGGTTGGTGGCTGCTGGCAAGCAGGCCACGCGGCTGTGGGAGCTGGGCTCCTGGTCACTTGCTCAGGGCAAATGGGGGAGTAGGTTAGGACAAAGGTTGCGCTGGCAGGGGCACTCGGGCGGCTGGGTGCAGGGTGCTTTTGAGCCATTGGGCGCTCAATGTTATTCAATGGAGATCTTGGGAGATGAACAAAGGCCGCAGGCTCGGGACGGAGATTCTTCAGGATCGACCAACACTTTGAGAGGTAAGTTGGGATCTTGGAGGATAGGTAGGCACCCAGGAGTGGGGCACAGGGGGCCGTGGGGCGCCAGGTGCAGGGGTGTCTTTTGACGTCGGGAAATCTTACCCTCTGCTAGTCGCGGTTGGAGGGGTCCCTTGCTGTGAGGCTACAGGCGTCATCTGTGTCATCGAGGAGGGTCCTTGGGCACTGGATTCCAGGTCACAATCACCGGGGGGACGTCCTCAGGGTCTTTGCCCACTCAGGCACAGGCCGGGCGTGGCGGGTGCAAAGTGTGCTGGATTCGCGGTTACTGGCTGGCACCAGGGGTACTGTTGTTTGAGCATGCTGTTTGAGCAGAACCACTACTCATGGGAGTACCAGTCTTTAAGATGTTCAAGGCAGGCAGGTCCACCGGGGATTTCGAGGTTGCTGTCCGCAGGAGACGCTGGGATTTAGCAGGAGCAGGTTCAAGGATCAACAGGCCTGTAGGGCTGGGGCTAAGTCAGTTGGTGTCGTCCTCTTGTTAGCAGCTGCACAGCAGGTCTTCTTCTTCTTGATCTTTCTTGTTTTCAAATCGGGATTTGAGGAAGGAAGGTTCAGGGTGCCCCTAAATACTGAATTTTGGGTTGTTACAGGTAGGGCAAGGGCAGGGACCAATAGGTCCCTGTCCTGGGGCGAGTAGACCCCCTATCCTGCTTCTCTCCTGTGGGAGGGGGCAGGACCCTATCTCTGATTGAGCAGGGCTCCCCATCCTCAAGATGGCCGGAGCCCGGAGTTGTGCTTCACCTCGCCTCTTCCACCTGAGGGGTGGAGTTGGCACAGGCTGGCACACCCCCTTTCCTTACGTAGGGTTTCCCGCCAGTCTTCCCGCCAGAGTGGGGGTCAGAAGCGGTGGGGGCCAGTTGCTGAGTACAACAAGTGTCCTGGAGAATCTCACAAAGGCGGCATGCCTTTGAAGCTTCCCCTGCCCATCCTGGGGGAGGAGACCTAGCACCTCACCCAGGATGTGCATTGTTGCAGGCCCAGGAGAGCGGAGGGCTCTCTACCCAGGGGTCCAGCAACATGTCTGCTGTGTGGCAGCCTAGGCAGCCTCTAAGACAGGACGTTGATTGTAGGTTAGGTTTCAGAGGGCATCTCTAAGATGCACTCTGTAGTGCATTTTACATTAAATCCCACACTGGCATCAGCGTGGTTTTAATGTGCTGAGAAGTTTGATATCAAACTTGTCAGTCTTCAGTGAAGCCACTATGGTGCTGTGGAGCTCGTAATGACAATATCCAAGCACCATATACTCTTTAATGGCATCACTGCACTTACAGTGCCCAGGAATGGCCCTGGGTACTGTAGGGGCACAGGGCTCATGCACCTGCGCCCACACCACTGGCATAGTGCACCCAGCTAGAGGGCTGACAGAGGTATTCCAGGGCAGTGGGTTTGTGGGCATGGCACACAGGGATGTGTGCCATGTCGACTCTCTGTTTAGTCCTGCACCAAGTCACTCAGCCTGCAAAGGCAGTGTGTGGTGTCAAGGTACAGGGCCCCTAAGGGTGGCACAATAAGTGCTGCAGCCCTTAGGGGTCTTCTCTGGTCACAGTGCCCTGGGTACCTAGGGTGCCATTTACCAGGGGCTGACCTGAGGCCAGAGATGCCAATTGGGTTTAGGTTTCAACACAGTTTTAGGGAAGGAACACAGGTCCTGGGTACCTCGTTTGCAGGAACCCAGGGCACACTCAGTCAAAGTGCAGCAGCCATTCAGCAAAAAGTAGGGGCATACCATGCAACAAAGTTGGCACTTTCTCGCACAATATGATTGCTAAAACACATCATTATAGTGTTGCCATTTTGGAAAATGGTGTAAGGGTTGCTCTGAAGAGGTATTTTCTGTCTCTAAAAGACTACTTGACCCCCAAAACCTATGTTTTGACATAAAAAAAGTATATAGGGCTCATGGTTGTTCAAATATTACATCTTCACTGCAACACATCTGCCATTTTTTAAATGTCATAAAGAAAAATTTGTGTGTGGGAGTGATGGTCTGTGGACCTCTTGTGATTCACAACACTGGCTGGCTGTGTTGTCTTACATGTTGATTTCTTGTCATAAGAACTCTTCAGTTGACAATGGTTTTACCAGTGCGGCCTCGGCCTGTATTATAATTCTTTATAAGTACATATTTCTGATATTGTTGTGACCTGGAGTGCACTCTATAATTGTGTGGTATTGAATTATAAGAATTACTAGGGTGAACCTGTGGATGACAACGTGTTTCACCTCATAAGGGTGATGGGGGTGGTTAGAATAGTATCTTTCTCAAGTTTGCATGCCATTGAAGTCATTTAAACACAGCTGGCCTAGGCCTAGTACTGCTAGCAATATTTCCAAGTGTGATTAATGCCCTGAAATACATGATGTTTATGTTGTGTTGATTATTGTGTGTGTGTTGAATACAAAAGTTATTTACATAGATCATGTGTTAAGTCTCTTCTGTGACGCTCAGTGTATTTATTGTGGGTGAGTGCTGTGCCAATGCTTTACACATTGCTTATGTGATAAGCCTGACTGCTCAGTGCCAAGCTACACAAGGGTGAGCGCAGGTTATAAAGTATGTGTAATCACCCGCACCTGATGGGAGTGGTAGGTTCTTCCTGGCTCGGGCATCGCTCAGCCAACCAGAAAGTGCTAGTTCCAACAGTGATTAACCAAGATGTCAGTCAAATAGGAGGAGCTTGATGTCCTTTTTGATTCTTTATGAGTGTTTTTGAAAGCTGGTCAATGTCTTCCAGAGATGAGATTTTCATGTATATTTGGGTGTGGTTGGCGTATAATTGGAAGAGAATCTCAGAATTTCTGAGAATCACACATAGTGGTTCTAGGTGGAGGTTAAAGAGCATTGTGGAGAGGATCATACCCCTTCCTGAACGCTGACTGGTCTCGAGAACGAGTTGCCCATTGTCACAATTTGGGAATGGTTTGATAGATATGTGGAGAACCAGTTGAGTGTGCCTCCGCATCCCTGCATTGTTCTAGAGTACGAAGGAGGTCCAGATGGTTGACAGTGTCGAATACAGTGCATAAATCCAGACGGACCAGGAGGCAGGATTTACCGGAGTCGATGAGTCAAAGCGAGTCATCGACTATTTGGTAGTTTTCAGTTTCTGTAGTGTGATCCTGGCAGAAACCTGATTGGAGAGTGTCTAGAAGGTTGTTTGTTCAGATGTGTGAAGTGAGTTGGAACACTACGCAACTTTCGATGACTTTGCCTAAAAATGGGACTGTGGAGACTGGGCAGTAGCTGTTCAAGTTCTCTGGATCAAGAGGCTGTTTTTAAAGAGAGAAGAGATTTGCCCCACTTTAGTCGTTCTGGAAAAATGCCCTGTTTGAGAGAGAAGTTAGCCATGGTGGTCTTATCTCATCTCTTCTTTCCTCTTCTTTGAATGAAGTCATAATTCATTGTGTTTGTACCTCAGGGAGGTTCCTATGTGAGTTACTCACTTGAACCCACAGCGATAACTGACAGTGGTGGCTGGCATCTACTGAGGGTCAGGAGTGGGCAAACAAGAGAAAAAAAAGGAAAAAGAAATGCACTTACCGATCCTCACTCTGACCTCGTCTGCTGCTGGGGCTGCAGTGCAGGACTCAGCAAACTGCCTCAACCAATCCAGGACTGCTCATATGCTGTTAATCAGCATGTGAGCAGTGCCCTTATTGGTGGAGGTGGCCTCTGTCACTGCTCCCGAGGGTACTGGATGCCTGCATTTGCTCTGAACCTAGCTGTCTTAAGACAGCTGGGTTGAGAAGTTTAAAGTGCGCATGCGTGGCTGGCTGTGAGAAAGGGGCCTCTTTCTGCATGGTATGCCCCACTTTGTGCTGAATTGCTGATATTCTTTGACTGAGTGTGCTCTGGGCTCCTGCTAATCAGGTACCCAGGGCCTATGGGCCAGATGTAGGAGGCCATTTACCGACCGGTAAGGCCGATTTCGGCCGTTACCGACCGGTAAATGGGTATTTGGTATGTAGGGGGCCATTTTTACAGATTCGGTAAATTTACCGAATCGGTAAATTTACCGATTCTGTAAAATAACGGATCGGTATTTTTGCCGATTGGGTAACGGCCAGATGTAGGTGGGACTCTTCAGAGTCCCTAAAGCCTTACAGATTCGGTATTTTACCACCCAATCCAATTGGGTGGTAAAATACCGAATCCAGGTGTGCATGCACATGTGTGCATGCACACCTAGCCATGTGACAGACAGACATGCCCTTAGGGCTTGTCTGTGTGCCACATGGCACACATGCCCGTCTTTGGGGTGCTAGAGGTGTCAAAGTGATACCCCCTGCACCCTTGCTGAAATCGGCATTTACCGAATCGGTAAATACCGATTCGGTATTGCCCATTGATTCCTATGGGCTTCAAGGCCCATAGGAATCAATGGGCATTACTGAATCGGTATTTACAGAATCGGTAAATACCGAATCTTAACGATTGGGTATTTACCGATTCTGAAACACCTACATACCCCCCCTCTATTTTACCACTTCTTAAATACCGAATCGGTAAAATTCGGTATTTAAGAAGTGGTAAAATAGAATTACCTACATCTAGCCCATATGTTCCTTCCCTAAAATTGCATTGAAGCCTAAACCCAATTGGTATCTCTGGCCACATGTCTGTCCCTGGTAAATGGTACCACAGGTACCCGGGGACTGTGAGCAGAGAAGGCCTCTAAGGGCTGCATCACTTATTGTGCCACCCTTAGAGGACCTGTACCCTGACACTCACTAACTGCCTTTGCACGCTGCGTGTCTTGATGCAGAACAAAGTGAAGAGTCGACATGGCACACATCCCTGTGTGCTATGCCCACAAACCACTGCCCTGGCATAGATCAGTCAACTGTCTATCTGGGTGCCTTATGCCAGTGGTGAGGGTTCAGATGCATGAGCCCTGTACCCCTACAGTGCCCATGTTCATTCTTGGGCACTGTAAGTGCAGTACTGCCATTATGGTGCTGGGAGTTTGTCATAACAAACTCCACAGGACCATAATGGCTACACTAAAAAATGGGAAGTTTGGTATCAAACTTCTCAGCACATTGAACCTACACTGATGCCAGTTTGGGATTTAATGTAAAATGCACGACAGAGGGCATCTTAGAGATGCCCCCTGAAACTCAACCAACTTCTAGTGACCTGACTGAGTGGCTGCTTAGGCTGCACCAACAGACCCGTTTGTGTCGAGAGCCTGCTGCTCTCGGGGGCCTGAAACAATGCACATCCTGGGATGAGGTGCCAAGCCTCCTCCCCCAGGATGGGCAGGGTTCACGAAGGGAAAGCTTTAAAGGCATGCCGCCTTTGTGGGCCTCCCCAGACCATTTGATGCTTTCAGCAACTGGTCCCCACTGGTTCTACCCCTCACTTTGGACGGGAGAACCGGTGGGAAAAACAAGTGAGGGAAAGAGGTGTGCCCACCTCTGCCAAATCCACCCCTCAGTGGGGGAGGCGAGGTGAAGCACAACTCTAAGTCCCGGTCATCTTGAGGATGGGGGACCCAACCAACCAGGGACAGGCTTCTGCCCCCTCCCACTGAAGGGTGGCACGATAGGGGGTATACCCACCCCAAGGAAGGGACCCATTGGTCCCTGCCCTTTACCTACCTGTAACACCCCTAAATCTAGTATTTAGGGGGAACCCTGAACCTTGCTTCGGCAGATCCTGAAATGAAAAGAAGAAATGAAGAATAAGGACCGAACAGCTGTGCATCTAGCTAACAAGAGGACGACGCCCACTGACTTGGCCCCAGCCCTACAGGCCTGTCTCCCTTTAAACCTGCTCCTGAAAAATCCCGGTGTGTCCTGCAGCCAGCAACCCCGAAAACCCCGGAGGACCTGCCTGCATTCACTTCCAAAGACTGCTTCTCCCATGAACACCGGATTTGTTCAAACAGCAACCTCTGGCAGCAGCCAGAAATTGTGAATCCAGCCCACTCTGCACCCGCCGAACCCGGCCTGAGCTCGAGTGGAAAAACACCACAAGGAGGTTACCTAGGCGATCCTGACCCAAGATCCGGCGACCCCTGACCTGCCTCAAGCCTCCAGCCGATGCCTGCAGTCTAAATCCAGAAGGCCCTCCTAACTGGGTTTCCCCATTTGCCTTGACCTAAACCCTAGGAGCTTTGCTCCCACAACCCAGTGGCCTGCTTGCCAGCAGCCACCAACCGGAGGCCCCCTATCCCCCACTTTGGGCCTCAACACTCTGCACTCGGCCACCCTAGTGTCACTGAGGGTGTAATAAGAGGGCATCATGGACCCTGGGGGACCACTGAGTCTAACCCCAGAACCTTAACTCCCACAGTCGATAAATTACCTGTGAACTAATAACCTGTTTTCCCTCCATAGGATAACATTGACAACTTTCTTCCAAAAAGTTTCTAAGTGTGGAGTTCGGAAACCTAAAAATATATTTTTTAATTCACACGAATAACCAAAAAGTATTTACTTACCTGTTTGCAGGAAATGTCCCAGTGCTTAATCTAGGTATCCAGCACTGAGTAAGAAAAGTAACGTAAAAAGTAACTTACCTATAATTTACTGAAAAAGTATATTCATTCCAATCTACTGCATTGCAACCTACTGCATCCCCTGTAAATCAAACAAAGTACAACCCCTATTGCATTTTCAAACTGTTCGACATTCAGCAACTTATTACTGTAAAGTATTTAATGCTTATCTGTGCCAGGCTTGCTTGGTTCTAAAGCAAAACAACAGTATATTTTCATACAAAAACCATTGAGCTAGAGTTCAGTCCTTGAGTGTGTGAATTATTTTGCTGACTGAATGTGTACATCAAATGCTTAACACTGTCCTCTGATACTGCCTTACTGCTCGACCACTCGACCACAAATAAAGAGTAAGGTTCTGTCTAACTTTAACCTCTGCTGACCTCTGGGGTCACCTGGACTCCATACGCACTATACCTCATTTTGGTGTAGTATATATAGAGCCAGTTTCCTACACTAACCGTCTCAAGACAGCTGGCCAAAGACACATGCGCACTTTAAACCAGTGCAAAAGGCAGGCCTCTGCCCACCACTCCTCCCTGCTCACTGAAAAGTCCCCACCCTGTTCTGATGCTCGGTTCAGCACGGGAAAATAAAAAATAAAATCGTTATGAATTACCATTTTACTTTTTTATCTCTGGGGCTTTGGGGGCACGTAAGTGGGGCGACGCTCCTCCGCTCCAATGAAGAGGCCGCCCCTGGTTCCATTAACTGCCACCATGTATAGGCCTAGTAAATGGAGACGGTCACTTGCTGAGGGAGAAACATTTATGTATCCCAGTCTTATAAGCAATGTTACACCGTCTGCTTGCTGTTTGTGTCATTCTGCCAGTAATGAAAATAGAGGGAAAGTACACTACGTCAGCATCTTTGGCTGCCTCCAAAAGCGGATCACAGGGCCAGGCTTGAGGAGCTATTGGATACAATGTCCTGGGTGTCCAATTTTGTGTTCAAAATGCTATGGAGTACACTTGCGTTTTTCCATATACGCATCTATCCCTTTCAATTCAGAGAACGAAACTAGCGCACTTGCGAAATTTGAAAGTCCCAGGAGTGTTTTAGGATCCGAAGGTAGAGTACAAAATACTTTTAAATCACTCCGGAACACTACAGAATTGCAACACTTTAGTGCTCTATTTCAAGTTCAAAGGCCCTGTAGCAACATTGTATATGAGGGATGATCACTAAAAAGATTTAGACCCCTTTAAGTAATTACTGCTTTTTAAAGGCACCAACAGCAAAAATTGTCGGAGTATTTTGCCAAAACAAAGTCTGCTAGGGCCGAAACACCTTAGTCTTTTCCTTTGGTGCAGATTTTTCTTAGAGCATCAAAAAACAAGTTAATTTGCTTTCTCAATGGAAGGTGGAAACTATGCTCCAAAATGCAGAGTAGAATGGTTTGAACTGAATTAAGTATCTTGGGGCTAGATGTAGGTAATTCGTATTTACCGATTCATAAATACCGAATTTTACCGATTCGGTATTTATGAATCGGTAAATATGAAGGGGGGAGATGTAGGTATTTCTAGAAATTGAAATACTGAATCTTTAATATTCGGTATTTACCGATTCGGTAAATACCGAATCGGTATTTCCTATTGATTCCTATGGGCTGTGAAGCCCCTAGGAATCAATGGGAAATACCGATTCGGTAATTACCGAATCAGTAAATACCGATTCCTGCCAGGGTGCAGGAGGTGTCACTTTGACACCCTCTAGCACCCCAAATACAGGCATGTGTGCCATGTGGCACACAGACATGCCCTAAGGGCATGTCTGTCTGTCACATGGCATAGGTGTGCATGCACACCTGGATTCGGTATTTTACCACCCAATTGAATTGGGTGGTAAAATACCGAATCTGTATGGCCTTTGGGACTCAGAAGAGTCCCACCTACATTTGGATTTACCGAATCGGTAAAATTACCGATTCGGTATTTTACAGAATCGGTAACTTTACCATATCGGTAAATTTACCGATTCTGTAAAATAAATGCCCCTACATGCCAATGTCTAAATACCGGTCGGTAACGGCCGAAATCCGACCGGTATTTGGGCTCCTACATCTGGCCCTAGGTCACTGGCAGAAAAGCAAGCCACCCATAATTTGTGTGCCACAGGGTACCATTCCCAAAATCTTCACACTTAAAAAAAAATGGGACTTTGGTGTAGTCGATGGCCACTCAGAAACAAAAATGACCCTGGCACATTCACCACTAAGCATCTTGTTTGCAGGGTTTGACTGGGACAGAAAATAGGCCTGGGTAACAATATAAAAGGGCCTCCCCGATTAGTGAAACAGCGAGCTAAAAAATAGGTCCACATTTTCAGATCGGGGCACTTTTGAACTTGAACAGTGAAGCTGTGTAGATGTTTAGCAATGTACAGGAGGCTGTATGCCTTTGTACTGCAGACAATGTTTGTGGTAATATACGGGAAAACAATTTTACAAATCTCCCCACCAGAACATACAAGCATTTTTAATGCAATAGGTCCAGCATTTGAGAGAGTTTAAGCTATTTGCATGGTAAATGACAATGCCTTTTATGTATGTGTTCTTAAAACCCACACACATATAAAAGGCATTGTTATTTATAATGCTAATAGGTCAAACTCTCGCAAATGTGAGACCACTTAAATGGTGGGCTTGACTCTTTCTTTAGACCCTGTTCGCCGTATTCAGGTTACAGAGAGCAGTGACTAAAAAAAGGGATGCGGCCAACATTGAAGTGAAAGCGCAGTATGGGGCACTTTCACCCCCCTCCCCCCAAAAAAAGAATAAACAAAGGTTCTGTAGCGCGGGCGCTAAAGTTAACGCAAACCGTGCTGGAAAATTAAATGAATAAAAAAGGGCGCCCACTATAGTTAAAGCAGACAGCGCTGCAAATCAAATAAATAATTAATAATTACGCCCTTCCGTTATAGTTAAAGGACCTGCCGCCATTACAAATCAGGCAGTATGCTGCTTTGTAGGAAATGAAGTCGTGTGTGGAATAGTGGAAGATCATTAAAGAAAATAGTGCTCACAGACTAGATAAAGCTGACCGTGTAACAACCCAGGTAAAAAGTCTGGTTCTTACGGGAAGTTACAAATGCAGAAAAGGCGGTACCAAGTAGGGACTACTAAGCCCATTTATCAATCAAAAGCAACGATTTTGAAAGGACATTAACAGGAGGCAATTGAAAAGATGGGCGGGAAATGGGCGGGGATTCTATTCCATGCCTCACCACAGCATGCTTCGCAGATCAGCATGTGCGTTGTCCAGGCTCAAGCTAAAAACAGGCCCATACCTAAAAAGAAAAAAAAGGACCACCCACTGAAGTGTCAGACCAGTCCTTCTGGCCCTGCCAGATTGCCATATAGGCAAGTCCGCCACTGCCTGCTTGTAGACACCTAAGACATATGCTGTAATATTAAAATGTGTCTGGTGGTCATATCTGTCCAGGGCCAGATGCTCAGAAGATTTACTTTTCAATCAGGGCCAGACTGGGACCAAACCCGGCCCTGGCAAAGTGCTTGGCCAGTCCCCCAGGGGTTTGGGGGTGCAGCCGAGCTGTTTACCAGGGCTGGTTTCTGCCTATTTAGATACAGTGGCCGATATTGCAGCTATGCTGCAAAAACAGCCCTGTAACAAAATAGGCTCCCAGGGGCACAAAACCGGCCCCCAACACTAGCGGCTCACCAGGGAAATGCCCAGTGCCCCCAATGGCCAGTCCTGCCCTGTTTTCAATGTGGTACAGGAGTGGGCATAAGATGATGAATGCCCTTTTGATACAGGTATTTCATTGGTCATGTAGCTCAGTGCCACTGATGGTAGATTACTCACAGTTTCTCTTTTTATATAGTGCAAACTCACTCCAAAGCACAGGAGCACTTTTCATAAACACCAAAATACATTACACAAGTTGATATGTTGTGATTCTATATAGGACCCTAATCCGATATTCCCGATTTATGCCCTTATGTGGTTATAACTAATAATATCCTTATAAAGGCATAAGAATCATATCCATATTTAGTAATAGCCAATGCGGTCCAAATACGGCAAGGCTACTCCCATAGACTCCTAGAAAGTACAACGCGTTCTTTAAACAAACCAAGCCTCCAGCAGCCCGGGAAATCCCCCTGCTTTTGTTTTGATTTTCACAAGAACTCCTGGAGTCCAGAAAGAACTGTTAGTTCTTAGTGACGTCTTATGTCCAACCTTACGTCAAATCTGGCACCTTTCAGGTATAAATATACCAACGTTGCCTTAAGCAAACACACGGTGGTTTGGAGCAGAGCGGCTATCTACTTGCCCGAAGCCCAGCTGATGCGAGAGCCGAAGGAAGCCGACCCTCCCCTTTGACGCACTGAGAGAGACGCTGTCTTTTTCTCCAGCCGAGAAAATCCAGCTCCGGTGTTTCCAGTCACCCTTGCGGGTTGCTGGGAGATCGAGTCCTGAGAGAGAGATACAAGACCTCCTACATTCTATTACGAAGGTACGGAGCTGACTAAACCCTTAAGAGAATTCTTGATTCAGATTCTTGGCAAAAACCAACTTAACTTAAACGGCAACTTACTTACTCCTTCCTACGTATTAGGCTTAGGTCAGGTACACCGGGGTAGGCGTATCTTAGAAGCACCAGTTGAGTACGTTAGTCAATGTTTTTATGTATGTATATATTTTATCCATTTTAAAGTATCATATGGCTAAGAAACCATATCAATGCTTTTACAGTATTATTTCATAATACTACTTTTACTGTACGCTCTTTACTTCATGATAAGTATTGCAATTGTGGCAATTCATTTCTCGTGCATGAGAAAGAAGACTGCTCAATAAATAACACCTTTTTATTGAAAACGCCCGTCTCTCTATTTCTCTGCACTCTGGTGAAACTAAGTATGCACGATTGACTGAGTGAAATAACTGTCTATTGTTTTCACACGACTCTAGAGATATACTCTTTATTCTGAGGGAGCAAAGTTGTCATGTTTATGCGGTTGTCAGAAACTAATCCCTTCTTGTGTAAATCAGGAGAGTTAACTCTTTCCTGAACATTCGAGAAAGTTTCTAGTGACCTCTGAGCTAGTGGCAAAACTAATTAAGTCTAATATAGTCAGTAGAGACCTAGATGACCTCAGTCCTACGTCTACACTACTGTTTATATTATTCCAATGCGCAGAGCCTATTGGGAATATAGGAACTACACTACATGGCGCCCAACATTTGGTAAAACTATAATCTAATGCAAGACATTAGAGTAACTCAGTCGTGCTTTTTCACACAGACCCCTTTTTCCCGTAAAAACTCCAAAAGACGTCTGGAGTGGGTAAAAGGTTTATATCCGCCGGAACTTAGTAGGAAGAGATTCCTATGTATTAGTTTTTGGTTTAGTCAATGTTGAAGGATACAGTGTTCCAAAATATTGTGCACCTAATCTTTGTTTCCTTGAAAGTTGCTCTGCAACAAAAAACTTTCTGTCAGTAAAATGTCGGATAGTGAAGAGGAAAGGGAGAGAGCTAAATTAGCAGCTCAACTCCTAGCGGATGACACAAGTCTCCAAGAAATTGACCCGAATGCTATAATCATTCTGGTCAAAGTAAGAAAAACTATAACTAAAAAACTTATAGAAAATGGAGTATCATCACGAGGTGGTACAGTCATATTCGTGGTAGAGGCTCATGAATATCGGCAGACAGAGGTATTCTATTGATGGATACAATTTCCAGCAGCACACGCTGTGACACACAAATTCCACTATTACAAAATAGAGGAACCTCCGGATGAATACGCTCCTTTCGAGGACGTTGAAATCCCACTAAGTTACCAAAAGCACATGCTCTGGTTTAAAGGCGCCCTAAAACATCAAAATCACATCACCAGGCTCGGTCCACTAGGTAGACCAGGAGCCACATGGCCGGCACTAGCTAGCTACACACCAGATCCCGACATAGAAAAAATGTCAAGTAAAGAACTCCTAGTTAAACTAAAAGAATTAACACAGGCATATAGAGAATTAGTTCAATTGGCAATGGACAATATAATATACCTCCAGAAATTGAAAGAAACAGATATAGCAGAACAACCTTTTGAACTTGCCAGAATCATAGAAAAATCCTATGAAGAACTAGGTAGATAGTTTGGGTGAGAAACCAATAAAACCCCAACTAACTGAAAATCCTGAAAAAACCTTTATTAAAAATAATCTACACACTCCAAAAAAGAGTTGGGTGGTAATAAACAATCCACTCCCAGAGAAAAATGGTTTCAGTCAAGAGGAAGTTCTCCTCAACGGAGAGATAGATCTCCAGACCGAGGAGGCAAGTCTCCCCAGAGGGAGCCCTCTGAGAAAAGATACAACCTTAGAGATAGGGATAAATTGAGAAAACCTGATAGATATCAAAATATTGATACACGTCCCTCTCGATCTTTTCAGAATTCCTCACAGAAATCGGAAAGAAGAGGACGGTCAGAACACAAAGAAGAGCACGTCAAGTCCAAAGACAAGGAACCTGCTCATCAAAGTAAAAAATTACAATTTCCAAGACAGAAGGTAGCCAGTATTAAAATAAAACATGCCGAGGATACTGAAGACACACATGAAAAACGGAGAGTGGGCCCAGACAATGCTAGACAGCGCAGCAGAAGTAACCATAGCTCGCAAGATCCTGATGAATCTTCTGGAGACATTGGACACGAATGAATACATTCAAGTGGAAACTGCAGACACCAGAGTTAGCAAACCTCATAAATTATACGAAATAACATTGCGTATAGAAGGGGATAAAACTAGGAAAGTAAAGGGTCTCTTTTGGGATAACCTTTCTAAAGGCTATGACATCCTGTTAGCTGAGAAAGACAGGCCACCAGAGTTTGTCAAGGAGTGCCCTCATGGCGAAGAAATGATTATGCCTGCCTGCTAAAATCATATTCCAATTCATAAAAAATATACATTTGCAAGAAAATGGGCAGGGGCCCAAGCCCCTGCATTATATAAAAATCATGTAGGATGGGATGAGGATTCTCCTCCCCACAAAATCCAGTTAAAAAGTCAACCTACTGCACAAAGGCAGTACCCAGTTAAACAAGAAGCTAAAAACCAAGTCAGGGAGATCTTAGATCAACTTGAATATCAAGGGGTGATTGAAACATGCACCTCACAAATGAACAATCCTTTGTTTCCTGTCTCCAAGCCAGACGATTCATATCGTCTAGTTTTGGACCACAGACACCTAAACTCCTGCTGCAAGACATTTGCAGTACAAAACTCACACAGTGCAGCACTAAGGAATAACATCGTGCGCAAAAAATATAAAACAACATTAGATATCTCTAATGGATTCTTTTGTCAAAACATTGCACCTAAAAGCAGGTATTTGACCGCTTTCTCAATAATGGGGTCACAAAAACAATTCTGTCGACTCCCACAGGGATTCAAGAATAGCCCAGGATTATTCTCAGCAAGGGTAACAGAGTTACTACAAATATATGATGATGAGGCATTATCTTATGTCGATGACATCTATCTCACAGATGATGACCTGGAGACACACTTGAAAAGAGTGAACACCATAATACTTGGGTTCGCAGCTGAAGGGTACAGATTCAACTTTAAAAAGTCACGAATTGCTCACCTAACTGTCCTGTTTTTAGGATATGAATTATCAAGTGAAGGCAAGAGCCTAGCAGACAACTTCTTAGAGAAGTGCGCAGTGCTCCAAGCACCAAAAATGCTGAAGAACTTGCAATCAATACTAGGTTTCCTGAATTTTGGAAGAACATACATTCTAAATTATGCGGAGAGGGTTAAACCTCTCTATGAATTAATAAAACCTGATTTCAAACAAATCGATTGGACTCAGAAACACACAGAAATTTCAAGATCATTACAAACAGGCATGTTAACTAAAACAAAACTGCAAACACGCGAAAACGTACGCAACCTTGTAATCCGAGTCATCCCAGGAAGATGCGGATTCACGTACCTGACCTCTAATGAGGGAGAAACGGTACCAATAGCTTACAAATCACACTTGCACACACAAGCTGAAATGAAATTCAGATCTACTGAAAAGATTATAATAGCGGTTCAAACTGCTGTAGCAAAAGAAAGAGCCCTAGCCCAAGGCAAGAGGATATCTGTTTTAACAGCAGAATCAGCCCTTGAGGCATTAACAAGCCCACGCAATCTGAATGCTGTGGCACTAGATCCAAAATGGAAACAATGGGAAAATTCTCTTGCTGCAGAAGACGTGAAGCACTATTTTGACCCGAAAATGAAAAAACTAGAAGATCTATAATATGAAGAAGAATATCCTCTGCCAATCGAAATTCTGCCTCTCGAACAGTACATATGTGTAATCTATATGGACAGATTTGCACAACACTACGATGTGGATAAAAAATCCTACAATGCAGCGTGCGCGATTGTTAAAGGTCACTGGCGCTTTGGTAAATTCAGACCGATAATCACCAAAACTGAATCACTTAGAAACTGTACAGCTCAGCGAGCTGAAATAAGATCTTTAAAGATGGCGCTTGAAAATGCAGATCGTGAATTACCGACACTAATAGTGTGCGATTCGCATTTCTGCGTCAAGTCTTACAATAATGACATGCAGACATGGATCAAAAACGATTACAAAGATGCCACAGGTGCCACAATAAAGCATAAAAAGCTATGGGAACAAGTAGTTCTTTTACAGAAAGAACTACAAAAGACTCACGTGATACATACACTGAGTCATCAACGTGATGGCGTTCACGTTGCAGGGAATTCATTGGCTAACAGAGCCACAGCGGAAGCAGTTCAACTGGCTTCCGTAGCCACAAAAAAGCGTTCTAATAAACACATAGACGGAGAAACCATGCTGGCGGTAAAAGCCTCACTAAAAGGCGACTATGCAGCATTACCTCTTGACTATCCACTCAATAATACATACATAATTGATGCAAACTCCGTTCCTTTTGCTCAAATCCCTGGAGTGGGGGACAGAGTAATTCCAAACACGAACAGGAGGGCTTACTTGATTCAAGAAGCACACATGGGATTGGGTCTGAGGCACCAAGAGATCGTGAAATCTCTAAAAGAATTACAATCAGAATACTGGTGGCCAGGGATGAGCCTACAAAATTAAAAATTTGCAAAGGATTGTCCAGACTGCAACAGAGATCGCAGTTGTGAACCGGACCAGACTACTGCCAGGACTCCTTTATTAGAAAGCATCAGGCTATCTATACGCAGAAATCCAGCCGGAGAAATGCGTTCCCATAAATATTAAGACTAGATTCACTTAAAATGTAGACCCCAGCTCTCGGCTGACGCCAGAACTGTTATAAAAGATTTGCGAGTCTTTATCAGCACATACGCAATTGGCATGCTACATTCCGACCAGGGTCCTGTGTTTAGCTCTCGAGCTTACAAGGAGGCCATGGCCAGCATGGGCATTGCATTGCAGTACTCTTCTCCCTTCCATCCTAAGGGAAATGCGGTAGTGGAAAGAAAAAAACGTGACATAAAGCAATCTATAACGGCGAGGGTATTAGGTTCGGGTGATGGGTGGGTCAAAAATTTAACAAGTGTCCAACGTTGTCTTAACAACCTGCCAAGAAATTCTCTAAAAGGTCTCACTCCCTACGAACTATTGTTCGGCACTAGAATGCACATACAGGACTTAGATTGTCACACTTCAGTGGTAGAAGAAAAAGCCTTTGATATCAAAGACCGTTTGGCTGTTTTACAGGACTTAAATGAAACAAGAAGAAGTCTAAGTAACATAAAGTTAAAGCCAACAGCCACTGAAGAAAAACCACCTGTCCCAGCAAGACCTGTCTGGATTCCAAAGATTGGGGATCTGGTCAGAGAAAAGATCGCGGTGAAGAAGGAATTTGGGCCTTCTTATAGAAAAGCAGTACCTGTCTTAGCTGTCAGCGGAACAAGATCAGTAGTACTACCGCCCCTTGCTGGTAAAAAGGAGAACAGAGTTGTATCCATCGACCTGGTAAAACCACAATCATGTGGCCAATAATAGGTAGTAGGCCCAGTGGACTCCAAAGAAATAGCAGAAGACCAAATCTTGATACAATCCAAGAGGTTCAAACTAACAGACTAATCACATTTGATAAACGTGCAGTAAACAAAAAAGGACTATGCAACAAAGCCATGGAACTTGTGCCTCTTGAAACCCAAATTGCAACAGTTCGTCAAGAAACACCAGTCTACAATGATGTAGCCTCAGACTATGCTAATGAAACAAAGAAAGATCCAAAGGCAAATGAAAATCCAGAAGCAATTCCAACAATTGACAGAACTGCATCTGGCATCTTCATCACTTTTCTGAAGATCCAAGCGAGCATGAAGAAACGCCAGCAACAAAAACTTTCAAAGACAAAGTAACCAAACTTTATCACCAACTAAAAGAAACATATCTGATTTCACCATGGATTGAATTTTGGATTGTGTTAGGTGTACTTTTCCTCCTGCTTTGGCTCATCATGGTTTTATGTTTGGGTAGATTTATTGATGGAAAATATAGTACAATGGACACAGCAAGTCAGAACATCAACTTGGTCCTAAAGCCTCACAGATCCTCTCACATCGAGAAAGGAGAACTGTCATCAGTGAACATCACAGCCAATCCAATACCCGGTGGGGTAGCATGGGACAAAACGGATTATGAAATCTATGGCCCGATTGAGCTCTTGAAATATCCACACCAGTTTAAGGTTTTCTTAAGTGACTTTGTGACACCAAGTACTTTCTCTGCTGATTGGGACTTCGAAAATATGAATAATATGATGTCAGATGTAGTAATGTCAGCTAAATTCACAGAACACGATTACTTACAGGGTTCATCGAACTATGAAGAAATGTACTGTTTTAACCACTATGGTCATCACTATTTGCATAAATCTGCCCAACCTAGAAATGTTTTTAATTATAACCAATGGGAACATTGTCCAACTCCGCCAAAAGGCAGCTCAAAAACATTTTATGAGAAATTCCAAAACTTCTCAGGGTTTAACAACAGTGATCCAGAAACGTTTTATTTTAAAATGTTAAATAAGACAGGAATGAAAACAATGTTGACAAATACTAAATTGATTTATTCTGAAAAATTTTATGACAAATGTCTACATTTGGTTTTGAATTCTGGAAAAACAACATTGAAACAAAAACCATCTGGGGTTCAAAAGACTGGCAGGTACAAGGTCTAGAAGCATTATTTAGAGCCTGCATGATCCCAGAACAGATAATATTCCTGAATTACACAATTCAGCAAACAACCTGTCTTGGTTTAGCCAAGATCAAAGACTTAAATAAACCGTCTATTCCGAAGCCCATTCCTGATAGTAATAGCACTACAGATCTGGAGATAGACGTATCCCATATTTTACACCAAAACAGAACAAATCCTGATTGGAAAAAAATGGTTGATCTGGCCCACAGACACTAATAATTGTCAAGATAGATTCCTGAACAAAACACAGAGGTTCAAACAGAACAGGCCAGACCCAAGATATTCCCAGAGACAACATCCAGGGATAGTTACAACATACAGTGTAGGGAAACTATGCCTCGAATGGCTACAGAAATCCACACTGGCTGAAATTAAGCAACACTTGACTTTACTTAAAGACGGTGCTGACTTGCGTGATTTCATACTGGGACCACGCAAACAGCGTCAAAAACGTTTCATATACGCCGGTATATACGCTGCTTACAACGAAGCTTGGAAAGTGATACAAATTGAAACAGCCGAAAAAATACAAGAAATTGATCGTATAAATTTGGAAAAATCACTTTCTGTAGTGGACAATGGGTTAACAACTCTGTCCTCCAGAATATATTCACTGGACAGCATTGTATCATCTGCTATTGATATAATAGAGCAGGACTTACTAATGCTACAACATGGACAGTCCCAATTGCGTTTTATTGTACAACTTGGCTGGACGTTGCAAAAATCTGTGTTCAGGCTACGTGCCATGGCGTCTAATCAACATAACGTCATTATTCTCTATCTTTAACCTTACTGATAAACAAATCAGTTTGGCACAAAAAGGAGCAGACTATACAATTCTGAGCATTGAAAAACTTGAGAGATTACAATTGACAATGTCAGAGAGACCTGTCATTGAATGGATAATACACGGAACAATTACAATTCCGATAACAACTTTCCAGTTTAAGTATTGCCAAAAGTATATACCAGCAGGCCTGTATGAAAGGTTGGGTAAAGGATACATCAAGTCAACATGGAATTTACCTTATACACACAAATGTTATAGTGATGGGAAAAAGGAGGTATTCCTTAGTGGTAACAATTGTAAAAAATCACTAAGCGGTACACTTCTGTGTCAAGGTATTAACTTGCATGGAGCCTGCAAAGGTTCATCAAATAACCTTTCATGTCACCTGCATGGCACTCCTGCAACACAGATAGAGCCATTCTTCAGACAGCTTTCCAACGGCAGCTACGTTCTAATAAGTGACCACAGCTGTTGTGGCATGGTGCCAGGAAAAGCCTATCTCGTGAGCGTTACTTCCATGGTCACTTGCTGTATGCAAGTATTGTATCCAAACAGCAATCCAGACATGGAGGCGGCAATATGGCCTTCTATGAATATCTCTTCTATTCGAATTGATACTTTAAGCAGAATGAAGTCTATTCTTTTACAGACAACTGTGCCTTTAACCTCGTCCAAAGAGACGTATGATCTGCAAGTTGCAAGGACAGCTGCAGAGATACATTCCCTATTATCAACAAATTACCCCGTGCATTTCGTAGAAATGTTAGGTCAAATCTTAAACATGTCTGATACCAGTGGCATCGCACATGTATTTAAGACAATTTTTTCGGGACTGTTAGCACCCTTTGAAACAGTTCGGGGCATTTTCCCGAATTTTGTCCATTCCTTTTTCAGCGGCCTGCCTCTTCTTTTGGGACTCGTAGCAGGAATTTTATTTTTGATCCTTCTGCTCCGATATGGCAAGCCAAGCCACAGACAAAACTCCAGCTGCGATGGGAGAAACGATCTTAGCAATACGCTACCGAGACCGAATCACTAAAGTCCTCGGATTAGCCCGGCTAAGAGATCTGAGTACAACTTGGTTTCTTTCATTAAGACCAATCTGGCAAGATTGCATCTTACCTGTGCTTCGATGTCTGCTATGCGGAGAAGAATGCGTGTTGAACGTCTGTCTTACACTACCATCAGCAGTACCAATGGATATCGATACTTTGCTAGGTCCGGTAACGACTCATGCAACGTGTTGTCCCCAGCGGCTACCTATTCTGATGACGGCATTCGTTGAGACTTCACCATTACGAGTAGGTGGCGGTGAAGTACGAGAGGAAAGCAGCACCAAACAGGTACAACCTTCTGTGAGCATTGCTGATCCAAACATCGATGATAGCAATCATTCTCACATATGCACAATTTCAGCATTTTCAAACTTGGTCGAACTTTCACCTGATGTTGTAGACCAATTTTTTGCAAGCCTGTCTGATATGATGTTCTCCTCTCAACAACGAGAATAACTTTTTAAAAACAACGAGCACACAGCGTTCCCTGAACTCTGAATTCGGCCTTCAGTTTTGATAAACAAAACTATTGAAAACATTTGGAACTATTTTTTCCCCCTGAAAGCGGAATTATTTATTCCATTTCCAAAATATTTACCTTTTTTCTGGCATATGGTACTCTGCTTAAAGTAGAACTATTCTTAGAGAACAGAGCTTCTATTTTTAGAGATACTAGAGACAATATTTTACCTCAGCCTCTAGCACATGTACAGTATTGTATAAATATGTGATGAAATGGTCTCGACCATCTTTTCTGTATTCAGAGCCATTTCATGTGTAATTTTCGCAATTCATTCAGCTGATATATATATGCATTTAACTGAATGATACCACTGCTTGAAAAACATACAGTACCAATACTCATTTTCGTGTATATGCCATACACCATTTCAAATGCAATTTATGTATTTTGGGGTGGGTTGGAAAACACATGCATCGTTAATATGTTTAATATTGCGTAGTATTTAGTAATGATGGACATTAATACGTGGAGTGGGTGTTGTGATTCTATCTAGGACCCTAATTCGATATTCCCGATTTATGCCCTTATGTGGTTATAACTAATAATATCCTTATAAAGGCATAAGAATCATATCCATATTTAGTAATAGCCAATGCGGTCCAAATACGGCAAGGCTACTCCCATAGACTCCTAGAAAGTACGACGAGTTCTTTAAACAAACCAAGCCTCCAGCAGCCCCGGAAATCCCCCTGCTTTTGTTTTGATTTGCACAAGAACTCCTGGAGTCCAGAAAGAACTGTTAGTTCTTAGTGACGTCTTATGTCCAACCTTACGTCAAACCCGGCACCTTTCAGGTATAAATATACCAACGTTGCCTTAAGCAAACACACAGTGGTTTGGAGCAGAGCGGCTATCTACTTGCCCGAAGTCCAGCTGCGAGAGCCGAAGGAAGCCGACCCTCCCCTTTGACACACTGAGAGAGACGCTGTCTTTTTCTCCAGCCGAGAAAATCCAGCTCCGGTGTTTCCAGTCACCCTTGTGGGTTGCTGGGAGATCGAGTCCCGATAGAGAGATACAAGACCTCCTACATTCTATTACCAAGGTACGGAGCTGACTAAACCCTTAAGAGAATTCTTGATTCAGATTCCTTGGCAAAAACCAACTTAACTTAAAACTGCAACTTACTTACTCCTTCCCAAGTATTAGGCTTAGGTCAGGTACACCGGGGTAGGCGTAGCTTAGAAGCACCAGTTGAGTACGTTAGTCAATGGTTTTATGTATGTATATATTTTATCCATTTTAAAGTATCATATGGCTAAGAAACCATATCAATGCTTTTACAGTATTATTTCATAATACTATTTTTACTGTACGCACTTTACTTCATGATAAGTATTGCAATTGTGGCAATTCATTTCTCTTGCATGAGAAAGAAGACTGCTCAATAAATAACACCTTTTTACTGAAAACGCCCGTCTCTCTTATTTCTCTGCACTCTGGTGAAACTAAGTATGCACGATTGACTGAGTGAAATAACTGTCTATTGTTTTCACACAACTCTAGAGATATACTCTTTATTCTGAGGGAGCAAAGTTGTCATGTTTATGCGGTTGTCAGAAACTAATCAGTTCTTGTCTAAATCAGGAGAGTTAACTCTTTCCTGAACATTCAAGAAAGTTTCTAGTGACCTCTGAGCTAGCTGGCAAAACTAATTAAGTCTAATATAGTCAATAGAGACCTAGATTACCTCAGTCCTACGTCTACACTACTGTTTATATTATTCCAATGCACAGAGCCTATTGGGAATATAGGAACTACACTACAGATACTTTTTAGCACAGGGAGATTACGTGATTTTCTCAGAATCACAAGATGTTGAGCTGACTCCAACCTGATTCACCAGTTCTAAAGACAGTATTTTTGGCCATAATGCCACATCCATTCCCCATGTGTACCTGTGTCTTTATTTGCCCCCCCAAAAATAAATCTGATGGTGAATGCGAACGTTTTTCTTTGTGAGTCCACCTCTCCCTATTAGACACTACACAATCTGTGAGTACATAAGAAAATTGAGCACTGAGCTACAAAAGCAGACTCAGAATTTAATACAGCAAATGGTTTATGGTAAGTAAGTAATGCCCATGTGTGCGCTTTCCACAGCTACATTCTACAAACCATTTACAAGCGCGTAAGTTGACCAGAATTGGGGTCTTGTGCGTCTATCACAAGACTGACCCATGTAATAGAATTTTGCAAATCAAACCTTGGCCAGACAAGATTCAAGTCAAAACCAAAAACCAAAAATTGGTTAATCAAATAAGTTGTAATAACCTTTGGAAATGCATACATTTTGAGTGAAAACTATATAGGATCTTCATTTAATTTCGGAATTTATCTAGAACAAAGTATAATTGAGCAAGGAAATTATAAGTGCAAAATCGAAATAGAAGTCCAGTATAGTCTGATCAATACAAAATCAAGGACAAATTTAGTATGGTGTCTACTTGCTAAAGAAATGAAAAAAATCCTGGCACATTTCTTAAAAGCATGGGTTTGAATTAAGGGTGGGCGATACATTTTGCTGCGTCGGCGGAGTTGGCAGAGTTTTGGCCACTCTGCGTTATATGTGGCCAAATTCCACCAACGGCATTGTGGCAGAATTTTTTCTTGTGCGCGGCTCGGCTGCGGTAAGTTGGCGAGCAAGAATTGGCATCCCTAGGCATGATTTTTGGGTGCTGGGAGGGTACCTGGCGACCGTTTGTGGTGGGAAAGCAGCAGCTCAAGTAGAAAATCTACTCAAGCAACAGCAAAAATAACTCCAGAAGCAGCGCCCTTTGGGGAGCCGCATGGTGCCGTTTGCACTGATTTTTCAGTGCAAAACAAGCTACTGGCACAACAAATCGACTTGAGCAGCACAACGTGCCGATTTCCGCCCATTTGCAGAACTCCGCTGCAACGCTGCTGAATTCCGTGAAGTGAAACGCTGCAACTTCAGCCCACCCCTAGTTTGAATACAGTTTTGGTGAGAAAACAGCTGCACATTCTGCCCTGGAGGCATGAGATCATAACATTGGTAGCACATCATTTTGCACCAGATACATATATAAATCACAATAACGTATACTTAGATTATTGAAATCAAGCTGACCTCATTACCCATCAACAGAAAAGATGACAACAAACTTTTGTTACAAACTGTGAATACAATAGACTAGTAAAAGCATGTAAAAATCAACTCTTGACACCTAGTGTGCCTGAGAACTAAACTAAAAAGTTGGGCACAGGGTGAAATTCAAAATAAAGCATTGCTTTAGTCAACAGAAATGTTAGCAAGGGCTGAACATGAAGTTGGTGCTATATAAATGCAAACCTTTTTCCTTTTCTACCCCTCCCCAACCCTTCTCAATCCAAATAACTGACGAACATATCCACCACTAAAATTACTCTCATGTTTCACCATACTAATTCAACACTAATCCTGATGGGTTCCAGAGTAGCGTGCTACTTGCGCTTCAAAACCCCATCAGGGGTAGCAAGCGCTATATAAATACAAACCTCTTTCCCTCTTCTATCCTGCCACCTCCCTTCTCTACCCAAATAACTGAATAACATATCCACTACTCAAATTACTTCATATTTTACTATACTAATTTTCAACACTAATCCTTTATGGGTTCCATAGTGGCGTGCTACTCGCAAGAAAAGCGCTTCAACACCCATCAGGGGTAACAAAGTGCTATATGAATGCAAAGCTTTCTTCCCCTTTTATCCCTCCGCTATCCTTCTCACTCCAAATAATCTGACTAAAAAGAGCCACCACTGAAATTACTTTATATTTCACCATATTAATTCACCACTAATCCTTTATGGGCTTCCTGAATAGCGAGCGTCAACAAGCGCTATATGAATACAAACCTTTTTCCTCCTCTATCCTTCTGCTATCGTTCCAAATCCAAATAACTGACTAACCTATCCAACACTTAAAATGTACTTGCATGTTTCACTATACTAATTCAACACTAATCCTCGATGGGTCTCGGAGTAGCGTGCTACTCGCCGAAAAAAGTGCTTTGACGCCTCGTCACGGGTAGTAAGCGCTATAATAAATGCAATTACAATACAATACAATATAGCGCAGACTCATCCCGAAGGTCTTGTAGTGCTTTACATGAGCACCAGATACAGCACACAATGCAACACGCTAATTATGTTTTTCGGGTTACAGGGAAATTTACCAAGGATCACAGGTTTTCCATTAATCAAACATACATTTATTATTTATATCTACTCCCACCAGTGCATTAAATGGAAAGAAATAAGTGCAGGTACTCACCAAAGGAGCAGTGGACTGGGGTGGAGTTTGGGGCAGGCATACGGGCGTGGCAAGGGGCAGAGCTATGTTTTTTAACTTTCTGAGATAAATATTATGCATGCTTTTTCAGAATGTCTAATGCAGGGGTCTCCAACCAGTAGCTCGGGAGCTACTGGTAGCTCACCAGCACCCTCAAAGTAGCTCTCAGAGGTGAAGCCAAACAAAGACAATCTCAGAGATTCTGTGTATATTAAAGAAGGCAGCACTGCTGATTTCACTACCCATAAGAGTTACAGACAGCCAAACCAATGGCAGGGCCTGTTGATAACATTCAAACACACTGTGGTGGCCTATCAATCAATCAATCAGGGATTTATAGAGCGTACTAGTCACCTGTGAGGGTCTCAAGGCGGTAGGGGAGTGTGTGGCGGGATTTGGGCACCTCAGGTCATTTGAACAGCCAGGTCTTGAGGCTCTTCCTGAATGCTTTCAGTGTGGGGCTTCATCTGATGCTGAGGGGGAGTTCGTTCCAGCTCTTGGCCATGATGTAGGAGAAGGGTGTGCCTCCTGTTCTACTTCTGTGGATGCAGGGGATTTCGGCCAAGGCCTGGTCAGCGGAGCGGAGGTTTCTTTTGGGAGTGTAGAAGGAGATTCTTTCGTTGAGGTATTGGGGTCCGGTGTTGTGGAGGGCTTTATAGGTGCGTGTGAGCAGCTTGAAGGTCACTCTTTTTTCGACGGGGAGCCAGTGGAGTGCTCGTATATGCTGGGTAATGTGGTCTTGTCGTGGGATGCTAAGGATGAGTCTGGCTGCGGCGTTCTGTCTGAAGTCTGTGGAGTAGAGATTTGTTGATTCGGCATAGAAGGCATTCCCGTAGTCCGAACTGCTGGTGATGAGTGCATGGTTAACGGTCTTCCTGGATTCGGGGGGTGGGTCTATTTGAAGGTCTTGCTGAGTATGGGGAGGGTGTTGAAGCATGTGGAAGCTGCAGCGTTGGCCTATGGGTCTGCCAAATGAACCATGTTTATCCACTTTAAATCTGACTAAGAAGGAGATTGGCTATGTTATCCGCCCTACTCGATCAGTTACACTGTGTGTGACATCGAAGAATATTAGCAGCAGTAACCAGAGCTGACCCACCAAAGAGTGTGACTGCAAGAACTAGAGTGAAAATTTGTTAGTTGGGAGCATGATCAACCAAAGAGCTGAGGAGAAGAGAGTATGCATCCAGGGCAGAAAAATTTAAAAGCATCACATTAATTTGTGTGTGGGTGTGTGACATTGTGTCCTTCCTAAATAAACAGTGTTGATTCCTTAAAGCTACTCCTAATGTCAAGGACTGCCAAATATGTATGATGGTCTCCATCATAAGAGTATTATCGATGAAGCAATTGCGCCCATTCATGGTATAATTGTGCCATAGCCATAATATTTTTGTCCTTGACTATTTTGGGCATATGAGTCTAGTAATTACATACTTGCTGCCATCACTGACATATTAAGAGCATGACTAGCCTGCTTTTAGCAATGCCTGACAGAGTGGCAACCGCTTCTCCCATAACAATGGCCATTACTGATATATGTTGGGCATCCAGCTCTGGCACAGTGATAGCCCTGGTTTAATGGTGGGCATTATTGGCATAACAGAGGCATTCTTAGTGTTATGGTGAGGAAGCATGGCCTATGATTCCAATACCTGGGTATTTGAAGCATAATTTGTCCATGAAAGGCATTTTTACATGGCGGTACTCAATGAAAACAAAAAGATGATGTTTAGGGACTGTGTATTTTCTAACAATGAAAACTGATTTGATTTTTAAAGGAAAAAAATTATGCTTTTTCAGAAAAGGTTTTTCTTCTGGAACATTGAGTTTGATTGCTCAACTGGCAAGGGATTTTGATAGAAAAATATGTGTATTTTCAAAAACGAACATGCTAATGACGACAAAATATTGCAATTCTACAACACATTTAAAGTTCTTAGCTGAATGATAATTCAATTTGAGTTGGGGAGACGTACTGCTGTGCTAATAACCTTTGTGGCACACGGCATGTGATGATTTGAATTTTACTTAATTACAAGCATTTAAAATTGATAAACATTTTCCTAGCATTCTGCTGATAACTTCACCTGGAACTTTTGGGTGGTTACTACTGATAATTGTGCTTAGGGTCATAGTGTAATGTTAATACATATCATCAACATTTTACAGTGATAACATATGCTAGTAGCTCAGCAGGACTTTCCTTGAGCAGAATTAGCTCTCACTACAGAAAAAGGTTGGAGACCCATGGTCTAATGTAGCTGTCATTGAGTTATAACACTAATAACAATTTGTATATAGTACTTACTAATAACTGTTTCATATTAAGCAAAGCAATACTTTTTTAGCAACCTTAGAATAATAAAATATTGAGGAAAAACCGCAAGTTTCCAGATGTTTGCCTTGTAGTTTTCATGCATATCCATGATGCAGGATCATAAGTCACTAAGCTATATGACAAGGATTTTAACTTGTGACCTGCAGGTGACACTATGATCTCTACAACAGAAACAGTAAATAACTAAGCTATCTAAATAAAAAACAAATCGGTGAGCTGCACGTTTCATGCTGTGCAGCAGAGATATTCTCCCTCTATGCAATTTATGTAGAGTTGAACCTTTGATTGAAATGCAATCAGATATTTATAGCAAGTGGATTAGCCACCAGACTTAAAGTGCTAAGTCCCTGGGAATTTACTGGATACACTAAGATCTCTGTACCAGGTGATATTTTGAAATGCTGCCTGTTGTGATCAGTTACGCAATGATGAATTAAGTTATTACCACATTTGTCTTGTTGCCAAATTGTTTGTGGCAGTGTTTTTAAAAATACATAAGTTCAGACTTTGCTCTTTGTGACTGCGCCCAGTTTCTGCTGCCAACCCTTGGCCCTTGCCCGATTAATAAAACTAGTGTTGGCCTCATGAGTAGCCATTGTTAAACTACATTTGCCTAGAGGTGTGGGAGTCACTTAAAGGGCTTGAGCCAGATCCCGGGCTCCGGCTCAGCTCAAGGTTCTCTTGGAACCTCCAGCCAAATGAGCCAAGCTTTCATGTGGCTCCTGCCTGCCATACTCACTTTACCTTTCTTCACAAAGTTAAAAACAAAGCATTAACATGTGACTTAAAAAGGAGACAAACAGATTCCCATATGTGTGGCTGATATGTACAAAGTTGAACAAGAAAACCTAGGAGTAATCCCAGGTTCCCCACTTAACCAATCTTTGTGATCTTAGGCACATATTTTGTTGTACCAATCCCCTTTTTTCTTCATTACCTCTCAAAGGAACAATAATGTGACTTATTTATGTAAAAGCTACTGCATGTTAAAGAAGTACGCTTTTTTAAATTTTGAAGAGACTTTATCCTATTTTATGTGATGTTTGTTGGATGATTTACATTGCAAATGTTTCCAGGGCTCAGCTACTGCAAGGGATCTTAGAGCCAAGCAAGATCTTGGTTCAACTCTCCCTATTAATGTGTTGGTTTCCCCACCACTACATTTGTCTTATGAATGATAAACTTGCTGCATCATTTGTTCACAAAGCTGGCCTTTTCATAAAGAAATTCACAAACTTTCACACAATCACAGAACATCACAAAACATCACAAATTGTTCTCCAGAAAAGACGGAGAAGGACTGTTAACACAAACATTCCATACAAGCTGAAAAAACTCTAAATTCATTTGCTCCCTTTCACACACACTCACCCCATCACACACTTATTCATACTCTGAATAACATTTACACACACAAGTACCATAAGCCATTCTTACAGTCATACCCATGCTTGCAAACTCACACAATTATTGCTTTAACTTTCTAGCCCTCCTACATACTCTTCTTACACACGCACTGCTGGACAGTGGAGGCTCTCAAAACTGTTAACAGGTACACCAGCAAGTGTGGGGTTGCATTTTGTGTATTCACGTTTCAAACATTTGCAGAGGCTGCTACTGCCGCCCCCCGGGGTAAGTGTAGGTCGCAGACCAGTCTTTCCCAGGAGCGTTTCACGCAGGGTCGGAAGGACAAGATGGGGAGGGGGTCATCGGGAGCAAGGCCACTGCGGGAGCAAGGGTGGGGGTATCAAGGTGTCAGGAAGGGAGGAGCCGGCCTCCTTCCGACACCTAACACCACCGGGAGGGTAGGATTTTTGGTTAACTTAGTGGTTAGTTTAGTGGTTCTAGGCGGGGCCAGGATGGTTTGGGCAGGGTGAGGCATAGTTAAGGCAGTAGGTTACCCCCAGTTGGCTGAGGCTTACCTGGTTGTACAGCAGAGGAGTTATGGCGTCACCCGATAGCTAGGCGGTGCGAGCCGCCTTGCGGTGTTCGGCCAAGCATGACGAGCGGACTTCCTGTGGCCTGGTGTTTTGGACCAGGCGTGGCTGGGGATAACCCGACCCACCTGGTCCGCGATGAGCGGTGTTGTGGCGGCTGTGGCGGCATGCCTTGATGAGCTTACACACGCCGGGCAAACTGCAGGAGGCCGTGGGTGGGGCCTGAAAAAAAGGCACCACAGGAGTCAAGCACAGGGGCAGACGGAATAGCGTAGCCCTGCGGCTGCCGGATGCAGATGAAGGCGAAGAGCAGGTGAGCCGGGGGCAGGGCTGCCCGATCAGGAGTCGGCGCCACTGGAGCCTGGAGCCCCAAGCCCAGATTGAGCTCCCATGGAAGAGCTGGCCATTCAACCTCTCGAGGAGGCCCTCCCCTGAGAGGAATGGAAAGGCAGGAGCAGACAGCCTGGACCCTGCCTCAAAGAAGCGGTACAAAAGGGGGTGGTAATGGACGGAGCATCTAAACCAATCAAACACTCACACCCAGTCAAAAGATCTGGGTTTAATCCATCACCGTTCTTTAGCCCACTCTGCCACCCCAGTTCAGACATGGCTATATGCAAATCAGTCTGACCCTGTGCCTCATGGGAACAGTCCAGCCCGAACTGCCAAGCCATGCCTTCCCTGGACCGGAAACAAGCTTCCGAGGACCGGTTTCTGGCATTACAGCCGTCTTCAGCCCGGCTTGCTTGAATCCAGTGGCAAAGTGAGCAAGGGACTCACGTCTGAGCATACCCTGCCACACTTATGGCGGCCAAAAGCGGTGCAAAAGGGGGTGGTAATGGACGGAGCATCTGAACCAATCAAACACTCACACCCAGTCAAAAGATCTGGGTTTAATCCATCACCGTTCTTTAGCCCACTCTGTCACCCCAGTTCAGACATGGCTATATGCAAATCAGTCTGACCCTGTGCCTCATGGGAACAGTCCAGCCCGAACTGCCAAGCCATGCCTTCCCTGGACAGGAAACAAGCTTCCAAGGACCGGTTTCTGGCATTACAGCCATCTTCAGCCCGGCTTGCTTGAATCCAGTGGCAAAGTGAGCAAGGGACTCACGTCTGAGCATACCCTGCCACACTTATGGCGGCTAAAAGCGGTACAAAAGGGGGTGGTAATGGACGGAGCATCTGAACCAATCAAACACTCACACCCAGTCAAAAGATCTGGGTTTACTCCATCACCGTTCTTTAGCCCACTCTGCCACCCCAGTTCAGACATGGCTATATGCAAATCAGTCTGACCCTGTGCCTCATGGGAACAGTCCAGCCCGAACTGCCAAGCCATGCCTTCCCTGGACCGGAAACAAGCTTCCGAGGACCGGTTTCTGGCATTACAGCCGTCTTCAGCCCGGCTTGCTTGAATCCAGTGGCAAAGTGAGCAAGGGACTCACGTCTGAGCATACCCTGCCACACTTATGGCGGCCAAAAGCGGTACAAAAGGGGGTGGTAATGGACGGAGCATCTAAACCAATCAAACACTCACACCCAGTCAAAAGATCTGGGTTTAATCCTGCCTCAAAGAAGTCCAGATGGGCTGGGACCCAGGTGGCAGTGGGCCAAATAGGGCTGACTGCTACTGGTGGGAATTTTGAGGTCCCTCATGGTGAGGACGGGGGAGGGGACCCCTCCCATAGTTGGCACATGGGGGTAAAACCCAGAGGAGCGGGGACTCAGTTGGTTTCAGGCCACCCAGAGCGAGTAGACCCGGTTTTGATTACTGGGGGCACCCGCAAGGTAGGGGTGGGGAGGGGGATTTTCAACCCTCGTTACACAGATGGGAGGGCATGGATTTGGAGGAGCACATCAGGGAGCAGTGCAGGATCATCCAAGAGACAGAGGAGAGATGGGCCAGGATGTACAAGGAGAGGGAGAGGGAGAGGGAGGAGCAGGCAACCCTAAGGTGGGGGAGGGGGCCCACAGGCAGGTGACCAGGTCAGCAGGGTTCAGGAGCCAGGTAGGGGGTCCAGTGGTGGCAAGTGGGTCTGGGTTGAGGACAGTCACCCCCTCGGAGACGTGCAGAGGGACAGCCAGCACGGTGGTGAGTCCCGGTGGGGCATAGGCCCCCACAGGTTGGAGCAGCCTGTTGGGGGGCCGAGACCGGCAAAAGAGGCCAGTGGAAGGGGTTTGGTGCCAGTGGGTGCACAACGACTTCGGTACGCTGGTCTGAAGCAGCTGGGTGGTCCACGGCGACCTGCCCTCCAACGAGGGAACGTGGAGTGAGCACAACAGCAAAGTGCGTGATGAGGAGTAAGCGACTGCGGGAGGCTTCGGGGCAACGGAGAAGGCAACCAGGAAGATTGGCTTTTTACAGGAGGCAGGTGCGGCCAAGGACAAGTCGAAACCTATGGGACTCTCAGGTAAAGGGGAATGGTGGTCGGCATGGGATTGGGGTGAAAATGGGCAAAAGGGGAAATCCTGCTGGTTGGTAGGTGTGGGCAATGGGACAGTGAGGGAATCGATAGTAGCAGCAGATTCAGCTGTGGCACCTGTGTTAGACAAGTATAAAAGCGCCACAACGTGTTAAGTAGGCGCGAGTGTCCAGACGAACAAGGTGGAGGGGAATGAAGGGAGGGAGGAGAAAGCGGACAATAAACACCACAAAAAGTTGGCATACAGGGGCTGGCAATGCCATTAGACTCACTTTTATCTGAGAAAACAAAAAGCAGGATATGGAAGCACGACTATGTGGACGTTTTCAAATTATTATATAGAGAGATACAGGCGAAGGAGGGCTCCAAAGAGGAGGAGTGGGAATTGACTAGAAGACCAAGGGTGCCCATTAACATGGAAAACGGGACCTCAGCTTTCTTGATATATGCCAGTATTTACTGCAAGAAGCACCTGGATAGGGCGATTGCCTTACTGAAATACATGAATATTATCCGCAAGGCAGAGATGCATTTGGGGGGTTTGCTTGGCTAAGTTACGATAAAGTATTCAGGGCCAGGGTCAGTATTAACCCAGATAAGTCTTGGGAGAGGTAGATAAAGAGCTATGGATGCAGTGAATGCCCTCTACACAATCCTCGGTATCCACGCTTACAGCCAGGGGCCAGCCAGTGACGTATCGGTCCTTTCAGGCGCGTCCCTCTCAGTGCGGAGCGGGAGGGTCAACTTTTGGTGCAGGAGGTTCAGGTTTCACAATAAAGTAGACAGGGGCCACCACGGGGGCATATTGAACTTTAATAAAGGAATTTGTTCCAGGCACCCATGTAAGTTTAAACACGAATGCTCTAAGGGTGGGGGGAGGTACCCACTCACACAGTGTTGCACACTGGCCACCCCAGCAGTACAGTGGAGGGCCACTAAAGGTCGGGGCAGTCTGGGCCAAAGGGCCCCTACCCAAGTTAGGATTGAGGCCATGGGCCTGTGGCTCTCGATTTACCCTGACAAGGAGGCGGCGCCACGGTTACAGTAGGGATTCATCGAGGGTAGGATACCAGGGTCTACGGGACGTAGATGGGCAGATAACTTGAATTCAGCTAAGGAATTGCCACAGGTGACAGCAGCAAAATTGAAAAAGGCACTGGAGGAAGTCAGGATTGCGAGCCCATTCACACAGTGGCCCTTGGAGAGCTTGATCATTTCACCTTTAGCGGCGGTGCCTGAAACAGAGCCAGGGCGTTGAGAATGATTAACCACTTATCTTGGCCAGAAGGGAGGTTTGACAATGATTGAATTGAGGAGGAAGACTCTAGGGCGCTGTATGACTCAGTGGATGATGCCGGCCGCTTGGCGAAAGCGTGTGGGAAGGGAACGGAAATGGCGAAATGTGACGTCAAATCTGACTTTAGTTTGCTACCCATAAATCCAGTGGATTTTGCGCTACTAGGAATGCAATTTGAGGGAGCCATATATGTGGACAAAGTTTTGCGAATGGGTTGTGCAATTTCTTATGCCCTGATTGAAATGTTCAGTACTTTCTTGCAGTGGGTCTTTACAAAGTTCAGTGGTCACTGGGGTGTCTCATTGCCTGGATGATTTTTTGTTCATAGGGAAGGGAGCCTCCAGGTATTGTGTGAAGGCATTACATCACATTGAGGGGTTGACATAGGTGTTTACGGTGCCCTTGGCACCGGAAAAAACTGCTAGCGCTCTTTGCAACCTGACCTTTTTAAGCATAGAACTGGACTCAGTACACTGGATGGCGCGGCTGCCCAAGGAAAAAGTGGAGGACATCCAGGCCTTTTTGTTACAGGTGGTGGGTAAGAGGAAGACTGAGCTGAGAGCAGTGCAGAAACTGTTGGGCTTCCTGAATTTTACGTGAAGGTTGGTGAGAGCAGGGAAAATGTTTTGCCAGAGCCTAGGCATGGCTATGTCAGGAGAAGTGCTGCCTCACCACAAGGTGAGGGTTTCAATGGGGATCAGGGCAGATTTGGGGGTGTGGTAAATGTTCTTGGCTGATTTCAAGAGTGTGTTGTTGAACTTTGTGGAAGAAAACACAGTCTGGCAGGTTGAAATTCTTTTGGATCCGGCAGGAACTTCAGATTTTGGCCTGTTTAGGGATGGACGCTGGTGTGCAGAGAAGTGTCCGGCACACTGGTTGAGGCAAGGGCGTAGCATTGCATTCTTGGAGTTTTTTCCGCTGTTGTTGGCATTGGCCATCTGGGGCCCAAGCTAGAGAATCAGACGGAGCTTTTTCATGTGGATAACATGACAGTGGTTGAACTGGTGAATAGGCAGAAAGCGAGAGACTTGAGGGTTTTGAGGCTGTTGCCTCGCTTTATGCTGTTATGTCTAAGGGTGAATGTTGCGTTTCGTGCAAAGCATGTACCTGGAGACAGCAATGACATCGCAGATCCATTGTCTCGTTCGCAGTTACAGGGATTCAGAGGACTGGCGCTGGGAGAGGACGAATGCAAGACAGAGCTACCGGACAACATCTGGGCCTGGGGGAGTGAGATTGATAGGCCTGGTCGAGAGGTCTTTGGCAGAATCCACAAGATGGTGCTACAGGCTGGCGTGGGCCGAATTTGGGGAGTTCATGGGTCAATCAGTTGCTACAATGAGCCGCTAGTGTCAGGGCACTGAACAGGGATTGTTGAGCTTTGTTTTACGTTGCATGGACTAAGTTTTATCACAGACAACAATAGCGGGGAAGCTGGCAGGGATATCTTTTTACAGCAAGTTATACTTAGGTTTTGATCCTGCCAAAGATGAGATTTTGAGCAGGATGTTGAAAAGTTGGGGACGTGAGAGAGGTGAGGGAGGGAGTTCTGAGGGAGGCCATCACAGTTGAACTGTTGCAAGAGTTGTTGGGGGTTTTGCCAGAAGGTTGTTGAGACCCATTTGAGTTGTCAATCTTCAGACTATGTATGATTTGGATGGTTTTTGGGGCTTTTCAGGTTTCAGAGTTGTTGGGGATGACGCAACAGGTGGGGGTATCGTATGGGGAAGTGGGATTGGACCAGGGCCGGTTGGGAATCTGGCTCAGTCATTCTAAGACAGATCAGGCAAGCAAAGGGAGATGGGTTTGGTTGAATGAGAGTGGCTGCAGTAGAGTATGTCCGGTGTGAGAATAGATGGAGTATGTGTCAAGACCGGGGCAACCGTTGCCAGGGTCTTTTTGTCATGCGTCAGGAGGACGAGTGACTGCATTTCAGCTGCTAGCAGTTTTGCGCATGGCATTACGCAAGGTGGGAAAGGAGCTGGCCGAGTTTGGCACACACTCTTTCCGCATTGGGGCTGCCACAGCGGAGGAGCTTAGGGTGGTCTTGGGGCAAAAAAGGGCAGATCGGAAGATGGAGGTTCAGATGATGCCAGAGATATGTGTGCAAATAAAGGCCTGGAGCTAGGGGCAGAGCCGGGGACAAGAGGTGCCTGCACAAGGGGGAGGTTTTCTGCAGGGCTAATCAATGTCTTTTATAACATAGGATGTGTGAGCGGCCCGGGAACAAATATGGTTACCTGGATCGTGGGACACTCTTTCATTCACTGGGCAGCCAAATATGCAGACCAACAGGTGTATGGATGAAACCTGGGCTTGAGGAGCAGTCATCACAAAGTCTTTTGGTGGGGTAAAGGGGGAATGCGATGGGGGACGATGGAGAACAATCTAGTGCGTTTGTCAGGTCTGTCATTACTGCAGCACATGCAGAGAGATTTGGAGGCGATAAAGAGGAACTTTGCTGGAACATGCCTAATATGGACCGAGTTTGTGCTTCACAAAGTATGGAGAGGGGTGTAGCACGGTTACAACGAATTTTTTACAACGCACTACCATTACATCGCAACTTTTACCACGCAAACCATTACAACGCAATGCACTGGGGGGCGCTCTAGGATAGGGAATGTATTTAATATACTATCCAACACCTTCCCTGCTATCCACGGGGACTGGAGTTGGAATAGTAAATTAAATAATTCACTATCCAGCGCCCCAAAGCACTATGCGTTGTAATGGACTGCGTGGTAAAAACCGCGTTGTAAAGGCATGCGTGGTAAAAGCATGCGTTGTAGTGACACCAATCCATGGAGAGGGGCTGTCAAGCATGCACCCATTGATAAGGCCCGCAGAAAATTAAATAGGGCAATGAGGGTTTTTTAAGGTGATTGCCAATGCGGGTCTCAGGTTGGAGGAGCCGTTACTGTTCAGGGATGATGGGGTGGACCTTTCACGGATGGGGAACGCATACTCTATGATAGACATGAGGAATGTGATTTGTAAGTTATGGAATAAGTCCATTTGGTGACGCAGGGAATACTGAGGGGTGAAAGAAAGGTGCAGAGGATCTGTTGGGGAGGGTTAACCGCCCTACGGGGGTTACCTGGTTGACAGTACTTTGGAAGGGTGGTGAGTCACATATGGGTGTATCCCCCCTCAGGGGGGAGGGCATTCAGGTGACTAATAGTAGGGCGCGGGATGTAATTATGCACAGAAGAAATTCATGAGAGGATGTTTGGGGGGAAAGTAACAGGAGAGAATGGGGATATGAAGGTGGTCGCAGAGTGAAAGGGGAGGAGTGAAACAGGTGGGATGGTTTGAGAATGGCTGGGGGAGAATGAGAGGTATGGTTATGATAAAGTTATATGTTTACAGTGATGCATTGTTAATAAAGTTTAATTGTTGCAACCTTCTCCTAATAAAATGTCCTTTTACGCTTCAATAACAGCTTGGAGTGTGGTTTTTGCACGATGCCGGCCCCCGGGGGAAGTGAAGGTCGCAGACTGGTCTTCCCCCGGGGCACTTCCCGCAGAGCTGGAAGGACAAGTTGGAGAGGGGGTCATAGGGAGAAAGGGGTGGGGCAGGAGTAAGGGTGGGGGTATAAAGGTGTTGAGAAGAGAGGAGCCAGCCTCTTCCCGACACCTAGCACCTGCCGGAGGGTGGGATTTTTGGTTAACTTAGTCCACCCACTGGTTAACTCAGTCCACCCACCCACCCTCAACGTTGTAGGACAGGGTACGGTGTTTGTTGTTTAGCATGCCAGTTTAGGACAAGTTGCAGGATACATGCATTGCGGTACTTTGGAGGGGTGGTGAGTCACATACGGGCGGATCCACCTGCAAAGAGACGACTCCAGCACCAGTGCCTTAAAGGATTTCATATTCAACATAAAAATGCTAAAACAATGTTTATCGTTGATATTTGTTCTATGCATGTGTGTGGACTTCCATAAAGAAATGTGAGTAGGGGCTTGGTGGTGTCCAAGAGGCACCATGTTCTGTGACCTGTTGAATCTGTTCCTGATTCTGGAATACACTCTTTGCATGCTGGAATTTTAAAATCTCTTAGAATGAGAAGATGAAACTACAAATCCCAGAATGCAAAGGTTTGCCAGCTAAAACTCAGAACTGTATGAAAATGTCATACCTTCCATCGAGGCTCCTGTCTCAATTAGTTCAGGTCTGGGTTTCCAGCTGAAGCGAGTTGTCAGTAGTAAAACATAAAAAAATGTTGATTTTGCCTTTTATGTTTTCGTTGAGGTTAATCTGGGAAAACGATAGCGCAGATATTTTCTTTCACACAAATACCTTTAATTTAAATTGTTGATGGGCGAAGATTTGAGGGCAATTAAAACAATGGCCATGCTGAAAACCTGTAATGAACAATGCACTCCACACCCGCACCCTTTAGATTTTATGGTCACCTTTCTTAACTCTCTAAAGCAGTGGTTCCCAAACTTTTTTGACCTGTGGCTCCCTTGACCAAATTGGCAGTTGGCCGTGGCTCCCCACCATTTTTTTTTTACTGGTGGGCAGGAATGTAAGCCCCGACCTCGGGAGTACTTCCTGTTGATATTTCATTTTTCAAATTGTTGTCTAATTAATATGTTTTACTTTTCTAATTTGGAAACAGGGTCAAATCGGTAATCAAATCATCATTTTCGCCGGGGGATTAAGCATATTGAAATTTTGGAAAACAGGGGACCCCTACAAATACTAGGTTTGCTAGTCGTAGGGAACAAAGAACATTTATGAAAAAAGAGAGAAAACACTCTCACTAGCAAACACACGATTAGCAACTGCCCATGTATTTACTTAACATCAAAGCGACTATTTGTAATCAATTAATGATTCAACACCATGTATTAAAATTCACAAAACTTTATTTTTATTTTTATTTTTTCTATTCATTTTTTATTTATAGATATTTTAAATTATTTTCCGTTTCATTCTTTCATTTCATGTTGTATGTTTTTGTAAAAATATTGACATATTGCAAACAAAAATATACATACACAAGACAAACATAAAAAATCAAACTGTGAGAGATAATTTTCAGTCATTGTAATAATGAGGTAGGCAAAGCGGTGGAATAGAACTACGCGCGTTTCGGCCAGTAGCCTTCGTCAGGTGACCGTCAATCGTAGTTACCAAAACATAACATTGAAACATAACAGTGAAATCTCATAGATTTCACTGCGTCACTATTACGAGGCTTTTTGCGGGGGAACGCCCCCTCTGCATACATTATACCTGACACAGGTATAATGTAGCGCAGGGGTTTACAAAGTGATGCATCTGCTTAGATGCGTTACTTTGTAAATAGTGCGCAACAGGAGGCATGTTTTACTCCACCGATGCGTCACAAAAAGTGACACATCGGAAGCGCAAAACTGACGCAAGGCTTCATAAATGAGGCCCCATGATCGTGATAAGCCTTATGTGTAAAACGGATTTCCACATCAGGTGAAGCTAGTGCTTATTTGAGCTGGTGGTTGTATGTGGGGCACACAGGCACACATATTGGGGGGCGGCACTTATTTTTCCTCATCAGACATGATCCAGTGCAAGAGAGGAAAAAAACCCTAAATGGGAAAACCAAGAGGCAGAGAAAAACAAAACAGCGAGGAAGAAAGCAAGATGAAAAACAGAGCATGCAGGAGTGAGATAAAGAGGCAAATAGTGTCTGACATGAGATGAAATCAAACTGTGGCAGCCTTGGCGTTGAGCATATCAACACCCAAGAGTGCCCAACTCATTATATTCCAAATTGAGCACCGAGTCCTGCAGCACACCAACACTGGAGTGCAAACTGCCCCCTAGTTGCAAGCAGGGCAGCTGCGAAAGTGCTGAAAAGGAACGGTAGGGCCTTATTACGTAACAAGGGTAAGGTTTGGTGAACTTTGTTTTCCTTTCACTTCCTGACAGAATACCGTGGTTTCTTAAACAGGGAAGAGTGTGATGTCCAGGGGCTCAGGTGTACCAGAGAAGGCTCTCTACACTCTGTTGTGTCCCTGAACCTGGGGGAGGGTGGGCGCCATGTTTCTCTCACCCTGGCCGGTCCCCTCCCTCCCAGCCGTGTAGTTATCAGAGGGATTAGGAAGGAGCACAAATATCCACTCACATGTATGGCCTGCGGGCACTGACAGAGGCCGTGTAAGGCTGCCTTATGATTTCCTTATCGAGCTCCGTGGAGCCTGCCTTTTTACTGTAAAAATAATGCTGGTGATACTATTAATCCAATGCCATGCCAATCTTCTGCCCAACGTCCGTTTTTTACTTGAACTAGATTTTACACTCGATCTTGGCAGTATTCAAAATCTAATTCAAGTAAAAAATGGATGTTGGGCAGAAGAGCGCCATGACATTTGATTAATAGTAGTATCCCCAGCATTATTTTTACCGTAAAAAGGCAGGCTCCACGGAGCTCGTTAAAGAAATCATAAAAGCCAAGCCAAGGCTTGCTCTCCGGCTTCTGGCCTATTATGCCGGGGCTTTAAATTTAAAGAGGAAGAGGTAGGGGAGTCGGATGTAAAAGGAAAGGAGCCCAGAGCCCCACGACACCGAAGGAAGACATGGAGAGTGAGGAACAGAGATGAGAGGGAGAGCTAACAGTATCTCTGGAGGGCAGGAAGAAAGAGAGACTGCCTGCTTGTCCGAGACATTCCTTGCTACAAAAAAAGGACACCGACAGCCCGACTTCAAGTTCAGAGTGAGAACGCTTGGCCAGATGCTGCCCTCTCAGCAATTACAGCCGGAGACAAGACCCGCCAGAGAAGTTACAGATCCCACCACCCTCCTGGAGGAACGGGACTGCGCCAGGTGCTTGCTGCATATGCATAATGCAGAGACTACGCCTGTGAAAGCGCATACATACGCACGCACGTATGGCGGCAGTGCTTAGGCCAAACCATATTGCCTGATTATGCAGGTGGCATTTCTTCCCCGTATGTTGTGCTGCGGCTGCAATTTCCCACATCGTGCCGCGGCGCCCCTGGCTACTCATAACGGCGCACCGGGGTGCAAAGTACAAATATAACTGTTTCCTTGTAACCCTAATAAACTGCGGCCAACAAATGACCACCACAAGACAAGAAGTGTAGTGGCTTTTCGTGGCGGGAGGGGAAACAACCGAAGGGGTAAAGATGATGCATGCATGAAGAGTGGGGCAGAGTGCTAGGGTTATCGCAGAGGCGAACCCCGAAGGGGCTCAGAAGCCGGCGCCATAACCCGGCGGCGCCCCCGGGAAGAAAAGGGGAGGGGGACACGGATTGGCGCGAAAAGGCCGGCGCCGGACAAGGTGTCCTCCTCTCAGCCCCCACCCCCCCGGGTGGGGCAATGACCAATCGGGAGGGCGCGCGGGGTTCAAACCCCCCCAATCAGCAATGTGGCGCGAACCCCGAAGTACAGTTGGGGGGGCTTAAAAGCGCGACTCCCCCAGGTAAGCTCCTATCATCCAGGAGCGGGGGAGCAGTGCGACGGAAGTCCGAAGAGCTTGTCCCACCCACCCACACCAAAGGAACAGCGATGTCGCAGGGCTGTAAAGGGCAAACTACGCGGCGAAGGGCTACGCTGAGAACGGTTGGTACGGAGGCACACCGGAGGGCGGTGGGCCAGAATAGGTCCACTCACCTTCAGATGCCGCACAGCTGGGTGAGGTGGACTAAGGAAAGCGACCTTGGGATGCCTCACGGCTGGGATTCATTGCTACAAAAGGGAAGGGGTAGCAAGCAGAGACGGCGCTCGCAGCCCAGCCCCCGCCGGATGGCAGGGCACAACCAAGTCGGACAAGGTAGCGAGGCGGCCTAACTCTGGGGACAAAGGCTACCCCCTTCCCCGCGCAAAGGAGGCGCAAAGAAAATCCAACCTACCAAAGAACCGGCCCAATGGGGCCAAGAGATGATCACAAGGAAATGTTGAATTATATAACATGCAAAGTACAAATATAACTGTTTCCTTGTAACCCTAATAAACTGCGGTCAACAAATGACCACCACAAGACAAGAAGTGAAGTGGCTTTTCTTGGCGGGAGAGGAAACAACCGAAGGGGTAAAGTTGATGCATGCATGTAGAGTGGGGCAGAGTGCGAGGGTTATGGGAACCACAGCTCTAAACGATAAAGGAAACACCCTGCAGCCATTCTCCTCCTCTCATAATTTCCACAGTGGCACATGTAGATCGCTGTGTTCTACTGGAGACAAGCTGCTGTTTTGAAACTTTAGCACCAGAGCAGCTCAGGCTTCAACTCCATTTAAAAGGCATGTTATAACCAATGAAGGATATGCAGACAGTGCTGCCAAGGAAGGAGTTTATGAGCGCAGCATCAACTGCCACAAAGCCAGGCCCCCTATGAGTACCGGTACTCTCCTTGCCCGAAGAGAAGTACTGGCACTCAAGGGGAGAAAATAAAAAATTGCCAGTACTCTGTACCAGTGAGTACCAGGTCATTAAAAGCACTGACTCCCACACCTGGAAGGAAGGAAGATGTGAAGGAGCTGTAAAACCCCCTTCTGCAATACACACCTGATGGTCCTCGTCCTGGAAAGTTTCAAAGATGCTGCTCCAGCCCCGAGCACCATGACAGCATCTTAAAAACGTGCTGCTGCAGTTGTCACTCGTACAGTTCATCTTTAAGTTGCACCCCACTCCTTGCAGTAGCATGAGCAGGAGGCAGCAAACAGGGCAGAGAGACTACAGTCCTGACATGGTAATGCAAACATCAGGGAGGAGGAAACACCAGCAGCATGCGGGGCAGCAGCCGGGTGAGAACACTACAAATCAATGACAGCAGTGAGGACCTTTGCATGGTACTAGTTGCAGGCAGGTCACTGTACTAACACCACTGCAGACCTGATCCTAACAGTGAATGTGCAGGCAGGACAGATATGAGAAGCAGCTGCAGGAAGTGATAGCAGTACTTTGTCTTTCCTCTAGAATGGCGTGGTGGGGCAAAATGCTGTCACTCAAGAAGCCTGATACTGCAAACAACGAATCCCTGTCCTGTGGGCTTACCCACAATGTGACTGACACAGCAAACAGAGCAATGGCTACTTCACTGTTTGTATGTCGTCCATGGGCTGAACCTACATTTGATTTTCACCCTGATAGAACAATGGCTGAAGGCAGAAGAAGCCTGTCCAGGAACTTTCTCTATGTATATTACCTATAATATGATGTATTAAATACAAGGGGCATGGGGTGACAGATAAAGCTAACTCTTAGTCCAGACCTGAAAAGAGCCCTTGTGAGTCAATTAATCAAACCGCATTTGTATAGTACAGCACTGTAACCCATAGGGATATCTGCTGCTTTGTTTCAGTTGATTAGCCAGCTCTTTATTCTCTTTCTGAAGTGTACCAGCAAGGGAGCTGTACGAAGCTGGAGGGGAAGGTCGTTCCAGGTCTTGGCTGCCATGTAGAAGGAGTGGCTACCGCTGTGCCTGCAACGGATGTGGGGTTATGTGCAAGGGCAAATGAAGAGGAGCACTGGAGTCCAAAGAGCTAGTGGAAGTTCAGTCGATTGTTGCTGTAGGCAGGTCATAGGTCATGGAGGGCTTTGTAGGTGTGCATGAGGATATTGAACTGACATCTTTTCTGGATGGGGAGCAGTGGAGGTTTCTCAGGTGAGGGGTCAATGTGGGTTTGTTTGGGGAGGTCCAGGATGAGTCTGGCTGCAGAATTCTGTATGGTCTGAAGTCTTCTGAAGAGCTAGGTGGAGATGCCGGCATAGCGGGCACTGCCATACTCGAGGAAGCTGGTGACAAGGGCCTGAGGGACGGTCTTTCTGGTGTTGGTTGGGATCCATCTGAAGATTCTACAGCGTATGCAAAGTGTGTGGGACCAAAAGGAGGCAACTGCTTAATTTCATGATACGTTGGCTGTCGAGGATGAAGCCAAGGTTGTGTGAATGGTCGGTAAATGTGGGTGTAGGTCTGAGTTCTGCAGGCCACCGGCTGTGGTCCCATGCAGAGGAGGTCTTCCTAAAGTTCAGTACTTCAGTTTTGTTGGATTTAAGTTGGAGGCAGCTGTTGCTCATCCATTTGGCTACATTGGTCATGGCGATGTAGAAGCTGGTTTTGGCCCCAGAGGGGTCCTCGCTGAGCGTGAGGATCTGTTGCGTGTCATCTGCGTAGGAGATTATATTGAATCTGTGGTATCTGACAACATCTGCAAGGGGGTCATGTAGATGTTGAAAAGGTTGGGACTGAGGGATGATCCTTGTGGTACGCCACATTTGATATCTTTGGGTGCAGAGGTGAAGGGAGGCCTTCAGATGCTCTGTTCCTATCTTGTAAAGAAAGAGGCGATCCACTTGAGGGCGTCTTGCTGTGTGCCTATGTTGTGGAGTCTGTTGATGAGGGTGTGTGGGAGATGGTGTTGAACACCACAGAGAGGTCGAGAAGGATTAGGGCCACCATTTCTCTATTGTTGAGGAGTGTTCTGATGTCGTCTGTGGCGGCAATCAGCGCGGTCTCAGTGTTGTAGTTGGCACGTAATCCTGATGGTGAGGCATCTAGTAGGTGGTTTTGTTCCAGGAATTCGCTGAGCTGCTGGTTGATGGCTTTCTCAAGTACTTTGACCGGGTAGGGAAGCAGGGAGATCAGATGATAATTTTTTAGATACTCGGGTCAGCAGAAGCTTTCTTTATGAGGGGTTTGAGATCTGCGTGTTTCCATCTGTCCGGGAAGGTTGCTGTGGAGATGGAGGTGTTGAAGATACTGGTGAGTTGAGTGCTGGTTTGGTTTTTTGTAAGGTTGTGGTGAGGGCAGGGGTTGGTGGGTGCCGTAGAGAGGAAGGAAGACATGATGGCTGAGGTAGTCAGGGAGGTGAGTGGAGACCAGGTGGTAATTTTTTGGCTGATGTTCGCTTGTTGGTTGAGGTCATTGGGGTTGAGGGTGGTGGGTTGGAGGTAGACAATGTTATAGGTGTTGGTGATCTTGCTGTGTAAGTAGTCTGAGAGGGAGTCACAGAGTTCTTGGGAGGGGTGGAGGTGGTCGCTATGGCTGTCGGGTCGGAGAATTATTTGACTATTTTGAAGAGTTCCTATGTGTGGTTGGCTGCGGAGTTGATGCAGGTGGTGATGGCTGTGCTCTTGGCTTCTTTGATGTGCCGGTGATAGCTGCTAGAGGCTGTTTTGCGAGCTGCTCTGTCAACAGTATTCTTGGCTGTGTGTCATCGTTTGTCGAGTTGGTGGAAGTTATGTTTGGCGGTCCAGAGTTCTGGGGTGTACCAGCTGGCAAGTGTGTAGGTCTTGTTGGATTTTGTAGGTTTAAGTGGGGTGACTCTGTCGGTGATCCAGGCGGCAAAGTTCTGGACGACCTGATCGAGGTCTGTTGACACCTTGGGTTGGGAGGTGGTGAGGGCCTGTGACCACTGAGTTTCAGTAACCTTGCTCCAGCTGCTGTGGAAGGAGATCTGACACCTGTGATGGTGTGCTGGGTATCAGTGATAGTAAAATGTATGATGATGTGGTCAGTCCAGGTGAGTTCTGTGTTGTGTCTGAATTTGATTCTGTTGCTGGAGGTGTATGTCTGGCTTTGTACGTGGGTTCAGTGACCAGTTTGGTGAGGCCGATGTTGTTGAGGTTCTCTAGGAGGCGAAGGAGTTGGCTTTATTGGTGTTGTTGATGTGGAAGTTGAGGTCGCCGAGTCGAATATAGTGATGAGAGTTGATTGCTAGGGGGGTGATGAGGTTGGGCATGGCCTTGCAGAATGTTGCTCAGGGTCCCAGGGTCTGTAGGCGGGGTGCCTCATATTGTGTTCTACGCGTCAGTTTGTAGTAATAAGTTGAAGTGTTCCATGAGAGGTGTGGGGTCGTCATTGATGATGGTGCATCTGATGGTTTCCTTGAAGATGATGGCAATGCCTCTGCCTTGTTTGTTAGCATGGTCTCTGTGTATAATCTTGCAGCCTTCAGGAATTGCAGTGGTGATGTCGGGGTTCACGAAGGGGCTGAGACACATTTCAGTGATGAAGGCAACGTCTATGGAGAGGGTGATGATGGTGTTTCAGATTTCCGTGGCAGGTTTGCAGAGGGAGCAGACATTGAGCAGGATACAATGGAGCAGTTACAGGGTGTTCATGGTCTTGTGGGCAGATGTGGATTCTGTCACAGGCTGGGTCACAGAAGAAGTGGCAGTGTCAGCAGTTGAAGGGTCCTTTGGTGGACTGTGGAGAAGTGGAGACGCAATTGTTGTTTTGGGGTCCAGGGTCCAGGAGTTCCTTGGCAATGTACCATCTGGTGGCTGGAGGGCCTGAGGTCCTAGTGCTGGCCATTGTCCAACCGGTAGTGTGCTAGCGGTGCACTCGCTGCCTATGTCCGCTGTGTGGCCGTGTGTTGGTCTCCATTTTTTGGTCCTAGTGGGTGGTCCTAGTCGTTCTGGGTGCCGGGCAAAAACCTGGAACAGGCAGCACAGGGGACAGGGACAGCAGGCGGTGCAGGGACGGAGCAGGGTGAGTGGCAGTGCAGGGACAGCAGGCAGCCCAGGGACAGGGATAGCAGGCAGTGCAGGGACAGCAGGGGGTGGCTGCACAGGGACAGCAGGCAGCGCTGGGAGAGCAGGCCGCACAGAGACAGCAGGCAGCACAGGTACAGCATGCAGCACAGGGACACGGACAGCAAGCAGTGCAGGGACAGCAGCCAGCGCAGGGACATAGAGTCTACTATGCCAAAATACTGAAGAGGTTAGAGGGAGCTGGAGTTAGGGGAGCAGTCATTGCTTACTTTGAGCCAGTGGTTAATGGTGAGGGCCACTGGGACTTAGTTTTAGGGACCGGCACTTATATCACTGCATCAGTTATTTACCGAGAGCGAAAGAGGGTTACACAATAAAGCAGAAAGACTGAGCTAGAGAAAGACAGAAATAGCACCACAAGGGGAGAAAGCAGGAACCTGTGGGATCTTTCGTAGGCTGTGTGACATGAGCACAGGAGAAGTGGCAGTGTTGGCAGTTGAAGGGTCCTTTGGTGGATTGAGGAGAGGAGGAGACTCAATTGGTGTTTTGGCGTCTAGGGTCCAGGTCCAGGAGTTCCATGTCAGTGACCCAGCTGGTGGCAGGAGGGCAGGAGGTCCTGGTGCTGGCCGTTGTCCAACCGCCAGTGCATTAGCGGTGTGCCCACTGCACACGTCCGCTGTGTGGCTGTGCGGCAGTGTGGCTGCCTCCATTTGTGGTCCTAGTGGGTGGTCCTAGTGGTACTGGGCACCGGGCAATAACCTGGAACGGCAGCATGTGGACAGGAACAGCAGGTGGCACAGCGCAGGGGGAGCAGCAGTGGAGGCAAAACAGGCAGCACAGGGACATGGACAGCAGGCAGTGCAGGGACAGCAGGGGGTGGCTGCACAGGGACAGCAGGCCTCACGGGGACAGCAGGCTGCTCATGGATAGGGAAAGTAGGCAGCACAGGGACAGCAGGCAGCGTTGGGACAGCAGCCAGCGCAGGGACTTACAGTCTACATGAAAAAATACTGAAGAGGTTACAGAAAGCTGGAGTTAGGGGAGGAGCCATTGCTTAATTTGAGAAAGTGGCTGAGGGTGGGGGCCACCGGCGCTTAGTTTTAGCGACCGCCACTTATGTTTCTGCATCAGGTATTTACTAAGTGAAAAAGAGGCTTAAAAAGCAAAGCAGAAAGACTGAGGCAGAGAAAGATGGAAACAGCACCACAAAGGGAGAAAGCAGAAACCTGCAAGAGAGAGACAAATGATCAAGGAGTGTCTGTCTGGCAGTGGATTCAAGAGGAATTAGGTGTTGGGGTGTTTATAGTAAGCTTCAGTGCCAGGAAGCAGCAAGACACTGTATAGTGGTACATAGAGTCTGTAGGCAGGGTAGATTTTAAGGCCTGTTTAAGGGGGAACACCCCCCATCGCAACGCATGCGTCGCATCGCATGCGTATACGTCACGTGATGTCACAACGCACGCGACGTTACAACGCGTGCATTCACTATGCACACCGTTACATCGCGGAAGCCATCACATCGCGGGGGCTTTTACAATGCAGGGACGGCGGAACGTGGCGAGAGATAGGTACGATGAACTTTAGTGGAGGGGAGAGTTTTAGGGTTAGGGCTTAGGGTTAAAAGTCGAAGATGGGGGTGTTTTAGCCTTTAGGGCTGGAGCTTAGGGTTAGGAGTCGAATATGGGGGTGTTTTAGGCTTTAGGGCTAGGGCTTAGGGTTAGGAGTTGAATATGGTTTTTTTTAGGCTTTAGGGCTAGGGCTTAGGGTTAGGAGTCGAATACGGGGTGTTTTAGGCTTTAGGGCTAGGGCTTAGGGTTAGGAGTCGTTTATGGTGCTGTTTTAGGCTTTAAGGTTAGGGCTAAGGGCTAATGTTACTATATGGTACTGTTTTGCCTTTACCGTTTACACTTTAGGGTTGTTAGTGTATGGTAATGTTTTGCATTTACTGTTTACACCGTAGGGGAGAGGGGAAGTGTCAGGGTGTTGTACTGTGTTTGGGGGGGCCGTAAGGGAGATTTTTGCGGTGTGATTGAATGCGTGGTTGTAATGTGCGATCAAAAAGTCTTTTGCATGCGTGTGAATGTGGAGTCCGATGTAATGGTTTGCGCGGTGAATGCGTGCGATGTAAAGGTGTGTGCGATGTGAGGAATGCGATGTAATGGTGTGCGTTGTGCTTGTTTGCGTTGAATTGTCATACATCCCTTTAAAGAGACTGCCTCCTGTGCCACACAGGCCCATGCTTGAGGCACCAGCTGCACCGCACGATTGATGCATTGTATGTATTAATCATTCATGATGCAATTAATTAAAAACTTCACATGATAAAAGAACACATTGCAAGCATATAAAGAAAAGATGCAAAAGCACAAGCTAAACACAAAGACCTTCAATAATTGTCTTTAATGCTACCAAAACGTGTAAAAGAGCTAGTGGGTAGTAAGTGAGAATGAAGAGAGGGGGCATGTCACCAGTATAAAAATTGTCAAAAGGCGCAATAACATACTAAAACAAGAGGTCTCCTTCAGTAATTGTCCTTAATTGAGCCAGACATACCCACGGGAAAGTGCAGATAAAAGAGTGGAAGCCTTTAGGAAATAGTTCATCAGGTTGGTTGTGGGACAACTTTGAATACCTGCTGCACAATGATGATACGCTTTACCAGGCAAGATGTTACTTGGGAACTCCGGCCCTGCAAGCAGAAAACAAGGCTTGACAGCATCTTCTTGCTCCATTAGCGTTCAAAAGGTTGCGTAGAAGCTTTCTGCGTGCGGGTTGCAGAGTGGAGCATATGCGGAACATGTGCAAAGACATTCGTCTGGCCCCTGACATTGCCTGCATAGCGGCAAACTCAGTTCCGGGGCCCATGGTGGGAGCACAGCCTTTGTTGGTAGAAGGCAGAATCTTAGCGCAAAAAATCTGGATTTGTAAAAGCCTTTGATTGTTTCAATAAGATAGCTCTGTGGCGTTGGCAATTTATATGTGTTGATCCCTGGCCATTAAGGTTTAGGCTTTTGAATGCGTTTCTTTTTTTGTACCAAGATAATAACTTTGCTTCATTGCTCAATGCGAGTTTAAAGGCAGAGGGTCTGATTCACAGAACTAACTTAAAACAAAATCCTAAACTTAATACCATTTACTCATTTTGGTATTCACAGAAGGCACTTGCTCATTTTGGTATTCACTGAAGGCACTTACTCATTGATGAATAAGTGCCTTCTGTGAATACCAAAATGAGTAAATGCACTTACTCATTTTGGTATTCACAGAAGGCACTTGCTTATTTTGGTATTCACAGAAGGCACTTACTCATCAATAATTGCATTCTGTGAATACCAAAATGAGTAAGTGGAAAGGAGGAGACCTCTAGGTCACCCCGAACGTATGGCCGGGTGCCCTGACCACCCGGGAAACCTTTGCAGGCGGGGGGCGTGTTTCCCGGCTGGTATGCCCGAAGTGGCGTGGTTGGAGCACGCCCCCGCCGCCTAAAAGGGTTGTCCTAACCCCCGCCCGGAAGTCCGTGCACTTTTGGGCGGGAGGGGGATGCCGCCCCGCCTCCCCGTTGCAAGTTAAAAGGCGCGGGGGCCCAGGTAGGCGTCCTCTTGTTCCCGCGCTCTGAAGGCTGCACCACTCGTCGCTCGTGAGCCCTCTAGGGAACAAGCAGCAGTTTTGGAACGTGGTAATCGTTTTTCTTTCTGTTTCAGTCGTTGGGGCGTATCTGAAATCCGAGGAGCCGCGGGAAAACAGGATAGAGGAAAACAGAACGTCGGATATGCCTGGAAAGAGGAATGAGAAGAGCTCCGAGATGGAACGGATGCTTCGCACACTGGTAAACCGAGTGTCGGCGATGGACAGAAAATTTGGTAAAGTAGACCGATTGGATCGCGGCCTAGCGGCGCTCCAGAAGAAGGTGGAAGCTCAGGCGGGGCCCTCAGGGAGGCCAAAGAGGGTTGTGGGGCCTGCTTTGCCGAACGTTACTCCGGGGGGGGACAAGGGGAAGAAGAGGAAAGAGAAAAGGGGTCCTAGAGAGGCCCCGGTCCCCGCGGGTGCGGAAGACCCAGCTGAAGAGGCCAGGCAGATTATCGACCAGCTCAGACGGGCGAGGGGCTCTGGGGCAGGGAACATGCCTTCTATTCCTCTGCAGGTGGCGAACCCGGCCACGATCAAGAACCAGAATAAGGCGACGGACACGACCGGAGGTACAACGGAAAAAGGTAAGAGGTCGCTCCCAATAATGGGGGAGGGCGCTGTGCCGTCAAGGCGGGAATGCCTGGCGCAACATGTTCCGATGGCCACAAAAGAGATGGTGTGGGCCAACAAATATATCAATATGTTTTCATTGTTGACGGACAACCGAGAGTTAGAGTACGCCAAAACCCAGAAGGAATGGTTACACCCAAGTGAATGGAGGGCCAAAATGGCGGAATTCAGGGTGGAGGAGTCTATGATGAATTGGATTAGGGCTTTTTCTGTGTTCGTGGCAATTATGGGTAAGCGAACACCAGACTTGTTGGGTGACCTTGCGTGCTACCATAGCAGGATCACGGACTTCCATGAGAAATATGGGGGGGACGCATGGAAGGGGTACGATGTGTCGTTTAGAAAAGCGAAAGAGTTTAATGAGTCATTGACTTGGGATTGTTTGGACACTGTATCTTGGCATGCGCAGTTCACGCCAGGCTCGGCGGCAGGAACAGGGTCGAGTGCGAATGGTTTCAGGGCTTTTCAGCAGAAACAACCGCAGCCCTTTCGACCAGTCCAAGGGGGAGAATCTCAGTCGAGATCGGGTTGGAATGGGAACAAACGAGGGGTATGTTGGGGTTTTAACAAGGGAACGTGTAGTAGGCCGCAGGGAACATGCAGGTTCAGGCATGCCTGCGCAGGTTGTGGTAACACCTCCCACCCCGAAACTAGCTGCCTATCCAGAGGCAATGTTACCGGGGGAAAAAGGGGTACCAAGCAGGATTGACACAGTGGCTCGGATGACTAAGCAATCACCCGTGGAGATTTTGGCTATGACCCCCTGGCTGAGCAAATACCCTGAGCGTGTCTCCGCCGGCATCCTGCGGGATGGCTTCTCGTATGGCTTCAGGATCCCGGCGGGTGATTTTCGGGGGTCCCCCTTATGCAGGAACCAACTGTCCGTTACGCACAACCCGGCTGTGGTCGCCGCAAAAATTGCAAAAGAGGTTCGCTTGGGGTGGGTTGCGGGACCGTTTGATGAGATACCAGCTGCCAATTTTGTGTGCTCCCCATTAGGGGTAGTTCCCAAGAAGGAGCGAGCGAGTTCAGGCTCATACATAATCTGTCTGCGCCGAGGGGGGCTTCCGTGAATGAGGCAATCAATGCAGGTATTTGCAGTGTGAGGTATGCATCGTTCGATGACGCAGTGGTCATGTTGAATCACCTAGGTCCCGGGGCACTGTTAGCAAAATCGGACATTGAATCCGCATTTAGATTACTGCCGGTTCATCCCAGGGATCAACATTTGTTGGGTTTTGCATTCCAGGGACGGTACTACATGGATATGTGCATGCCGATGGGTTGTTCAATTTCCTGTGCTTACTTTGAAATGTTTAGCTCATTTCTGGAGTGGGCATTCTCAAAGGCCTCAGGGCACCAACATGTGATGCATTATCTCAATGATTTCCTGTTTCTTGGCCCGGCGGGCTCTCGGGACTGTGCACGGGCATTGCAGGAATTTTGCGTGCTCATGCAGGGTTTCGGGGTGCGGTTGGCGCCAGGTAAGACAGTGGGGCCGACTACCTCCCTGGAGTTTCTGGGTATCGAACTAGACTCTGTGGAAGGTTGCTTCCGTCTGCCAGCAGAAAAAATCGCCAAATTCAGGGCCTCCCTGCAGCAATGTCTAAAAAACGACAAGGTGACACTGCATCAACTGCAGAAAACAGTGGGACAGCTAAACTTTGCGCTGAGGGTTATACCGATGGCTCGCCCTTTCTCACGATCCATTGCTCAGGCCATGGTTGGCCTCAAGGAAGGGCACCATCACACGAGACTGTCGGCCGAGGTTCGGCAGGACATGCTCATTTGACTGGCATTCCTGGCGTATTTCAATGGTCGGGTAGTCTGGAGCAAAGCCCCTGCCTCATCAGCGGAGTTAGGTCTATGGACTGACTCTGCGGGCAGTGTGGGGTTTGGCGCGATCCTGGGTAACCGATGGTCGGCTCAGAAGTGACCGGCATGGTGGGCAGCAAGTGGTTTGACGAGCAACATTGGTTTCCTAGAGTTATTCCCGATCTGGGTAGCATTATCGGCCTGGCCAGAGGAGTTCCGAAACCACTCGGTAATATTCTGGTCTGATAACATGACTGTGGTAGAATGCATTAACCAACAGGCAGCACGCTGCAAATGGATATTGCGATTGCTGAAAGAAATTGTGTTGAAATGCTTGAAGCTAAATGTACAATTCAGGGCAAAACATGTGCCGGGAGTACTGAATAACGCAGCTGATGCGCTCTCACGTTTCAAAATGCAGGCATTCAGGGATTGTTTACCCTCAGCAGAGCTAGTGGCAGCGCCATTTCCCGAAGCACTATGGCAAGTCGGCGCTCCGGTCTACAAAACCTCGTGGCAGCCAGCCTAGTGCCCAGGACAAGGAAAGCTTATGAAGAGGCGTTCCGCTCGTACTGCACCTTTTTGGGCCATGGGAGCAGAGATGGGGTCAGGAGGGGTCCTTTACCCATTTTTTAGTGGCACTTCATGAGGAGGGCCGGTCGGCGGCAACCGCCAGTCGGTATAAGGCCGCCATATCGTTTATGGCGCAGCTCCAAGGGATGGGGGACCCGACGGACTCCTTTATAGTCAGAAAGGCGCTGCGCGGATGGCGGCGCCTAGAGGGGCGCAAGAAGGACACCAGGCATCCGATAAGATTTGACAGATTGACCGCCTTGCTGGCGAAATTAGAGGAGACATGCTCCTCTCCTAGTGAGGTTGTCCTATTCCAGGCAGCATTTGCACTGGCATTCTATGGGGCCCTGCGGGTAGGCGAACTAGTGGCTGCCAACAAAAGGGATACCGAAGGGGGTCTGCGTAGGGACCACACGCAAGTGAGGGGGGATTCCCTGCTCATCACGATTGCCAGGTCAAAGACAGACCAGGAGGCCCAGGGGAGTAGCATTGTGTTACAACGTGCTCCGAGTAGTCCCTGTTGTCCAGTGATGAACGTTGAGGCCTACCTACGACAAAGGGGGTCGACGTGGGGGGGGGGCCTTGCTGCGGCATGCTGACGGCACCCCGTTAACAAAGTTTCAGTTCCAAAGGGTGCTGGCAATCACGATTGCAGCTGCGGGCTTGAACCCGGGTGATGTTGGAACTCATTCATTCAGGATAGGGGCCGCTACAGAAGCAACGGCCGGGGGTCTGCAGGCAGACAATGTTAAACAGTTGGGGCGATTGTCTTCAAACTGTTTCAAACGTTATGTGCGGTTGCACATGTTGTAACTTAGTGAGGATGTGCACTCACGCTTGTTGTCTTTTGTTTGGATTACAGTTTCACGAGCCTGTGACGCAGGGCGGAAATTGGGACCGGCCCAGTATCAGCTAACCACCACGTCAGGAGCGAGGAATGGACGACGAGTGGTCTGGGTCGTGGGCCACTCATACGTGAGACGGGCCGCGGACATATTCAGGGCAGGTGATGCAATTCACACATCTGAAGAATATGGTTTCAGGGTGTCCTTCCATGGGAAGGGCGGTTTGTGTATTGACCAACTACAAGGTTTTGTCGAAGAATTGTTAGGGCGGCACAGGTCACCGCCATCAGTAGTCATAGTGCACATTGGGGGCAATGACTTGGTGAGATTGGGCAGACGGGCTTTAATCGAACACATACTATCGGCACTCAGTTGGTTAGCAAAGACACTCCCGGGGTGCACAATAGCTTGGTCACACATGATTCCGAGGAGGGTATGGAGGGGGCGGTGGTCCACGACAGCGTTGAACCATTCGGTAAAGAGGGTCAACAATAAAATGGAGAAATTGTTTCGATCTAACCACCTTCAAAGTATACCTCACGGGTGCATCTGGGGGGACCGTTGTTATTCAGACGATGGGGTACACCTGTCCAGGGTGGGGAATGACATATTGATAGGAGACATTATAGCTTGGCTAGTGGGATTGAGGAGACATGACCTATAGGAGTTGTGGGGGGGCCAGATAGTCGGTCAACTATCTGGCCTGTGGCAGTAAGATCATGATCGGTGAGCAGTGATTTCAAGGTCCCTAGTGGGGGCGCCACCCATTATGGATGGGAGCGCCCGGGGGAGGCGGCCATTGGCCCCTCCCACGGGGGGCGGCACCCATTACGGATGGGATCGCCCAGGGGGAGACAGCCATAGGCCCCTCCCAGGGGGAGACGGCTATATGCCCCTCCCACGAATTTCCCGGGGGCCGGATATCCGCTGCGGCGGAAGAGAGTGCGGGGAAAGGGGGGGAGTCCACGCTGTCCTTTTTACGGTTACCCCGCACGGGAACTCGGACGACCTTAAGATGGCGCCGAGTGGAAGGGGGCCCCCATGGCAAGGGAAGTTACGGTTGGCTACGAGGGTAAAGTCCTCTGCGCATGCGCCACTCTCACGAGAGGGCGGAAATTTGGTGATAGGGATCTGACACCGGTTAAGACCTTGCCATTGGCCCTTAACGATAGGATGTACAAAATTTGTATGCAATGCATGATGTCATGATGTTAGACTCGGTTAGGAAAATATTTGTATTAGAGATTTGTTAAGGTTAGCCTGGATAACTGTCTTCATCAAGTGTAATGAAAGTTGAATTTTGTACATGATAAATGAAACGTTTTTAATTTAAAGTTTTAAATTTTGTTTTATATTTTAATAAATACGGCCGGGGGGGTCGTGAGGCCCCCCTGCCTTCCAAAAAGTCAAACTGTATCTGTCTCCTACCATTGGGATTGGTGGTGGAAGGGGTGGCGGGCATCCCGGACCATATGGAAAGGAGGAGACCTCTCGGTCACCCCGAACGTATGGCCGGGTGCCCCGACCGCCCGGGAAACCTTTGCAGGCGGGGGGCGTGTTCCCGGCTGGTATGCCCGAAGTGGCGTGGATGGAGCACGCCCCCGCCGCCTAAAAGGGTTGTCCTAACCCCCGCCCGGAAGTCCGTGCACTTTTGGACGGGAGGGGGATGCCGCCCCGCCTCCCCGTTGCAAGTTAAAAGGCGCGGGGGCCCAGGCAGGCGTCCTCTTGTTCCCGCACTCTGAAGGCTGCACCACTCGTCGCTCGTGAGCCCTCTAGGGAACAAGCAGCAGTTTCGACCCACCCACCAGCCCCTGTTGCAGAAGTTTGGAAGTAAACAAAGTGGTGATCTACAATTGATGGTGATGCAGAAGCGTCTTGTCTAGGCCTTTTTCTCCCAATTTAGATGGATTCCAAGATTGTGTATGCAACTGACTACTTGTCTATAGATGGTTTCTCTGTCATAGGACCTTTTTCTCCTTTGTAGCAATGTTTATAGTATGTTGGGTACTATTCTGGGACTTCCGCTCTACAAGGACGGGGGTAGCAGTGAGGAATATATCTAGCTGTGATATAAATTTTGCATAGGTTTTTTCCCACTAGTAGGTCATTAATTGTCGTATTTATTAGTCTTCGGTCGGGCGATAAGGTCATGATCGGTGAGCAGTGATTTCAAGGTCCCTAGTGGGGGCGCCACCCATTATGGATTGGAGCGCCCGGGGGGAGGCGGCCATTGGCCCCTCCCACGGGGGGCGGCACCCATTACGGATGGGATCGCCCAGGGGGAGACGGCCATAGGTCCCTCCCAGGGGGAGACGGCTATATGCCCCTCCCACGAATTTCCCGGGGGCCGGATATCCGCTGCGGCGGAAGAGAGTGCGGGGAAAGGGGGGGAGTCCACGCTGTCCTTCTTACGGTTTCCCCGCACGGGAACGCGGACGACCTTAAGATGGCGCCGAGTGGAAGGGGGCCCCATGGCAAGGGAAGTTACGGTTGGCTACGAGGGTAAAGTCCTCTGCGCATGCGCCACTCTCACGAGAGGGCGGAAATTTGGTGATAGGGATCTGACACCGGTTAAGACCTTGCCGTTAGCCCTTAACGATAGGATGTACAAAATTTGTATGCAATGCATGATGTCATGATGTTAGACTCGGTTAGGAAAATATTTGTATTAGAGATTTGTTTAGGTTAGCCTGGATACCTGTCTTCATCAAGTGTAATGAAAGTTGAATTTTGTACATGATAAATGAAACGTTTTTAATTTAAAGTTATAAATTTTGTTTCATATTTTAATAAATGCGGCCGGGGGGGTCGTGAGGCCCCCCTGCCTTCCAAAAAGTCAAACTGTGTCTGTCTCCTACCATTGGGATTGGTGGTGGAAGGGGTGGCGGGCATCCCGAACCATATGCCTTCTGTGAATACCAAAATGGTAGTAAGTTTAGGATTTTTTGTGAATCAGGCCCATTATGTGGTAAGTGAGCTTCCTAATGATGTTGCAAGGCTGATGCTTCTAAGGCCTCCCTTCTGGTGTGGGCCCAACAGTTTGTTTGGCTGTTATCCCGATTCTCTTCCCAAGTTAATGCTTTTAGTGTATTCCGGGTCCTATTCTAAAGGATGAGAGGTACTTGATGAGGGCACTTTACTGTGCTAGCCCTTTTTCTTGATTTTTATTGAAAACAAGGGGGACCCAATAGGTAGCTGTGGACCCTGGGTATTAGCTATTACAAAGAACAAGGGGTCCAAAGCTTAAACAGATAAGCTAATTCTATTGTATAGACCACAATAGGCTACTATACGTTTTCCTTGCCCAGCCGAGCAGGGAGTTTTATTATAGATTAATTCAAATATTTTTGGTTTTTAAATACATTTTTACAACAATCAATTTTCACTGTGAGGCACAGTCCTGCGTCATATATAAAAGTTTGAAAATAGAGGGAAAGAATTAAAGGAAATAAGAGAGAAATACTTCAGGCAACAGAGAAGTGAGCGGTCTGGTCACTGTAAGGATCAAATGATATAACAATGTTTCCCAGAGCAGAACATACATACAATAATACCAATGGTCAACAGAACGTCTGCTAAGAAAGGTCGACGTTTCGATCCCGCGCTCTAATTAAATGGGATCATCATCAGGACTTTAACAAAATAATTGCCTGGATAGAACACTAAATGCGCCTGTTAAGGAAAAACAGGGGGAAAAAACAAAGAATAAACAGTTTAAAATACTGAGTAGGAAGCTCGACCACATTACAACTTTCAAAATCGCAGTGAAAGATTCTGGCATGGCGACTGGAAACATCAGAGCGCATCCACATTTCAGCATTCGAAATCGCAGTGAAAGATTCAGGCATGGCGGAATTTTTGATTCTCGGTGAAGAGTTGTGATGAATTTACATTGCATGCTGTGAACTTAAAACGTGCCCATAGTGCTCTATGACAATGGAACCTGTGAATGAGGTCTTACTATTTGTGCCACGACTACCTCTAGTAACTAAAGTGGCAGGTGGGGGACGGTGTCCGTTTGTGGGTCAAGGTAGTAGCGGTGTGCCCTAAACACAGTGGCCCGTGAGAGTAGCGGTAGTACCTTGGTGCGGGCTGGTCGTCATGAACACGTTGTGTTCTGCGAGCGGGATGCGGGGCTCCCAAGTGGGACACGGGGGGGGCTGCCACGGACACTAGTGGAGAATAAACATTGGTTAGTTATAGGTTCTAGTTGGTGTAGGGAAATAACGTTTAAGGATGAAGAGTAATGGCGGGCATACCCGGAGTGCGGTACTTTTGGTTCTAGCACTCGTATCTCCAGTTCCTCTGGTGAGCGGTAAAAGGGTTTCAATAAAATTAGCGGTCAATATGGTGAAGTCGATCCGCTGGGAAGGAGAAGGGCATAAGGGTTAATATCGTACCCAGTTTGGAGATGCGCCAGACTGGTGGGTTACTGGGGGGAAAAAAACTTACCAAATTGTGGAGCCCTTTTTCTTGAAGCCCAAACTCAAAACCAGGGGCGGCTCTAGGCTCATGGTGGCCCTGGGCAGGGAGCGTAGATGGGGGGCCCGGAAGAGGGGGTCCGGGCGGGGTGGAGCGCGGAGGCCAGTGAAGAGGGGGGGTCAGGGTGTTTGGAAGTGGAACAGAGCCGGAGGCCGCCAAATCCCTGCCAGGGGCCCCCACGCAAATATGTATCCATCCTCAGAGGATTATTATATTAAGGATATATATTGGAGTGGTGGCCCCTGGGGTTTGGTGGCCCTGTGCAGGTGCACAGCTTGCACATGCCTAAGGCCGCCCATGTCAAAACGAATTTATGCAGGTGAATGGTGCTGTAGAAGATGTAGTATCAGGCGGAAGACTTTACTCTGGGCGTTGTTCAGAAATAGGCTTAGCTTTACCAGGAAGGCTATGGATTCGTAGAACAGCATTGGGATCAGTTTTACCTTCATTGCTGCCACAATTGATTTCCAAGCTGGCGAGGGGAATTTACTGTGCTGTTGTTGAAAGGCAGCGATTAGTAAAGCGAGGCAAGGCTTTAGTGTATTAAGATGAAGCCTGGGAGAGTGGCGCTCGTAAACCCAAACACCAAGATATTTGTCGCGGGAACTCTTTTCTACTAGACTGCCTCCCAGGTACCAATTACCATTCTTCTTGCGGCCACTTCCGAATATTATTATTTTAGTTTTCTCTAAATTAACTGTCATGCGGTTTGTTGCACAGTAAAGGGCCAAAAAGTTTTGCAGAGCACGAGTGGTTGAATTCATGAGGACTATACCGTCTGCGTATTGAAGGGACGTCAGTGGTTGTTATCCCAATTCTGAGGGGTGTGAGTGCACCTCATCCAAAGCATTGCTTAAATATGAAATAAAAAGATTGAACAATGTTGCGGCAAGAACACAACCTTGTTTTAGGCCTTGTCCTTTTGGTATTGGGCCCTCACTCATTCCCAAAATAATCTTTGCCCAGGTTTCAGAGCACAGTACCTGTAGTGCGTGCAGGGGATGAGCTGGGATGCTCCATGATGCCAGTTTATAACACAGCAATGATTAATGGGTGACACCTGTCTGATTTTAAAATGCACATCTTTGTATTGAAGAGATCCCTTAGATACTGACACTTAAATCTGAATTTTGATTTTACACTACACTTTCCCAATAGACTTTCATCCGGCGGTCTAGTAAGACATTCGGCATGAAATTAGGTCTAAATGGTGCTTTAAATATAATACGCAATTTCTTCTAGTCGTATTTATACAGGGGGGTTGTACACGACCTTACTAAACAGAATATCGTGGTAAGGCGAGAAATGTTCCCTTGTGACTTTTCTGTGTCCTCCAAGGGTGCCATTCATTTACTGATGTGTGGGTGCACAAACAGACATGCGCTGCTTTGGTACGTGTTTCGGTATGCAATTCTTAATCTGTGGTGCACTCAAGGACTCATTTTTGGGGACAAGGACATACTCACCATCATCAGACTTTGACCCAGCTCTAGAGAGAGAAAGGCAGACGAAGGAGACTAATGAAGGGAAAAAAGACCGGAAAACAATGACACATTGGAAAATCAGGGATACTAAGGAACGAGCAAAACTGAGAAAAAATAGACAGGGAGTGTAAGGTGGTGGAAGAAAGATCCATGAGCTAGAATCCACACTAGGCAGGCTTGGTATTTGGAAATCTTGACATTTGTTAATGCTATAGTGGGATCCTAAGAAAAACTTTGGGACCCTCACTTATTTATTTAACTATTTTTGCGAATTAAGCAGCATTGGTGTAGAGCATTGCTTCCATTGGTGCGGCTATGTACCTGTACATAGCAATTAATATGGAACATGAGGCGATCAATGATTTGGGTGGATTAGTTTCATGCACAGGTGCGGACATCACTGATGAATAGAGGAATATAAAGAACCCATATGCACATTATATGAGATCAGATACATGTTGAGTTTTTTTACATTTAAATTCTTGCACTTCATGGGGCAGTCAGGTATGTCAGAATCTTTTGTGGGGCCATGGGCCAAAGTTTTTTTGGGCTTCTATTTGGTGCCTGATCGAAAGAGTAGCTTGGAATCAATAATACATGTACTCTGGAGGAGAGAGAAAACAAAGTATTTGGCCACATAGTGGTGTTGCTGCATTAGCTGCAGCAAGAAGAAACAGATATGGTTTCCCATTTTAATATTTAAAAACACATTATGATGAAAAAGCGGGACTTCAAAATACACGAGGCTGGGGGCAAAAAGTCCCATCTGTTTTCCCATGTGAAGGTCCTGGGTGCAGTAGTGTTTTAGGCAGCATGTTAACTGACAGGGATTTAGGATTGGAGGGATTGGCTGTTATATTAGGTTTTGAAAAGGAGAATATGAACTTTGATTTCAGTGTTGAATGATGGGAGTGAGAAGGTTGTAGGTACATTAGACATAAGGATTTTTCTGTTATGAGTTCCAAAAAGCGGAGAATGTGGATCGAGATGAAGCACAGAGAATTTAAACCGCAATTTTGAAGCTGAATTTCTCAAAAAAAGACTGAACAGATTAACACTACATCACATAAAATGTGCTTTGTGGGTCAAGATCTATCTTTCTTCCAAATTTGACGTAATTCCGTTAAGTCGTTTTGTGTGTAGCTGTGTCTAATGTGCCTATGGAAAACTGTATGGGGAAAAGACGTTTTGGGGCCCCTAATTTTCTCTGCTCCACTTGATGAATCACTCCAAAACCTTCCAGGAAGGAGCTGAGGTGGATGAGACGTTTTTGGGAAAATGTTGTGAAGATTCGTCAAACGGCATCAACATTTTTAGCAAACCAAAAAATAACTATTTCCTATGGAAATGAGGTCCTAACTATGACTATCCCCGTGAACATCAGACGCTCCCCAACCCTGCACACTTTCAGGAAGGACCTCAAGACATGGCTCTTCGACTGATCCGGAGCTGCCCCCGCCCCCCCCGTGCCTTGAGACCCTCACGAGTGAGTAGCTCGCTTTATAAACCACTGATTTATTGATTGATTGATTGATCCATTGGCAATTAGGAAGGGTTTTGATACAGGCTCCAATGTCATGGCGGTGATGCATATTGCGAGAATATGTGAAAATTACCATGGACTACTGTGAATTATTATTATTATTATTAAAGGGGTTTATAAAGCGCCTGGTGACGCCTCCCGGCATGTCCCCGCGCTGTGGAGAGAGAGTTATATCGGAAGAGGCAGAAGAGAAAACCATTATAGGGTAAATAAACGGGTTTTGAGCAATTTTCTAAAAACTGCCTCACTCGTTTCTAATCTGATGTTCGTAGGGAGGATATTCCACTCCTTAGCTGCCAGAGTACGGAAGGACTTGCCTCCCATTCTAGCTTTTTTAGGGAGCGGTGTTTTAAGCAAGCCCATACCTTTCGATCTAAGAGATCTATTGGGCTCATACAGTAATGCCAGATCGGATAGGTAGGAGGGGGCTTTATGGTGAATGATTCTGTGGCACCATAGGAGTGCCTTAAATAATATCCTCTTGCTAATGGGCAGCCAGTGGAGGGCAGTCAAGGAGGGTTTGGAGGGAGCTCTACGAGGAAGTCTTAGTACCAGGCGAGCAGCTGAGTTCTGCAAGACTTGCAATCTTCTGATATTTTTGATGGACGTGCCCAGCAGCAGTACATTTCCGTAATCTATACGGGAAGTGATAAGTGCCTGAGTCATGGTACGCCTGGAATTAAGTGGGAGCAGATCCAGGGTACGATTGAGGGTTTTCATGACTCCGAAGCACTTACCTACTGAATGCCTTGGCAGGAATCTATGGATAGCTTGTTCTTGAATGGCTTGTCATTCAACTGAAGGGGGGTTCAGGACATGTGGGTAGAGAGTAACATTCAAAACTTCAAAGCTTTATTTAGGCCAGAGGTTATCCAACTGTAGAGCGGGGAACCTCAGGAGGATTTTGATTGATCTCAGGGAGGGTGCCATACTCTGGTCTTGAGGTCAATAATGCTTCTGGGGAACAGAGACAAACACCATGAAACCATGAAAGAAAAAGTGATCCCTTCTGTAATAAGCCATCAGTAATGTCATTCATATTGTGACTGGGAGTAGGTGTCAAATTGTGTGGGGTACCAAATAATCCTCAGAATCCGTCTCACCTATTTCTGATAAAAGATCAGAGTGTGGATAACTTACACATTTAGGGTGGCCAGGCAGCCAGTAGAAAATTGAGCTGTTAAATATATTCACCGCTGCCCATTTTCCAGACTAATTGTGAGGATATATATTTGTCTTTCTAGGGGTGGCCAAATACATTTCGTTTACATGGGGGGGGGCATTAAAAAGCTTGGAGATTATTCTTTTAGATGGACAATGACATTGTGAAAGGTCAACCATCATGATTTTTCCATTTTCCTGCCTGCTCATAACAAGTGTGTTGACGAAAGATTTGACAATGTGGAAAGGAAGCTGAGGGTAAATGTTTCTGATTGTTAATTGCGGAAAGCTGTGGTGATGGTAGAAAAGATAAACAATTCAAGTCACATTTTGTTGTGTAGCATTGCATCCAAGTTTCTGACACTGGGAGAAAAGGGTTTCAGGAAGAAAGAGGATGGAATGAGGGCATAATATTTGAGAAATGTATGCAGGAAGCAATGTACCTCCATAACAAGAGGGTATACAGTTCCGACATCTAAGTTCAAGGTCTTATATTAGAGATCCAGAATGTTGATGGTCACTAGGAGCATCTGCTCTTAGAAGCAAGTGCCCTCACCCATCCGAAGATGGCATGCTTCATCATGGGCCTGCTCCTTGTTGGGTCTGTACTGCAATTCCCAAAGGGCCCCATAAGGGGCACTTTGCAGAAGATCTTTGTGATTCACCAAAGGAATATGGGAAATGTTAGAGTATCCCAGTATAAGAATGGGAAGATTAGAAATGGATTTAGCTTAAAATTGGCTAAAGATACTTCACAGCTGTGTTTTAATTAGAGTGAAAGAATCTATGTTAAGGCTAAAAACAATGCGGGAAACATATATATATAATGATCCTAGCGTCTCCTGTATAAGAAAATTGTGATCAAATAAATTCAATTAGATACAGGTTCAAGATCGACATGAAGCAAAGTACCCTCTTTCGGAGGAATTCACAATAAGAGGTCCAAAGTCATCCAATGTTGAACAGTAATAATACAATTGTAGATTCAAGACTTGACATGGGAGAAGAATGCTGGGAAAGAGAAGAAGATTTGGATGTTGTCCTTGTAGAGGGGATAGGTGAAGCTGGAACAAGTCATGATGTCACCAAAGGTGGTAAAGGAGTTGGTGTAAAGAGTGATAATGACAGGGCCCAGGAAAAAGTGTGTACTACCAAGTAAGAATACAGTGCGTCAGTGAGAAGAACACCATGGTACAAAGAAGACATTAAACTAGGAATAAAGAGATGTATAATCCACCCAGCATGCGGAGGTCAGAGAGAAGGTTAGCGAGCATAGCGAGATAATCTGCAAATACAAATGCCACATGCTTATCAAAGAAAATTAAAATGAAAAATAGACTATCGTGGTGTGTGGAGATGATGAAGTTGGCAACGTAGACTAGTGCAGGACACAGACCGGTGGAGGTTTATTAGGCACTAAGAGAAAAGAGAAAGAATCAAGTGGGCATGATTTGGTTGAAATGTTTTTCAGACAGGATAAGATTGCTCAGAAAGGGGCAGTAAACTAATTAATTAGAAACTGAAATAGTTACTTGGTGCCTAGGAGGGGGTGGCTGCCCTGGGAATGACTTCTGCTGGAGAGGTGGGTGATAAATCGGATTGGCTGAAGGAAAGTGGGAAGAAAGTGGGAGTGTGGCGTGGGGTGGGGAGAAGAAAAGTTGGCAATGACCGGTAGAGAGATGAGAATCAAACAATTCTAAGCATCTGCGAACCAAGGAATGCAGCAAAATCATTTGAAGTGAGTGAATACTGGTATATCATCACAAGGGTGAGAGAAGGTGAGTGTACTATCTAGGTGGTTTCAGTTAGTGTAGAGGATAATAAGCTGGTTTTGCTGGAATGCTGACGTTGCTACATTTAGTGTTGTGGTAACTGCATTGCGAGACTGGTTATGGGCTTTGAGGTGTGAAATCTGGGCCTCGTGGACATTTCTGGGATCCTTTCAAGGCAAAAAGCCAACATTGGTATCTGGGAGCTGATAGGGTAAAGGTCTATCCTAACATGGCACGAGATGTTTCGCGTAAAATTGGCAGAAAGGTCAGCATCAAGAATCACTCGCTAAGTAGGTGGATGTTATATATATAGTTGAGGGGTCAAAGACCTGCCCTGGGATCTTCCACTGAGAGGGCAACATGAGAGCAGTTCGTAGGTCTGGATTAACAATTAAGCAAAATAAGCATGTGCTTAGGGCATCAAGGGAATGGGGGTCACCATTGAAATTTACCATGGACCATGTAGTGCAAAACTGCAAATGGTGCAGCTGAATCTCTAAACATTATTTTCCATCTTACTGTAAGTTTTCTTTAATTTTGAGAAGTAACATTTTATTTTACGGTTTATCAATGCTTATATTTTGAATTAGATATATATGGGGGCACCATAATCTTTTAAGTGCTAAGGGCCTCTAAAGGGCCTAATCTGGCCCTGCTGCTCCGACAGTTACAGTAATTTAACTGTAGACCTATCAGAGAATCTGCTCCTCCGTGAGAGGTGAGAGCGGAGTAGCATCTCCCCACTGCCACAAATGCCCCCCTGGGAATTAAAAATAAAATGGTAATAAAGTACAGACAGACAGAATATTTTATTGTTGAATTAATAAAAATCCTTACAAAAAAAAGAAGAGAAAAAAGACGATAACCAATATACATGTGACAAATTGCGTTAAAATACAGTAACAAAAACTGGAGGCAAAATTTAAAAGTAGTTAAAACTACGTCGGGTCCCCTCGCTAACAGCGTAGGAGAATGGCCTCAGACAATGTATTAACTGATCAAGCACAGACCTGTAGCTGCTTTCTAATCTCAATCATAAATTTAAGGCCCCTACAGGTCAGGATTGGTGATGAACCTCCCAGCCAAATTATAACGGCCTGGCGACATGTTCTTATGTTCAATTTGTTTAGTATGTCCCGTAAAAAATGTCTTCTAGCTACCATAAGGGATGGAACACACAAAGTAAGTGAACTAACGATTCGTTTTGATAGCCGCAGAGTCTAGATGTTGGAGAGTCATCTTGAGGTTTCCAGGTGGGTCTTAAATCCTTGGACTCATAAAGGCCCATGCGAAGGTCAATGAGTATCTTTTTTAAGTGTTGACTAAAATGTAATGAGTATCTTTTTTAAGTGTTGACTAAAATGTGTGGCCAAGTATGCCTGGGGTTGTTGGAATGAGTAGGAAGAGATAACTGTCCATGCATGGCGTCGATGGGTTAGTGTTTGTTTATCTTCCAGTATTGACTTCAATTTTGCATTTGAATTGGCCATTTTGCAAAAAGTGGCCTGGTCAATTTTTTTGTTCCATTCTTCAAGCAATCCGAGATCCGAAAGGCAAGTGTGCAGGTAAATGGCCCAGGGCTGAGTAGGGTTAATATTAATTGCTTGCCAACAAAGATTATTTCGTGAGAGAAGCTCAGCGGCACGAAGTTTGTGGAAAAATTTGACGAACCTTGATTTAGACCTGATGATTTGATTTTGAAGGCCAAATTCTAAACGCACCTGGGCTGGCGAGGCGCTTTTCGGTAGTTGAAAAATAACTTTATAGATTTTGTTTTGTAGAGTATTTAATAAACCGGCCTCCGCTCCTAGCCAAGTTACCAGACCATACGATAGAGCTGGTAATATCTGGTCAGCCATTACCTTTTTTTTATTTATTTATTTATTTTTTTACACTTATAAAGCGCTTCTGTCACCCGACGGGCATCCTGGCGCTGTGATCAAACAGATCCTGAAGCACAGTCAATGCGGTATCAGCAAAAAACTATCCTGACCTAGGGAACAGGTGTGTTTTTAGTTCTTTTTTAAAAGAAAGAAGGTCTTCTGAGCATCTGAGCGACAGTGGCAAATCATTCCACAACTTAGATGCCGTGAAACCAAAAAAGCAGCCACCCATTTGCTTTTTCCGAATCTTGGGAACAACAGCCAAAAAGGCAGAGGCCGATCGGAGAGATCTAGTGGGGGTGTACCAGGAGAACATCTCCTGTAAGGGCAGTGGTCCCGATCCATGCAAGGCCCGGAAAACCAGGCATAAAGCTTTGACCTCAATCCGCTGAGGGATGGGAAGCCAATGAAAGTCTCTAAGTGCCGCGGAAGACGAGTCAAAACGTCGACGGGAAAGTGCTAACTTGGCCGCGAAATTCTGCACTCGTTGTAGCTTGCCTATCGCTGTAGCAGGTGCCCCCAGAAGCAGTGCATTGCAGTAATCAAGTCTACTTAAAACGATACTGCGCACTACTTCTGGTCTGGCATGGGTGGGGTGCAGAGGGAGAATCTTCCATAGGGAACGCAGCAAACCCATACAGGTAGACACTGTTTTGTCAATGAAACCATCTAGTTGAAGATTAGGTTCCATTGTTACTCCCAAGTTCCGAACCGAGGTAGCTGCCGCTGCCGTGCCCTGAAAGGAGGGGGGCCAAAAGTCCTGTGGTAAAGGTCGAGGGACCCGGTCCGCTGAGCAATGCAACACCTCCGTCTTGGAGCTGTTGAATTGCAGCGAGTTGTTACTCAACCATGTTGCCGTGGTGACCATGCAGTGGTGAAAGGTCTCCTGAGACACCGCATTCTCCCCTTCAAAGGAGAAAATGAGCTGGGTGTCATCAGCATAGTTGGTGACTGAAATGCCAAAGGATTTAATTAGCTTGACCAGGGGGTGGAGGTAAAGATTAAAAAAAATGGGGCTGATGGCCGAGCCCTGGGGTACTCCCTGACCGACCCTTTTGATGGTAGATTTAAAGGGGGGCAGGGCAACCACCTGATGTCTGTTGGCCAAGTATGATACAAGCCGATCCCGGGCCAGGCCCGTCACACCAGCCTCCTCCAGTCTCCTGGTCAAGATGGCATGACTGACCGTATCGAACGCTGCCGACATGTCGAGCAGCACTAGAAAGGCTGCTCGTCCATAGTCGGCACGCGAACGAAGGTCACTCAAGACAGTCACCAAAGCTGATTCGGTTCCATGCGCTGGTCTGAAACCAAACTGCGCCGAATCCAGACAGTCATTAACTTCCAAAAAACTGGACAGATGTTTCGTGACCAGTCTTTCCAGGATCTTAATCGGGAAGGGAAGTAATGAAATGGGTCTGTAGTTAGCGGGGCATGAGGGGTCCAGTAATTCTTTCTTCAGCAGTGGAGAAACAACCGCTAACTTCCAGCTATCCGGGACCTGGGCGGAGTCAAGAGATTGGCAGCAAATTGCATGGAGAGGAGGGAACAACTCTTCCCTAAAAACTTTCCAGAGTTTGTGCGGAAGTACGTCAAGGGGAGAACCAGAGGATACACTATCCGCTAGAGCACCAAACTCTGCGACGGACGGAAGAGGAAAACTATCCAGCCTGGCTTTCCCAGCCTCCATCTCAGATGTAGGTGAGTGAACAGCCCCTGATGTCATGGGACCCAAGTTACTCAAGATGGTCGCGATCTTATCTTTGAAGGCCTTGGCCAGCGAATCGCATAGTAACTGAGAGGCTGGGATAGCTGTAGTAGCACAGGCCGGTCGTGACAGCTCGTTGACCATTTTAAACAAAGCCTGTGCTTTGTTTGAAGCTGACAGTAAAGTCTCCTCAAAAAACCTCGCTGTTGCACACTTAATCTGTGTCTTATAGGCTGCCAACTCCTGTTTGAAGAGAACCTTATCCGATACCAGATAATGTCTCCTCCATCTCCGCTCTGCTCGTTTGCACTGATGTTTAAGTTGGAGAAGTTCCCTCGAGAACCATGGCATGGCAGTTTTTGTTCTATCTCGCGTTTTTCTTAACGGAGCCAACATATCCAAAGAGGTCGTAATTTGCTGGGTAAGGGCATTATAACTTTCATCCACATTGTCTGCCAACTGAAAGGCTTCAGAGAGCAGATTTGGGAGAGTTGCGCCTCTCAAAAGCCTGGACCATTGTCTCCCAGTCCTAACAGTTCCCGTGCTACTGATCTTGGAGTAGCCCATCGGGAGAGCTACGGAGAAGAGGACTAGGGCGTGGCCCGTCCAGCATTGCGGGAGGATGTTACTGACCCTTACCTGACTAGAGTCAGCAAAGATCAAATCCAAAGCATGTCCCCTCTGATGAGTCTTGGAGAGAACCAGCTGCTCCAAATTAATGCTGCAGCAAGCCTGAGTGAGGTATGTAAAGGCTGAGTCCGTTGGCCCATCTGGCCACAGATGAAAATCCCCCAATACCATCACTCTGGCGTGGGAATTGGATAGGTCGTAAATCAGGTCAGTGAGGTCGGACACAGCAGATGTGCCGCCAGCCGGGGGTCTATAACACAAAAGACCAGTGAATAGTACCCCCCCCCCGTCCCTTCAGGGAGAAGCCCATCAGTTCGTATTCCTTGATTTTCTTAATTTCTAACTGGGAAAAATCCAGCGATTCCCTGTAAATCAACCCTACCCCTCCTCCTCTAGCCCCAACACGAGGGTTATGTCTAATCCTGTATCCTGGGGAGCAGGCTTGTCCCAATTCTATACCGCTATCTGTTCTCGTCCATGTTTCTGTCATGAATAAGGCGTCTAACTCATGTTGTTCTTTGAGTAGCGCTATCTCTGTGTGATGCCTGCACAAAGATCTCACATTTAGCAGACCACAAACCAGACAGTTATGGTTTTTAGCAGTGATAGAGGGCTGATGTTCTCCCAAGACAACAGGGTTCAGGCCTAGAAGTTCTTCTTTCGTATAAGTTAAGGGCGTGAGGGAGACAGGAGCGACAAGTCCAGGCACCAGCGCGTCCTGGGCGCGAACGGGCGCAAACGGGCTTACCTCTGGCTGCACGCTGGGCCCTCCATAACTATTTATCACCGTAAAGCGCGGGAGACCGCCTATGCGATCGTCTAGCCCGCCAACCAAGATGGCGCCTAGTCACCGGCCCGCTTTCCCAACCACTCACCCAAGATGGCGGCTAGCGCCGCTATGTAAGCCTCCCAGGTAGCCCTACTCACTAAATCCCACAAATGCGGGTGAGTTTTCCAAAAATTACAGTGTAGGTAAGACTCGCTAATTCACCCCCCCAAATACAGGTGCGACTGCGCAAATTACAGCACTAGCGCGAAACAGAAGCAAAAGCCAAGCAATGGCGGTTTAAAATTAGAATACGATTTAAAAAAGCTGGCAGAAGCAGTAACACGCGTGCAGGTTCTAAAAGATCTACCTGCTGAGGTAAGGGATCGCCTTAAATGCAGGATGCGAGGGCAGAGCGCGGGAGACCGCCTATGCGATCGTCTAGCCCGCCAACCAAGATGGCGCCTAGTCACCGGCCCGCTTTCCCAACCACTCACCCAAGATGGCGGCTAGCGCCGCGATGTAAGCCTCCCAGGTAGCCCTACTCACTAAATCCCACAAATGCGGGTGAGTTTTCCAAAAATTACAGTGCAGGTAAGACTCGCTAATTCACCCCCCCCAAATACAGGCGCGACTGCGCAAATTACAGCACTAGCGCGAAACAGAAGCGAAAGCCAAGCAATGGCGGTTTAAAATTAGGATACGATTTAAAAAAGCTGGCAGAAGCAGTAACACGCGTGCAGGTTCTAAAAGATCTACCTGCTGAGGTAAGGGATCGCCTTAAATGCAGGATGCGAGGGCAGAGCGCGGGAGACCGCCTATGCGATCGTCTAGCCCGCCAACCAAGATGGCGCCTTGTCACCGGCCCGCTTTCCCAACCACTCACCCAAGATGGCGGCTAGCGCCGCGATGTAAGCCTCCCAGGTAGCCCTACTCACTAAATCCCACAAATGCGGGTGAGTTTTCCAAAAATTACAGTGCAGGTAAGACTCGCTAATTCACCCCCCCAAATACAGGCGCGACTGTGCAAATTACAGCACTAGCGCGAAACAGAAGCGAAAGCCAAGCAATGGCGGTTTAATAGGATACGATTTTAAAAAGCTGGCAGAAGCAGTAACACGCGTGCAGGTTCTAAGAAGATGGGTGTAATTTGGGCCGCCCAGTTTTTGTGAGAGGCGCCTGTATCCGTAGATTAACGTCTGGGATTTGGCTTTTAGCACCGCGGAGTGCTCTTTTTTTAATTTGTTTTTCGCTAAAGTTATACCCAGATACCGATAGTGAGGCTGGGTCCCTATGGCAAGATGGTTAAATGTCCAACTATATTTAATGGGCTTTCACTCTATAAGACGTATTACCTTTGTCTTTTCTCTATTTAGTTCAAGGTGTTCTTCGTCCAGATAGAGATGTAGAGTGTTTATCAGCCTTTGCAGCCCAATTGGGGAACCACTTAGGAGCACAATGTCATCGGCAAACAGGATGATGGGCATTGGGGTGTTACCGAGCTTCGGAGCATGGCTTACAATTTGACCAAGTCGTTTTCCTAGGTCAGCAAGGTAAAGATTGAATAAACATGGGGCCAGGACACAGCCCTGTTTTAGTCCATCCTCAGTTGGAATTTTGGACGTGAGGCTTGAGCCCTGTCCTTGTTTAACCCTAGCCCAAGTATATGTATAGAGGAGCATGAGAACGTTGAGGACATTTTCTGACAGCCCCCACTTGTTGAGTTTTTCCCAAAGTCTCCCCCTACTGACTTGGTCAAATGCTGCTCTAGTACATTTATTACCATTTTATTTTCCATCCACATCCATATTTTCCATGCCACAAAAGTACATTTATTACCATTTTATTTTCCATCCTCCCGTCCTGAACCGAGCGTCAGGATGGGGCAGGGCCATTGCTGCTGAGTCACAGCAGTGCGCTGTACGCTTCATTTTAAATGCGCATTTCTTTTTGGCCTGCCATTTTGCGACGGCCAGCCAGACATGCGCATTTTAAGGTTCTCTAATACAGCTGTCTTAAGACAGCTGGGTTAGAGGAAGCAGAGGCCTCCAGTGCCTTTGAGAGTGCTGAGAGAAGCCACTCCCTCCAATCCTGGTCCTTCTCTCATGCTGGTTACCAGCATGACAGCAGCACCAGGATTGCTTAAGGGAATTAACTGGGTCGGAGGTCGTGCAGCAAGCAAGGTAAGCTTTTTTTCTTTTTATTTGCACACACCACTTATATTGCATGCATTCACGCACCGACATCGCATGTGTCCGCCCCCCACTCTGCCTACAGAGGCAAAGGGAGATCACCCTGGCATATGACAAGCGCCCCTAAGTTTCCCTGTCTGTGAAACTATAATGTGCCTGACCTCCCTGTCTGAGTGATGGATAACACAACACCTTCGTGGACTCGCCTGAGCGAGATGAGCCCATGTTAGAGTTATACACTGCATTTTCTTACTTGCAGTCTGAAATGTTGCAAACACTGTGACCTGGCTTTGCAAGATTTAATGAGGTTCCCCAAGTTTGGTTTCACTTCCCATTTTCAGACTGTTTTGCATGCTAACGTTAAATAAATGGGAACTTCAGCACAAAGAAAAAAAGCTGCCTTGCTACTCAGCAAGGCATTGTGCACACACAAACAAACAGCCTGTCTGCAGTAAAGCGATTTTCGCACTCTACGGAAGGATTGTGACACAGCCTCGTTTTCATGTTTGATTCATCCCATCATGCACCTGTGCAGGTGTGGGTCCTGCAACATATCTTTCATCTGTGTCCATTGCTGCTGTGCCTCAAGATTAGAGACAGAAAGCGAAGCCAATCAGAGTTCAGCTGACTTGGGCTGTTGCTGATGCTAGAATGCAATCTTCACATATAATCATCAAAAACAACAAAAATATTAACAATAACAACAACAATAATAATAGTTACCATTATTATTATTATTATAAGTGATGCACTTCTCTTCTTGGGAAAATAAGGAAAGTTCGACATTGAGGAAAGTCGCAGAGAGGTTGGCGTCCAACAGGGCTGGGCCAGATTCAGTCACAAGTCAGACATACAGAATGAGTGCCTCGGAAACTCGTAAGCAGGTCAGTCATACGAGCCAACGGATGAGGGCCCTGCCTTCCACCCTGCTGCGTCAGTACTTTAACTAAACTCAGTACTCTCGACATTCCAGCCACAAGGTTGGTGTTTGCCTACCAATCCCCTTCAGACGCTGGTTTGACCGGATGTGACTGACCGACCCTCGCTACCGGTATTTTAAAAGGCGGCCTGGCACGCGGAAGCGTTTCAAAGATAAACTTAGCATGGAATCTGCCCTGTTCCGACCACCCGAGGCTCGAGTCAGCCATCAGAATGGCTCAGTAATGTAGCAGGTCGTCACTGGCACTAAACAAGCATGGCAAATGCCGCCCCACTCCCCCACCCTTGGTAAGCCCCGGTGACACTGCGCCTGCTGCACTATTGATAGTTCCTCTCTCGAATTGGCTTCTCGCAGCCCCCCTGGCCTTTCCAGTGCACACCTCACATGAGTCTGGGTGGACATTCAGAGGGACACTTCAGATGTCCCTGCAGGCCAGTCGCCCTACAATCTGCGCTCGCTTTCATGGCACGGCTGATTAGGCTCAGTTTGCGCAGCATCCTCTGTGGGATGCTATGGAGAGAGAGAAACACGTGAGAGCACGTGTCTCAAAGCAAACAAGCGCCCCATGATGATACTTCTGCCAGGGGCTTTCTCTCACAGAAGAATGATCACTGAGGGACATGAACCGGTGGCGTCTCAGCTAGACGTGTGCGTACCTTCTTTTTATGTTTATGACACTGTAGCAATGCTGCACCACAGACACCGCCAGCAGAGATTCTGTTAGAGGGACAACGTCCCCCAGACGCTCCGCTCCCCCTCACTCATTGAATCCCTTCTGCACATCCTTTGGATCCGTTACCTTGGAAACAGTTGCCAGGCAACCCTGCTCCTCCTCTGCACAGCAGCAGCAGCGGTCCAGCATCCCTGTGCACAGAGAGACCCCGCAGCACCCAGGCTTTCTGCGCCATTGAAGACCCCCGTAAGTTATCTCAGCTCTTATTGTACGCGAGGCGTGCCCGTCAGCGCCTCGAGGCCCACTAGCGACCGCCAAGTGCTTTGTCTACCAGCCAAGGTTTCAGGCACACTGGCACTTGGCGTCACAGCGTCGGATAGGATTTCGCCCCCTTTATCGGGCTATGGAAGCCTGTCTAAGGCCAGGCCACTTTCTCAATAATAGGGGCTAATGGGGCAACCTTCTGCAGTTTCTCAGCAGCGAAGGCATCTTGTTTGGGGGCGCTGTGTATGTGTGCGTGTGGGGGTGGGGTGGGGGGGGGGGGGAGTGAAGCTGCAAACTGACGTTTTCGAACGTTAACGAATTTCGTCGAATATCCCGAATGATTAATTGTCTGTCCGATGTTAATGTGACTTTAATAGCCGGGAGGGTAACTCGGTGGGTTCAGAGCCTCTTATAGACATCTGACCTTAACCTGCAGGTTACACGACGGTTGTCTTCTTTTATATTCGGTCATAAGAGTTCGATTGTTTTGGGTACAAAAAAGGCATATTGAGCGAGAAGGCGTTCGTTTTGTTGTGTATACTAAATATCCAGCGAGTATTGTATCGTGGGTTTTAAATATACTCTACCCAAAATGCTCGGGCGCTTGCGTTCTTAGCCTTGAAGGCGGAGGAGGCACCACAGCCATCTTTACTTCACTGCTGCACATCCGTGTGAATGCCATTGATGTGCCCTACCTGCTGTAGACCAGCTTGCATATGGCTGGGTCCAAACTGAGGTGGCATGGTGGGCAAAAGAACAATGGCTTGGAATGCACCCGATGCGATTGCTAGTGTTTAGGGTTATTGCAAGCATTCCTCCCATCTCCTTTTGTGTGTTTGATGCTATGCCCTAAGTGGCGAGGGCATGCCCAGACGTGTGTCCCATGCTCACTGTGCCACTAGAACCAAGCTGCACCCGACTGCTGAGCCAATCAGAGCGTAAGGGGTCTTGGGGTACTTGTTCAAGGAGGACCTGGCCTGGTAGTTCGGGCTGAACTGTTATTATTGGAGCAGGGCAAGGACTGATTGCATATGGCTGAGTCCAAACTGAGGTGATATAGTGGGCAAAAAGCGATGGGTTGGAATGATACTCTGAGCAATTCCCTGTGGTTAGACTTTTTGCAAGCATTCCTCACATCACCTTTTGTGTGTTTGATGCTACATGGTTCCTGTGCTCACTGTGCCACTGGAAACAAACTATGCTTGACTGACAAGCCCCAACGAGGGCAAAATTAGTCTTGAGTTGCTTCTATTTCCGTTCAGGGAGGACCTGGTCTGGCAGTTCGGGCGGGACTGTTACTTGTGGAAAAGGGTCAAGACTGATTTGGAAATGGCTGGGCCCAAACTGGGGTGGCATGGTGGACTAAAAAACAATAGGTTGGAATGCTATGCAGAGTGATTGCCATTAGTTACATTTATTGCAAGCATTCCTCAGATCAATAGTTGCATGTTTGGTGTAAAGCCCTAAGTGACAAGGATATGTCCAGATATGTGTCCTGTGCTCTCTGTGCCACCGGAACCAAACTACACCCAACCAGCCACGGCCCCTGGAGGGAGTTCCGGAGGGGCAGAAAGGCGGGGCGGGGGGGGGCAGGGTGGGGGGTGCTAAAAACCGGAATATGGATAATTGGAGGTAAGTAAACAATTTAATAAATAAAATGAATTTCGTAGCGCGCCCTGCATCGCAAAATGAGACGCAGCGCGCGCTACGAAATTCGTTTTATTAATTAAATTGTTTACTTACCTCCAATTATCCATATTCCGGTTTTTAGCACCCCTCACCCTGACCCTCCCCCGCCCCGCCTTACTGCCCGACCAGAACTCCCTCCACGGGCCGCGGCTGCACCCAACTGATGAGCCACAATAAGGGTGAAACTGGTCTTGTGTTGCTTGTGTTCTGGTTCGAGGAGGACCTAGCCTGGCAGAGCAGGCTAAACTATTCTTATTGTTCTTATCTGGACTCATTTCCATATGGCTCAGTCCAAACTGCGGTGGCATGGTGAGCAAAAGAAGAGTAGGTATGGCCAGACATGGGTCCAATGCCCACTGTGCCACTGGAACCAAGCTCCACCGACTGCCGAGCCCTGTTCAGGGCAAAAGGTGTCTTGGGTTGCTTGTGGTCCAATTCAGGAAGGACCTGGCCTATAGTTGAGCTGGACTGTGCCTATTGGAGCTGGCTTAAGACTGATTTGCATATGGATAGGTCCAAACTGAGGTGGTATGCTGGAAGAAAGAACAATGGGTTGGAATGCTACCCTAAGTGATTGCTAGTGATTTACTCATTGCAGGGATTCCTCCCATCACATTCATGTATTTGAGGTAGCACAGATGGGAATGTCTGGTACAGGTGGTAAGTACCAACGTCCTACATCCAATAGGAATGCTTATTCCCAATCACATGATCAATCCTGGCATTCCCCAGCTAAACATAGCTCTCTCATTCCCCCTAGTGAACCATTCATGGGCATTCCATCTGGTCTCCTAGCAGCCTGCAGCTATATAGATACCCTTCAGGCTGTCTACATCTGGTGGTACTACTACATGATATTTAGGTCTGGTTTTCGGGAGCTCAGTAATCAAATGTACTATTGGCAGGGCTACTGGAATTATGCGGCAGGGGAGCACCAAATTATGTGGCAGGGTTGACAAAATAATGCAGCAGGAAAAGCAAATTATGTGGCATACTGTGGTAAATTTCTTATATACTATTGCTTCATTATTTTGTCATTTTTACACATGGAATATACTGTCTCACTTCAATAGTACCAGTTTAACAACCAAATACTAAAAAAAAGCAAAAGAAAGATGACCAGTTAACCTTTGCAAAGGGCCTTCCGCAGCAGGCGACCCACGTCATTGCGTTTTTAGTAACTTCTGATCCATTTGAGCTAGAAACAATTTTCTTTTTGTTAAAACCTGCAGTTTATGGAGCAGATTATGGATTATGTGGCAAATGCGGCAAATTCATAATTATTTGAGGGAAGGTGACAAGCACTGTCAAAGCCAACTGGTCCTGTCTTGTTGATCTATTGGCTTGACCAATGTTTTTTGCTGATTTTGTTCAGCTGTTTAGCAAAATGATATGGTTTGTGCCGATGCTGTAGCACTGTCCAAAATCAAAGAAAAAAAAGAAAAGAGTGATTATTTGTTTGCATGTGTGTGTCATGATGCATACATACATAGAGTTAGAGGTTGGAAGCAACACATATGTGTGAGTGCAAGCCACAGGTGCCATTATTTTGCGTTTTGTTGGTCCAAAATGGTGCATTTGGATCGGGGTAAAAAAGAAAGTATTTTTAGCTGCACAAATGCAATTTTTGCACAGTTGAGTTGCCTGGAGGAAAATTACAACTGTTGAGCCTCCCCAAACAAATACCCCACCCATAATTAAAGGACCGTGATTGGTTCAGGGAGCAACACAGGAGTGGTCGGGGAGGTAACAGGGAGTGGGCGGGGGTGACGGTGTAATGGAAGCACTGGAGGCTGGATTCGGGGCAGGCCAAAAAAAGCAAAAGACAGGGAGGTGTGGGGAAAGCAATGGATGAGCTGGGGTTGTGAGGGAGCAGCATGGAGCAGGTGGCGGCCAGTTGTTTGGGGGAGAAATAGCACACCAGGAAGAGAGCTAGAAAACATGTGCATTCTCATGAAGTGCTGAAATAAAAAAGTAGTTCCCTGAATGGGAAGAGTGAAAAATACAAGGAATTCAATCAAAAGGATGGTAAAGAGACTGTGCTTCGGGGGAGGGACAAACACAAAAAGAGGAAGGCAAGCCATCAGAAGCAAGCAAATGAGAGTGTCCATAGAGCCAGTCCTCACTTTAAGACCACAGCAAGATTTTGGTATAGACCACAAGAGATCTTTTGGCAATAGACATCTAAAAGCTCTCTCTAGATGAGATCTAAACTGTGTCTGTACTGCTGCTTAGTGCAGGGCACCATCTGTGTTACAGCTCCTCCCTCCCATATACCGTGTAAACACATGCTTGAACCTTACAACACCTGTGGAGTAGTGTGGCTCACTGGTTAGAGGCAGCAGGCTCGAGAGCAGAAGTCGGCCCAGGACCAGGATTCAATTCCCGACGCGGCAGGGTCGTGGACCTTGGCCAATGGACTCGATAATTCTCGCTTCGGTGCTTACTCTAATCAGGGATTCCACTCGGTAACTCTGGGCATTAGCTTGCCTAATCTCCACAACGGCCCCACCAATTCCGGGGATGCCTGGCTCCACCTTGGGGACTCCCAGCAAGCCAGGACAGGTTCCCCAGAGTTATACAGAGCCAGGAGACCTATGGACGGGTAGCAGTGCGCTTTACAAGCTCAAAAACATTTACATTTACATTTAGCACAAGTCCTGGGATCAGTGTGCAGGGCTGTGCAAGACATCCCTTTGGACCAGTCAATGCAATCCTATCTCCCCAGTCTGGAACGGCCCACCAAGGCTCCAGTTGAGATCAGGCAGCAAATCCTGTTTTGCTTTCAGTCTAACATAGGCATAAACTACCCCTGCAGTTTGTGACACAGAGAACATGCCAACATCGCAGGAACAAATTCCAAGCAATGTTGTATTGTGCACCTAGCAATAAAATAATAATATAACAATACTATGGGTTATATAGCACAGCTAATCACCCATGAGAGTCTCAAGGCGCTGTTCCTAGGCAAGAGGAGATTCGGTAATTTGCCCAGAATCACAGGATGTTGAGTCGACTCCAGACTTGAACCTAGTTTCCCATCTCCAAGTTTGGCAGCTCTGGCCGTTATGCCAAACCCTGTACCTTGCAAACATGTATAAATTGTGTGTAACCCTGCATTTCTGGATACACAATCTGCAATCAAATGCAAATTGTCCACTCACCAATGTGTGCACCCCGCGCTAATGTAAACTAGGTGGTGTGTAATTTTGCAGGTGTATTCTAATCAGGGACTAAGCAGGCTGAGGCAGTGACTTCTCGGGACCTCCATGTAGCTGACAGGAACCACAGCATACACATTCTTTCAACGGACTTCTTTACGGTATCAACTTTCATGATACCTCCTGAGATACCTAACGTCCCCTTGAGCTCCAGGCCAAATTCTAAAATATTTGCTCTTGTAGATCTCTGGAGATCCTCAGTGCATTTCATAGTTAGGTGAGATAGGCTTGATCCCGGTCACCCGTGTCAAAACCTCTGCACAAGACAACATTTAAAGTGCTGTGAACATCTCACATATATTCACATCACTAATGTCCTCATGGTATCTGCATTCTGTAGTGAAGATCTTCAAAGATTCTGGGTCAGAATACCATAAGAAATTCTCCTCACCCTGGACAAGGGGTCACAATGTACCACCAGTGGCTCTCATTATCAGTTGAGAGGGAACATCATTTGGGATTCTCAGTGTCTGTGGGTATGGAAGGTCACTGTAGATGTTCGCCCCTTCTTAAAATGGAATATCACCAGGTTCTCTTGTTACTAAAGCCTGGAACCTAACCCAGGATTATGATCTCTTCAAGAAAAGACACTCAGAAGAGACTTTGTTTTAATGCCACTGTGCCCTAAAATATTTCTAGGAACTGTTGCTCTCCTGGACATTGAAAAATCAGATAGACCCTATACTATGGGTATGCTACATCACTAGGGGCCAGATATAGGACAATTTGCTTTTGCGAATTGCAAAAAATTGCGTGTCGCAATTTGCGAGGCGCAAAAGCAAATGTACAACAGTGTCACAGACAATGTTAGCAATTCCTAATGGGGTCGTAAAATGCAAGGCTCATGAATATTACTGAGCCACTCGCAATTTGCGACTCCATTGGGAATGGCTTGCCCTCCCAGGGATGGTGGCCTGCTGAGCTCAGCAGGCCTCCATGTCTGGGACTGCTTTTAAATAAACAAGTTTTTTTAATGCATCCCGTTTTCCTGGGACCACTGCCTGCCCATAAAACATATTTTCACATGCATTCCAAGAGGGGAAGGGTTCCCCTAGGTTCTGTAATAGCTACCACAACATACTCTTCATGTCGTGGTCGACCAATCACAGCACCATTTTAAAAACCAATATCTAAAAAATGGCAGAACAGATGTATAGCAATTAACAAAAAGTATGTTTTCAGACTAAAGTTCTAACTTTTTGTAAAACTTGGTGTAACTGCGTTGAGCAGTTTTTTCTGTATTTGACAGCAAACTTTTCAGTCACGGCCGGCATGACGCGCGGGGGGTTTAATCATTTTTTTTTAAACTTACCTTCGCCTGCCCGGCCCCGCATCGCATTGTCTCTGCTCCGAGTCCCAGGAAGCAGGCAGCCTCCCTCCCTAAACCAATCACAATGCTGCAATGTCAGTGTTGGGAATGGCTGTGACTCGGACCGTACAGGCATCTATGGGGAGGCCATTTTCTGCATGAAGGCTGCATGCAGCCAACATGGAGGATATGCCGACCAAACAGTCAGCTCCCACAACAGTGGGCAAGCCACTCCTCCCCTGCCCTGGAGCAGGTTCACCCACCCGCCCCTACCAAATCCTTCTGCTTTCTCGCAGTGTGAGAAGCAGAAACATAAATCTGTATTTATAATACCATTTTATGTTTCTGCTTCTCACCCAGCGAGAAAGAAGTGAGGTGACGCTCCTCCTCCCACATGGAGGAGCCGCCCATGAAACTTTTCTATAGAAATTAAAAAATGGGAAATGGAAGTTTTAGGACCCCCTTTTTTCTTCACCACCATTTGATGAATTGGCACCAAACTTTCCATGCAGGAGCCAAAGTAGATGACGTTTTTTTGAAAAGGTTCATGGAAATTCGTTAAGCAACACCAAAGTTACTAAGATATATATATACATATTATATATGTATTTAGGATACATTGTAAAAATTAATATTTAACTTTTCAGAGTTTCTACAAAACATGGTGGAATGTAGTGTAAATAAACAATAGTTATCCAGACCAAATTATGTTGTAGTCTGGGACATCATATATATCATGATATTTTCCATGTTATAGAACATTATTCTAAATTAGAGCATTCTGGGATTTATGAAGTGTAGGAAATGGCCCTGAGATGGATTTTTCCACAAAAGAAATTAAAGCATTTAACCCTATCGCTGCTGCCGTCGGCCGTTGGACATCGCGCGAGCTACCTCCCTGGTGCTGCGCACGTCCAACTGCCGACGCGGCCGCACCCGTTTCTTCGAACGATCCGCACTGGCGCGGAACGTTCGAAGCAGTTAACGGGTTAATATCTCAAATTTCCCGTACTTGCACCTTTGATCCAATTATTCAAATGCAAATTCAAGTGCATGTGGACTGTTCTAACAAACTCAGGCCTCATAATCAGTTAATATGTCTCCTGATATTAACAACAATATTTGTACTTTGTTTTTGAAAAAGAACAACGCTTGGTGGACGGCCTTGAAGACCAACAACGGCCATCCACCAAACGTTATGGTATCTTCGGAGTAACTGCTATGACCTTGTTTTCACTGATGGCCCAGTGATCACTGTTGGGCTGGCTGAGATCTCTAAATTTGGCAGGTGGTGGTCTGTCACGGTGTTGGACGTAATGTCCTGCACCATCCAGAAAGAAGATGGACTGCTTGCCATACACTAAATTAAGCCATCTATGATCTTTACCGGCTGGTGCTAGGGGAAAATGTGTTGTGATGTGCGTGTTGATACTGTAATTAGTCTTGTCTCGAGTATTAGCCATGAATCTCCAGGGGAGATGTTAACCAGCTCGATGCCAGTCAAAATCCAGCAGTTTGGTAGTGTGCAGCTGTATGATTTGCAATATGTAACGTAAAATGATAATAAATCCCTGTTTGGAGTATTGATAGAATGATAGCAAGTCCTTGCGCATTAAATTAGCAATTAGCTTTAAAGACAGGAGACAAAATCAGTAGGTGAAGTGTAAAAACAAATGACCTAAGTCAACAGAGATAATGTGAGTCAGTAAGAGCAGGCAAACCCATGTATTCACCCTGTCATTTGAACAAAGTCACGCATAGTTAGCTGGTTCACTAATTAGCATTTGCAGGAGTCAAAGGTTATCTAAATACCTCCCGTTAATGACATTCATAAGGCAAAGTCACATAGTTAACATGTTACAGTTTACTGATTACAAATGTAACACCACCCTGTCATAGAAGCATTACTCATGAGAACTGTCGATCAAGGGCAGGCTCAGTGGAAGGATTATTCCTATCTGGGGTGAAAGGTTATATTGACATACTTCTAGATATCCTGTTCGCATTCCCAGGCACAGCATCACATTATTGAGGATACGGTCAAAAGGCAGAGACTTACACAGGGCAAACATGCACACGCAGCAAAGGATAGACACACAAAGAGGCACGCACATACACACATGCACAGTGCAGACACACAAACAGATGGTCAAGTCAAGTCAAAAGATTATGTTTATTTAGATAAAAAATCTTTAAACAAGTGTGAAGGCATAGCTGCTTGATTAAAAATGTTCTACAAAAAGGTAATAAAATCATTACAAATAACAATATTCCACTAGAATTTAGAAGAAGACTTACACATTTTATACATCTCTTATAAAACAGTTATTAAAAACAACCTTTTTTCTCTTAGACAAGTTTTTATAAAATATTTTTAAATATTATAACATTTCTTTAAATTACTCCAGGCTATTTTGGGGATTCTGGTTTACTTTTATGTATTTCCCTAAAGCAATGGCAATTTCAATTGTGGGCATTTCTGTTAGAAGGTTGACCGCCTGTGCCCTTGTTCTTATAGCATATTTTAAAAATATTGGGCACAGCCACAATTTACGCTCTTCTAATATTGTTAGGCAGTCAAGAATGATATGCAACAAATCTCCTTTGGTGCCCAAATTACACCTGCAACACCCTTTATGATCTAACATTGTTAATTTAAAATCTTTATTTATTAACCAAGGGTTGATCCCAATTCGCATCCTTAATATCTCCTGTCTATACCAGCGATTTGGTAGAATGTCTAAGTAGGGGAACCAGTTTCCCATTGACCAAGACACACAAACAGATGGCATTTCCATAGTGTTTGTTTTACCAAAGCGAAGCATGTTTTTCTTGTTCAAAAACTCCACATTCTTAACTACATGATTCTTTTTGTCTGATTTGTACTTCAAACACCCAAGTGTAGTCCAGTATTTCACTTACTTTTTTCCATAAGCATTCTACACCTTTGTCTTGCTGACTGTCCTAAAATAAAAAAGAAATACATAACAGCTAACAATTGTAATATGGTCATACATTGCCTTCTCCGGGTCCAGATGATATTTGCAAACCTCCTTATCTGGTACGTTTCCTAGAGTTCAATTGTAGACCTCTTTGAGGGCACAGATTTGTGTTAGGTTGTTGTTGTGTAGAGCTCGCTAAGTATGTCACATTGGGGCATATGTATGAACAAGCCCTTTTGCGACTCCTTAATAGCGATTTTTAGCGAATTGCTATTAAGGAATCGCAAAATGCTATGTATATAGGAATCGCAATAATAATTGCAATTCCTTAATATTCCTTAATTGCGATTAGCAAATTGCAAATTGCAATTAAGGAATACCTTCCCATTCATTCCTATGGGCTAGGAGGCCCATAGGAATGCATGCGAAGACATTCTCAATTTGTGAATCGCAATTAGAGAATCGCAAATTGAGCATGCAATTTCAAGGGTGCGAGGGTGTCAAAAGGACATCCTGTTGCCCCCCCTGAAATATGTACGTGTACACATGTGGCGCACATACATGCCCTAAGGGCATGTATGTGCGCCACATGGCACTTTGAAAAATGCAAAAAAGTGGATTTTTCAAAGAAATCGCAAATTACCACCAACTTGAAGTTGGTGGTAATTTGCATTTTCTTATGGCCAAATTGCACTTTTTCTTTGCTTCATACATTGCATTTAAAGAATCGCAATTTGCGATTCCTTAAATGCAAAATAGAGAATCGCAAATTTTGCAATTCTCTAATTTGCGATGCCCTTTTGGGATGATACATCCCAAAAGGCCTTTTCTCGTTCGCAAACGGGCCGATTCTGAGAATCGGCCCGTTTGCGAACAGGAAAAGGGCTTGATACATATGCCCCAAAGATTTTCTAGTTGCTGAACTACCTTGACTTCCGCAAGTAATATGATTTAACTACATCAAAACTCCTGCGTAAGCAGGTATTTGAAAAAACGCTTCCATACGTCATTTGTAGTGCACATTTTCAGTGAAGGGTTTGAATATCACTGCTTCTTATAGGTGCCCCAGTTTTTAGAAGACAGTCTGTTTTAGGACCTTAAGGTATTTCACAAAGAACCCTTTTGAAAGAGCTGAATGTTCCCACAAGGCAGATGGATTTAAATACATCTGTCAGACCCAGGCTATTAGGCGACACATATGGGGGACTATGAGCATTTACCACTGCTATCCCAGGGCCATACTTACGATAACCCTGCAAATCGAGCATCAGGGACTCTCCTTTAGCACTTCACTTGTGCCTGAGCAGTTCACGGCTTCCAGGGAAGTGGTGTGGGGTTAGAGACTCAGAATTCAACAATGCACACAACTCACAAATAATGGCAGTGTCCAGGCAATACTTGGAATTAAAAAAATAATGTTATTTTTACAATAACTCAATAGTGCACAGTATAGTAATGATTTACTGGCACAAACAAATGACTACTCAACTACACTATCACTATGCTAAAGCACAAACCCCCAGATTCATCATTGTCTCGTTTTGCGAGTCCTTAATAGCGAATATTAGGGAATCGCTATTAAAGACTCGCAAAATGGGATTCATGTAGAAATCGCAATTTTCATGTAGAAATCGCAATTTTATTTGCGATTTCCACAGCTTCCTTATTTGCGATTCGCAAATTGCTAATCGCAAATAAGGATGCGATTTCAAGGGTGCCGGGGGTGTCCAAAGGACACCCTGTAGCACCCCTGAAATGTAAATGTAGACTGATGTTGCGCACACACATGTCCAAAGGACATGTGTGTGTGTAACATACCACTAAGAAAAAATGCACTAAAGTGCATTTTTCTAAGTCGTCGCTATTTACCACGAAGTCAGACTTCGCGGTAAATAGCGGCCAAAAATCGCGAATTCGCAATTCAAAAATGGTTAATGAATTGCATTCAAGGAATCTCAAATAGAGATTCCTTAAATGCAATTCCTTGCAATTTAGCGAGTTCGCAAATTTACGATTTTTGCATTTGGGATGATGAATCCCAAATGCAAAAATTGCGCTCGCAAATGGCCAGATTCTCAGAATCTGGCCCTTTGCGAGCCGAATTCCCGTTGATGAATTTGGCTGTATGGTCTCTTAAGAGTCTGTAGCGCACAAATGGGGAATAAGAGGTTAAAGTTTCAGATACATATTTAATGTGCTTAATCTATTTAATTTCTGGTTATGGTGTTATCTTTGCCTTCTCCTTCAGGTTATTTTCAATCCTTGTAATTTTTTAGATCAGTTAAATGGAGATTTTGTCACAGAAGTGTTTAGGCACTCTAGATTGCATAATTCTGTTGGAAGGGCTGTCTGCTTCAGGTATATGAGTGAGGTGGTGGTGTCTTTTTGTGGGTCTGATTGCTTTCTTTGCAGGCTCTGTTAAAGTGCTGTGGCATGCTTTTGTCTATTTAATCTCCTAATTTTCTCCAATATGTTGAGTTATGTTTTCACTCTCTTCATGTGTTTTCATGGTGGTTTTTTTGTGGTAAATTCATTATGTGGTTTTTGTTGGTATCTGTGTGTCCAGTGCAGCGCTGCTCCAGTTGTAGAAGGTGTGTATGTCTTTTGGCTTCATGTTTATTGGAGTTTTTAAAGGTAGGTTTTGAACTTGCTGAATGTATGTTTTTTTCATTGTTTGTATAAACGTTTGTTTTTGATGTTTTTCGAAGTTTTGTTATTGGTAGGCATGTGGATCTTGAAGGTGATGATGTTGTAGTTGCTACAGCTTATGGGAGAGTTGTCTGTAACTGTGACTTCTCCTAATGTGCAAATATGACAAATAGTGTGTGCCCTGCACAGTGATTTGGGCAAGAAACAACACGTTGTAGGTTGAAGGCTTCAGGTTGGTTGCAACAGCTGTGGTTAGATTCTTTTGCAAACCATGGGGCCCATTACTATGTCGGGCGGATTGCCACCGCCAGGCTGGCGGTAGCCACCCCCGGCCTGGCGGAGGCAATCTGCCCGACATCCACACATCAGTTTCCCCCCCCCGCCATATTAGTATGGCGAGGGGACCTCGGCGGATGGAAAGACCGTCCGCTGCTTTTCCTGCCCCGATCGCCTTGCGGCCGGGGCGGAAAAGGAATAATATGGTGGCGGTGTCTATCAGACACCGCCAGCCATATTATGATGGGCATTTTTCAATGCCTTTCCGTTGCGGCAATGCAGCCACGGAAAGGCATGCGGAGAATCCCTGCGGGGGCCCGTTTCGGGCCCCCAGGGACTCTGGGGGGGTGGGTGGTGCACATGGGGGGTACCTATGGTACCCCCCAGCAGTTCCATGCACAGCATGGCAGGCACAGCGCGGTGCCTGCCATGCTGTGCATGGAAGTGCACAGCATGCTTTCCTGCCATTGTGGCGGGCGGTGCTGAGTGCCCACTACTGTGGCGGGCGCATCCTAATGCTGGTGACGGGATCCCCACCCTTACGGCGGCTGGTCCCTATTACCACGAGGAGGGCGGGCGAGCAAAGTCCGCCCGCCATCCTAATGACCCCCCATGTGTTGATGTCTCCTAGAATGGATAGGTTTGGGTGTTCCAGATTGGTGTTGGTTACTGTATTTTAAAGTGGCATTTGTCCATGGCTGTTTATTTTTGTTTGTAAAAGCTTTATTTTGACATCTAGTGTCATAAAAGACATTTTATGAGAGAAATACAAAATAAGCATATCAAACAACAGCATACTAAAAATAATATATACAAGTGATCCATCCAGGTGCACTGCTGCACCCTCAGCGTAAAGTGCAGTTACTGGGATCAGCTAGTTAAGAAGTTAATACACATCATATCAGGTCTCGCATTAGGAAAGTTTGAGCTATTGGTATTGTAAATGACACCTTTTTTTCATGTGTTGGTTTTTAAAATAGCAAAATTAATAGCTTTGTCATTAACAATGCCATTAGTTTTAACTTTCGCAAATGTGACACCTATAGCATTTGTAATGCAATATGTGTTGTATTTATGTGACTTAGATGTATTGATATTACAAATTACAATGGCTTTTAATTTTTTTTAATATTACTTAAATAAAAGCTATTGTAATTAATAATGGCAATAGCTTAACATTTTGTAAATAACTTTTGTGAAGAATATGTTCAATGTATTTTATTGTGACGAAAATCCAAGAACAGAAGTGAAATATTAACATCTTTTTGTGACATTTGTAATATAGCTTGAAACATTGAGAGAACATATTTGAATCAGTTGTTGTTGAATGGTTACACAGATTGATGCTGTGGTGGCGCTGAGTGATGTTGTGGTGGCGACGAGTGATGCTGTGGCGTTCAGTGATGCTGTGGTAGCGCATAGTGATGTCGTGGTGCCCCTGAGTGATGTTGTGGTGCCACTGAGTGATGCTGTGGTGGTGCTGAGTGATGCTGTGGTGATGCGATAGATAGATAGAGTGAGGGCGATAGATAGATAGACGGAGGGCGATAGATAGAGGGAGGGCGATAGATAGATAGAGGGAGGGTGATAGATAGAGTGAAGGCGATAGATAGCTAGCTAGCTAGCTAGCTAGCTAGCTAGCCAGATAGATAGATAGATAGATAGATAGATAGATAGATAGATAGATAGATAGATAGATAGATAGATAGATAGATAGATAGATAGATAGATAGATAGATAGATAGATAGATAGATAGATAGATAGATGGATAGATAGATGGATAGATAGATGGATAGATAGATAGATAGATAGATAGATAGATAGATAGATAGATAGATAGATAGATAGATAGATAGATAGATAGATAGATAGATAGATAGATAGATAGATAGATAGATAGATAGATAGATAGATAGATAGATAGATAGATAGATAGATAGATAGATAGATAGATGGAGTGAGGGCGATAGATAGATCGATAGAGTGAGGGCGATAGATAGATAGAGTGAGGGCGATAGATAGATAAATAGAGTGAGGGCGATAGATAGATAGAGTGAGAGCGATAGATAAAGTGGGGGCGACCGATAGATAGAGTGAGGGCGACAGATAGATAGAGTGAGTGCGATAGATAGATAGAGTGAGGGCGATAGATAGAGTGAGGCCGATAGATAGATAGAGTGAGTTGGCCTCGCGGTGGACGTGGTGGTGGCCGTGGTGGTGGTGGTGGACGTGGTGGTGGTGTAGGTTGGTGTGGTGGTGGTGGACGTGGTGGTAGTGGAGGATGTGGTGGGGGTGGACTTGGTGGGGGTGGATGTAATGGTGGTGGATGTGATGGTGGTGGATGTGGTGGTGGAGGTGGTGGTGGAGGTGGTGGTTGTGGACGTGGTGGTGGAGGTGGGTGTGGGTGCGGTGGACGCGGTGGTGGTGGACGCGGTGGTGGTGGATGTAGGGGTGGTGGACGTGGTGGTGGTGGACGTGGAGGTGGTGGACGTGGTGGTGGTGGACGTGGTGGTGGCCGTGGTGGTGGTTCCTAAAAACCATGTTAGAAACACGAATGTCTTTGGTAAACATAAACGTGATCCCATTGAAAAAACAATACAACCTCAAAAAGTTATGGATTTTGGCGTGTGACAAAGACCCATGTAGATTTACAGAAAAACTTAAAGGTTGTTTGAAAGCCATTTCGGTGGGGTTGTCTTCTACCATAGGTAGAGCAAAAGGAGGTGATACTTCAAGGCTTCCAAAAGGAATAAAGAGAAAGCGTGTGAAAAGGAAAGCTTTGCCCACAATAAAGCTCAACTTTCACATTCCAAAATGAGTTGCTAAATGACTACGCCCCTCATCAATCTTCTGCAGATTACAACAATCCATACACTTATAACTGCCACCACTTAGAACTGTAAAACAGCCATGGAGGGAGAAACGAAAGTCCCAACTGGATCGATGTTGTGCCAGAAACCAAGTCATGAAGAAAACTGATGCAATCTAATCCGTGAAGTGTAGTCAGTAAAGGAGTCACACAAATAGATTTCTATTCTAAGGAGGAAACTTACTATTAAAATATATACCACTATATACCAATATATACACTTATAACTGCCACCACTTAGAACTGTAAAACAGCCATGGAGGGAGAAACGAAAGTCCCAACTGGATCGATGTTGTGCCAGAAACCAAGTCATGAAGAAAACTGATGCAATCTAATCTGTGAAGTGTAGTCAGTAAAGGAGTCACACGAATAGATTTCTATTCTAAGGAGGAAACTTACTATTAAAATATATACCACCTCAATCCCACACAGAAATAGAAAACTTCAATGTAGCTTTTTGGCATTTTTTTTGTACCGTGCTATTTTTCGCCCATCGAATAATTCCTCCATTCAGCAAAAAGGTTTCCGAATGAGGTCACATCCCAGCATCGGGAGGCAGAACTGGATGCAGGGAGACTTCCCAGACAGTATCCAGATTTGCTCAGAGATCTGCTGACGGGAACAAAAGAGTCCCAGCCCCGCTGTCAAAACCTGGTCGCACCCTGACTCCAAATGGAAGGAAATGCGCTGGGCTTGCGGCCAAACTCGCACGCCATAGATACCGACTGTCATGCGGCATCGGCGCAATCTGTCAGCTGACTGATAAAAGTAAACAGATATTGGAAAGAATGAGTGTGCACAGCATGCACTCTTTAAAATTGAGACGCTGCGTTACTCGTGTAGACACAGAGCATACACAAAGATGCATAAGGTCACATATATTCATGGATCAATTTTATAATGTTGCAACATATATGATGATACTGTAACAAACACGTGCACATTCTAAGTGATGTGGCCAGTACCCTCTCCTCATGGGTACAGCAGATGTTTCTAAATTGGCAGGATGTATAGTGATACATTCCTACACTTGCATTGTAGCGGAGCAACTCCGCCCCCAGGATGTCACCACATAGGAAACTAAATCGTGCCTCCGAGTCGAAAAAACGCCGGAAGGCTGTCGCTGTGCGAGGACCGGGAACCGGAAGCTGAAGAGGACAACATTTTCAGATGTGTCGAGAAAAGGCAGGAGAAACTGTTACGTGGAAATTAAATAAGAACGTAGATAGGACAAGCGAGATGTCACTCGCTGGTGAGTCAAAGAAGTGTACGCAGGCTGTATTCTCATGCATCTAAAATAACATTATAAGTGTAAGTGCCCATATTCGCACAGCCAGGTTATGGTAATTCCCTTGAGCTCTGTAACACACTCTTGGCAAGGATGTGGCCTCTCACAAATAAAAAATAAGTGCCAATGAAGGAAGTGGGTGGCAAATGGTGAGCAATTTCGCGGCCGCTTTGATGTTCTCAATTGCCGCGCGGCTCACTGAGAACATCAAAGCGGCCGCAAAAATGCTCCCACAGCCTGCAGGCAGACAGATGGTGTGCGCTTTGATGTTGTTGTCTTGTCTTGATTTGTGGGTGGGGTAGGGGGAGCGAATTGCTGTGCACGTGCCTGGCTCACATGAACTGTATGCGATCCGCAGTGGGTAGACTTTTTAGGTCTGCTTACTATAAATCTCGCCTATCATCCCTTCAGGATGTAATAGGCGAGACCTAAAAACGTACATGAAATACAGTAAAAATAGAGAAGGAGGGACAGTGTGGCAATTCATCTTGGGTAGGCCCAGGTTGCAGGCTCTAGCAGACCTAGTAAAATGTTCCAGCCCTCCTTAAGGTAGCGGCACATAAGGTTAAAAATAAGGACAGAAAGTACACATGCATGGCATATGATTTTAAAGCTAAAATAAGCAGCCTTTGAGCCCATCAGTGATTGCGTATCAATGTAGTTCCGCAGAGTGCTATGCTATTCCTGCCAAGAACTTCCGTCTGGTGAGCCATGCATGAATAAGAAACTTTGCGACAAAACACACAAAGAAGGGTCTGGGATCAGACCTAAGGATGCCCAGGGTAACGTGATAGTCCTGTGTGCCCAGATGCCGGCACAATGGTTTTAGCCACTTGGCCCGTGGGATGTTATATGCTGCGCAAGCAAATAGAACGTGTGCAACACTTTCTATCGGGGCCCTGCCACATGGGCGGTCCTTTGGTGTTTGATTGCATTAATGCCATTTCACTATTATCTTGCAGACAGACTGTGTGCCGAACCTGAAGTGGATGTATAACATCCTGTCCCGTGGGGCCTGAATAATATCTAAGAAGGGCTCTAGGTGTCTAGTCTGTTTATTTCGATATAATTCTGCTGTTAATCTACCCAAATTTGGTTTGCAGGTTTCTTCTTGATCCAACCATTCCCAATACAGACGTTTGAGCTCTTCTTTCCTTTGTGGTTCCTGCCTGTCCCAATACGCTTGGAGCCCCAGAGCTGCCATCATTTTTCTGATGTTGGAGATCCAGCCTATTTTATAGCCAGTGTTTATTTGTATCATCTCAGTGAGGGCTTCAGCATAGAGGAGGAGCTCAGGGGTCCACCTAATGCGAGCCCAAAAGAGCAGCAGGCACAACCTTGCTGTGTCGCCAATCAATCGCTTGCCCATGTCAAGCATTAGAGGGATGAGGGGGACATTTTGGTGTAACTTCACCAGGTCCCTGAAAAAC